>NC_091617.1:13468837-14093837 GCF_027580195.1 Bos mutus
TACATTAACAGGTCATAACTTATTCAGAATGACAGAGTTACTGAAAATTACAAAGGGACTTATATATTTTGTTGTCATTCAGTTGCTCAGTCATGTCCAACTCTTTGCAACCCCATGAACAGCAGCATGCCAGGCTTCCCTGTCCTTCACCATCTTCCTGAGCTTGCTCAAACTCATGTTCAGAGTGACTGTTGCCATCCAAACATCTCATTCTCTGTCATCCCCTTCTCTTCATGCCTTCAATCTTTCCCAACATGATGGTCTTTTCTAATGATTTGAGCTTTCTGGATAGTTCAGTTGATAAAGAATCCTCCTGCAATGCAGAAGACCCCATTTGATCCCGCCTCAGGAAGACCCTCTGCAGTAGGGATAGGCTACCCACTCCAGTATTCTTGGGCTTCCCTGGTGGCTCAGATAGTAAAGAATATGCCTGCAATGCAGAAGACCTGGGGTCAATGCCTGGGTTGGGAAGATTTCATGGACAGAGGAACCTGGTAGGCTACAGTTCATGGGGTCACAAAGAGTTTTACTTATATACGTTGATGTTTTTATTAAGATACTACTTTTGACTGCAAATAACTTGAAAGTTAAGTTAAAGGATACTCTATTGGTTTATATTTTCCCTCCTTAAGTCCTATATTCACCAAAGATTAGGCATTTTAGTAAAATAAAGGATAAAATATACCTTGTGAGTATTTTGAAATTACACATCAGAATTCCATTTGTTTTTCTCTTTATCCTTATAAAAATTCTAGATCTTAAAGTTATTATTCCTAGATTCATTAAAAAAAGAAAAGAAACATGGGGCCACCAATTAGATTTGAACATCACATAAAAAGTTTACCTAATTGTTTTGTGCTTAATTATATGTAATTTGTGTTACAAAATATATATGTTTTTATTTTTTATGCATTAGGTATATTAATATTAAAAGTGTTTTTCTTATAATGCAGTTTGGTATTGCAGTTTTTTCTTAGTATGAGACTTAAATGGGTTATTTATACTATTTATAATTAATTCAGTTACTAATGTATTTAGGTTTAAGTCTATTATATTTTTATTTTTATATTAGTCCTATTTGATCTTTATGCCATTTCTCTCTAATATTTTTTTCAATTTTTCTTTGAATAAATAGAATAAAAATTTTGTTTTAGTAAATCTGCTTTTTCTCTTCTCTTGCCTTATTAGGTATAATTTTTTATTTTGTTATTTCAGTGATTATTTAAGAGTTTGAAGTATACATTTTACCTTGTCATAATGCACCTTTAATTGGTATTATATGGCTTCCCATATAACATAAGTACTTAAAATTTTCCCTTTTATTCCTGATGTAACTATTATCTTATGTTTTATCTATGTATGCATACATTTTCACTATTGTATTTTTATTTCAACAGCTAATTATTTGAAAAAAGATTGAATAAGAAAATATTATATATATAATGATACATACATGTATGTTCATTATTTATCATTTCAAATATTCTATACTCTTTAATATAGATCTGTATTCTCATAAGTAAAAAGTTCTGTTTTTTCCATGCTCATTTTGAGATGCCTCATATATAATCAATTAGGCTAATTAGGTATGTAACAGGAAGAGACTTTGATTGAAATTATTGTTTCATGAGTAACTATTCTGTATAACCAGAATAGAACACATGATTTCAGATCTTTGAACCATTTGCATAAAATAAGAAATGCTAAGAACTAGACATTTATGTGCATGAAAATAAATGTTATGGTCATAATTAACTTTATATATAATAATTTAACCATTTATATTTATATTTATAAATGTTAGGATGATGTGTTAGTTCCATCCAAAATTTTCTAAAAGGATAAAGAGAGAAAAATGGAATTCTAAATGTTTCCTCATATGCTAAATATAAAGATAGACATAGACTTGTTATAAGTGATAATTGATGCTGGAAGTAACTCAATCTTTTCAGAAACCTTAAAGATGAGTTTAATCCTTGAATTAAACTTTGGTGTAAATTTAAGATAAAGAAATGAATCATACACTACCATATAAAATAGATATCCAGTGGAGATTTGCTGTATGACACAAGGAGCTCAAATTCAGAGTTCTGTGACAACATGGAGGGGTGGGATGGGGTGGGAGGTGGGAGAAAGGTTTAAGAATTAGGGGACATATGTATATTGATGTATGATTCATGTTACGGTTACGGTATGGCAGAAACCAACAGAATATTGTAAACCAGTTATCCTCCAATTAAAAATAAATTTTAAAAATATATAAAACTTGTTCACAAATGTGAAAAAAGAAATCAGTGGTATCACAACAGTATATTGGAATTACCTGTTTTGTACTTGTAAACTTATTTCTTTGAGTTTTTATAATAGTTTTAACTAGTGAACTAATGTTTATGCTAATTATTGGATTTAGGGTTTTGAGGGTACAAATATACATATTTTAAAATATAAATGAAAAAAAAGGGAAATTTAAAGTTTTCATAAACTCTAAAAAATTCACTTGATTTTTTCAACTCAATGATCACATTCTCTTTTTCTTGCACATAAAGTTGAGTAAATAAACAGTAGATGGAAGAGTAGACAAAGTATAATTTCTGTTGCATACAAAAGTCAAAACCAGGCAAAACTATTCTATGTTGTTAAAAGTCAAAATAACATTTAGCTTTAGCTGGGAAGTGAGAAGTAGGTAAATTGTGGAAGAGAACAGAAGAAATTATTTATGAACCCTGGTAATGTTCTGTTTCTTGATTTGTATACTGGAAAGAAGTGTTTAATTTGTGAAAAAAATCACTAATAATGCATACTCTTTTCTAAATGTATGTCACATACTGTGACAGTTAATTTCATGTCAACTTAACAGGATCGTAAGATACACAGATATGTGATTAAACATCACTCTTGGATGTGTTTTAAGGATGTCTATGAATGAAATTAGTATTTGAATCAGCAGATTCATGAAGCGTGTTGCTATCTGAAAGTGAGAGAACATCACCCAATCTAAGTCAAGCCCTGAACAACAATAAAACAAAACAAAAACAAGAAAACAAACAAAAGTCGAGAAAGGAAAAATTTCCTTTCTCCCCAGTTGCTTGCAATGGGAAAAAAAAAAATCCTCTTTTTCCCTTACATATTCATATCCAGGCTGGGATTTTTATGATCAGTATCTCTAGTTCTCAGGCCTTAAGACTTAAACTGAATTACACCACTGACTTTCCTATGATTCCAGCTTTCAGACAGCAGATGGTAAAATTTCTCAGCCTTCCTAACTGAATGAGCTTTTTCTTAATATAACCCTCTTTATATTTATATATATTTTCCAAGTGATCCTTTTTTCCTACAAAATTCTAATACATAAATACAAGTTTAAATTATTCTTAATCAAAATACTGAGAAGCTTTATAAGATGTGGGCTTCCCAGGTAGCACCCAATTCAGTCCAGTCACTCAACAGTGTCTGACTCTTTGCGACACCATGGAGTGCAGCAGGCCAGGCTTCCCTGTCCATCACCAACTCCCGGAGCTCGATCAAACTTCCATCCATTGAGTGAATGATGTCACCATCCATCTCATCCTCTGTCACCACCTTCTCCTGCCTTCAATTTTCCCAGCATCAGGGTCTTTTCCAATGAGTTGGTCCTTCGCATCAAGCAGCCAGAGTATTGGAACATCATTTTCAGCATTGCTTCGTTCAAAGAATGTTCAGGACTGATTTCCTTTAGGATTGACTGGTTTAATCTCCTTAAGTCCAAGGGACTCTTTAATAGTATTCTCCAATACCACAGTTAAAAAACATCAATTCTTTGGCACTCAGCTTACTTTATAGTCCAACTCTCGCATGCATATTTGCCTACTGGAAAAAATATAGCTTTGAATAGATGGTATGGATGTGAGAATTGAACTATAAAGAAAGCTGAGCACTGAATAATTTATGCTTTTGAACTGTGGTGTTGGAGAAGACTCTTGAGAGTCCCTTGGACTGCAAGGAGATCCAACCAGTCCATCCTAAAAGAGATCAGTCCTGGGTGTTGATTGGAAGGACTGATGTTGAAGCTGAAACTCCAATACTTTGGCAAAATGATGTGAAGAGGTGACTCATTGGAAAAGACCCTGATGCTGGGAAAGATTGAGGGCAGGAGGAGAAGGGGACGACAAAGAATAAGATGGTTGGATGGCATCACCGACTCAATGGACATGAGTTTGGGAAAACTCTGAGAGTTGGTGATGGACAGGGAGGCCTGGCTTGCTGTGGTTCATGGGGTCGCAAAGAGTCGGACATAGCTGAGACTTAATTGAACTGAACTGACTAGACAGACCTTTGCTGTCAAAGTAATGTCTCTGCTTTTTAATATGCTGTCTAGGTTTGCCATAGCTTTTCTTACAAGGAGCAAGTGTCTTTTAATTTCATGGATGCAGTCAACATCTGCAGTGATTTTGGAGACTAAGAAAATAACATTTGTCACTGTTGTCATTGTTTCCCCATCTATTTGCCATGAAGTGATGGGACCAAATGTCAAGATCTTTGTTTATTGAATGTTGAGTTTTAACACAACTTTTTAAGTCTCCTTTATCACCTTCATGAAGAGTCTTTTTAGTTCCTCTTCACTTGCTGCCATAAGGGTATTGTCATCTGCATATCTGTACTTATTGATATTTCAACCGGCAATCATGATTCCAATTCTGATTTATCCAGCATGTGATTTCACATGATATACTCTGCATAGAAGTTAAATACACACGGTGACAATATATAGCCTTGACATACTTCTTTCCCAATTTGGAAGCAATCTGTTGTTCAATGTTTGGTTCTAACTGTTTCTTCCTGAACAGCAGATAGGTTTCTTAAGAGACAGGTACGGTCGTCTGGTATTCCTCATCTCTTTCAGAATTTTCCACAGTTTACTGAGATCCACACAGTCAAAGGCTTTGGCATAGTCAATAAAGCAGAAGTAGATATTTTTCTGCAACTTTCTTGCTTTTTCAATGATCCAATGGATGTTGGCAATTTGACCTCTGGTTCCTCTGCCTTTTCTAAATCCAGCTTGAACATCTGGAAGTTCACAGGTCACCCACTGTTGAAGCCTGTGTTAGAGAATTTTGAGCACTACTTTGCTAGCATGTAAGGTGAGTGCAACTGCGCGGTAGTTTGAGCATTCTTTGGTATTGCCTTCCTTTGGGATTGGAATGAAAACTGACATTTTCCAGTCCTGTGGCCACTGCTGCGTTTTCCAAATTTGCTGGCATATTGAGTGCATCACTTTCACAGCAATATCTTTTAGGATTTGAAAGAGCTCAACTGGAATTCCATCACCTTCACTAGTTTTATGCATAGTGATTCTTTGTAAGGCCTACTCAACTTCACACTCCAGAATGTCTGGCTCTAGGTGAGTGATTGTACCATCACGATTATCTGGGTGGGGAAGATCTTTTTTGTATGGTTCTTCTCTGTATTCTTGCCACCTCTTCTTAATATCTTCCACTTGTCTTAGGTCCACACCATTTCTGTCCTTTATTGTGCCCATCTTTGCATGAAATATTCCCTTGGTATCTCTGATTTTCTTGAAGAAATCTGTAGTCTTTCCCATTTTATTGTTTTTCTCTATTTATTTGCACTGAACACTGAGGAAGGCTTTCTTATCTCTCCTCTCTATTCATTGGAACTCTGGATTCAAATGAATATATCTTTCCTTTTCTCCCTTGCCTTTCAGTCCTCCTCTATTCACAGATATTTGTAAGGCCTTCTCAGAAAACCATTTTGCCTTTTTGCACTTCTTTTTCTTGGGAAGGGTCTTGATCCCTGCCTCCTGTACAGTGTCACAAACCTTAGTCCACAGTTCTTCAAGCACTTTATCAGATCTAATCCCTCGAATCTTTTTCTCACTTCCACTTGATAATCATAAAGGATTTGATTTAAGTTCTACCTGAATGATCTAGTGGTTTGCCTCCTTTTTCAATTTAAATCTGAATTTGGCAATAAGGAGTTCATGATCGGAGCCACAGTTATCTCCCGGTCTTGTTTTGCAGACTATATAGAGCTTTTCTATCTTTGGCTGCAAAGAATACAATCAATCCAATTTTGGTATTGACCATCTGGTGATGTCCATGTGTATAATCTTCTCTTGCACTGTTGGAAGAGGGTGTTTGCTATGATCAGTGTGTTCTCTTCACAAAACTCTGTTAGACTTTGCACTGCTTCATTTTGTACTCCAAGGGTTACTCCAGGTATCTTTTGATTTCCTATTTTTGCATTCCAGTCCCCTATAATGAAAAGGACATCTTTTGGGGGTGTTAGTTCTAGAATGCTTGTAGGTCTTCATGGAACCATTCAACATCAGCTGTTCAGCTTTAATGGTCAGGGCATAGACTTGGATTACTGTTATATTGAATGGTTTGCCTTGGAAATGAACGGGGATCATTCTGCCATTTTTGAGACTGCATCCAAGTACTGCATTTAGGACTCTTCTGTTGACTATGAGAGCTACTCCATTTCTTCTAAGGGGTTCTTACCACAGTTATAGATATAATGAATATCTGAATTAAATTTGCCCATTCTGGTCCATCTTAATTCACTGATTCTTAAAATATTGATGTTTACTCTTGCCATCTCCTCTTTGACCACTTCCAACTTACCTTGATTTGTAGACTGAACATTCCAGCTTCCTAAACAATGTTGCTGTTTACAGCATCGGACTTTATTTCTATTACCAGTCACATCCACAACTTGGTGTTGTTTATACTTTGGCTCAGCCTCTTCATTATTTCTGAAGCTATTTCTCCACTCTTCTCCAGGAGCTTATTGGGCACCTACTCCACATTCAAGGTCAGGAGCGGCAGCCGTGAGGAGATACCCCTCATCCAAGGTAAGGAGCAGTGACGGTGCTTTGCTGGAGCAGCCATGAAGAGATACCCCATGTCCAAGGTAAGAAAAACCCAAGTAAGATGGTAGATATTGCGAGAGGGCATCAGAGGGCAGACCCACTGAAACCATAATCACAGAAAACTGGCTAATCTGATCACACGGACCACAGCCTTGTCTAACTCAATGAAACTAAGCCATGCCAGGTGGGGCCTCCCAAGATGGGAGGGTCATGGTAAAGAGGTCTGACAGAATGTGATCCACTGGAGAAGGGAATGGCAAACCAGTATTCTTGCCTTGAGAACCCCATGAACAGTATGAAAAGGCAAAATGATAGGATACTGAAAGGTGAACTCCCAGGGTCGGTAGGTACCCAATAACTACTGGAGATCAGTTGAGAAATAACTCCAGAAAGAATGAAGGGGTGGATCCAAAGCAAAAACAATACCCAGTTGTGGGTGTGACTGGTGATAGAAGCAAGGTCCGATGCTGTAAAGAGCAATATTACATAGGAACCTGGAATGTCAAGTCCATGAATCAAGGCAAATTGGAAGTAGTCAAACAAGAGATGGCAAGAGTGAAAATCGACATTCTAGGAATCAGCGAACTGAAATGGACTGGAATGGGTGAATTTAACTCAGATGACCATTATATCTACTACTGCAGGCAGGAATCCCTCAGAAGAAATGGAGTAGCCATCATGGTCAACAAAAGAGTCCGAAATGCAGTACTTGGATGCAATCTCAACAATGACAAAGTGATCTCTGTTCGTTTCCAAGGCAAACCATTTATTACCACGGTAATACAAGCCTATGCCCCAACCAGTAATGCTGAAAAACCTAAATTTGAACAGTTCTATGAAGACCTACAACACCTTTCAGAACTAACACCCCCCAAAAGATGTCTTTTCATTATAGGGGATTGGAATACAATAGTAGGAAGTAAAGACACACGTGGAGTAACAGGAAAATTTGGCCTTGGAGTATGGAATGAAGCAGGGCAAAGGCTATTAGACTTTTGCCAAGACAACGCAGTGATCATAGCAAACACCCTCTTCCAAGAACACAGAGAAGACTCTACACATGGATGTCACCAGATGGTCAACACTGAAATCAGATTGATTATATACTTTGCAGTCAAAAATGTAGCAGCACTATACAATCAGCAAAAACAAGCCAGGAGCTGACTGTGGCTCAGATCATGAACTCCTTATTGCAAAATTCAGACTTAAATTGAATAAAGAGGGGAAAGCCACTAGACCATTCAGTTCAGTTCAGTTCAGTTGCTCAGTCGTGTCCGACTCTTTGCGACTCCATTAATCGCAGCACGCCAGGCCTCCCTGTCCATCACCAACTCCCGGAGTTCACTCAGACTCACGTCCATCGACTCAGTGATGCCATCCAGCCATCTCATCCTCTGTCGTCCTCTTCTCCTCCTGCCCCCAATCCCTCTCAGCATCAGAGTCTTTTTCCAATGAGTCAACTCTTTGCATGAGGTGGCCAAAGTACTGGAGTTTCAGCTTTAGCATCATTCCTTCCAAAGAAATCCCAGGGCTGATCTCCTTCCGAATGGACTGATTGGATCTCCTTGCAGTCCAAGGGACTCTCAAGAGTCTTCTCCAACATCACAGTTCAAAAGCATCAATTCTTCGGCGCTCAGCTTTCTTCACAGTCTAACTCTCACATCCATACATGACCACAGGAAAAACCATAGCCTTGACTAGACGGACCTTGGTGGGCAAAGTGATGTCTCTGCTTTTGAATATGCTATCTAGGTTGGACAGAACTTTCCTTCCAAGGAGTAAGTGTCTTTTAATTTCATGGCTGCAGTCACCATCTGCAGTGATTTTGGAGACCCAAAAATAAAGCCTGACACTGTTTCCACTGCTTCCCCATCTGTTTCCCATGAAGTGGTGGGACCGGATGCCATGATCTTTGTTTTCTGAATGTTGAGCTTTAAGCCAACTTTTTCACTCTCCACTTTCACTTTCATCAAAACGCTTTTTAGTTCCTCTTCACTTTCTGCCGTAAGGGTTGTGTCATCTGCATATCTGAGGTTATTGATAATTCTCCCAGCAATCTTGATTCCAGCTTGTGCTTCTTCCAGCCCAGCGTTTCTCATGATGTACTCTGCATAGAAGTTAAATAAGCAGGGTGACAATATACAGCCTTGATGTACTCCTTTTCCTATTTGGAACCTGTCTGTTGTTCCATGTCCAGTTCTAACTGTTGCTTCCTGACCTGCATACAAATTTCTCAAGAGGCAAATAAGGTGTTCTGGTATTCCCATCTCTTGCAAAATTTTCCACAGTATTGTGATCCACACAGTCAAAGGCTTTGGCATAGTCAGCAAAGCAGAAATAGGTGTTTTTTCTGGAACTCTCTTGCTTTTTCCATGATCCAGTGGATGTTGGCAATTTGATCTCTGATTCCTCTGCCTTTTCTAAAACCAGCTTGAACATCAGGAAGTTCACGGTTCACATATTGCTGAAGCCTGGCTTGGAGAATTTTGAGCATTACTTTACTAGCGTGTGAGATGAGTGAAATTGTGCAGTAGTTTGAGCATTTTTTGGCATTGCCTTTCTTTGGGATTGGAATGAAAAGTGACTTTTTTTCAGTCCTGTGGCCACTGCTGAGTTTTCCAAATTTGCTGGCATATTGAGTGAAGCACTTTCACAGCATCATCTTTCAGGATTTGAAATAGCTCAACTGGAATTCCATTACCTCCCCTTGCTTTATTCGTAGTGATGCTTTCTAAGGCCCACTGACTTAACATTCCAGCATGTCTGGCTCTAGGTCAGTGATCACACCATCGTGATTATCTGGTTAGTGAAGCTATTTTTTGCACAGTTGTTCTGTGTATTCTTGCCACCTGTTCTTAATATCCTCTGCCTCTGTTAGGTTCATACAATTTCTGTCATTTATCGAGCTCATGTTTGCATGAAATGTTTCCTTGATATCTCTAATTTTCTTGAAGAGATCTCTAGTCTTTCCAATTCTGTTGTTTTCCTCTATTTCTTTGCATTGATTACTGAGGAAGGCTTTCTTATCTCTTCTTGCTATTCTTTGGAACGCTGTGCTCAGATGCTTATATCTTTCCTTTTCTCCTTTGCTTTTCACTTCTCTTCTTTTCACAGCTATTTGTAAGGCCTCCCCAGACAACCATTTTGCTTTTTTGCATTTCTTTTCCATGGGGATGGTCTTGATCCTTGTCTCCTGTACAATGTCACCAACCTCATTCCATAGTTCATCAGGCACGCTATCTATAAGATTTAGGCCCCTAAATCTATTTCTCATTTCCACTGTATAGTCAAAAGGGATTTGATTTAGGTCATACCTGAATGGTCTAGTGACTTTCCCTACTTTTTTTCAGTTTAAGTCTGAATTTGGTAATAAGGAGTTCATGGTCTGAGCCATACTCAGCTCCTGGTCTGGTTTTTGCTGACTGTATAGAGCTTCTCCATCTTTGGTTGCAAAGCGTATAATCAATCTGATTTCAGTGTTGACCATCTGGTGATATCCATATGTAGAGTCTTCTCTTGTGTTGTTGGAAGATGGTGTTTGTTATGACCAGTGCATTTTCTTGGCAAAACTCTATTAGTCTTTGCCCTGCTTCATTCTGTATTCCAAGGCCAAATTTGCCTGTTACTCCAGGTGTTTCTTGACTTCCTACTTTTGCATTCCAATCCCCTATAATGAAAAGGACATCTTTTTTGGGTGTTAGTTTTAAAAGGTCTTGTAGGTCTTCATAGAACCATCAACTTCAGCCTCTTCAGCATTACTGGATGGGGGATAGACTTGGATTACTGTGATACTGAATGGTTTGCCTTGGAAACGAACAGAGATCATTCAGTTGTTTTTAAGATTGCATCCAAGTTCTGCATTTCGGACTCTTGTTGACCATGATGGCCACTTCATTTCCTCTGAGGGATTCCTGCCCACAGTAGTAGATATAATGGTCATATGAGTTAAATTCACCCATTCCAGTCCATTTTAGTTCGCTGATTCCTAGAATGTCGACATTCTCCATTCAAGTGAATTGAGAAACCTTCAAGAAAATTAGAGATACCAAGGAAACATTTCATGCAATGATGGGCTCGATAAAGGACAGAAATGGCATGGACCTAACAGAAGCAGAGGATACTAAGAACAGGTGGCAAGAATCACAGAAGAACTGTACAAAAAAGAGCTTCACGACCCAGATAATCATGATGGTGTGATCACTGACCTAGAGCCAGACATCCTGGAATGTGAAGTCAAGTGGGCCTTAGAAAGCATCACTATGAACAAAGCAAGTGGAGGTGATGGAACTCCAGTTGAGCTATTTCAAATCCTGAAAGATGATGCTGTGAAAGTGCTTCACTCAATATGCCAGCAAATTTGGAAAACTCAGCAGTGGCCACAGGACTTGAAAAGGTCAGTTTTCATTCCAATCCCAAAGAAAGGCAATGCCAAAGAATGCTCAAACTACCACACAATTGCGCTTACCTCACACGCTAGTAAAGTAATGCTCAAAATTCTCCAAGCCAGGCTTCAGCAGTAAGTGAACCATGAACTTCCAGATGTTCAAGCTGGTTTTAGAAAAGACAGAGGAACCAGAGATCAAATTGCCCACATTCACTGGACCATTGAAAAAGCAAGAGAGTTCCAGAAAAACATCTATTTCTGCTTTGCTGACAATGCCAAAGCCTTTGACTGTGTGGACCACAATAAACTGTAGAAAATTCTGCAAGAGATGGGAATACCAGATCACCTGACCTGCCTCTTGAGAAACCTGTATGCAGGTCAGGAAGCAACACTTAGAACTGGACATGGAACAACAGACTGGTTCCAAATAGGAAAAGGATTACATTAAGGCTGTATATTGTCACCCTGCTTATTTAACTTATATACAGAGTACATCATAAGAAACGCTGGGCTGGAAGAAGCACAAGCTGGAATCAAGATTTCAGGGAGAATTATCAATAAGCTCAGATATGCAGATGACCCAGCCTTATGGCAGGAAGTGAAGAGGAACTAAAAAGCATCTTGATGAAAGTGAAAGTGGAGATTGAAAATGTTGGCTTAAAGCTTGACATTCAAAAAACTAAGATCATGGCATCTGGTCCCATCAGTTCATGGGAAATAGATTGGGAAACAGTGGAAACAGTGGCTTGACTTTATTTTTGGGTGCTCCAAGTTCACTGCAAATGATGATTGCAGCCAGGTAATTAAAGATAGTTACTCATTGGAAGAAAAGTTATGACTAACCTACAGAGCATATTGAAAAACAGAGATTACTTTGCCAACAAATGTCCGTCTAGTCAAGGCTATGGTTTTTCCAGTAGTCATGTATGGATGTGAGAGTTGGACTGTGAAGAAAACTGAGCACTGAAGAATTGATGCTTTTGAACTGCGGTGTTGGAGAAGACTCTTTTTTTTTTTCCTAATTTTATTTTATTTTTAAACTTTACATAATTGTATTAGTTTTGCCAAATATCAAAATGAATCCGCCACAGGTATACATGTGTGGAGAAGACTCTTAAGAGTCACTTGGACAGCAAGGAGATCCAATCAGTCCATCCTTTAGGAGACCAGTCCTGGGTGTTCATTGTAAGGACTGATGCTAAAGCTGAAACTCCAATACTTTGGCCACCTCATGTGAAGTGTTGACTCATTGCAAAAACCCTGATGCTGGGAGGGATTGGGGACAGGAGGAGAAGGGGACAACAGAGGATGAGATGCTGGATGGCATCACTGACTCGATGAACGTGAGTCTTAAGTGAACTCCGGGAGTTGGTGATGGACACGGAGGCCTGGCTTGCTGTGATTCACGGGGTCCCAAAGAATCAGACACGACTGAGCAACTGACTGAACTGACCTGACTGACCTGGGGAGTTCATCTTTCAGTGTCTTAATATTTTTTCCTTGACATACTGTTCATGGACTTTTCAAGGCCAGAGTACTGAAGTGGTTTGCCATTCCCTTCTCCAGTGGACCACAGTTTGTCAGAACCCTCCACCATTATCTGCCCATTTTGGTTGACCTTACATGGCAATGCTCATAGTTTCATTGAATTAAACAAGGCTGTGATCCAAGTGATAGTTTGGTTAGTTTTTTGTAAATGTGGTTTCCCATAACTTTTATTTTTGTTATTGAACATATACATATGTATAGTTAACTTTTATATTAAGTTTAATTTTACATCAATGTAAATATTGTTTTCTTTCTATGTAAACTAAAAATGCTTGTTGATCATGATAATATCATTTCTCTGTACAGTCTTAATTAGCTTCTTAAATACAAAGTAAATTTTTACTTTTAGCAATAAGCCTTCTCTAATTACAAAATTAAAAGGAACAAAGTAATCTTAAAATAAAAATTTGTCACTTTGATCTTTATTATAGCATCTAGTATTGTCAACTTGATTAAAGAGTAATTACCAGTTCAGAGAATACAAAAAAAAAAAAAAAAAAAAATCTAAGGATGATTTTGATGAGATTCATTCTAATTAGTTTTCAGATAAAAAATCAATCTTCAATTTTGCAAATTTAGCCTGGGCTGAGAAGTGGGAAAGCCATCCTGTTTTCAGTATCTATAACTGCATCTAAATAAAAATTAGATTAAAAAAAAGTTTACCCTACCAAAAGCGGTTTTGAATTGTTTGTTTTTACACATATCAAGAATAACTAAATTGGTATTACTTATTGGAGCAAGTAGGTTTTCTCTCAAATTGCCAGTTGGATAAAAAACATTATTTTTGTTCATTAATGTCTCATACACTCATAAAGTAAATATCATGTGCTTGTACCCTTAAGTACTTGACTATTAAAAGTTTAATCTTTCATGATCGCTGCCTGACATATAAAATAAGTATATGAAAACATACTTTTTAAATCATCAATAACTATAAAATTAACACTTTTAATACTGTAAATATATACAGAATATATACAAATGAAGAATAAAGTGGTATGAATATTCAAAAGTGAAATTATATCTGGCTAAGAAATCAACAAATAGTAGTAAAATAAAGCTGTCTGCAAAGAGTCGGACACAACTGAGCAACTGAATTGAACTGAACTGAGATGGTTCTTGAAAGAAAATTATGTAGTTTGAATGACTGGAGTTCGATAGGTTTTAAATGATGTGGGTGGCAGGAGTAAATACATGCCATCACAGAGCATGGTAGCTGATCTCAGATAGTTTAAGTTGATTGGAGCTTGAGTCACCTTGAAAGGTGTAATGTGAACCAAGACAGGTTAGTTATGTTGAGAAAAACAATGAATTTCCTTGAATACAACATGGTTTAGTTGCTCAGCTGTGGCCCACTCTTTGTGATCCCATAAACTGAAGCATACCAGGCCTCCTTGTTCTTCATCATCTCCTGGAGTTTGCTCAAACTCATGTCCACTCAGTCAGTGATGCCATCCAACAATCCCATCCTCTGTCTTCCCCTTCTCCCACTTTCAATCTTGCCCAGCATCAGGGTATTTTTCCATGAGTCAGTTCTTTGCATCAGGTGGCCAAAGTATTGGCCAAGAAAATATAACACAGGGAACATATAATTTCTATCTTTACTTTAACATGAAATTAATGACATCAGCAAATATATTACTATATTGTGATAACCCTAAGAAATAGGTCTAGAATTTCAAAATTTTCGTATGCAAGTTAGTCTATATTTGCCCTTATTTCAAAATCTTCTTACTCCTTATATATAAATAATACAATATTCACACTGATGCATGTAAGATTCTTCTTGCATCCCTATTAGAATCTCCCTTATTCACAAATTCACTGTTTTCAAAAGAATTTTATAGATACACTCTTGTATTTGTATATATATTATCCCTCATATTATATCACCATATATTCCCTTTCTCCTTCAAGTTCCTTAAAGTTTCAATGACTGAGAAATCACACATTCAAAACCAATAAGGGCACATGTCCACACTAGAAGAATAATCTCACAAGGGTTCCATTATTTAAATATCAAGACATTTCTGCTTTCTATGCAGAATTTACTGACTCTCTTCCTATCATGAACTTCAACCTGTATAGCTTTTGCCCATAGGTTTGTGCCAGCAATTCTTCTATATTACATGAGGAATGATTGCCATTCCTCATGTATATGATACACAGATACACAATAATTCATGATATCAAGAGACGTATCTCACATCTCAGCATGCAAACATATCTTCAAACTCATGAAAGTACTTTTTACTTCTACAGACCTCTGCTTTATACAATAACTCTGTTTCAAACAAGAGCATCTGCTTTATATCTGCATAGATAAAAAGACACATTTAGTGACTTTACAAAGAGAAAGATTACCAAATATGAACTGAAGTCTTCACATCTTGAAAAGAGAAAAAGTCACGAAGTCTTAACAACAGTGTTAAACATTTTCTGTCATTTTCTTTGGCTGAAAAAATAACGATGCTAATGTTGATCTTCATCAGAAAATAATGTGTCTCTACTTCTCTGAAGTACAAAACCTAAGTAAACACAAATATACATCAGAATCAAAGTGTCAAGTAGAGTAGCATGTGCTTTTGTTCTAAATATGTATTTGTATTTTCCCTGGAATCCATAAAATTTCAGTTGACAAAGTTAGTCTAAAAGTACTCTTAAATATTTTTTTTTAATTTTGTCATAAATAAAACTATTGTGATGGTTATATGAAAGTATTCTATTTCATAGTCTTACTTGGATAGATAGAAATAAGTACTGGATTATGTTGTTTGCGTGGTAGCAATAGGTTGGTTTCCTGCTTTGATCACCAATTAAAATATTTCTGACTAATGAAAATGCACAAAATGCTTAAGCTAATCTTTCTTGCATTTAACGGAATGCAAGAATAAATGAAATACACTTCAGTTCAGTTCAGTACAGTTGATCAGTTGTCTCCGATTCTCTGTGACCCCATGGACTGCAACATACCAGGCCTCCCTGTCCATCACCAACTCCCAGAGTTTAATCAAACTCATGTCCATTGAGTTGGTGATGCCATCCAACCATCTCATCCTCTGTTGTCCTCTTCTCCTCACGCCTTCAATCTTTCCCAGCACTAGGATCTTTTCAAATGAGTTGGTTCTTCAAATCAGGTGGCCAAAATATTGGAGTTCCAGCTTCAGCCTCAGTCCTCCCAATGAATATTCAGGACTGATTTCCTTTAGAATTGACTAGTTTGATTTCCTTGCAGTCAAAAGACTCTCAAGAGTGTTCTCCGACATCATAGTTCAAAAGCATCAAGTCTTCAGTGCTCAGCCTTCTTTAAGGTCCAACTCTTACATTACATACATGACTCCTGGAATACAGCATTAATTTTTCAATCTGTAGGATATATGGAACAAAGGATTTTATCATCTGGAAAAATCTTTTCATTAAGTTTTCCATGGAGGATTGCCCATCTGAGGTTGAATTATATGCTATATCCTCTTTCCACAGTCTTATAGAATTGACTTTCAACAGTTTATAATGAAATCAAGAAATATTTTAGTGTTGCTTTTTTTGGAACTTGAGAAATTCATATATCAAGTAGGTTGTTAAAACTGGTAAGCAATGTTTTTTTCACCTTTAATTGATTCATTCTTGGCTATTCTACAATAACTCTTTCAGACTTTCTCTAATTTACTCAAAATACTCTCTTTTTGCTCTCACTTCACTAATGACCACACTGTGCACTTATTAATAAAAGAGTATCATCAGACCAAACTATTTTTTCAAATTCTCTGCTTTTAATTTTTTTTCTCAATTCTCACCAATTGTTTTCTATTTTCTTCCACATTTAAAGTGTGATTATCTCTACTCTTTAAGGACTTCTCCCTACCTGCTGTCTATTCCCATCTTCTCCTTAGCCCCATTTCAATTCTCATGCATCCTGAGTCATTCAGTTTTCATGTCATCTTTTTCAACTGACAAAAAAATATTAATTTGAAGATTTCATTCATAAAAACACTTCATTCAAATTATAATTTGCTCTCTTTCAATCTACTTGGTATTTCTCTTCAATTATTTCATGAAAATATGTTTTGATTTCAACTAGTATGTTTTCAAAAATTTATGTTAAAACTAACCAATGATATTGAAAAGCACTCTGACCAATCTTAATTATGTCACCTCTTAATTACAACTTTTTTGTAAATCTATTCTTTGACTATTAAGACACTACATTTAACCTGGTCTCCATCCTAGGAGAACAACCTCAAATCATGAATTCCCCAAACAATTTGATAGTGTGAATTTTTTCCTGATAACTGTGACAATTTAAAGTTAAATGGTGACATGGAAACCTGAGAGCTGGCTGTGCAGAACTAGAAAAATACTTCAGAAATGACTTTCTATTTCTAGAGGTCTGCTCCTTTGCCTTCTTAATGTTACTTTGCAACAGATTATTGGACCACTTACAGACTGCATAGACATTAGAATCAGGTGAGTTGAGTACAAATTTCTGTTCTATCATGTGTTAACTGGACAAACTCTCTTTTTCCTTTGAGCACAACATAAACTCATAAAGCTGTTGTGAATTTAAAGTAAAATAATCCTGATGATGTCAATAGATCATTGAGTTTCATAAATTCAACTTTCAAATCTTTTATTTTTTATTGAATCTATAATTCCATTTATAGATGATCTACTTGCATAGCTTTACCTCTAACAATGACAGACATCCTGAAAAATCTTCTTTGAAATCTCTTCTTTATTCCTTCTGGTTTTTCCAAGAAAGTTGGTTGCTTAATTATCTTATGTTTTTCTCATCATATTTTCAGTTTCCTTCCTGGTTGATTTGAAATTTGTGAAAATATGGTTAATTGTTTTTATGCATTTTAATATAACTTATCAAAATATTGATGGCATTTCTATTGATTCCAAGTTTAACCTCCCAACACAAAAAGACTTTGCCCCCCAAAAAAAACAAAAATAACTTTATAAAGTGCCAAATAATCTGAACTACATTACTTAATATCTATTCATACTGTAACCAAAGGAATAGTGAAACATTAAAAATATTTGACACATTTGTGTTAATTAAAAGAAGGATAAACTTCAGTCTTCAATTTCAAGGATATGTATTAAGACTTTTAATCAGGCATAATATGAAGTCAGAGAATAAATTCTGTTTGAATAATTAGAGAAAGTTTCCAGGGAGTAAATTCATTGAGGTGTATCCTTATAAATAAGCAATATGATTTTTTTTTCCTGCTGATTCATCTCTCAAGGTTTTAAAAACCATTTAGTTAATAAGAGCAGCACATTTTGCCTTACACAATAAAATAATTTTCTCTAGGTATATCAAGTCAGTGGCTTTTAGACTTCCTTATTTATAAACACTAATTCTGAAGTGCCTGTATGTTGATCAAGTAATTTATTATTTCTCTCTATACAATTTCTTCATCTATGGAAAGAATGAGTTGGAATAAGTCACCATGTGATTTATGTCTCTGAATGAACAAAAGAGTTTCCAGATTTTAGTATAATCTAATGTTGGGAGTCAAATGAGAAAGCATAAGAAGGTGAATATAGAAATCATGGATGGACCTTATAATTTAAGGTAGAACAGGGATTGAGCTATAAATTTAAAGAAGACTACAAAAAATATTTACAGTGTCATCTGTTTTATCCATTATGTTTCAGTATCACCGAAACAAAACAATGCTCCCAAACCAGTAAGCTGAGTGGTATTGTTTATCTTGATTTTTATATAACATTAAAGCAGCTGTGTTTTGAAATATATGAATACATATCTTTTCAAGAGGTTCAATTTTTCATCTATTCACATTCTTCTTTAAACTAAATAAATAGTTAATACCACCATAGAAACTTGATAATTTTATGTCAACCAACCATGTAAATTCTCATGAAATGACTATCTTAGAAAAGAATATGCTATCCAGTGCTGGGCAGTGAGATGTGAGAGAAAGTCTGATATTATGTGATTTGGGGAAATTAATATTTCTTGCCTTTAAAAAGGCTATTGCTATTGTTGGTTTTGATTTTTTTTTAATTTAATTTAATTTTATTTTTTAACTTTACAATATTGTATTGGTTTTGCCATATATCCAAATGAATCTGCCACAGGTATACATGTGTTCCCAATCCTGAACACTCCTCCAACCTCCCTCCCCATACCATCCCTCTGGGTCATCCCATTGCGTCAGCCCCAAGTATCCAGTATCGTGCATCAAACCTGGACTGGGGACTCATTTCATATATGATATTATACATGTTTCAATGCCATTCTCCCAAATCATCCCACCCTCTCCCTCTCCCACAGAGTCCAAAAGACTGTTCTATACATCAGTGTCTCTTTTGCTGTCTCATATACAGGGTTATTGTTACCATCTTTCTAAATTCCATAGATATGCATTACTATACTGTATTGGTGTTTTTCTTTCTGGCATACTTCACTCTGTATAATAGGCTCCAGTTTCATCCACCTCATTAGAACTGACTCAAATGCATTCTTTTTAATGGCTGAGTAATACTCCATTGTGTATATGTACCACCGCTTTCTTATCCATTCATCTGCTGATGGACATCTAGGTTGCTTCCATGTCCTGGCTATTATAAACAGTGCTGCGATGAACATTGGGGTACACGTGTCTCTTTCCCTTCTGGTTTCCTCAGTGTGTATGCCCAGCAGTGGGATTGCTGAATCATAAGGCAGTTCTATTTCCAGTTTTTTAAGGAATCTCCACACTGTTCTCCATAGTGGCTATACTAGTTTGCATTCCCACCAGCAGTGTAAGAGGGTTCCCTTTTCTCCACACCCTCTCCAGAATTTATTGCTTGTAGACTTTTGGATCGCAGCCATTCTGACTGGCGTGAAATGGTACCTCATTGTGGTTTTGATTTGCATTTCTCTGATAATGAGTGTTATTGAGCATCTTTTCATGTGTTTGTTAGCCATCTGTATGTCTTCTTTGGAGAAATGTCTATTTAGTTCTTTCGCCCATTTTTTGATTGGGTCAATTATTTTCTGGAATTAAGCTGTAGGAGTTGCTTGTATATTTTTGAGATTAGTTGTTTGTCCGTTGCTTCATTTGCTATTATTTTCTCCCATTCTGAAGGCTGTCTTTTCACCTTGCTTTTAGTTTCCTTTGTTGTGCAGAAGCTTTTAAGTTTAATTAGGTTACATTTGTTTATTTTTGCTTTTATTTCCAATGTTCTGGAAGGTGGGTCATAGAGGATCCTGCTGTGATGTATGTCGGAGAGTGTTTTGCCTATGTTCTCCTCTAGGAGCTTTATAGTTTCTGGTCTTACATTTAGATCTTTAATACATTTTGAGTTTATTTTTGTGTATGGTGTTAGAAAGTGCTCTAGTTTCATTCCTTTACAAGTGGTTGACCAGTTTTCTGAGCACCACTTGTTAAAGAGATTGTCTTTAATCCATTGTATATTCCTGCCTCCTTTGTCAAAGATAAGATGTCCATATGTGCATGGATTTATCTCTGGGCTTTCTATTTTATTCCATTGATCTATATTTTTGTCTTTGTGCCAGTACCATACTGTCTTGATGACTGTGGCTTTGTAGTAGAGCCTGCAGTCAGGCAGGTTGATTCCTCCAGTTCCATTTTTCTTTCTCTAGATTGCTTTGGCTATTTGAGGTTTTTTGTATTTCCATACAAATTGTGAAATTATTTGTTCTAGCTCTGTGAAGAATACTGTTGGTAGCTTGATAGGGATTGCATTGAATCTATAAATTGCATTGGGTACTATACTCATTTTCACTATATTGATTCTTCCAATCCATGAACATGGTATATTTCTCCCTCTATTAATGTCCTCTTTGATTTCTTTCACCAGTGTTTTATAGTTTTCTATATATAGGTCTTTAGTTTCTTTAGGTAGATATATTCCTAAGTATTTTATTCTTTTAATTGCAATGGTGAATGGAATTGTTTCCTTAATTTCTCTATTTTCTCATTATTAGTTTATAGGAATGCAAGGGATTTCTGTGTGTTGATTTTATATCCTGCAATTTTACTATATTCATTGATTAGTTCTAGTAATTTTCAGGTGGAGTCTTTAGGGTTTTCTATATAGAGGACCATGTCATCTGCAAGCAATGAGAGTTTTACTTCTTCTTTTCCAATTTGGATTCCTTTTATTTCTTTTTCTGCTCTGATTGCTGTGGCCAAAAGTTCCAAAACAAACTGAATAGTAATGGTGAAAGTGGGCACCCTTGTCTTGTTCCTGACTTTAGAGGAAATGCTTTAAATTTTTCACCATTGAGGATAATGTTTGCTGTGGTTTTGTCATATATAGTTTTTATTATGTTGAGGTATGTTTCTTCTATTCCTGCTTTCTGAAGAGTTTTTGTCATAAATGGATGTTGAATTTTGTCAAAGGCTTTCTCTACATCTATTGAGATAATCATATGGTTTTTATTTTTCAATTTGTTAATGTGGTGTATTACATTGATTGATTTGCGGATATTGAAGAATCCTTGCATTCCTGGGATAAAGCCCACTTGGTCATGGTGTATGATCTTTTTAACGTGTTATTGGATTCCGATTGCTAAAATTTTGTTAAGGATTTTTGCATCTATGTTCATCAGTGATATTGGCCTGTAGTTTTGATTTTAGAACTTTGTGTGTGAAGATATATTTCTTGCTCTTGCCGACACCTTGTAACTTTAATGAAAACTAAATAACATAATGATGATGGCAGAGAAGAAATGCAGAATATACTTTGGTCTTTGATGGTAGCACTTAGTACTAAACTAAACAGATGTGGAACTTATTATCACAGAATCTGATTTGAAGTGAGGAAATAAATGTTTCTTTTTTGGAAAGCTTTTTCAGTTGTATTTTCTATTGTAAACAAAATCATCTCAACTCACTTCGGTTACTAAAACTGGAAAAGGAAGGTAAATATACGATACCAAAATGATCACAGAATTCAAATAAAAAAAAATGCTAGAATGTGAATGGAAACCAGAGTAACCACAATACCTAAGAAAGAGGAAATAGTAAACAATTTTGTAATGTTGCTATCAATGAAGAGGAATACATTTGCTTTCTACCTGTCATTTTGCTAATAATAAAGATCTCAGAGAGGGAAGACTTGATGGCCTAGCTTCTACTGTATACTCACCTTTTGATTACAGAATTAAAAGTCATCTAACCCAGGAGAAAGAAGCAGTCATCCTGCAAGAGACTGACCCAGACTTGCCTGTGAGTGTCCAGGAATTTCTAGTGGAGGAGTGTCTGTGGAAGCCTGCTACATGGTTGAGGACACTGAGTGTGGCAGTGCATGCATGAGACCTTTTGAAGCAGGTTGCCATTTTCTTCATTACCATCACCATAGTTTAGTCTCAGGCGAAACAACAGGGAGGGAAACTAGCCCCTCCCATCAATAAAATATTGGATTAAAGATTTAATGAGCATGGCACCATCCATCAGAACAAGAACCAGTTTCCCCCTCAGTCACCCTCTCCAATCAGGACGCTTTCATAAACCTCTTATCCTTATCATTCAGCGAGCAGAAAGAATGAAAACCACAATCACAGAAAACTAATCAAGCAGATTACATGGATCAGAGCCTTGTCTAACTCAATGAAACTATGAGCCATGCCATGTAGGGCCACCTAAGATGAATGGGTTATGGTGGAGAGTAGTGATAAAATGTGGTCCACTGGAGAAGGGAATGACAAACCACTTCAGTATTCTTGCCTTAAGAATCCCGTGTGTTCCCCATCCCCACACATGTATAATTTTTTTTAATTAAAATTGAAAAAAAAAAAAAAAAGAATCCCATGAACAGAATGAAAGGCAAAAAGATATGACACTGAAAGATGAACTCCCCAGATTTATAGATGCCAAAAACCTAACTGGAGAAAACTACAGAAAGAATGAAGAGATGGAGCCAAAGCAAAAAACAAAACAAAACAAAGACACCCAGTTGTGGATGTGACTGGTGATGGAAGTAAAGTCTGATGCTGTAAGAATAATATTTCACAGGAACCTGGAATGTTAGGTCCATGAAACAAGGTAAACTAGAAGTGTTCAAACAGAAGATGGTAAGAGTGAACACTGACATTTTAGGAATCAGTGAACTAAAATGGACTGGAGGGGTGAATTTAACTCAGATGACCATTATATCTACTACTGCGGGCAAAAATCCCTTAGAAAAAATGGAGTAGCCATCATAGTCAACAAAAGAGTATGAAATACACATCTTGCATGTAATCTCAAAAATGACAAAATGAACTCTTGGTTTCCAAGGCAAACCATTCAGTATCACAGTAATCCAAGTTTAATTTCCAACCATTAATGTTGAAGAAGTTGAAGTTGAACAGTTCTATGAAAACCTACAAGACCTTCTAGAACTAACGCCCAAAAAGATTTACTTTTCATTATAGGGTACTAGAATACAAAGTACAAAGTCAAGACATACCTGAAGTAACAGGTAAATTTGGCTTTGGAGCACAAAATGAAGCAGGGCAAAGGTTAACAAAAAGTTTCCAAGAAAACGCACCAGGCATAGTAAACACCCTCTTCCAATAACACAAAAGAAGTCTCTACACATGGATATTACTAGATGGTCAATACTGAAATCATATTGATTACATTATTTTCAGCCAAAGATGAAGAAGCTCTATACAGTCAGCAAAAACAATACTTGGAACTTACTGTGGCTCAGATCATGAACTGCTTATTGCAAAATTCAGACTTAAGTTGAAGAAAGCAAGGAAAACCACTAGACCATTCAGGTACGACCTAAATCAAATCCCTTACCACTATACAGTGGAAGTGACAAATAGATCTAAATAATTAAATCTGATAAACAGATTCCCTTAAGAACTATGGACAGAGGTTCATGACATTGTACAGGAAGAAGAGATCAAGACCCTTCCCAAGAAAAAGAAATGAAAAAAGGTAAAATGGTTGTATGAGGAGGCCTTACAAATAGCTGAGAAAAGAAGAGACGTTAAAGCAAAGGAGAAAAGGAAAGATATACCCATTTGAATGCAGAGTTCCAAAAAATAGCAAGGAGAGATAAGAAAGCTTTCCTCAGTGATCAGTGCAAAGAAATAGAAGAAAATAATAGAATGGAAAAGACTAGAGATCTCTTCAAGGACATCAGGGACACTAAGAGAACATTTCATGTAAAGATGAGCATAATAAAGGGCAGAAACTGTATGGACATAACAGAAGCAGAAGATATTAAGAACAAGTGGCAAGGATACACAGAAAAACTAGACCCAGATAACCACAATCGTGTGATCACCCACCTAGAACCAGACATCCTGGAATGTGAAGACAAGTGAGCTTTGGGAAGCATCACTATGAACAAAGCTAGTGGAGGTTATGGAATTCCAGTTGAGCTATTTCACATCCTAAAAGATGATGCTGTGAAAGTGCTGCACTCAATATGCCAGCAAATTTGGAAAACTCAGCAGTGGCCACAGGACTGGAAAAGGTCCATTTTCATTCCTATCCCAAAGAAAGGCAATGCCAAAGAATGCTCAAACTACCGCACAATTGCACTCATCTCATACCCTAGCAAAGTAATGCTCAAAATTCTCCAAGAAGGGCTTAAGAAGTACATGAACCATGAACTTCCAGATATACAAGCTGGATTTGGAAAAGGCAGAGGAACCAGAGATCAAATTACCAACATCCATTGGATCATCAAAAAAGCAAGATAGTTCCAGAAAAACATCTATTGCTGCTTCATTGACTCCACCAGAGAGTTTGACACGTGGATCATCACAAACTGTGGAAAATTCTTCAAGAGATGGGAAACTAGACCACTTTATCTGGCTCCGGAGAAATCTACATGCAGGTCAAAGAGCAACAGTTGGAGCTGGACATGGAAAGACAGACTGAATCCAAATTGGGAAAGGAGTATAACAAGGCTGTATATTGTCATTCTACTTATTTAACTTATATGCAGAGTACATTGTGAGAAATGCAGGGCTGGATGAAGCACAAGCTGGAATGAATATTGCCTAAAAAAAAAACAATAACCTCAGATATGCAGATTGAACCACCTGTATGGCAGAAAGTGAAGAAGAGCTAAAGAGCTTCTTGATGAAAGGGAAAGAGGAGAGTTAAAAAGTTTGCTTAAAGCTCAACATTCAGCAGACTAAGATCATGGCAACTGGTCACATCACATCATGGCAAATAAATGGGGAAACAATGGAAATAGTGACAGACTTTATTTTGGGGGGTTGCAAAATCACTGCAGATGGTGACTTCAGCCATGAAATTATAAGATACTTGCTCCTTTTAATTAAAGCTATGACGAACCTAGTGAAAGTGAAATTTGCTCAGTCGTGTCTAACTACTTGAGACCCCATAGACTACAGAGTCCAAGGAATTCTCCAGGCCAGGATACTGGATTGGGTAGTCTTTCCCTTCTCCAGGGGATGTTGCTAACCCAGGGATTGAATCCAGGTCTCCCTCATTGCAGGTTGATTCTTTACCAGCTAATCCACAAGGGAAGCCCATGACTAATCCAGACAGCATATTATAAAGTAGAGATATTATTTTGCCATGAAGGTCCATCTAGTCAAAGCAATGGTTTTTTCAGTAGTCATGTATGGATGTGAGAGTTGGACTATAAAGAAAGCTGAGCACCCAAGTACTGATGTTTTTGAACTGTGGTGTTGGAGAAGACTCTTGAGAGTCCTTTGACTGCAAGGAGATCCACCCAGTCAAACCTAAAGGAAATCAGTCCTGCATATTCATTGGAAGCACAGATGTTGAAGCTGAAACTCCAATATTTTGGCTGCTGCTGCTGCTGCTGCTAAGTCACTTCAGTCATGTCTGACTCTGCGATCCCATAGACGGTAGCCCATCAGGCTCCCCCATCCCTGGGCTTCTCCAGGTAAGAACAGTGGAGTGGGTTGCCATTTCCTTCTCCAATGCATGAAAGTGAAAAGTGAAAGTGAAGTCTCTCAGTCGTGTCCAACTCTTAGCGACCCCATGGACTACAGCCCACGAGGCCCTCCGTCTATGGGATTTTCCAGGCAAGAGTACTGGAGTGGAGTGCCATAGCCTTCTCTTTATTTTGGCCACCTGATGTGAAGAATTTCATCAGTTCAGTTCAGATCAGTCGCTCAGTCGTGTCCTAATCTTTGCGACCCCATGAATCGCAGCACGCCAGGCCTCCCTGTCTATCACCAACACCCAGAGTTCACTCAGACTCACATCCATCGAGTCAGTGATGCCATCCAGCCATCTCATCCTCTGTCGTCCCCTTCTCCTCCTGCCCCCAATCCCTCCCAGCATCAGAGTCTTTTCCAGTGAGTCAACTCTTGGCATTAGGTGGCCAAAGTACTGGAGTTTCAGCTTTAGCAACATTCCTTCCAAAGAAATCCCAGGGTTGATCTCCTTCCGAATAGACTGGTTGGATCTCCTTGCAGTCCAAGGGACTCTCAAGAGTCTTCTCCAACATCACAGTTCAAAAGCATCAATTCTTTGGCACTCAGCTTTCTTCACAGTCCAACTCTCACATCCATACATGACCATAGGAAAAACCATAGCCTTGACTAGACGGACCTTTGTTGGCAAAGTAATGTCCCTGCTTTTAAATGTGTTATCTAGGTTGGACACAACTTTCCTTCCAAGGAGTAAGCGTCTCTTAATCTCATGGCTACAGTCACCATCTGCAGTGATTTTGGAGTCCCTAAAAATAAAGTCTGACACTGTTTCCACTGTTTCCCCATCTATTTCCCATGAAGTGATGGGACCAGATGCCATGATCTTCGTTTTCTGAATGTTCAGCTTTAAGCCAACTTTTCCACTCTCCACTTTCACTTTCATCAAGATGCTTTTTAGTTCCTTTTCACTTTCTGCCATAAGGGTGGTGTAATCTGTATATCTGATGTTATTGATATTTCTCCTGGCAATCTTGATTCCAGCTTGTGCTTCTTCCAGCCCCACATTTCTCATGATGTACTCTGCATATAAGTTAAATAAGCAGCGTGACAATATACAGCCTTGACGAACTCCTTTTCCTATTTGAAAGAAGTCTGTTGTTCCATGTCCAGTTCTAACTGTTGCTTCCTGACCTGCATATATATTTCTCAAGAGGCAGATCAGGTGGTCTGGTATTCCCATCTCTTTCAGAATTTTCCACAGTTTATTGTGATCCACACAGTCAAAGGCTTTGGCATAGTCAATAAAGCAGAAGTAGATGTTTTTCTGGAACTCTCTTGCTTTTTCCATGATCCAGCGGATGTTGGCAATTTGATCTCTGGCTCCTCTGCCTTTTCTAAAACCAGCTTGAACATCAGGAAGTTCACGGTTCACGTATTGCTGAAGCCTGGCTTGGAGAATTTTGAGCATTACTTTGCTAGTGTGTGAGATGAGTGCAATTGTGTGACAGTTTGAGCATTCTTTGGCATTGCCTTTCTTTGGGATTGGAATGAAAACTGACCTTTTCCAGTCCTGTGGCCACTTCTGAGTTTTCCAATTTGCTGGCATATTGAGTGTAGCACTTTCACAGCATCATATTTCAGGATTTGAAATAGCTGAACTGGAGTTCCATCACCTCCACTAGCTTTGTTCGTAGTGATGCTTTCTAAGGCCCACTTGACTTCACACTCCAGGATGTCTGGCTCTAGGTCAGTGATCACACCATTGTGATTATCTTGGTCGTGAAGATCTTTTTTATACAGTTCTTCTGTATATTCTTGCCACCTCCCAGATGGTGTAGTGGTAGAGAATCTGCCTCCACTATAGGAGACATAAGAGATGTATGTTTGCACCATGGATTGGGAAGATCCCTTGGAGAAGGGAATGGCAACCCACTAGGAAATCCCATGGACAGAGGAGCTTGGTGGGCTAAGGTCCATAAGCTTGCAAAGATACTGAGACAACTGACTATGCATGCATATATTAGTGTGTTTTTACAACATGAAATTAAAAGACACTTACTCCTTGGAAGGAAAGTTATGATCAACTTAGCATATTCAAAAGCAGAGATATTACTTTGCCAACAAATGTCCATCTAGTCAAGGCTATGGTTTTTCCAGTAGTCATGTATGGATGTGAGAGTTGGACTGTGAAGAAAGCTAAGCACTGAAGAATTGATGCTTTTGAACTGCAGTGTTGGAGAAGACTCTTGAGAGTCCCTTGGACTGCAAGGAGATCCAACCAGTCCATCCTTTAGGAGACCAGTCCTGGTTGCTCACTGGAAGGACTGATGCTAAAGCTGAAACTCCAATACTTTGGCCACCTCATGCAAAGAGTTGACTCATTGGAAAGACCCTGATGCTGGGAAGGATTGGGGGCAGGAGGAGAAGGGGACGACAGAGGATGAAGTGGCTGGATGGCATCATGGATTTGATGCACGTTACTTTGGGTAAACTCCGGGAGTTGCTGATGGACAGGGAGGCCTTGCCTGCTGCGATTCATGGGTTCGCTCAGTGGGACACAACTGAGTGGCTGAACTGACTGACTGACAATATGAAAGAAAGTTATTGGGCACTAATGTGGTGAGACTAAGGGAAAGCGGAACAGTTGTGCTTGGAAAGATATGGAGAGCCCAACTCAAACAGAGCTTCTAGATCATAGTAATAAGGTTAGATTTTATTTGAAGTTAATGGAAAGCTTTCACAGGATTTTATTGAGAGGAATAATAATGACTTAGTTAAATTTTTAAGGATATCTGTAGATAGCAAAACAGATCTGAGGGTCCCAGGAGTGAAATCAAGATATATATGTAAAAATGTTATTTGATACTGCAATAGGAGGAACACTATGTCATTATTAGGGCCCTAGGCAGGACTGGTTTGGAGTCTGGATTAAGACCTAAGTTTAACAGTGCTAAATTTCAGGTGGTGTGAGATACCCTTATGTAAATATGTGCATAATAAATGCTTACAACTTAAAGAATGGGAATCTATTAATTACTAAAGGAAATGAAGGTAAGACTTATAAATTTCAAAGCATTCCAATATTCAAATATAAATTATAGAAGGAAAGGTATCATGAGAATATAATAGACCAGTAAGTTCAGAGAAAATTTTCTAAAAATATAAATGATATCATATACATAGAAAATAGCCAATCTGATCAGACAGATGAAACTAGGCCATGCCATGTGGGACCACCAAAGATGGATGGGTTATGGTGGAGAGGTTTGAAAGAATGTGGTCCATTGGAGAAGGGACTGACAAGCCACCTCAGTATTCTTGCCTTGAGAACCCTGTGAACAGTATGAAAAGGCAAAAAGATAGGACACTGAAAATTGAACTCCCCAGGTCGGTAGGTGGCCAATATGTTCCTGGAGATGAGTGGACACATAACTCCAGAAAGAATGAAGAGACTGAGCCAAAGCAAAAACAATACCGAGTTGTGGATGTGATTGGTGATAGAAGTAAAGTATGATGCTGTAAAGAGCGATATTGAATAGGAACCTGGAATTATAGGTCCATGAATCAAGGCAAATTGGAAGTAGTCAAACAGGAGATAGCAAGAGTGAACACTGACATTTTAGGAATAAGCAAACTAAAATGGACTGGAAATTTTGAATTTAACTCAGATGACTATTATATCTACTAATATGGGCAGGAATCTCTTAGAAGAAATGGAATAGCCATCACAGTCAACAAAAGAGTTCAAAATGCAGTACTTGGATGCAATCTCAAAAATGACAGAATGATCTGTGTTCATTTCCAATGGAAACCATTCAATATCACAGTAATCCAAGTTTTTACGTCAACCAGTAAAGCTGAAGAAGCTGAAGTTGAATGGTTCTGTGAAGACCTACAAGACCTTTTAGAACTAACACCCAAAAAAGATGTCCTTTTCATTACAGGGGACTGGAATGCAAAGGTAGGAAGTCAAGAAACACCTGGACTAACAGGCAAATTTGGCCTTCGAATACAGAATGAAGCAGAGAAAATGTTAATAGAGTTTTTCCAAGAGAATTCACTGGTCATAGCAAACACCCTCTTCCAACAATGTGAGTGAAGACTCACATGGACCTCACCAGATGGACAACACTGAAATCAAATTGATTATATTATTTGCAGTCAAATATGGAGAAGCTCTGCGCAGTCAGCAAAATCAAGACCAAGTGGACTGTGGCTCAGATCATGAACACCTTATTGTCAAATTCAGACTTAAATTGAAGAAAGTAGGGAAAACCACTAGACCATTCAGATATGACCTAAATCAAATCCCTTGTGATTATACAGTGGAAGTGAGAAATAGATTTAATGAACTACATCTGATAGACAGACTGCCTGATGACCTATAGATGGAGGTTTGTGACATTGTACAGGAGACAGAGATCAAGACCATCCCCAAGAAAAAGAAATGCAAAAAAGCAAAATGACTGGCTGAGGAGGCCTTACAAATAGCTGTGAAAAGAAGAGAAGCAAAAATCAAAGGAGGAAATGAAAGATATATCCATTTGAATGCAGAGTTCCAAAGAATAGCAAGGTGAAATAAGAAAGCCTTCCTTAGCAATCAATGCAAAGAAATATAGGAAAACAATAGAATGGGGAAGACTAGAGATTTCTTCAAGAAACTTAGAGATACCAAGGGAACATTTCATAAAAAATGGGCTTATTAAAGGACAGAAATGGTATGAACCTGGCAGAAGCAGAAGATATCAAGAAGAGGTGGCAAGAATACACAGAACTGTACAAAAAAGATCTTCATGAGGCAGATAATCACTATGGTGTGATAACTCACCTAGAGCCAGACATCCTGGAATTTGAAGTCAGGTGGGCCTTCGGAAGCATCACTACGAACAAAGCTAGTGGAGGTGATAGAATTCCAGTTGAGCTATTTCACATCCTGAAAGATAATGCTATAAAAGTGCTGCACTCAGTATGCCAGCAAATTTGGAAAACTCAGCAGTGGCCACAGGACTGGAAAAGGACAGTTTTCATTTCAATCCCAAAGAAAGGCAATGTCAAAGAATGCTCAAACTGTCACACAATTGCACTCATCTCACACATTAGTAATATAATGCTAAAAATTCCCCAAGCCAGGCTTCAACACAGTTCAAAGTGAACCGTGAAATTCCAGATGTTCAAGCTGCTTTTAGAAAAGGCAGACGAACCAGAGATCAAATTGCCAACATCCACTGGATCATCAAAAAAGCAAGAGAGTTCCAGAAAAACATCAATTTCTGTTTTATTGTCTATGCCAAAACCTTTGACTGTGTGGATCACAATAAACTGTGGAAAATTCTGAAAGAGATGGGAATACCAGACCACCTGACCTGCTTCTTGAGAAATCTGTATGCAGGTCAGGAAGCAACAGTTAGAACTGGACATGGAACAACGGACTTATTCCAAATAGGAAAAGGATTACATCAAGGCTGTATATTGTCACCCTGCTTATTTAACTTATATGCGGAGTACATCATGAGAAATGCTGGGCTGGAAGAAGCAAAAGCTGGAATCAAGATTGCCGGGAGAAATATCAACAACCTCAGATATACAGATGAAACCACCCTTATGGCAGAAAGTGAAGAAGAACTAAAGAACCTCTTTGACGAAAGTGAAAGAGGAGAGTGAAAAAGTTGGCTTAAAGCTCAACATTCAAAAAACTAAGATCATTGCATCTTGTCCCATTATTTCATGGCAAATAGATGGGGAAACAATGGAAACAATGGCTGACTTTATTTTTTGGGGGTTCCAAAATCACTGCAGATGCTGATTGCAGCCATGAAATTAAAAGACTCTTACTCCTTGAAAGGAAAGTTATGACCAACCTAGACAGCATATTAAAAAACAGAGACATTACTTTGCTAACAAAGGTACATCTAGTCAAGACTATGGTTTTTCCACCAGTTATTTGTGCATGTGAGAGTTGGACTATAAAGACAGCTGAGCACCAAAGAATTGATGCTTTTGAACTGTGGTGCTGAAGAAGACTCTTGAGAGTCCCTTGGACTGCATGGAGATCCAAACAGCCCATCCTAAGGGAAATCAGTCCTGAATATTCATTAGAAGGATTGATGTCGAAGCTGAAACTGAATTACTTTGACCACCTGATGTGAAGAGCTGGTTCATTTGAAAAGACCCTGATGCTGGGAAAGATTGAGAGCAGGAGGAGAAGGGGATCACAGAGGATTAGATGGTTGGATCACATCATCCACTCAATGGACATGGGTCTGGGCAGGCCCTGGGATTTGGTGATGAACAGAAAGGCCTGTTGTGCTGTGGTTCATAGGGTCACAAAGAGTCAGACACGAATGAACTACTGAAGTGAACTGATATGATATCAATGAAATTTTCAAAATGGAAATGATACAAAAAAGCATACAGTGTAATGTCATTCCTAGCACTCAGTTGAATTTTCTCTCATCCCAATTAACAGCTTTTCCCACATTCTTGAACATTGCTTTTTATTGTTGTTCAGTCACTCAGTTGTGTCCAGCTCTTTGGAATCCCATGGACTACAGCACACCAGGCTTCCTGGTCCTTCACTACCTGAAGGAACTTAAAAAAAAAAAAAAAAAAGATTATTTGTCTTTAATACCAAAATTACATCATCCTGGAAAATTGGGAAAATCCAGAATACAAAATACAGAAAGACAGCTTTGAATCTTTCTTAACATTTTGTTCATCAAAGCCTGAGTTGTATCTGCCCCCCTTTCCGTGTCTCCCATATGCATGTAGGTTTGTCAGTGGTGTGTCAGTGTATCAATGGTGTGTCTGCCTGTCAATGACATGTTAGTGTGCAGGTGTGCATGCATAGATAGCCCTTCTAGGCTTCCTAAGGGGTCTCTCTAACTCCTAATCTGCCCTTCCACATAATCCTGTTCTTGAGAACAGCTCTTCATGGAGGACCTTTGGTGGGCCTGGGGGTGGTAAACTTTAAGGTTCTGCAACATAACCGTGAGGTAGCTGTGGTCTTCTTCATTTCCAGATGTGAAGAAAGGGCCTCTGTGGGGTTGGCTCATGTCACAGAGGCCATACAGCTGGTGAACCACAATTCCAATGACCTGAAGACACCAAGGCCTGGGTTCTCTCTACCCATGGCCTTCAGGTAGTGGCCTTCATTATCTCCTGGAGTTTGCTCAAACTCATGTCCCTTGAGTTAATGATATCATCCAACCATCTCATCGTCTGTTGCCATTTTCTCCTGCCCTTGGTCTTGTCCTATGAGTCAGCTCTTTGCATCAGGTGACCAAAGTACTGGGCTTCAGCATCAGCATCAGCCCTCTCAATGAATATTCAGCGTTGGTTTCCTGTAGGATTGACTGGTGCGATGTCCTTGCAGTCCAAGGGACACTCAAGCATCTTCTCCAGCACCATAGTTGGAAAGCATCAATTCTTCGATGCTCTTTTCACTCACTTATGTAAATGACATGTACATTTTTAACATGCTATAGCATCACTTGGCTATGCAATTTTATTTTGAAAACATTCAACAATTTTTTTGGTCAGTTTCTCTGCTGTCATGATCTAGTCAAAAATGTTTAATTGTATTCATTCTTCCAGTATAACATTCAATAACCACCAACTGGAATTAAATATTAAACATTTATTAAGTAATGAACTAATCTTTATGTAATTATACTAATAGAACAGAGGGCATAGGGAAGCCTTCAAGTTCAACTAAACTAGTATCGAGGCATAGACTAATTTAAATAAAAATGTTAGCACATTCTCCAGTACTCAGGCATTCTTTGCTCTCTCATCTGAACAAACTTGTTTCTCTTTCCATTCTGAATTATCAAGTTTCTCCATCCCTTTCCAAAGACAAATTTGCCTTTTCTTCTTTAATCCCTATTAAGATTCTAAAACTCTGTCAGACTTGAGAATGAAAGGTACCTAAAGTAGATTTGAGTGTAATTTTTTCCTGATATTCATGTTTACAGTATTATATTTGGTTAAATAGACCCTGTTCATAATTTGTGACACTCTATCAACTTTATCTTAATAATTCTATGTGCCTTCAAACATCATAATAATAACACAAACTTAAACTCAAAGTTAAATTTAACAGCCTTTTAGAAATCAGAGCAAAAGTGAATTTCTGTACTTTGTACAGCTAAGTGCAATGTGTGCTGAAAACTTTTCTATACTTTTTTAACTCCTCATAAATATACTGCACAGTCATCCTCATTTTTGTCATTTAATTTTAAATGTGTCAAATCTCACAGCTTGTCTCACCACAATGCCAAATTAACGATTCTGAAAGAAATGTTAGTACATGAGACCATGAATAGACATATCTTAAAAGAGAATAATGCAGCTTGCTCTTCAAAACATCTCATTAAAACACTTGTTTCAAACCAGAATATTTTGTATAGAAAAGTGATATTTCCCTTCTATGGTCAACTTTTTTCCCCTCTTCTTAGGAATGACTTTAACTGTGTTTTATTAGAGGTTGACTATCCTATTCCCGTATCTTAAACTGAAGAAAATTTACATCAGTTAGTATAAGTAGAATTTATTAGCAATTTCACAACAGCATAACCTCAGAGATGATTATGTATAATTTTTAATTCTGTAAAAAACATATTGTGGGTTTTTACCTTAAAATTAAAAAAAAAAAGTCTTTCTATTTCTACAGTTAAAATTTTAAATCCTAAGTATTAAGTAGCCATAAAGAGTAAACAACAAAAAATGAGACCATAACTCAGTCACTAACTAGCTGCATGACTGGAGCCCAGTCACTTAAAATCCCTAGGTCTCAGTTTTATGGGAAAATAAAAGTGTTTGGACATAATAACTTTTGAGCCTCATTCAAGCTGTTTAATTTCTTATATTGTTTTTTAATACTTAGCAATTTTAAATAAAGTAGTTTCATAGTTATATTTTATACACATACACATTTATATACAGGTATTTGTTTGCACGGAGAAGGCAATGGCACCCCTCTCCAGTACTCTTGCCTGGAAAATCCCATGGATGGAGGAGCCTGGTGGGCTGCAGTCCATGGGGTTGCTGAGAGTCTGACACGACTGAGCGACTTCACTTTCACTTTTCACTTTCATGCATTGGAGAAGGAAATGGCAACCCACTCCAGGGTTCTTGCCTTGAGAATCCAGGGACAGGGGAGCCTGGTGGGCCGCCATCTATGGGGTCGCACAGAGTCGGACACGACTGAAGCGACTTAGCAGCAACAGCAGTAGCAGCAGCATTTGTTTGCATGCATAATACGTGTACATCATATATATTATATGCAAGCTTATGAAACTCCTGTTTCATGGAAGCTCAGTTCCAAATAGTATTATAAACAATTCTACTAATTAAGATTTAAGATCTCTTTGCAGTTCTTTTCTCCTCAATTATATCCTACTAAGAAAACACAGTCAGAGTATGGTATCCAAAATTTACTAGACTCAATTTAGTTTTTGTGTTGGTTCTATTACCAAGTTGAAAACTATGTGTACATAGTTATCATTTTTGCATTATAAATTATATTACTATTATAAATTATAGTATTTGTTTTTACTTGTAAATACTATTATAAATTATAGTACTTGCTTGATAATTGTATTGTAATAATTGTATAAATACAATGTATTAATTTCATCAATACATTAATCACATTAATAGTTCCATTAATACAATATAATACAATGCAATAATAACTGTATCCATTATTTTGTATTTCTATTTTGATTATAGAAAATGTTTTCTTTTGCTAGTTTGCCTTGTCATGTCATTGATTGATAGTGTTTGGGGGATTTTATTGTGCTTTATGTCCCTGAATTTCCACCACCTGTTTTCCTCTTTCTCTTCAAAATCATGTAGACCAAAGATGGCTTCTGTGTCCAAATGTATTTCGTTTTGCTGAGAAGCTATCCCCTCCCAATATTATTGTCTCTTGCCCTCACATTTTCAAGTCCATTTCTTTCAAAAATATATTAACTGACTCATGAGATTACAAAATTTTAAGCATTTCCCACACATGGAAGGATGTTCTATATCCAGAAAGATTTTTGTGTGTGTATCTGATCACCTCTGGGCCCTCTCTGCACTCATTACTATATGCTCATTTATTCACTGGACATATTTCGTGCCTCCCATGCTTCTAGGAATTAGGAATGCCACAGTGAATAAAATAGATGGAAATGTCTTTCCTTAGGGTGGCTACATTATAGTTTATTATATATTTATACAAATATAATTCATATAAAAAATCTGTAACTAATCAACCTGATAATAGCATTCTTCCCATGCTCTAAAAAACATGGTCAAGGGATTTCTGTATATTTTATTTGAATGTTCTAAAGGCATTACATTTTTTTTTGTCCTATGTAACTGGAAAGGATAAATCACAGATAAAATAACATTTTTATTATAATTTTATGATAATAAAAAAATTTGTATTATCATGCACTATTACTTTAAGGCAGAGATCTCATCCTGACATGTGTATGATAGATATTTTATTTTTTTACATTAAATATCTTCTTAGAAAATCACTGGATTATTTTTTTTTTTAATTTAAATTTATTTATTTTAATTAGAGGCAAATTACTTTACAATACTGTATTGGTTTTGCCATACATCAACATGAATCTGCCACGGGTGTACACGTGTTCCCCATCCTGAACCCTCCTCCCACCTCCCTCCCCGTACCATCCCTCTGAGTCATCCCAGTGCACCAGCCCCAAGCATCCTGTATCCTGCATTAATTCCTATTTTAGATATTGTAATACTGAATTTACAGTGATGATCACTCATAGTATCAGTAATCTCAAATAATTTTAAGAAGTGAAACTATATGTTCCCCCCATCCAAGGGAGATGTTAATTGCTCTTCAGGATTTTTCTAGTAGTATTGCTAAAAGCATTCTTATAAATAATGAATATAATAAATAGATATATAGGAAATCTGTCCAGTCTCATAAGAATAAGAGGCTATGCTTCATATATCTGGAGAGATTCAAATGAAGTAAATAAATCTTCATAATGAAGTCTGAACAAATATCAGAATTTATTTAGAACCCCCAAATAGTCAAAATACATGGGGCAACGGACTTTATTCCACTCTTAGAGGCAATGCTACCCAGAAATAGCACCTGAGTCTCTGCTCCTTCATCTATGAATGTGGAGAGAAGACTGTCTGTAATATTAACCATAATATACAAGTTAGAATAATTTCCCTCTTTGCAGATGTTACCATTCTGTTGGCAAATTTTATTGTTTCCAAGATCTGCACAACCTCTTCCCATTCGAATTCCCATTCTAGCTTCTTATTCATTCCTATAAAAATCTTCCCTTCTAACCAGACAGTGATGTTCACAGTCCCTTACTATGACTTTTGAGTGTCAACATTATCCTTAATTATTCCCACTCCCACTGTCCCCTTCTTAATTCCTAAGCTTTCTTCAAATTTTTGCCCAAGTCGCACTTCCTAGTAACATGTCCTGTCTTGTTTTTCTTTTTTTCGCCAGTGAAGATGTAACATGGTGCAAGCAGGCTCAAGGTGTACAATGAGTTTTTTGGATACCTTTATGTATTGCAGGGTGATTACCACACAGAGCTTTAGCTAGCACCTCTGTCAAACCATTGTTGTGAGGACATTTAAGTTTCTTAGCAATTTTGAAGTATTTTATACTACGTTTTTGACTATACTCACTAAGCTGTACATAATATCTCCAAGATTTATTCATCTCCTAGTTGCAAGTTTGTGCCCTTTAATGTGTATTTCTTAAAAAATGTGACAGGGTCTTAAATTATTTTATATGTTGTTTTCATCCCTGGTACTTGGTACTTCAAGATTTCACATGAATAATTGATCAAGAAAGTATAGTTGAACTAAGTCATAAATGTTGCAATTCTAGCAAGCAAATTATCCTTGAATTTTCTAATAAGTGAATCCCTAGGAATTTCCAAAGGAGAATCAGACATCACATCTTTCAAGATATGTGTGGTCAGAGACCAGCCCTTTTCTGACCTGAAATGAATGCATTTTAGCATAGCCACCACTGAGTAAGAGATATGAGTCTGCCCCAAATATTATTTTGAATTAAATAGATCATGCTCCTCATTTCTTAAGAGTTATGCTCATCATTCCATAAAAAAAAATCAATGAATAAATTAACCTTTATTGTAAGTAAAACTATAAACTAAGTGGATTTTATGGTTCAATATTTGCTATTCTGATACTCACCTTTGTTTGGAAATACTTTTTGTTAATATCAAAAGAGTAAATACAAACTGCAGTAGTCTATTAGCAATTAGCTGTTTAAGTAATGAAACACTTTCTCTGCAGTAGATCCGACCCTATCTATCTGTTCTGATTTATCATAGAATTTGTCATTTGTGTTTTCTGAAAATAAACATAAGATAATTATAAAATTTATTTTTCTCTCACCAAAAACCAATGATTCTCTTAATTGTTTTGAAGTTTTGGAAAGATATCACATCATATATTTCCCAAAATATTTGCAATAACTGAAGCAACTGAGCAAGTGTATTGTATGAGAAAATTAAAGTGCACTGGGGTTGCTTGCTGATAGTAGTAATATATTTCATTGGTTACCTGTCTTTTACTATCTTATTAATCACTTGAAGTAATTACTACAAGTAACCCAACCTATTGAAAACTTTGTATGAAATCTGTGACTCTATGTCATATTTGCAGATGATCCATATAAACACAAATTTGTTGTGTTTCAATATCATAACAAGTGAATTTAAGAGGCACTTTGGCAGCAAATTGTAAAATACATTATATGGTTTTGCTTTGCAAATTTATGTATTTATCACTTTAGTTTGAGACACTAAGCAAAGAAAAAGGGGAAGAAATCTCCATATATTTATACAGGTATATATCATTTTATTGCATTTTGTTTTAGTGCATTTCAAGAGACTGTACTTTTTACAAGTTGAAGGTTTGTGGCAATAAAGAGTTGCCAGATAGCCGTATTTTTGAGCAATTACATGTTTTTAAATTTTAGTTCAGTCTCTCAATTGTAACCGCTTTTTGCCACCATGCGGACTTCAGCACACCAGGCCTCCCTGTCCATCACCAGCTCCAGGAGTTTACTCAAACTCATGTCCATTGAGTTCATGAAGCCATCCAACCATCTCATCCTCTGTCATCCCTTTCTCTTCCCAACTTCAAACTTTCCCAGCATCAGGGTCTTTTCAAATGAGTATGTTCTTCACATCAAGTCGCCAGACTATTGGAGCTTCAGCTTCAGCGTCAGTCCTTTCAATGAATATTCAGGACTGATTGCCTTTAGGATGAACTGGGTGGATCTCCTTGCAGTCCAAAAGACTCAAGAGTCTTCATCAACAACACAGTTGAAAATCAATTCTTCAGCGCTCAGCTTTGTTTATAGTCCAACTCTCACATCCATAGACGACTACTGGAAAAACCATAGCTTTGAATACACAGACCTTTGTTGGTGAAGTAATGTCTGTGCTTTATAATATGCTGTCTAGGTTGGTCATAGCTTTTCTTCCAACGAGCAAGCGTCTAAAAAGTAAAGTCCATCGCTGTTTCCACTGCCTCACCATAATTTTGTCATGAAGTGATGGGACCAGATGACATGATTTTAGTTTTCTGAATGTTGAGCTTTAAGCCAACGTTTTCACTGTCCTCTTTAACTTTTATCAAGAGGCTCTTCAGCTCTTCACTTTCTGCCATAAGTGTGGTGTTATATGCATACCTGAGGTTATTGATATTTCTTCCAGCAATCTTCATTCCAGCTTGTGCTTCATCCAGCCCAGCATTTCGAATGATATACACTTTATATAAGTTAAATGAGCAGGGTGACAATATAGAGCCTTGATGTACACCTTCCCTGATTTGGAACCAATCTGTTGTTCCATATCCAATTCTAACTATTGCTTCCTGACTTGCATGCAGATTTCTTAAGAGGCAGGTCAGGTGGCCTGGTATTCCCATCTCTTTAAGAATTTTCCACAGTTTGTTGTAATCCACACAGTCAAATGATTTGGTACAGTCAGTAAAGAAGAAGTAGATTTTTTTTTGGAACTCTCTTGCTTTTTTGATGATCCAAAATATGCTGGCAATTTGAACTCTGGTTCCTCTGCCTTTTCTAAATCCAGCTTGGACATCTGGAAGTTCACGGGTCCCCTACTGTTTAAGCCTCTGTTGGAGAATTTTGAGCATTAATTTGGTAGTGTGTGCTACTGCTGCTGCTGCTAAGTCGCTTCAGTAGTGTCCAACTCTGTGTGACCCCAGAGACTGCAGCCCACCAGGCTCCCCTGTCCCTGGTATTCTCCAGGCAAGAACACTGGAGTGGATTGCCATTTCCTTCTCCATGGTAGTGTGTGAGGTGAGTGCAATTGTACGGTAGTTGGAGCATTCTTTGGTATTGCCTTTCTTTGGGATTGGAATGAAAACTGACCTTATCCAGTCCTGTGGCCACTGCTGAGTTTTCCAAATTTGCTGGCATATTGAGTGCATCATTTCACAGCATAATCTTTTAGGATTTGAAATAGCTCAACTGGAATTCCATCACCTCCACTAGCTTTATTCATAGTGACTCTTCCTAAGCCCCACTTGACTTCTCACTCCAGGATGTCTGGCTCTAGGTGAGTGATCACACCATCGTGATTATATGGGTGGGGAAGATCTTTTTTTTTTTTTTTGTATAGTTCTTCTGTGTATTCTTGCTATCTCTTTTTAATATCTTCTGCTTCTCTTAGATCCACACCATTTCTATCCTTTATTGTGCTCATTTTTGCATGAAATATTCCCTTAGTATCTCTAATTTTCTTGAAGAAATCTCTAGTCTTTCCCATTCTATTGTTTTCCTCTATTTCTTTGCACTGATTAATGAAGAAGGCTTTCTTATCTCTCCTTGCTATTCATTGGAACTCTGCATTCAAATGGGTATATCTTTCCTTTTCTCTCTTGCGTTTCAGTTCTTTTTTTTTTTTTTTTTTTTTAAATTTTATTTTATTTTTAAACTTTACATAATTGTATTAGTTTTGCCAAATATCAATTCTATTCACAGCTATTTGTAAGACCTTGTCAGACAACCATTTTGCCTTTTTGCACTTCTTTTTCTTGGGGAGGGTCTTGATCCCTGTCTCCTGTGCAATGTCACAAATCTCTGTCCATAGTTCCTCAGGCATTCTGTCTATCAGATCTAATCTCTTGAATCTGTTTCTCACTTCTACTTATAATCTTAAGGGATTTGATTTAGGTCATACCTGAATGACCTAGTGGTTTGACTATTTTCTTCAATTTAAGTCTGAATTTGGTAATAAGGTGTTCATGATCTGAGCCACAGTCAGCTCCTGGTCTTGTTTCTGCTGACTGTATAGAGCTTCTCCATCTTTGGCTTCAAAGAATATTTTCAATGTGTTTTCGCTATTGACAATCTGGTGATGTCCATGTGTAGAGTCTTCTCTGGTGTTGCTGTAAGAGGGTGTTTTTTGTGAATAGTGAATTCTCTGGGCAACACTCTGTTAGCCTTTGTCCTGCTTCATTCTTTACTCCAAGGCCAAATTTGCCTGTTACTCCAAGCGTTTCTTGACTTCCTACTTTTGCATTCCAATTCCCTATAATGAAAATGACATATTTGGTGGTGGTGGGGGGGGAGTGTTAGTTCTAGAAGATCTTGTACATCTTCATAAAACCATTCAACTTCAGCCTCTTCAGTGTTACTGGTCAGGGCAATGACTTGGATTACTGTGATACTGAATGGTTTGACTTGGAAATGAACAGAGATCATTCTGTCATTTTTGAGATTGCATCCAAGTACTGCATTTTGGACTCTTTTGTTGACTATGATGGCTACTCCACTTCTTCTAAGGGATTCCTGCCCACAGTAGTAGATATAATGGTCATCTGAGTTAAATTCAAAATTTCCAGTCCATTTTAGTTTGCTTATTCCTAAAATGTCGATGTTCACTCTTGCTATCTTCTGTTTGACCACTTTCAATTTGCCTTGATTCATGGACCTATCATTCCAGGTTTCTATTCAATATTGCTCTTTATAGCATCAGACTTTACTTCTATCACCAGTCACATCCACAACTGGGTGTTGTTTTTGCTTTGGCTCTGTCTTTTCATTCTTTCTGGAGTTATTTCTCCACTAATCTGCAGTAACATATTGGATACCTACCGATCTGGGGAGTCCTTCTTTCAGTGTCCATTTTTTAAAACAGGTATGTACATTGCTTTTTATATACAATGTGCTTGCACAGTTAATACTCTAAGCATAGCTTTTATATCCAGTGGGAAATAGAAGAAATTGTATGACTTACTTTTTATTATAACATTCACTCTAATCCAGTGATCTAGAACTGAATTCACAATGTCTCTTGTGTAAGCCTGCATTGGGAGATTGAGAAGAGATGTGGTGGGGGAGATCCTTGTTTTATAAGTCATTCTTCAAAACTTCAGTTACCTCAGATATGCAGATGACACAACCCTTATGGCAGAAAGCAATGAGGACCTAAAGAGACTCTTGATGAATGTGAAGGAGGAGAGTGAAAAATCCGGTTTAAAACTCAACATTCAAAAAGAATATCATGGTAACTGATCACATTATTTCCTGGCAAGTAGATGGGGAAGCAATGGAAACTGTGACAGACTTTATCTTCTTAGGCCCCAAAATCACTGCAGATGGTGACTGTAGTCACAATATTAAACGATGCTTATTCCTTCGAAAAAAAGCTAATACAAATAAAACAAAGACATTCCTTCATTGACAAAGTTCTGTCTAGTCAAAGGTATGGTTTTTCCAATAGTCACATATGGATGAGAGAGTTGGACCATAAGGAAAACTGAATTCCGAAGAACTGATGCCTTTGAACTGTGGTGTTGGAGAAGTCTCTTGAGAGTTCCTTGGACAGCAACAAGATTAAACCAGACAATCCTAAAGGAAATCAATTCTGAACATTCATTGAAAGGACTGATACTGAAGCTGAAGCTCCGATGCTTTGCCTACCTGATGCGAAGAACTGACTCATTAGAAAAGACCCTGATGCTGGCAAAGATTGAAAGCAGGAGGAGAAGGGGACAACAGAGGATGAGATGGTTTCATGGCATCACTGACTCAATGAATATGAGTTTGAGCAAGCTCCGGGAGATGGTGAAGGACAGGAAAGCCTGGTGTGCTGCCATCCATGGAGTGGCAGAGTCTGACATGACTGAGCAACTGAACAACAACTTTAAAACTAAGAACACAAATGATAAAAATTTATTCTTTCATGAATTCAAAAGCATGTTCTTTTAAGAGCAACAAAGTTTTGACCTTTGCAAATCTCTAGTGTTGAATGTAGGCTTACAGAGTTTTAGGGCCTATTGTTTAGGAAGTGAAAACAATTAGAGGATGAGTTAATCCATGAATTATTCCAGTGTTTTGACATTATGACCCACTGCAATATTCGGACCTCTTGATAAAATCACTCTGAAATGGTTGCCACTAAACACTAATGCATGTTGCATTAGGTTTAATCAGCTGGTGATACAGAATCTGTTTTATATACCATATGGATAATTTTCAATGGTGTTTTTAAGAATTCTGTTTTGTTTTAGTATACTAAAGTATTCCTATGCCAAAAATCTCAAATATCCTATGCTTAATTAGTAACCATGCAAACACATTTAAGTTAATTCAAAATTATAGATTTAGTGAACATTTCCAACTTAAAAAATGCTGTTGATTACCTCCTCATTGTTAATGCCATGTTCATCCTTATTCCCTTGTCTAAATGTAAAACAGGTCATTTCTTTGAATAGTCAATAGCAATTTGAGTTTCTAGAAACTGCCACTGTTTGTCTGAATTTTCAAATACATTTAAGTAAATTATATTTTTAGGATCAATTTAAATCAATGAAAATCAACATTTGTTATGAATTTGAGTTGTGGAATATTTTCTTTTATAATTTTCAGAATTACAATTCTTTAACTTATTGTATAGTATTGGGTTAGCTAAAAAGTTCATTTGGATTTTTGTAGAATATTATAAGAAAACTCAAATTACTTTTTTGGCCAACCAATATGTGTAAAATTCAATTGTCTTCTCATTATGTAGTAGTGTTGCTGTTTTTTTTTTTTTCTTTTCCTTTAAATATGCCTACTTTGATAACAATGTAAAGAAGTTCATAGCGCTAAAGAGGATAGGCTCAACAAGACAATTGTTCTATTATATGCTACTATTAAGATTTATAAACAGGAACAGAAACATAAACAAATTAAAATGAAAAAGGATAGTCTAGTCAGATAGTATGTTTTGTGGATGATTTTCTCTCCTACTTTTGTCTTGTTGCTCTAAAAATATACAAAGATGTTAAGTGTACATCGTTGATCTTTACCAGCCTTGGGGCACAGCTGCAGTGATCCTCTAATTAAGACCACAGTCAAAGGGGAACTGAAGGGTGAAGAAGGATGGAATCTTTTCCTCCTCATTTGTAGCAAACTAAGTGGTGAAAATTAGTTTATCAGCTAAGTTTTGCATATGTTATCTTTAGTACTCACCATATGATTTCAAATTTGTCAATATCCACATTTAAGAGATCAACGAAATAAAAGATGAAAGAAATTAGTTTATTTGTCCAATATCCCTTGAGTAGTAATCTCCAAGGTTGATTTTGCAGGTTTGTCCCATCTGCTCCCTGCCACCCCACCACTACGTGTCCTACAATCCCTATCTAGGTCAAAGGTCCTCTTCCCAGCTTTGATGTATTTACTTGATACACACCTTTCCTTTTCAATGATGATGATTTTATTTAAAGATATACAATCAATAACATTTACAAATATATACATACATACCCGTACCAAATATGTTTTTGCTTACTTTGCCTTTTTTCTTGGTAGCTGATCCTACCCCTAATTTTGATCTTAGGCAGCTGCTTGTGATTTGTTTGCACTTTATTAATATAGAAATTATGCCCTATGGTATACAGTGTTTTGTGTCTATGTTCACTCATCAGAACAATTTTCAGATTCATCCATATTGTGTATTTGCCAGTATTTTATTCCTTTGTATGGCTGAGCAGTAGTACACTATATGAATATAGCATATACATTTGTTTCCATACAAGTTCATGGATATATGAATAGGTTCCAGTTTTTGGTTAATTATGAATAAAAATTCTATGAAGATTGCATGCAAGTATTTGTATGTAAATATTTTGTCATCTTTCTTGTTTAAATGTCTAGAAATAGAAAGACAATATCGTATAGTATATAACTTTAAGAAATAATTTTCAAAATAGTTTCCTAAAGTGAAATATTGTATATCCTAGGGCCAGCAGTAATTTAGATTATAAACTTTTTCATCACAAGATTAATTTTATAAATTATAGCTATTCTGATGGATATATATTGATATCCTACTGTGCTTTTCAATTTGAATTTCCATAATACCTGATGATTTTGATCCTCTTGATATTTTAAATAAGTTGAATACCTCTCTCTTGCATTCTGCACACTGTGAATATTATATTGTGGCAACTAGGTTCTTTTATATTCTCTGAAGAAGTGGATATATTTGTTTTAGTAGATAATTAATTCATTTAGATTAAAAGTACTCTGTTTTGTCTGTGGTGGGTGACATCTTAGCTCTCAATCTGGACAGCTTTTAGCTGACCATGCATATATGTGTATATGTGGTTCAGAGGTAACCCAGGGAGTAAGGTATTTGTAATTCACAAAATTTGAGATCTCCCTTTTAAGACTCTCTTTCTAGGTTAACCCCCTCATATCTGAGCATTATTTGTTACATCAAGCTTTTTCCTCCAATTTCCCTGGCCAAAAATAATGGAGTTTCCATAGATGAACTGCATCATAGTTACTTAAGACATGAAGGCAAAGCCACAGAGTGTGAAATATCCCTGTGCCAATCTTCCCTGAAGTTTCAAAAATCCTCCAAATGCTGCCTGCTGTCATTCTCTCTACAGACCTCTTGTTACTGGATTAGATGCCAGGTCTCTTCTTGGGGCCCCAGTTGAACTGAACCACCTCCAATCTCCCATTTCCTCTGTCCCAAAGTTCTTTCTTGCTTGCTCAGGTTGTGTTTTCATTAAGGAAACTGAGTTCAGCACAAACAAGATAGGCTTTTATTCAGTGTACAGAGACTGGAAAGAGGAGCGAATGTTCTAAAAGCACCATCTCCCTGATTACATGCAGGGACAGACTTCTTACACAAAAGTGTGAGGGGGTTATAGGGAATGGTGGTCTTTTGCCATCCTGACTAGTGTAAATGGGTGGTTATTTTTCATGCAGTTCATGCCTCGCTTCTGCCCTTGTAGAGCCTTTCTGATGTCTGGGTCAGAAGCAAGCTGAACCAATATGCCCTGGCAGGCAGATATTACTACAATGAGATGGTGATGAACTGGAGAGTGACCTTTGTCCCAATTTTGAAGTTCAGTCAACTTAAATAATTTTCTTGTGGTTAAGCCCTCCTGCTCCTATCAGGAAACACAGTTAGAAGATAGAATGAAGATTTTCCAGAAGTTTGGCTGGGGGTGGTTTTTATTAGAAATTGGGTAGAGGGAGTGTTCCTGGACTTCGTGCCTAAGACAGATGTGCTTGTTTTATAGAGACTGTTTCATTCAACATGTGATAGAAATCCTCTATTTTCTCTTCTGGGTGGCATACAGGTAATTTTCATTTCTTTTCTTTTTTTAATGATTTTCTCCCAAAGCTATATACTCATTATCTGTGAGTGGGTGCCCTCATTAGGAGCTTTGTCCTCCTTCCTAGGAGGTTTCTTCCACATAAAAATGAAAACTCGCTATAAATATTCTTGTAAGGTAGTTAGTATAATTTTCAAGATACATAAAACTTAATGGATTGCCATAAGACTGGCAATTGTGTGTTTCAGATCTATTGAACAAATAGGTAGAATTAAGGAAATACAGCAGCCAGTGTATACCTAAAAGGAGTCAAAGAAATACATGAAAGATATCAATACATTGACAAAATTTAATATTGCTTAAGAAAAAAAAATCAATGTTATGCCCTTTTCTGTCACACAAGAGATAATGCCAGTTATTTCCTCAACCACTATCATAAGCATGGCTGTGTTTCAGTGACTTATTAATATTTAGTCTTTATATTATCTTCTTAGTTTTAGATATATGTTTTCATATGTAAGTTTTGTTGAGGCAAATTAATTCCATCATGCTTAATTTTTTATGGCTCTGGTGTCTAATTTGGGGTTTTATTTGCATTGTGGAGTCTTAGAGCATCACCTGATATTGAAATAGAATGGTTTAAGGACATACACTTTGAATCACAATCTCCTTCTATTTAAAGAAAAAAACAAAAAAAAACTAGAAGAACTGGGAAGCATATATAAAATAACTATTTTTAGATGACAACAGACTTCAAAGGACTGCAGTTTCTAAGAAAAGGGCAATGTATTATGTATGTGCGTGTTAGTCACTCAGTGGTGTCCAACTCTTTGTGATCCCACGGACTGTAGCTTGCCAGGCTCCTCTGCCCATGGGTTTTCCAGGCAAGAATACTGAAGTGGGTTGTTATTCCCTTTTCCCAGGAATCTTCCTGACTCAAGGATTGATCTCAGGTCTTGCAGACAGATTCTTCAACCGCTGAGACACCAGGGAAGCCCCTATAAACTCTATCTATAGTTTCCCTATATTTCTGTTTAGAAGCATTTTTCCAGAAAACTAACTCAGGAAAGGGAACCCAAGTTGAGTCCAGCAGATTTGTTGTGTGAAGGAGAAACTATCAGGGCTCAGAAGGTTGAGATTACAGGAAGTAGGAAGGCAGAGAGCTGGAAATAAGCCTTTAGTCAGCAAAACTGGAAAACAAAAACAAGAAGGTCCCAGACATATGCTATCTGTGAAATAGACGTGCTTGTTCTGTCCTTTTGTATTGGAAATTACATTTAATAATCATTTCAGATCTTTGCCAAATAATACCTAAAATATGTTTTCTTATCATTATGCTACATTTCTTTGAGATTTGACTCTTTCACTCAATTTTAATAGCCAATAGTGTGTTCATTATTACTCTGTCTATTTTTTTAAATTTTTATTTTATTTTTAAACTTTACAATATTGTATTAGTTTTGCCAAATATCAAAATGAATCCGCCACAAGTATACCTGTGCTCCCCATCCTGAACCCTCCTCCCTCCTCCCTCCCCATACCCTCCCTCTCGGTCATCCCAGTGCACCAGCCCCAAGCATCCAGTATCCTGCATCGAACCTGGACTGGCGATTCGTTTCATACATGATATTATACATGTTTCAATGCCATTCTCCCAAATCTTCCCACCCTCTCCCTCTCCCACAGAGTCCATAAGACTGATCTATACATCAGTGTCTCTTTTGCTGTCTCGTACACAGGGTTATTGTTACCATCTTTCTAAATTTCATATATATGCGTTAGTATACTGTATTGGTGTTTTTCTTTCTGGCTTACTTCACTCTGTATAATAGGTTCCAGTTTCATCCATCTCATTAGAACTGATTGAAATGTATTCTTTTTAAGTTTAGTATCTCAGTATAATGGATACAGAATTGCAGGCATTATCTTTTCCTCCAAAATAAATTGCTTGTAGATAAATCCCTCAGAGATAATTCATGTTGTGCATTTATAGAATTACATGGAACAAAGTAGAGTACCATACATGTGAAAAAATCCACCTTTTTAAATGGATATTTTTTTCCCCCCATCACCTTGCTCTCATCCTGTGCCTCAGCACATAGACTAGTTGAACTAGAGAATCAGGGAGAGGGTAACAAGATGACGTGTTCAGATTTCATCAGAATTTGAGATTTGAGATACTGTGTGGCATATCACTTAGCCTGGGCTTTATTGATAAATTCAAAATGTCTACATAAGAGGTTATTTGTTCCAGGTCAAAGAGACAGTTCACCTATGAAAAGGTAGAAACTCACATATAATGAAAAAAATATGGCAAAGTTTTTCATTGAAGTGTGTCCATTTTCGGATATAATGGAAAATATAAACCAATATATTTAAAAAATAAAACTGTACTAATTAACTTACATTAAAATTATTATGTTACCTGGAAGCAAAAAGGTTTCTAATGGAAAATGTTCCCCTCTGAATTACTATCATTTTCTTGAAGAATCCTGGGCTTGAATGTGATAGATTTGAATCACTTGTGATTTATTGTCATCCTGTTCTTTTATCTCAATGTATTCATTTATTTCTTTATATTTAAAATATCCCCAGTGTGGTCCTCTGTGATGACCTAGAGGGGTGGAATGGGGTATGGGGTGGAGGTTTAGTGTGGATATATGTATCCATATAGCTGATTCACTCTGGTATACAGCAGAAATGAACACAATATTATAAAGCAATTATACTACAATTTAAAATAAATAAATCAGATTAGATTAATAAAAAAAGATCAGAGCAGAAATAAATGGAAAAGAATAGTATGAAAATGAAAGAAACATTAGTAAAGATTAATAAAACTAAAAGTTGGTTCTTTGAGAAGATAAACAAAATTGACAAATATTTAGCCAGACTCATCAAGGAAAAAAAATAGAGAAGAATCAAATCAACAAAATTAGAAATGAAAAAGGAGAGGTTACAACAGATGATGACAAAATACAAAGGATTATAGAAGACTGTTATGAACAACTATATGGCAATAAAATGGATAACCTGGAAGAAATTGACAGATTCTTAGAAAAGTTCAATCTTCCAAGACCAAACAAGGAAGAAATAGAAATTATGAACAACCCAATTACAAGCATTAAAATAGAAGCTGTGATCAAAAATCCCAAAACACAAAAGCCAAAGACCAGATGGCTTCATAGGAGAATTCTTTCAAACATTTAGACAAGAGCTAATGCTTATCCTTCTAAAATTCTTTCAAAAAATTGCAGAGAAAGGAACGCTTCCAAACTCATTCTACGAGACTGCCATCACCCTGATACAAAAACCAGACAAAGGCAACATACACAAAAAGAAAACTACAGGCCAATATCACTGATGAACACAGATGCAAAAATCCTCAACAAAATTTCAGCAAACAGAATTCAGCAACACATCAAAAAGCTCATACTCCATTATCAAGTTGAGTTTATTTCAAGGATGCAAGGATTCCTCAATATATGTAAATCAAACAATGTGATACACCATATTAACAAATTGAAAGATAAAAACCATATGATAATCTCAATAGATGCAGAAAAGCCTTTGACAAAATTTAGCACTCATTTATGATTAAAACTCTTCAACAAATGGGCATAGAAAGAACCCACCTCAACATCAGATCAGATCAGTTCAGTCGCTCAGTCGTGTCCAACTATTTGCGACACCATGAGTCGCAGGACACCAGGCCTCCGTGTCCATCATCAACTCCCGGTGTTCACTGAGACTCACTTCCATCGAGTCAGTGATGCCATCCAGCCATCTCATCCTCTGTCATCCCCTTCTTCTCCTGCCCCAAATCCCTCCCAGCATCAGGGTCTTTTCCAATGAGTCAACTCTTCGCATGAGGTGGCCAAAGTACTGGAGTTTCAGCTTTAGCATCATTCCTTCCAAAGAAATCCCAGGGCTGATCTCCTTCAGAATGGACTGGTTGGATCTCCTTGCAGTCCAAGGGACTCTCAAGAGTCTTCTCCAACACCACAGTTCAAAAGCATCAATTCTTTGGTGCTCAGCCTTCTTCACAATCCAACTCTCACATCCATACATGACCACAGGAAAAACCATAGCCTTGACTAGATGAAACTTTGTTGGCAAAGTAATGTCTCTGCTTTTGAATATGCTATCTAGGTTGGTCATAACTTTCCTTCCAAGGATTAAGCTTCTTTTAATTTCATGGCTGCAGTCACCATCTGCAGTGATTTTGGAGCCCAGAAAAATAAAGTCTGACACTGTTTCCACTGTTTCCCCATCTATTTCCCATCAAGTGGTGGGACCGGATGCCATGATCTTTGTTTTCTGAATGTTGAGCTTTAAGCCAACTTTTTCACTCTCCACTTTCACTTTCATCAAGAGGCTTTTGAGTTCCTCTTCACTTTCCGCCATAAGGGTGGTGTCATCTGCATATCTGAGGTTATTGAGATTTCTCCCAGCAATCTTGATTCCAGCTTGTGTTTCTTCCAGTCCAGCATTTCTCATGATGTAGTAAAGGCCATATATGAAAAGCCTAGAGCAAACATTCTTAATGGTGAAAAACTGAAAGCATTCCCCCTGAGATCAGACACAAGACAAGGGTGTCTACTTCCCCCACTATTATTCAACATAGTTCTGGGAGTCCTAGCTACAGCAATCAGAGAAGAAAAAGTAAAGGAACTTGGTTCCAAAAAGAAGTAAAGGTCTCACTGTTTGCAGATAACATGATATTGTACAAAGAAAACCATAAAGATAGTATCAGAAAATTACTAGAACTAAACAGTGAATTTAGCAAAGTGTCATGATATGAAATCAATACACAGAAATAACTTGCATTTCTATATACTAGCAATGAGAAATCAGAAAGAGCAATTAAGGAATCAATCTCATTCGCCATTGCAACAAAAAGAATTTAATATCTAGGAGTAAACTTACCTAAGGAAACAAAAGAACTATACACAGAAAATTGTAAGACACTAATGAAAGAAATCAAAGACAACATAAACAGATGGAGAGATTGTCCATGTTGCTGGGTAGGAAGAATCAATATTGTGAAAATGACTATACTACCAAATGCAATCTACAGGTTCAATGCTATCCCTATCAAATTACCAATGGCATTTTTCACAGAACTAGAACAACAAAAGAAGACAATTCATATGGAACACAAAAGATCCCGAATAGCCAAAGCAATCTTACAAAAGAAGAATGGAGCTGGAGGAATCAACCTTCCTGACTTCAAATTATAGTACAAAGCTACAGTCATCAAGACAGTATGGTACTGGCACAAAAACAGAAATATAGACCAACAGAACATGATAGAAAAATCAGAAATAAATGCATGTACCTATGGGTACCTTATTTTTGACAAAGGAGGCAAGAATATACAATGGGGCAAAGACAGCCTCTTCAATAAGTGGTGCTGGGAAAACTGGAGAGCTACATATAAAAGAATGAAATTAGAACACCTCCTAACACCATACACAAAGATAAATTCAAAATGGATTAAAGACCTAAATGTAAGACTGGAAACAAAAACTCTTAGAGGAAAACAGGCAGAACACTCGAAGACATAAATCAAAGCAAGATCCTCTATGACCCACCTCCTAGAGTAACAAAAATAAAAACAAAAGTAAGCAAGTGGGACCTGATTAAGCTTAAAAGCTTTTGCACAGCAAAGTGAAAAGTGAAATCGCTCAGTCGTGTCTGACTCTTTGAGACCCCATGGACTGTAGCCTATCAGGCTCCTCTGTACATGGGATTTTTTTAGGCAATAGTACTGGAGTGGATTGCCATTTCCTTCTCCAGGGGATCTTCCCAACCAAGGAACTGAACCCGGGTCTCCCACGTTGTAGACAGACGCTTTACCATCTGAGCTACCAAGACAACCCTCAGAATGGGAGAAAATAATAGCAAGTGAAACTGCCAAAGGATCAATTTCCAAAATATACAGGCAGCTCATACAATTCAATACCAGAAAAACAAATAACCCAATCAAAAAGTGGGGGAAAGACCTTAACAGAAATTTCTCCAAAGAAGACATACAGATGGCTAGCAAACACATGAAAATATGCTCAACATCACTCATTATTAGAGAAATGCAAATTAAAACTACAATGAGATATCACCTCACTCCAGTCAGAATGGCTATCATCAAAAAGTCTGTAAACAATAAATGCTGGAGATGGTGTGGAGAAAAGGTAATGTTCTTGCTCTGTTGGTGGGAATGTAAATTGATACAGCCACTGTGAAAGGCAATATGAAGATTGCTTAAAAAACTAGGAATAAAACCACCATATGACCCAGTAATCCCACTCCTAGGCATATACCCTGAGGAAAACAAAATTGAAAGAGATACATGTATCCCACTGTTCATTGCAGCATTATTTAGAATAGCTAGAACATAGAAGCAACTTAGATGTCCATCAACAGATGGATACTTAAAGAAGTTGTGGTACATATACACAATGGAATATTCAGTTCAGTTCAGTTGCTCAGTTGTGTCCGACTCTATGCAACCCCATAAACCACAGCACGCCAGGCCTCCCTGTCCATCACCAACTCCTGGAGTCCACACAAACCAATGTCCATTGAGTCAGTGATGCCATCCAACTATCTCATCCTCTGTCGTCCTGCTCAGCCATATAAAGGAATTCATTTGAGTCAGTTCTAATGTGGTGGATGAACCTAGAACCTATTTATGCAGAGTGAGGTAAATCAGAAAGGTAAAGATAAATATCATATTCTAACACATATATATGGAATCTAGAAAAATGGTACCGAAGAAGAATATATTTACAAGGCAGCAATGGAGAAACAGACATACAGAATAGACTTATGCATATAAGGAGAGGGCAGGAGAGGGTGAGATGTATGGAAAGAGTAACATGGAAACTTACATTACCATATGTAAAATAGATAGCCAATGGGAATTTCTGTATGGCTCAGGAAACTCAAACAGAGGCTCTGTATCAATCTAGAGGAATGGGATGGGGAGGGAGATGGAAGGGAGGTTCAAAAGGGAGGGAATATATCTAGACCTATGGCTAATTCATGTTGAGGCTTGACAGAAAACAACAAAATTCTGTAAAGCTATTATCCTTCAGTTGAAAAATAAATAAATTAAAAAAATAGACAAATAAATTTGGAAAAAAATATCCTCTAATGTCAGTCAGGGATTCAAACTTGTAAGAAAAACGAAGCATCTATATTACTACCAGTGCATGAGTTACAGTGCTAAGGTAATTAGATTTAAAAGTTTGGTAATGGCGGATGCATGTTGATGTACGGCAAAACCAGTACAATATTGTAAAGTAAAAAAACAAACAAAGTTTGGTAAATTACTAGGAACCTAAGTACCAAAGCACATTACAAAACAATAGATTCTATAATTTTAAATCATTTTTATTGCTTGGCTACATACTGGAAAAACTTGGCCCTACCAGTCTTTGTAGGCAAAAATCAGGATAAAATAATTCCTTTTCATCTGAGTATTTTAAGAAATGAAATTATCATGTAAGGTACTTCCTAGGAGAAGGTCTTGTTATCTTTTGTCAGCATTCTCCCTTTAATGAACTTTGAAAACATTTTGTTTTTCACACATCTTTCCTCTAATTTTTGTTCCCTAGAAAATAAATAAATCCCATGGATGGAGGAGCCTGGTAGGCTGCAGTCCATGGGGTCGTTAGAGTCGGACACGACTGAGCGACTTCACTTTCACGTTTCACTTTCATGCATTGGAGAAGGAAATGGCAACCCACTCCAGTGTTCTTGCCTGGAGAATCCCAAGGACTGGGAAGCCTGGTGGGATGCCGGCTATGGGGTCGCACAGAGTTGGACACGACTGAAGCGACTTAGCAGCAGCAGCAGCAGCAGCAAATAAATAGAAAGTTCACCTGACCCTGATCATCTAATATGAAACTATTTTCAATGTCGAATTGAAATTGGAGAAGCACATTACAGTGTGTTATTATTTTTGATATATTTTTCTTCAGAAACTAAAACACTTTTTGTTTTTCTCACAGGGTTTGTGGATGGATTAAATAAGGTTCTGTGTATACCCTTCCTAATATAGGCCCTGACTTGTGGTTTCAGAAATATTTTTTCCTTTCTTTTTTATACTAAAGTTATTTATGTGCATGTTTTGTCTTTCCTATAAACATTTAATTGTGAGGTTAGATATCATATCTGTTTTATTTGCACAATTTCTCAAAGCTGATGAAATGATGCATCTCATCTCTAAAATACTCAGTGAATGTTTACTGGTGAATGTTCATGTGACATTGGTTATAAGCTTATTGGTAACCAAATGATCATATATACAATACTTATGTTGATTATGTGGTGAAACTTTTGAAGCAGGCATCTATATTCCAATTTCATTAATGAATAACAAATGCTGTTTAAGGTTCAATGACAGGCTAACAAACAAGGCCATGTGGTTTGAATGTAAGCAGTGTTTTGAAGTTTAGAAAATATATTCACATTATATTATTATATATGACATGATTTGCAAGATATTGGTATAGATATAAGTGTGTCATATACTATTTTCAACTTATATTCCATGAATAGAGTATGGGTTTTATTCATAATTAATACCTTTTTATTCTATACATTATTTTACATGAATCACATGGTTCAGAAAACCAATGGTTAACTTATCTTGTGATGTCAGAATGCAATCATCTTGATATGAAGTTGCTCCATCGTGTGTGACTCTTTGCAATCCCATATACTGTAGCTTACCAAAAACAATTATTAATTGTTATCAATCATGTTGATAGATTTTTACTGATACATTTTATCTGAAATGCCAATAACAGGGCTGGTACAGAGTTGATGCTCAATAAATCACTGTGGAGTTAGTTAATATATTGAAATCTCTACAAATTCCATATTATAATGGAAAATCTCTAATATCTGTATAATTTTGATAGTTGATTTCTCAAAGACATACTACACCACCCTGCCCATAGAAATATTATCCTCCTTCACTGAACCTAAGAAGTGGCTTGTAGTCACTTCTGATCTGCCCTTTATTTCTTACTGCTGAGATGGTTGTATTTCTGGTGATGTCTATGAAATAATCAAATTCAGAAATTTTAGAGAATAGAGAAACTACACATTGAATAGAAAATTATCAGCATTATATTCAAACATATTATATTGTAATGACAAAGTAATGCTGTTTTATTGGGAATATACAAATAAGTGTCAGAATATACATTCCCACTCATGTACAGAAAAACGTGGGCAAGTTTACTTTTCATGAATAATTGAGTTAGGCATATTACAAATATATGCTAACTGACTTTACTGACAACAAAATAGAATGTTTTTCATGTTTATATTTTGCCTTTCTTTGTAGGTGTTTTATTTTATTTTTAATTTGCATGATTCCATTTATTAATATAAGCTGAAATCAATTATACTTCAATAAAAATTAATTTAATTTTTTGAGGTAGCAATATTAAATTTTTTTAATTTTGTTTTATTTTTAAACTTTACATAATTGTATTAGTTTTGCCAAATATCAAAATGAATCCACCACAGGTATACATGTGTTCCCCATCCTGAACCCTCCTCCCTCCTCCCTCCTCCCTCCCCATACCATCCCTCTGGGTCATCCCAGTGCACTAGCCGCAAGCATCCAGTATCGTGCATCGAACCTGGACTGGCATCTCGTTTGTAGGTGTTTTAAACTGAATAACATGTGAAAAAGTCTGTAGCATACTTTATCCTTTAATATCTGAAGACCAGGAATTCTCTTCATTCTGTTCACTGCTCTGTGATCACTATCTAAGATTTTTGGCTTCTGCTCCATTAAGTAAAAATTTGAAGTCATTACTCACCTCCTTACAATAATAAGAAGCTTATTTATCTCACTTCATATTATGTGATACAAGAAGTCTTACTTTCAAAAAACCTTACAAAGGCATCCTAAAAGGCAAGGAAATATAGCTTAAAAAGATACTACAAGCATCAAGACTCAATATAACACTGATGTAGGAGTTATATGAAAGGAAATATTTAAAAATTGTGTGTATGTGTGTGCATATGTGTCTCTGTTTATGTGTGTATTAAGGTGGTAAAGGAAAAACTGTGCAACAGGAAAGAATGATAGCTAATGTAAATGATAGGTAATGTAAAAAGAGAGACAGAAACTCTAGTAGAGAATAAAAAATAAAGATTGGAAATCAAAAACCATCTGATAGAAATAAGGAATTCCTTTGAAATTTCCAAGGAAAGACACATTAACTTTAAAGATACGTTAACAGAAACTTCCCAAATTTAAATTCAGAGGAAAATAATAAAAAGAAAATATGACAAAACATTTGAGAACTGTGAGATAATCCCAAAAAGTGTAATGTATAAATAATTGATACCAGAAGATGAAGGAGAGAATGGAGCAGGAAAAAAAAATGAAAATAATGATTCAGAAAAGTCTAAAATTAATCACATACACCAACTCAGAGATCCATGAAGTTCAGAGAACACCAAACAGGAATATGAATGACTCCAAGAAGATAAGAAATGAACTTAAAAGCTTCTGCACATCAAAGGAAACTATTAGCAAGGTGAAAAGACAGCCTTCAGAATGGGAGAAAATAATAGCAAATGAAGCAACTGACAAACAACTAATCTCAAAAATATACAAGCAACTCCTACAGCTCAACTCCAGAAAAATAAATGACCCAATCAAAAAATGGGCCAAAGATCTAAATAGACATTTCTCCAAAGAAGACATACAGATGGCTAACAAACATAAGAAAAGATGCTCAACATCACTCATTATCAGAGAAATGCAAATCAAAACCACTATGAGGTACCATTTCACACCAGTCAGAATGGCTGGGATCCAAAAGTCTACAAATAATAAATGCTGGAGAGGGTGTGGAGAAAAGGGAACCTTCTTACACTGTTGGTGGGAATGCAAACTAGTACAGCCACTATGGAGAACAGTGTGGAGATTCCTTAAAAAACTGGAAATAGAACTGCCTTATGATCCAGCAATCCCACTGCTGAGCATACACACTGAGGAAACCAGAAGGGAAAGAGACACGTGTACCCCAATGTTCATCACAGCACTGTTTATAATAGCCAGGACACGGAAGCAACGTAGATGTCCATCAGCAGATGAATGGATAAGAAAGCAGTGGTACATATACACAATGGAGTATTACTCAGCCATTAAAAAGAATACATTTGAATCAGTTCTAGTGAGGTGGATGAAACTGGAGCCTATTATACAGAGTGAAGTAAGCCAGAAAGAAAAACACCAATACAGTATACTAACGCATATATATGGAATTTAGAAAGATGGTAACAATAACCCTGTGTATGAGACAGCAAAAGAGACACTGATGTATAGAACAGTCTTATGGACTCTGTGGGAGAGGGAGAGGGTGGGAAGATTTGGGAGAATGGCATTGAAACATGTAAAATATCATGTATGAAACGAGTTGCCAGTCCAGGTTCGATGCACGATACTGGATGCTTGGGGCTGGTGCACTGGGACGACCCAGAGGGATGGTGTGGGGAGGGAGGAGGGAGGAGGGTTCAGGATGGGGAACACATGTATACCTGTGGCAGATTCATTTTGATATTTGGCAAAACTAATACAATTATGTAAAGTTTAAAAATAAAATAAAATTAAATAAAAAGAAAAAAATATAATAAAAAAAGAAAAAAATATATATAAAAGAATGATTGAATAAGAAATAAACAATTGGGACCAAACAGACAAATGTTGAGTGAGGAAGAATTCTTAATAAGCTACTCTGTCCTTAATGATGGAAAGCAAAACTCCCATCCCTAAAATGTAGGTTACACACAGTGACTACTTTTCAAAGAATACTCTGTGGAATGTGGTGGTAGGGAAGTGTAGCTGTCCAGGGGAGAAACCTGACATACAATACCTTAGTCAGATGGTCTAGGGCAATATAACAAGTGATATATCATTTTGATAATATACACCCTTGATATGATGCCATGAAAAGTAGCATTTTGCTTCTGTCATCTTCCTCTTGAAAACACATAACCCCTGGCTAATCACTAGCAAGATATCAGAAAATTCCAAGCTGAGGGACATTCTACAAAATAAGTCTCCAATACTCTTCAAAACTTTCATGGTCATGAAAAACAAGATAAGAAACTGTCACAGCCAAGACAAGCTTAAGTAACATAATAATTCAATATACTGTGGCATCTTTAATGGGATCTAGTCTATGGTGTCTCACAGAGTCGGACACAACAGAAGTGACTTAGCAGCAGCAGCAGCAGCAGAACAGAAAAAAAGTGGCATTGGACAATAACTAAATAAATGTGAATGAAGTTGGAATGTCAGTTAATAATAGTACATTAATATTTGTTAATGTAACAATGCATATTACTAATATAAGATATCCTGCAAGTTTGAGGAAAAGTTCTTCTTCACTGTAAAGTTTTGTGGTAAACCTGAAAAGTTTTCCTGTATTTAGTTTATTCATAATCTGAAAGGATTGATACATTTTAAGCAAGCAAAGAAGACACTTTCTCTTTCTTAAATTTTTTATGTCACTATCACAAAACTTTATTCAATTGACTCACATGCTTGTTGACAGTGGCTTTTTTCAATAGTGCATCAGTAAAAGACAGACACTGCCTTGAAGGTTTTATGTTAGTAATAATGTCACTTTTATTGGTGTGTTGCCCATGATACCCAAAGTGCTTTTCCATCATTCTTACATTTAATTACAAAAAGAATATTTTAGAAACTCAACGCTCTCAAAACTATTCCTATTTGTATTTTGTCTTTCATATAATCCCTATTTACCAAACTGCTCTTTCGTGCAGATGCTGTACTATGTGTCTCAAATTCTTCCTCCAGTATAGACAGACTCTGTCCCTAGGCAATGAGAATGTTTGGCACTGACAGCTCACATGGAAATGCAGTCTGGGGCACATTATACACCCTCATGGAGTCAGTTTGCATCCATACAGAGATCCATCTAGTATTAAGAATTCCAGGGCCATTTCTTCAATAATAAAAATTTTGACGTCACATCCCAATTGTAATGATTTCTGTAGTATTATGAATCTTCTTTATAACTGTATTTTAGTTCAACCTTTCCATTCTTCCAATTCAGCTCATGAGTTTAAATAAACTCGCCAATAAATTTCTAGCATCCTTGTTTCATAATCTAACATATGAGAAAATCCTCCCCCAAACCAGAGATTCAGGCAGCTTATTAGATCATCTAATTTGTGCAGAAACATAAGTTGCTCAGGGTAATAAATAAACCAATGAATAGTGAGAAAATACTTAAATAGTTGGTCAAAAACCAGAATGAAAATTTTTGGTTGCCTGGTGTCTAGAACTATGAATGAGCATATTGGATGGATCTCTGTGAATCAGAAAGTGTTATAAAGATCTTTGTATAACATTTTAGTTCTAACAGTGCACATCCAACATAGAAGAGTCAATCACTAAACAACTCCATGGAAACATTACTTTGCAAGTTGTCATTAGCAACTGGCTACAACCTAGTATGCACAAGGGGCATATATGGAATAGATAGTTGCAGAAACTTCGACTTACTCCAAACAATTTAGTTAATGCTGCTACTGAATAACAAACTCCAAGGAAAAAGGCTAGTAATGCCTTAGATATAATACCATTATTCAAGGAGGTTTTCCAGCTACTTAATAAAAATTTGCTTACATGGGACACTCCAAATCTAGAAAGGAAGCTGATTTGTCATTATTAAGCCTTGAGTTTGCATTTTCTCTGTACAAGACCTTGGACCCTCATTACTGTATAAGGATTTACTGAACATTTAAACAACTGATCTAATGATCCTGCAAATCGATTCTTTGGACCAAAAGAGACATTTGAAAACAGGAAGTGTGATATCAGAGTGTGGCTGTGTATCCACAAATCTACCATATATGCACTGCCAAAGACCAAAAGGCAAGGAAAGGATGCAAGCTATTTATTTCTTCTTTAACTTAGTGAGCAGTAAAGGTGGAACAAGACTTGCAAGTGTTATACAAGTGCATATTAAAGATATGAAAAACTAGAACTCAGCATTTTTCAATGTTACCTTTTCCTTTTTATATCCAACTCATTATGCATTTGTTATAATTTGTGTAGTGTCTTCAAGTGTTTCATTAGTGATTTCCAAACTTTAAAAAAAAAGCAAACAGTATTTTCATTTTTTTGAACAGGGAATAATGTTATTTATTATTATTTTTTTCTTTTCTTTCATGGAAAGTCATTTTATTTTAAATATAATGGTGTGCACAGGCCAATCTAAGACTTACAATGTATTCCTCTCCCCACTCCCAATACACCCCTGGTAACCATAAATTTATTCTGTAACTCTGCCAGTCTGTTTCTGTTTTGCAAATAAGTTCATGTACATTATTTTTTTTTTAAGATTCTGCATATAAGCAATATCATGATATTTGACTTTCTCTGTCTGACATACTTCAATTAGTATGGTCTTCAGATTGATTTGTATTGATACAAATGACCTTATTTCATTCTTTTTCATGCTTGAGGAATATTCCATTGTATATATGTACCATACATTTATCCATTAATCTATTGATGGAAATTTAAGTTGTTTCCGTATCTTGGCTGTTGTAAACAGTACTGCAAAGAACATTACATGTATCCTTTAGGACCATGTTTTTCTCTGGATAAATGCCCCAAAGTTGTTGGGCCATATAGTAGCTCTACTTTTAGTTTTTTAATGAAAGTCCTTTCAGTTCTCCAAAGGAGCTGTGGTGCTAGTGGTAAAGAATCTGCCTGCCCATGCCGGAGACCCAAAATTTGCAGTTTCAATCCCTGGATCAGGAAGACCTTCTGGAGTGGGAAATGGCAACCCAGTCCAATATTCTTGCCTGGAAAATCCCATGGAGAAAGGAGCCTGACGTGCTACAGTCCGTGGGGTGGCAAAGAGTTGGACATGACTCAGCAACTGAGCACATACACATATTTAGACATAGTACCTGTACCATTTACATTCCCGCCAACTGTGTAGAAAGTTCCCTTTTCTCCACAGCGTTCCAGCATTCATTGTTTGCAAATTTTCTGATGATGATCATTCTGACTAGAGTGCAGTGATATCTCATTGTAGTTATTATTTGCATTTCTCCAATTAATATGGGCTTCCTGGGTGTCTCAGATGGTGAAGAATTTGCCTGCAACATGGAAGACTTGGAGTATCTTTACCAAGTGCCTCTTGGCCATTTGTATGCATTTTTGGGGAAAATATCTCTTTAGGTCTTAGGCCTATTTTTTTGATTGAGCTGTTTGTTTGTTTTAATATTGAGCTGCATGAACTGTTTGTAAATTTTGGAGACTAATACCCATGCCAGATGCATCATTTGTAAATATTTTCTCCCATTCTTTGGGTTGACAAATTGGAGAAGTAAAACTGTCACTGTTTGCAGAGGACATGATACTCTACATAGAAAAGCCTGAAGATGTTATTTACATTGCATTTTCTGATATATTTGTACTTTTCCTATTTTAAATAATAAAAATTCAAACTATTATTTTTTTTGTATTATGAAGTTCACATATACTGTAAATGTGAAAATACACAGAGCATTCATAGAATTTCAGCTCCCAGGTGTAAAGCCCAGATAACATTGTTCATAAACATAAGGCAACATGATGTTCATTTCAACAGGTTTTATAATTTTGAAAAAATAATAAAACTTTAATATTTATCAATGATAGGAGGTAATGAATGTAAATATAATTATAGGATAGATTCTTACCCAATAATAAAGAATGCAAGGTACAGATACATATGCTAGATGAAGAAAAACCAAGAGGAAAAAATCAAGTCTTTGTAGAATCACCACAGTATGTTTCATCCATAAAGAGCTCCCCAAATAAGAAAAAAAAAACAAAAACCTAAGCAAACAGGCAAGCAAAACTACAAAGAAAATCAGAGAGTAATTAACACTATATAGAGTAGAAGTTGAACACATCTGAGAGAAAAGGAGGATAATATGGTTTGGAAGGAGTAGGAGTAGGTTTAAGAGGTCCTAGAATTATTTTGATGCTTAATTATTATTGATGCTTTTGAAGTATGTTGTTGCAGAAGACTCTTGAGAGTATCTTGGAAAATAAGGAAATCAAACCAGTCAACCCTAAAGAAAATCAGTCCTGAATATTTATTGGAAGGACTGATGCTGAAGCTGAAACTTCAATACATTGGCCACCTCATGCCAATAATTGACTCATTGGAAAAGACCCCGATGCTGGGAAAGATTAAAGGCAGGAAGAGAAGGGGACAACAGAGAAAGAGATGGTTGGCTGGCATCACCAACTCAGTGGACATGAGTTTGAGCAAGCTCCACTAGTTGGTGATGGACAGGGAAGCCTGGCATGCTGTAGTCCATGGGGTTGCAAAGAGTCAGACACGACTGTGTGAGTGAACTGAACTGAAGAATTATTTTATTTCTTCAGTAAAATCGTATTTACTTCAGCATTTGCCTATGATTTCAAATTGTACATTTATTTATATACTTCCCTGGTTGCTCAATGGTAAAGAATCTGCTTGCCAGTTCAGGAGACACAAGAGACACAGGTTTGAACCCAGGGTTGTAAAAATCCCCTGGAGAAGAACATGGCAAACACTCCAGAATTCTTGCCTGGCAAGTCCCATGGGCAGAAGAGACTGGCTGGCTATAGTCCACGGGGTCACAAAGAGTTGGCCATGACTAAGCATGAGCACAGGATATACAACTGTGTCTCCAGGTGGAGTGTAGTAGGTGTAACAAGTTATTGCTGGCCACCTACTCTGTGTCCAGCACTGGCAAGCACTTATACCACAATAAAAAAAAAAAATAATAATAATGTAATTTCTTTGCAAAAAATTTTAAAACTTGTAATTAATTCATTTAATAAATATTTGCTGACTTTTGTTGGGTGCTAGAAATAATAATAGTGAGAAAGGGAAGCAGAATATTTATTTTCAAGAAAGCTTATTTTAATTGAAGCAGGAATCATGTACTGAGAGAATGCAATTATACTACTATGACAACTGTGTTGGATGCTATGCTGTATGGAGGCAGGCAGGGGCCAAGTGAATATGGGGAAATTATTCCTGCTGTGGTAGCAGAGTCAGCCTCTCTTACCAAATATCTTAAGAGTGCCAGTGAATTAGCCCCATTGAAGAATATAGTACCATTTCCAGGCAAAGAGAATATGTGAATCCATCTGTTTATCTTTTAGAATGGGATATCAATAGATTATTTGAAAAGTTCATGAATTATGGAATACTAGTATAGCTGCTGCTGCTAAGTCACTTCAGTCGTGTCCGACTCTGTGCAACCCCATAGATGGCAGGCCATCAGGCACCCCCGTCCCTGAGATTCTCCAGGCAAGAACACTGGAGTGGGTTGCCATTTCCTTCTTCAATGCATGAAAGTGAAAAGTGAAAGTCCAGTCGCTCAGTCGTGTCCGATTCTTCACGACCCCATGGACTGCAGCCTACCAGGCTCCTCCATCCATGGGATTTTCCAGGCAAGAGTACTGGAGACTAGTATAGCATATTAGGGATTATGTCAGTACCTAATCAGACCAATGAATGGTGAAAAAGAATTTTTGGGTATGAGACTAGGGATTTTGTCATAGGAACCTGATGCAGGCAGTGAGGATGGATATTTATTTATTTGAAAAATCATAATGGTTAGATTTTTTGAATATTAAAAATATATCAATAGGACTAGTAGTCTGCACTATAGTCACTTCACTATAGTAGTTAAGTGAGAAGTCGCTCAGTTGTGTCTGACTCTTTGTGACCCCCATGGACTGTAGCTTAACAGATAGTAGTTAAAGGAGAGTCCAAAAGAAATCTCCAAAGACTGGCTCCATTAGAAGATTTGGAGTTTCAGAAGGAGATATTTGTAGTGACCCAGAGTATGGACAGGACTTCCCAAGTGGCTCAAAGTTAAAGAATATGTCTGCCAATGCAAGAGACTCAGGAGATGTGAGTTCGAATTCTGGGTCATGAAGATACTTGGGAGGACGGAATGACAGCCCAGTCAGTATTCTTGCCTGGAAAATCCCATGTACAGAGGAAACTGGAAGCCTGCAGTCCATGGGGTTGCAAAGAGCTGCACACAATTGAGCACAACAACAATAGATAATGGGCAATGGTTATCGTCCTACTTGAGCCAGTCACCTATTATTGTAGCCACAAATACAAGTGGCCATCCTTCCCCCCTACATTTGTACACAGGCATGTGCACATGCACACGCACACACAAACACACACACACATTTCTAGAACTTGGCACTATTAGCTGGGAGGAAGTTTTCATAGATGCAGAAGAAATCATCTAAGAAAAAATGGCAGAAGTTAAAAAGGCAAGGAAAAGAAGAGGAGCCAAACAGTGGCAAATAAATGGAAAGAAAGGAGATGAAGTAATTCCAGTATCATAACAATGATACATATGACTCTGACACAGAATTGTCATGGCTTTTAAACAAGCAATAAATTTAACCCTCCTCCTCTATTCATGAAAGCAGAAACCACAGATATGGAATGCTAAATATGGGACTTGAGCTTCCTCAGTTTGGGTATGCACAATGGATCCTCGAATCAATCCTCTGTGGATACTGAAGGATGATTTATTGTATATGCTGTTCCATAGAAAAATGAAAAGAGCTCCCAAACTCCAGATGGAAATCTAGTGTAAATGGTTAGATTTTTATTTTGCTTTAATATTCATCAAAAGTAGAGTACATAAAATCCTGAAAAAACATTCCACAGTATTTAGATGAAAGTGCAGATACACTAATTAACATTAGTCATGTTATATTTTAAACATTTGAATTGCTTGACAAAAGTAGATATTTTAAAAGTTGAGACAATTAAAATGGGGAAATACTGATATCTAAAGCACTTTGAGTTCCTTAGACTGATTTAAATTGGTATTCATCAAGGGTTTACACTAGTATCTTTGATTATTCTAGTATCTCTGATGTCCATTAAGACCCATGTTTTGGTGTTACCTTAATGTCTGAAATCTATAAGTCACAATTAAGCAAATAAACAGACTTGAATTAGGCCTAAATTTTGAAAGAATATATTCATAAAAATGTCTACAAATAGAATAACAGGTTGCCCATCTGGTATAATGCTTGGTTAACCCAAAATTTTTTTTAAACATATGAGAAAGATATTTAGGGTAACACAAAAATTGATTTTAAATTTTGCAAATGGATTTGACATTTTAAATATTACAAGTAATGTAGCATGTAACATTTGTAAATTATATAACATGTTACATAATGTAAAATGTTACAATTTCTCTATCAAATTTAGGAAATAAGAAACCAATTTTGTATTTTTCTCTGTAACATGAGATTTGACAATCGAAGCCTGGTTCTGAAAGTCATATAGTTCTTTCTCTCTTTGTGTGCCTTACAAAGAGCTAGATGAGTACTTAATGCTCTCAACAAGTTTAGAGAGTAGTTTTTTTTTTTTTTTTACAAAATTGTTTAATTTTTAGTGGAGTATAGTTGTTTTAAAATATTATGTTAGTTTATGCTATACAATAAAATGAATCACCTATATGTACACATATATCCTGTTTTTTGCATATCCTTTCCACTTAGATCATCACAGAGTATTGAGTAGAGTTCCCTATTCTTTACAGTAAGTTCTCATTAGCTAGCTCTTTTACACACTATTGTTGTTGTTCAGTCACTAAGTCATATTAGACTCTTTGCAACCCCGTGGACTACAGCATGCTAGATTCCCCTGTCCTTTATTGTCTCTCAGAGTTAGCTCAGATTCATGTCCATTGAGTTGATGATGCTATCTAAACATCTTGTCCTCTGCCACCTCATTCTCCTTTTGCCTATAATCCTTCCAAGCATTCATGTCTTTTCCAGTGAGTCAACTCTTTGTATCAGGTGTCCAAAGTATTTGAGCTTCATTTTTAGCATCAGTCCTTCCAATGATATTCATGGTTGATTTCCTGTAGGATTGACTATAAAACATGTGTTTATCTTCCAAGAAACTGATTTTGAAGCTGAAACTCCAATACTTTGGACACCTCATGCAAAGAGCTGACTCACTTGAAACGACCCTGATCCTGGGAAAAGATTGAGGGCAGGAAGAAAAGGGGACGACAGAGGATGAGATAGTTGGATGGCATCACCGACTCAATGGACATGAGTTTAGGTAAACTCCGGGAGTTTGTGATGGACAGGGAGGCCTGGTGTGCTGCCGTCCATGGGGTTGCAAAGAGTTGGACACGACTGAGTGACTGAACTGAACTGAACTAATCATTTATATTAGAATGAACTGATATGTCAATAGCATCATCTTTAAACTCTTGGGACTTCCATCTTCTCTATGAGGTACTCAATTTCATGCTCAACAAAATTGCTGATTTATATTCTCTACTAAATAATCCTTCTAACTTTGTCCAAAAATAATTAAATGGTCAGTATTTTCCAAAAAGACAATTATAAGCTGCTATTGGAAAGAGACAAGTTGCTTTCATAAATGTAGTATGGCTTTGTTTTTTATTAACATAGCTAACATTCCTCACCAAATTGAAATGTATCAATGTATTATGTAAAGATATATGAGCTTAGAAGTTTTTGCAGAGTAGATTTATTTTCTATGCTTTCACAGTGATTTTAGTGCAGAATTTAAATTAACCAAATCAAAACTTCTATTATTTTCTTTGGCAAAACATATCACACTATTTGCAGCTGATGATGCATTTATATAATTTTATACATAATTCCAGCCAAACAAATGTATTTAAATTCCTAATACATACCCTCAGTTTTGTCTTTTATTATTTTTGAAAATCCAGTAGCAATGTTGTGATTGTTATTTAATTTCTTGATGCCTTTCATTTTTGAGTTTACAAACTTCTAGCTCTACTATAAGCTTTTAATAAGACCAAAATGCATGGTTTAAAGAACCTAATTTCAAATATGTATTGAGTGATATGACAAAAAGTAGTAAATTAATTACTTTTCTATAATGTATTTGTTTAAAAGATTTAGCTGTATTGTGTACCTTATTTCTACTTATAACTTTAATGAGTTGGATTGAGTTATGAAGGGGACCAATAGTGTTTGTGTTTGGGGAAAAATACCATTTCAAATACCTGCTTCTGAAATAATTCAAGCATATTTTTAACCTAAATTAATTCTGTGTGTGTTTTCCCTATGGCATATCCTTTTAGATGTGTGAGTGTTCCATCTTCTTTTGTCTTTATGAAGATATTGGCTTTACAACATATTTCCTGCTTTTTTTTTAATATTTGCTGCGTTTTTTAATTTAGCTTAATTTTATTATCTTTTATAGTATACGTATTTCTAACTTCTGGTGATCTTATTATATAACTGCAAATTCAATGAGTAAGACACTATATGAGACCACAGTACTCTTTTACTTGCACAGTGAGGCTTATTATAAGGGTCTTTAAGGGTGATATTACTTGGTTTTTCCTTGAGAAGAATTGTGTGTCATTACACAGATGTTTTTCATTGGTTTTATTAGTTTCCTTATTAGAGAAATCTAACATTCTTCTTAAAGGAGGGAGAAAATTTGAGTGTCAGAATGCTAGGTGAATGGTAGGAGAAAAATAGGGCTGAGAGAATGAGCACACCACTCAGTTAATATATTTTCTTTTTGTCCTTTTATTTGCCATATGAGATGCCTATGTCAGTCGTGCCTGATTTTCTTAAGGTTGTATTTTCCCTGGTGGAGAATTGTCTATAAGTCTATCTGTATCCTTTAAATATTCCTCTTCTTTTAGATCCTGCAGCTCCTATGAGGGGTACCTAGTGTCAAAAGAACCTCAACCTATCTTAAGTTCTTTAGGCCACTCAGAGATTCCTCCTGGTTTTTCTCTTAGCACTGTCAAAGTCAGTTATCAGTGATATATTTGCTTGTCAACTTTCATGAAAAATGAAAGTGAGATTTACGCGTCCCCCATTTCAGATCCGGAGAAGGTAATGGCACCCCATTCCGGTACTCTTGCCTGGGAAATCCCATGGATGGAGGAGCCTGGTAGGCTGCAGTCCCTGGGGTCGATAAGAGTCGGAAATGACTGAGTGACTTCACTTTCACTTTTCACTTTCATGCATTGGAGAAGGAAATGTCAACCCACTCCAGTGTTCTTGCCTGGAGAATCCCAGGGACAGAGGGGCCTGGTGGGCTTCTGTCTATGGGGTCACAAAGAGTTGGACACAATTGATGTGACTTAGCAGCAGCAGCAGCAGCAGCTGCAGCAGCAGCATTTCAGATCTTTCTATTTGGGAATTAAGGCAACATTAGGAAAATATATACGTATGTATATATGTATGCGGAGAAGGCACTGGCAACCCACTCCAGTACTCTTGCCTGAAAAATCCCATGGACAGAGGAGCCTGGTAGGCTGCAGTCCATGGGGTCAAGAAGAGTTGGACACGTCTAAGCGACTTCACTTTCACTTTTCACTTTCATGCGTTGGAGAAGGAACTGGCAACCCACTCCAGCGTTCTTGCCTGGAGAATCCCAGGGACCGGGGAGCCTGGTGGGCTGACGTCTATGGGGTCTCACAGAGTCGGACACTACTGAAGCGACTTAGCAGCAGCAGCAGCAGTATATATGTATGTAAGTATATGGGCATCTCAGCTGGAGATAGTGCTAAAGAACCCAACTGCCAATGCAGGAGAAACTAGAGATTCAGGTTTGATCCTTGATCAGGAAGATCCTCTGGAGAAGGGCTGGGCAACTCACTCCAGTATTCTTGCCTGGAGAATCCCATGGACAGAGGAGACTGGTGGGCTATGGTCCATATTTTGCAGAGTCAGACACAAATGGAGTGATTTCAGTTCAGTTCAGTCACTCAGTAGTGTCCAACTCTTTGTGACCCCATGGACTGCAGCATGCCAGGCTTCCATGTCCATCACCAACACCTGGAGCTTGCTCAGACTCATGTCAATCAAGTCAGTGATGTCATCCAACCATCTCATCCTCTGTCTTCTCCTTCTCCTCCTGCCTTCAATCTTTCCCAGCATTGGGGTCTTTTCAAATGAGTCAGTTTTTCACATCAGGTGACCAAAGTACTGGAGTTTCAGCTTCAGCATCAATCCTTCCAATGAATATTCAGGACTGATTTCCTTTAGGATTGACTGATTTGATATCCTTGCTGTCCAAGGGACTCTCAAGAGTCTTTTCCAACATCACACTTCAAAGGCATCAGTTCTTTGGCACTCAGCTTTCTTTATACTACAACTCTCACATCCATCCATGACTACTGGAAAAGCCATAACTTTGACTACCTGTACCTTTGTTGACAAAATAATGTCTCTGTTTTTTAATATGCTGTCTAGTTTTGTCATAACTTTTCTTACAAGGAACAAGCATCTTTTAATTTCATGGCTTCAATCACCATTTAAACTGATTTTGGAACCCAAGAAAATCAAGTCTGTCACTGTATCCATTTTTTCCCCTTCTATTTGCCATGAATGGGACCAGAGGCCAGTGATCTTCATTTTTTGAATGTTGAGTTTTAAGCCAGCTTTCTCACTCTCCTCTTTTACTTTCATCAAGAGGCTCTTTAGTTTTTCTTAACTGTCTGCCATAAAAGTGGTGTCATCTGCGTATCTGAGGTTATTGATATTTCTCCTGGAAATCTTGATTGAAGCTTCTGCTTTGTCCAGCCCAGCACTTCTCATGATGTACTCTGCATATAAGCTAAATAAGCAGGATGACAATATACAGCCTTGTCCTACTCCTTTAGAAATTTGGAACAAGTCTGTTGTTCCATGTCCAGTTCTCACTGTTGCTTCTGACGTGCATACAAATTTCTCAGGAGCCAGGTAACGTGGTATGGTATTCCCATCTCTCATAGAATTTTACAGTTTATTGTGATCCACACAGTCAAAGGCTTTGGCATAATCAATAAAACAGAAGTAGATTTATTTTCTGGACTCTTTGCTATTTCAATGATCCAACAAATGTTGACAATTTGATCTCTGGTTCCTCTGTCTTTTTAAATCCAGCAAAAACATATGGAAGTTCTTGGTTCATGTACTACTGAAGCCTGGCTTGGAGAATCTTGATTATTACTTTGCTGTCATGTGAGATGAGTACAATTTGAAGTAGTTTGAACATTTTCTGACATTTCCTTTCTTTGGAATTGAAATAAAAACTGATATTTTCCAGTCCTGTGGCCACTGCTAGGTTTTCCAAATTTGCTAGCAAATTGAGTGTAGCACTTTCACAGCATCATCTTTTAGGAATTGAAATAGCTCAACTGGAATTCCATCACCTCCACTAGCTTTGTCCATAGTGATGCTTCCTATGGCCTACTCAACTTTGCACTCTAGGATAGCTGGCTCTAGCTGAGTGATCACACCATCTTGGTTATCTGGGTCATGAAGATTTTTTGTATAGTTCTTCTGTGTATTCTTGCAACTTCTTAATGCCTTCTGCTTCTGCTAGGTTGATGCCATTTCTGTCCTTTATTGTGCCCATTTTTGCATGAAATGTTCCTTTGTATCTCTAATTTTCTTGAATAGATCTCTAGTCTTTCCCACTCTATTGTTTTTCTCTATTTTTTTGTTTGTTTGCGTTGATCATGTAGGAAGTTTTTCTTATCTCTCCTTGCTATACTTCAGAACATTAACATTCAGATGGGCATTCCTTTTCTCCTTTGCCTTTAGCTTCTCTTCTTTTCTCAGATATTTGTAAGGCCTCATCAGACAACCGTTTTGCCTTTTTCATTTCTTTTCTTGGGGATGGTCTTGATCCCTGCTTCCTGTACAATGTCACAAACCTCCATCCATAGTTCTTCAGGCACTCTGTCTATCAGATCTAATCCATTTAATCTATTTCCCACTTTCACTCTATAATAACAAGGGGTTTGATTTAGGTCATACCTGAATGGCCTAGAAGTTTTCCCTATTCTCTTCAATTTAAGTCTGAATTTGATAATAAGGAGTTTATGATCTGAGCCACAGTCATCTCCCAGTCTTGTTTTTGCTGACTGTATAGAACTTTTCTATCTTTGGTTGTGAAGAATGTAATCAATCTGATATTGGTATTGACCATCTGGTTATGTCCATGTGTAGAGTCTTCTCTTGTGTTGTTGGAGGAGGGTGTTTGCTATGATCAGTGCATTCTCTTGGCAAAATTTGTTAGCCTTTACCCTGATTAATTTTGTCCTCCGAGGTCAAACTTGCCTGTTACTCCAGGTTTCTCTTGACTTCCTACTTTTGCATTCCAGTCCCCTATGATGAAAAGGACATATTTTTTTGGTGTTAGTTCTAGAAGGTCTTGTAGGCCTTCATAGAGCCATTCAGTTTCAGCTTCTTTGGCATTTGTGGTTGGGACATAGTTTTGGATTACTGTGATATTGAATGGTTTGCCTTAGAAACGAACAGAGATCATTCTGTCATTTTTTAGACTGAACCCAAGTACTGTAATTCAGACTCTTTTGTTGACTATGAGAACTACTCCATGTCTTCTAAGGGATTCTTGCCTACATTAGTAGGTATAATGGTCGTCTGAATTAAATTTGCCCATTCCAGTCCATTTTAATTCACTGATACCTAAAATGTCTATGTTCACTCTTACCATCTCCTTTTTAACCACTTCCAACTTACCTTGAATCATTGACCTTGTATTCCAGCTTCCTGTGGAATATTATTCTTTACAGCATCAGGCTTTACTTCCATTTCCAGTCATATCCACAACTGGGCACTTTTTTTTTGCTTTGGCTACATCTCTTCCTTCTTTCTGGAGTTATTTCTCCACTCTTCTCCATTATTATATTGGGCACCTAATGGCCTGGTGAATTCATCTTTCAGTGTTATATCTTTTTGCCTTATCATACTGTTCATGGGGTTCTCAAGGCAAGAATATTGAAGTAGATTTGCCATTCCCTTCTGCAGTGGACCATGTCTTGTTAGAACTCTCTGCTATGACTTGTCCATCTTGTGTGGCCCTACACAGCATGGTTGTAGTTTCATTGAGTTAGACAAGGCTGTGGTCCATGTGATCAGTTTGATTAGTTTTCTGCGACTGTGATAGATACACACATATGAAATTGAAAGTGAAAGTTGTTCAGTCCAGTCCAAATCTTTGCAATGCCATAGACTGTAGCCTCCCAGGTTCCTCTGTCCATGGAATTCTCCAGGAGTTATACTGGAGTTGGTAGCTGTTTCCTTCTCCAAGGGATCTTCCCAACCCAGGGACAGAACCCAGATCTCCCACATTGCAGGCCAGTTCTTTACCATCTGAGCTATCTGGAAAGTCTGTCCGTGTATGTATATATATATACACACAATATAGATGGATAGCTTTCCTGCCCCTTGTTTTTGGGTGAGGGAAGTGGGTTAGTAACACTCTGATGTCTACTAGATAAAATGATGCTGAACAAAATTTTAGATACTGCAGATATTGGCCTTTTCAGGGTTCATATACTAATCTTCATTATTTTAGCCTCCTCAGGAATACCTTTTGGAATTTTGTATGCTAGATGAATATTAAATGGATCTCCTAAATCTAAGGAAAATACTACTTGATATTATTAGGATATTTAAAAAGTTTTTCAATGTTATTTTAGCTTTCTTATTTCTGCAATAGGTTAAAATGCCCTTGTTTGTTTGTTTTATAAATAGCATTTTCTAAGATATGATATATATCACATGATATCTTAAAAACTTTATTTGGTAGTTTTTTTTTTAAGTTTTTAATAAGAAATTTATGTTCTGTAGGATTATTTAAAGATTTCCCAATCTTTAGAAATTTCTGGATGCTTCAGAGATAATTCACACAAAACAAATAACATAGCATGGAAAAATACATTGAAGAAAAAAATGTAATAAATTAGATCTGCAGTGAAATGTTAACATTGCCAGGGGGATTAAAAGAAAGAACAACTGTTTATGTAGCTAGTTTATTTTAGGCTCTCTTTTTGTAATGATTTCTTGGATAAATCAGTTTTATAAAATCATTGTATTCTCTGTTCTTCCTCTGTTTATATTTTTCTTTTAAAAGTTATCAAAATAAACTATTGCTTGTAGCCATAACATACTCAGATGCTTTAATGTAGGATATTACAACCTTGTCTCCTGTGGTTAAATGTGACTCATGCATTAAATCAAGAATTAAGAATGGAATGCATCCTCTTGATGCAGAAGAGGTCACTTCACACGAGGACAAGACCGAAATAGACTGTTAAGCAAAGTCTTTTTTAGAGGGCAGATAGCTGTGACTTCTTTTTATCACCATGGAATATCTTTTTTGTACCTTTTTATTGTTGTAATTAACATACAATATTAAATTAGTTTAAGGTGTACAACACAGCATTTCAATATTTTTGTACACTATGAACTAACTGATCACCTCAATAAGATCATTACCATTTATCACTATATGAATTTGTTGCAATATTGTTAACTATATTCCCTGTGTATATATTACATCACTGTAATTTATTTATATCTGGAAGTGTGTACTTCTTATTATACCTCATAAATTGGTGCAACAACAATGGAAAACAGTATGAAGCTTCTTCAAAAAACTAAAGTAGAACCACCTACATGAGCCATCATTTCCATTTCTGGATATTTATCCAAAGAAAACGAGAACACGAATTCAAAAAGATATATGCACCCTTCTGTTCATTGTAGGGCTAGTTACAATGTGCAAGATGTGAGAGCAACCTAAATGTCTTCATGAAATTTTAAAATGTAAATGTCACTTAGACACATCTGTACCAACATGCTTAATTGAAAACAAAATGAAGAAATAATCTTGCCCAAGATTGCAGAGCTTGCCATTAACATGGTCAGTTTATGAATCCAGAAATTCTGATGTACAAGTCAATTGCTGTTGTATTTTTTAGTGATTTACAGATAATATTTATTTTAAACAAAAATAAATTCCATTCAAACACTTTCAGCTACAGTCATTATGCCAGTGTCAGACAGGTCTTTTAACAAACATATTTACAAACACTTCAAATAGATAGAAGAAACAATAAATTACTCAGATGTGACCCATATCCTTTTATTTAACTAGCTTTTAAAATATACTTATATATTTAAAGCACATTTTAAATATATGTTAAGTAGGTATGTGACAAATGTATCAGAGGGAATTTCAAATTCATATTATTAATATGGCAATACATTTTTCTATTTTTTTAAAAGAACTTACTTAGTAAGGATTTAAAATTATAGAGACTAAACCCTAGTTACTGATTTTCTTCCATATTTTCTCTTCACATATGAAATATTTTCTCCCATGATATAGTCCTCCAGGCTCCTCTGTTCATGGAATTCCCCATGTGAGAATACTGGAGTGTGTAGCCATTCCCTTCTCCAGGGGATCTTCCTGACACAGGGATCCAGAGACTGAACCCGGTCTCCTGCATTGCAGGCAGATTCTTTACTTTCTGAGCCACCAGGGAAACTACATGTCTTTATATATATAGTTTTGTATACATATATATATACATACATACACACACACACACACTCACACACATATACACATATATATGTATATATGTATATCTACATATATAATTTTTAAATACATTTAGAATATATATTTTTTTTGTATTTAGGCTTTGCCATCTTATGTCATATTAGTTTAATTATGTATTTTTAAACTTATACTTAATTTGCCTAATTTTTTCTAAATTCTTAAGCTTATTTTTTGTTTCACTTTTGTTCCCCCTTCACTGTTTATATATCTACTGCTTGATGTCAATTACTGTAATTGTTTCAGGGACCCCTTTTTATTTCCAATTTAGGCAATTTTGGTGTATTCCCTATATATTTAATCATTTAGACTCACGTTCCTCCTCATTTTTCCTGCATTTATTAATTCTACCAATACAGGTGAATGATTTTTATAATCTCTAGCTTATATCTGGAGATTATCATTTAGTGTAGCCTTTTTCTTTTGGAGCTAATGGCCTCTAGCATTAATTTACATCCAAAATCATTTAAACTGTATGATCTTAAGAGAAGAATCTCAGTAGAGTTATGTGTGTCTTTCCTTGAAATGATACAGAAATAAATAACACATTTGTGACCTCTAGATTTGGCAAATATATTATTGAACTACTATAGCAAAAAGGAAATTAGTTTCTTCCTACCTGGGGATTTCATTCCACTCTGAAACAGAAGTCATTTTATTAAAAAATAATTGATCCCTTGGAGTATATTCAGAGATCTTGAGTTACTGAATGAGAGATTAGTTAATCTTATGTATTTGAAATGAAATACATTGAGAGGATAAAACAGAGCAGACTCAGAAAGAAAGAGAGAAAGTTTAGAGTCAGAAAGCATCATCCTCAAGTCATTTTATGTATTTAAAAAAAAACCATAATAACATGAGACATTTGGGAGACAATTCTCTATGGTCCTTTCTTATTTCTCTATCTGTTTTGAGAGATGTTATTGATATTTTTAGTTCTGGAAAACCTTTCCAAGGATGTTTGCATTGCAAAATACTTTGAAAAATATAGTCCCTCCCTCTAGAGCAAAGAAAAGTTGTGTTTGTTGTCCAGGATAAGAAAGCTAATCTTTTCTTCTGTTACAAAACTTGGACAGTTTTGCTTGCAGTCCCTTTATATAAGCCGACATTTCTTAAGCTTGGGCTTCCTCCGCCAAGGTGCCAAGCAACTAAACGTTCAGCATTCAACTAGACAAACCTGTGCTTCACCCCAGTGGAAAGTGTGAGGCAAATTGAACTGATACAAAACAAACATGAATCTCTTACTTCCTCCCCTGGCATGAGTGTTTTACACTGTTTTTATTCTGAACAAATAAGCTTTTGTCTTCTGCTGGCATTCACGAACCAGTGGCAAGCTAAATTACTAGTCTAGGTTAAAATCACAGTCTCTTCACAGTTCTTTAGACAATTTTCTTTTTAAAGATCTTTTAATTTCTGTTATAAATTAGGAACTCCAAAATTTATTGGATTTTTTTTACTTACATCTTTCTCTTTTCCTTTCTTCCTTTTAAAAAGTTGTTTGTGTTTTTATTTTTAATGAAAATCAGAAAAATAATCTCAGTAAGTTTTCTAAAATCAGATGATGCAGAAGGACAGTGCCTGCCCAAAGTGGTATGATAAAATACAAGACTATTAAGAATTTTGCATGTATATTTTTGAGATTAATTCTTTGTCAGTTGCTTCATTTGCTATTATTTTCTCCCATTCTGAAGGCTGTCTTTTCACCTTGCTAATAGTTTCCTTTGTTGTGCAGAAGCTTTTAAGTTTAATTAGGTCCCATTTGTTTATTTTTGCTTTTATTTACATTATTCTGGGAGATGGGTCATAGAGGATCCTGCTGTGATGTATGTCAGAGTGTGTTTTGCCAATGTTCTCCTCTAGGAGTTTTATAGTTTCTGGCCTTACGTTTAGATTTTTAATCCATTTTGAGTTTATTTTTTTGTGTATGGTGTTAGAAAGTGTTCTAGTTTCATTTTTTTATGTCGTTAACCAGTTTTCCCAGCACTATTTGTTAAAGAGATTGTCTTTTCTCCATTGTATAATCTTGCCTCCTTTGTTGAAGATAAGGTGACCATAGGTGCGTGGATTTATCTCTGGGCTTTCTATTTTGTTCCATTGATCTATATTTCTGTCTTTGTGCCAGTACCATACTGTCTTGATGACTGTGGATTTGTAGTAAAGCCTGAAGTCAGGCAGGTTGATTGCTCCAGCTCCATTCTTCTTTCTCAAGATTGCTTTGGCTATTCAAGGTATTTTGTATTTCCATACAAACTGTGCAATTATTTGATCTAGTTTTGTGAAAAATACCATCGGTAGCTTGATAGGGATTGCAATGAATCTATAGATTGCTTTGGAAAAAATATATAAGCAACGCTTGCAGCTCAATTCCAGAAAAATAAACGACCCAATCAAAAAATGGGCCAAAGAACTAAAAAAAACATTTCTCCAAAGAAGAAATACAAATGGCTAACAAACACATGAAAAGATGCTCAACATCACTCATTATTAGAGAAAATCAAGTCAAAACCACGATGAGCTACCATTTTACATCAGTCAGAATGGCTGCGATCCAAAAGTCTACAAGCAATAAATGCTGGAGAGGATGTGGAGAAAAGGGAAGCCTTTTATACTGTTGGTAGGAATGCAAATTAGTACAGCCACTATGGAGAAAAGTGTGGAGATTCCTTAAAAAACTGGAAATAGAAATGCCATATGACCCAGCAATCCACTGCTGGGCATACACACTGAGGAAACCAGAATTGAAAGAGACATGTGTACCCCAATATTCATTGCAGCACTGTTTATAATAGCCAGGACATGGAAGCAACTTAAATGTCCATCAGCAGATGAATGGATAAGAAAGCTGTGGTACATGTACACAACTGAATATTACTCAGCCATTATAAATAATACATTTGAATCAGTTCTAATGAGGTGGATGAAACTGGAGCCTATTATACAGAGTGAAGTAAGCCAGAAAGAAAAAACCAATATAGTATACTAATGCATATATATGTAATTTATAAAGATGATAACGATAACCCTGTATGTGAGACACCAAAAGAGACACAGATGTATAGAACCGTCTTTTGGACTCTGTGGGAGAGGGCAAGAGTTTTATGGTTTGGGAGAATGGCATTGAAACATGTATATTATCATATGTGAAACGGATTGCCAGTCCAGGTTCAATGCATGATACAGGATGATTGGGGTTGGTGCACTAGGATGACCAGAGGGATGGGATGGGGAGGGAGGTGGAAGGAGGATTCAGGATGGGGAACACATGTACACCCATGGCGGATTCATGTCAGCGTATGGCAAAACCAATACAATATTGTGAAGTTAAAAAAAAAGAAAAAAAAAAAAAAAAAATTCTGCAAAGTAAAACAGTGATGTGCAAAGTGAACATGAAAGCATAAATCACATGATACTCACAGAAACATTGAAAGTGCTGTGGAATTCTCTTTCAAGTAAAGAAAAATGTCCAAATCTACTACGATACTAGATGTTAAAGAGGAAGTTCATACATTTGACCTCTATGTTTCACTCTTTTAGCACAAATACTGAAACAGTATGTGGAGATGTCTTATATAATAAGTGAAAGTGAAGTTGCTCAGTCATGTCCAACTCTTTGCAACACCATGGACTGTAACCCAGCAGGCTCCTCTGTCCATGGGATTTTCCAAGCAAGGACACTGGAGTGGGTTGCCATTTCTTCCTGCAGGAGATCCCCCAACCTGTGGATTGAACCTGGGTCTCTCGCCTTGTAGGCAGACGCTTTACCGTCTGAGCCACCAGGGAAGCCTCTATGTAATAATAAAGTGCATTCAATTCACAGCAGATATTTTCTGTAAATCTCTGCTGTGAATTGAATATATATATATATATATATATTAATATATGATATCTAACATTGACTTTCACATTTTCTGAGGCTTTCACTTTAATCTACCTTATGTTGGTTTCAACTAGGAAATCAGTTAACACTGAAAATTTTGCCTTGCATCCGTTCAGTTCAGTTCAGTTCAGTCGCTCAGTCATGTCCGACTCTTTGCAACCTCATGAATCGCAGCACGCCAGGCCTCCCTGTCCATCACCAACTCCCAGAGTTCACCCAGACTCACGTCCATCAAGTCACTGATATCATCCAGCCATCTCATCCTCTGTCATCCCCTTCTCGTGGCCCCAGTCTCTCCCAACATCAGAGTCTTTTCCAATGAGTCAACTCTCCGCATGAGGTGGCCAATAACTATTAGTAAGTCTTCTCCCCAAAACCGAACCTTTAATTTATGAATCTACCTGGATTAGAGGACAGAGAATGAATTGCCTTTCCTTTGTAACAATTCTAAAAAGAAGCAATAACACTAAGTAAAATCAGACAAAATACTCTTTAGCGCCTTTTTCGACTTTTTATTTTTTATTTATTTTTATTTTTTCTAATTTTATTTTATTATTAAACTTTACATAATTGTATTAGTTTTGCCAAATACCAAAATGAATCCATCACAGGTATACATGTGTTCCCCATCCCGAACCCTCCTCCCTCCTCCCTCCCCATACCATCCCTCTGGGCCATCCCAGTGCACCAGCCCCAAGCATCCAGCATCGTGCATCAAACCTGGACTGGAAACTCGTTTCCTACATGATATTTTACATGTTTCAATGCCATTCTACCAAATCTTCCCACCCTCTCCCTCTCCCACAGAGTCCATAAGACTGTTCTATACATCAGTGTCTCTTTTGCTGTCTCGTACACTGGGTTATTGTTACCATCTTTCTAAATTCCATATATATGCATTAGTATACTGTATTTATGTTTTTCCTTCTGGCTTACTTCACTCTGTATAATAGGCTCCAGTTTCATCCACCTCATTAGAACTGATTCAAATGTATTCTTTTTAATGGCTGAGTAATACTCCATTGTGTATATGTACCACAGCTTTCTTATCCATTCATCTGCTGATGGACATCTAGGTTGCTTCCATGTCTTGGCTATTATAAACAGTGCTGCGATGAATATTGGGGTACACGTGTCTCTTTCCCTTCTGGTTTCCTCAGTGTGTATGCCCAACAGTGGGATTGCTGGATCATAAGGCAGCCCACTTACACCTATGGATAGATCAACTAAACAGAAAATTAATAAGGAAACACAAACTTTAAACGATACAATAGACCAGTTAGACCTAATTGATATCTATAGGACATTTCATCCCAAAACAATGAATTTCACCTTTTTCTCAAGCACACATGGAACCTTCTCCAGGATAGATCACATCCTGGGCCATAAAGCTAGCCTTGGTAAATTCAAAAAAATAGAAATCATTCCAAGGATTTTTTCTGACCACAATGCAGTAAGATTAGATCTCAATTACAGGAGAAAAACTATTAAAAATTCCAACATATGGAGGCTGAACAACACGCTGCTGAATAACCAACAAATCACAGAAGAAATCAAAAAAGAAATCAAAATTTGCATAGAAACGAATGAAAATGAAAACACAACAACCCAAAACCTGTGGGACACGGTAAAAGCAGTCCTAAGGGGAAAGTTCATAGCAATACAGGCACACCTCAAGAAAAAAGAAAAAGTCAAATAAATAACCTAACTCTACACCTAAAGCAACTAGAAAAGGAAGAAATGAAGAACCCCAGGGTGAGTAGAAGGAAAGAAATCTTAAAAATTAGAGCAGAAATAAATGCAAAAGAAACAAAAGAGACCATAGCAAAAATCAACAAAACCAAAAGCTGGTTCTTTGAAAGGATAAATAAAATTGACAAACCATTAGCCAGACTCATCAAGAAACAAAGGGAGAAAAATCAAATCAACAAAATTAGAAACGAAAATGGAGAGATCACAACAGACAACACAGAAATACAAAGGATCATAAGAGACTACTATCAACAATTATATGCCAATAAAATGGACAACGTGGAAGAAATGGACAAATTCTTAGAAAAGTACAACTTTCCAAAACTGGACCAGGAAGAAATAGACAATCTTAACAGACCCATCACAAGCACGGAAATTGAAACTGTAATCAAAAATCTTCCAGCAAACAAAAGCCCCGGTCCAGACGGCTTCACAGCTGAATTCTACCAAAAATTTAGAGAAGAGCTAACACCTATCCTGCTCAAACTCTTCCAGAAAATTGCAGAGGAAGGTAAACTTCCAAACTCATTCTATGAGGCCACCATCACCCTAATACCAAAACCTGACAAAGATCCCACAAAAAGAAAACTACAGGCCAATATCACTGATGAACATAGATGCAAAAATCCTTAACAAAATTCTAGCAATCAGAATCCAACAACACATTAAAAGATCATACACCATGATCAAGTGGGCTTTATCCCAGGGATGCAAGGATTCTTCAATATCCGCAAATCAATCAATGTAATACACCACATTAACAAATTGAAAAATAAAAACCATATGATTATCTCAATAGATGCAGAGAAAGCCTTTGACAAAATTCAACATCCATTTATGATAAGAACTCTCCAGAAAGCAGGAATAGAAGGAACATACCTCAACATAATAAAAGCTATATATGACAAACCCACAGCAAACATTATCCTCAATGGTGAAAAATTGAAAGCATTTCCTCTAAAGTCAGGAACAAGACAAGGGTGCCCACTTTCACCATTACTATTCAACACAGTTTTGGAAGTTTTGGCCACAGCAATCAGAGCAGAAAAAGAAATAAAAGGAATCCAAATTGGAAAAGAAGAAGTAAAACTCTCACTATTTGCAGATGACATGATCCTCTACATAGAAAACCCTAAAGACTCCACCAGAAAATTACTAGAACTAATCAATGACTATAGTAAAGTTGCAGGATATAAAATCAACACACAGAAATCCCTTGCATTCCTATACACTAATAATGAGAAAACAGAAAGAGAAATTAAGGAAATAATTCCATTCACCATTGCAACGGAAAGAATAAAATACTTAGGAATATATCTACCTAAAGAAACTAAAGACCTATATATAGAAAACTATAAAACACTGGTGAAAGAAATCAAAGAGGAAACTAATAGATGGAGAAATATACCATGGTCATGGATTGGAAGAATCAATATAGTGAAAATGAGTATACTACCCAAAGCAATTTATAGATTCAACGCAATCCCTATCAAGCTACCAACAGTATTCTTCACAGAGCTAGAACAAATAATTTCACAATTTGTATGGAAATACAAAAAACCTCGAATAGCCAAAGCGATCTTGAGAAAGAAGAATGGAGCTGGAGGAATCAACCTACCTGACTTCAGGCTCTACTACAAAGCCACAGTTATCAAGACAGTATGGTCCTGGCACAAAGACAGAAATATTGATCAATGGAATAAAATAGAAAGCCCAGAGATAAATTCACGCACATATGGACACCTTATCTTTGACAAAGGAGGCAAGAATATACAATGGAGAAAAGACAATCTCTTTAACAAGTGGTGCTGGGAAATCTGGTCAACCACTTGTAAAAGAATGAAACTAGACCACTTTCTAACACCATACACAAAAATAAACTCAAAATGGATTAAAGATCTAAACGTAAGACCAGACACTATAAAACTCCTAGAGGAGAACATAGGCAAAACACTCTCCGACATACATCACAGCAGGATCCTCTATGACCCACCTCCCAGAATATTGGAAATAAAAGCAAAAATAAACAAATGGGACCTAATTAACCTTAAAAGCTTCTGCACAGCAAAGGAAACTATTAGCAAGGTGAAAAGACAGCCTTCAGAATGGGAGAAAATAATAGCAAATGAAGCAACCGACAAACAACTAATCTCAAAAATATACAAGCAACTCCTACAGCTCAACTCTAGAAAAATAAATGACCCAATCAAAAAATGGGCCAAAGAACTAAATAGACATTTCTCCAAAGAAGACATACAGATGGCTAACAAACACATGAAAAGATGCTCAACATCACTCATTATCAGAGAAATGCAAATCAAAACCACTATGAGATACCATTTCACACCAGTCAGAATGGCTGCGATCCAAAAGTCTACAAATAATAAATGCTGGAGAGGGTGTGGAGAAAAGGGAACCCTCTTACACTGTTGGTGGGAATGCAAAGTAGTACAGCCACTATGGAGAACAGTGTGGAGATTCCTTTTTCGACTTTTTAGATCCTTTCAGTCTGCCAGGAATCATTGTCAGAAACTGTTATGTAAACAATTAGATAAGGAATTATCAGAACACATATTTTAGAACTGTTCAAATTTATTGATTTATTTGCTATAATATTTTACTAAACTGTGAACATTAAAAAATATAAACATACAAAAATATAGTAACCTATATGATATAAGATCTAATGTTAACTGAACTCTTTTAAAAATAACTGAGAAAAAAACCATTTTACAATTACACAATGTTATTTTTTCCCTTCCATTTTTTGTCATTAATCTCTTTTGGGATCCTTTCAAAAAATATAGGTTTGTTTAAACTATTCAGTATAACTTGATATAATATTCATCAGAACAGACTTTATTTTTAAATTGGTTTCTATTAATATTATAAAAGTTTGTACCTAGATTAGACCCAAGAGATGTTCTTGTCCCAATTTCTTATTGTACTTATAATAAAATAAAGGAATTGAAAGATAAAAAAAAAAGTTCCCTAATCTCTTTCTGTACTCTAAGAATGCTACAAGTTGTCATTAGGATTCAGTCCATTGTTCTTTCTAACATGTCATCCTACACTGGACGTACCACATTGTGAATTCAGGAAAAATATCACTGAATTATTTCTTACTCTCAGGAATTTTCATTTATGGTTACTTATAATTTTTCTCTGATACTTACAGTCAAGCCAAAACATAAAAAATATACACTAAAGTTTCCAAGGTTATAATCACTATGGTGAGTAAGAATGATAATACTTGCAATTCTTATTTAGCAGTTAATTTATGCCACAATGTAACAGACTTGAAAAATCACACACACACACACACACACACACACTGGAAGGCTAGATCATAAAACCATTAAATAAACTATAAACATTTATTAGGAAAGTGAAGTGTCAGGAGAGTACCAGGAGGAAGGGAATATCTTCACAGAGTACACATAGCCTCAAAGACACAAATGAGAAAATATCTAGGCCATCATTAGTTCTTAAAAAAGTTTTTTGAGTATTAATTTAATTTTTTTTGTTATTTGGAGAAAAATAGAAATGTAAATAAAATAGATTCTTAACTTTGAGAACCTATTAGCTTCAAAAATGCATGCAAACAAAATAACTATTTTATTTAAATGAATTCTTGAAAATCATGTATACAGAAAAAGTTGAATCCTGGTGAACTTTGTATTCAACAACAACAATAAAAGCAACACATGATAAAAATCTAGTCCAGAATGAGATGTTTTATCACTTGGAAAACCTAGAAAATAGAGCTTAAGGTGAAATTTAAATGGTAATAATTATTTTCTGAGCTGCAATCTCATGGCATACTCTTTTAAAATCCAAGTGTTGAGACACAGATGTATAGAACAGTCTTTTGGACTCTGTGGGAGAGGGAGTGGGGGGATGATTTGGGAGAATGGCATTAAAACATGTATAATATCATCTAAGAAACGAATCACCAGTCCAGGTTTGATGCAGGATACAGGAAGCTTGGAGCTGGTGCACTGGGATGACCCAGAGGGATGGTATGGGGAGGGAGGTGGAAGGGGGGTTCAGGATTGGGAACACATGTACACCCGTGGCGGATTCATGTTGATGTATGGCAAAACCAATACAAAATTGTAAAGTAAAAAAAAAAAAAATCCAAGTCTTGACTGACAACAATAGAACAGGAAAGACTAGAGATCTCTCAAAGCTGGCTTAAAACTAAACATTCAGAAAACTAAGATCATGCCATCCAGTCCTATCACTTTATTGCAAATAGATATAAAAAATTGGAAACAGTGACAAACTTTTTTTTCCTGGGCTCCAAAATCACTGCAGATGGTGATTGCAACCGTGAAATTAAAAGATGTTTGCTCTTTGGAAGAAAAGCTATGACAAACCTAGACAGCATATTAAAAAGTAGAGACATTACTTTGCCGACAAAGGTCCATTTAGTCAAAGCTGTGGTTTTTCCAGTAGTCAATATGGATGTGAGAGTTGAACTATAAGGAAAGCTGAGCACTGAAGAATTGATGCTTTTGAATGTGGTGTTGGAGAAGACTCTTAAGAGTCCCTTGGATAGCAAGGAGATTAAACCAGTCATTCCTAAAGGAAATCAACCCTGAATATTCATTGGAAGGACTGATGCCGAAGCTCCAATACTTTGGCCACCTGATGCAAAGAGCTGACTCATTGGAAAAGACCCTGATACTGGGAAAAAATGAAGGCAGGAGGAAAAGGGGATGACAGAGGATAAAATGGTTAGATGGCATCACCGACTCAATTGGCATGAGTTTGAGCAAGCTCTGGATGATGGTCAAGGACAGGGAAACCTGCTGTGTTGCAGTCCATTGGATCACAAAGAATTGGACAGAACTGAGTGACTTAAAAACAACTTGACTGACAAATAGATGTCCTCTTGTCCATTGCAAGCAGGAGAATTGCATGGACTTCTTCTGAAGACTATAATAAAGACTGTGATGCTATAGCATGAGGCAGTGGTATATGCAGTTAGAGATCTACTGAAATAGAAGCCAAAGCCCAGGGACCAAAGGAGAACAAGTCAATTTGGACCAAGTGAAATGGAGGTACAGAGACACCAAAATTGGGTCCAACATAAAGTTCTTAGTTTGATATTTGTTTTGTTTTATTTTTACATTCATCCCAACAGTATCTATGTATCTCTCCAATTTACTGTATGATTTCTAACCAAAGGTTTAACATTACTTCTTATTTATTTGTTTGTTGTGTCTGACTCTTTTGCAACCCCATGAACAGTGAAGCCCACCAGAGTCCTCTGTCCATGAGATTTACCAGGCAAGAATAATGGAGTGGGTTGCCATTTCCTTCTCTAGAGGCTCTTCCCAACTCAAGGATTAAACTCATGTCTCTTGCATTTGCAGGTGGGTTCTTTATCAGTGAACCATCAAGGAAGTCCTCTTCTTATGTACGAAGTGAAGTGAAGTGAAAGTCACTCAGTCGTGTATGACTCTTTGTGACTCCATGGACTCTACAGTCCATGGAATTCTCCAGGCCAGAATACTGGAGTGGGTATCTGTTCCCTTCTCCAGGGAATCTTCCCAACCCAGAGATTGAACCCAGGTCTCCCACATTGCAGGCAGATTCTTTACCAGCTGAGCCACCAGGGAAGCCCAAGAATATTGGAGTGGGTAGATTATCCCTTCTCTTGCAGATCTTCCAGGTCCAGGAATCCAAACAGGGCCTCCTGCATTGCAGGTGGATTCTTTACCAGACAAGCAACCAGCGAAGCCCCTTCTTGAGTACACTTGTGACCAACGCAGTTTTCCACAGTAATTTTATGTGTCCAGATAGTATATATCTATCTCTGTTAGGGGGATCCATTTCTAGGGCTACCTCTTTTGTACATCAGAATCCAATATAAACTCTGTATCACTTAGTACGAAACAAGGATAAATACCCCATCCTCTCATCAAACATGGAGGGCCATGCTGGTATCTGGGTGATCTGTGGGACAAACAAGCAGCTTTCCTTTTTTTTCCCCCAGTAACAGGATTCCTCAAGCTAGTTGCTCTTCAATAAAGTTAAAGCTGATTGTACTTTGCACCATTTTTGAATGTAATCTAAAGACTAAAAATAAAAAGCAACTACTTTTGAAATAATTATATGAAAGGGACATTTTATATAAAATTATATTATCCTATATTATAATAAAAATATATAAGAAGAACATTAATAATTTTCTTACAAAATTCATTTTATTTATCAATATCTTGCCACATTTAGGCCATATTAATAAAATATGAGGGGGAAACTATTTTAAGAGTGAAGTAAATAATTGTATCCTATGGCTTCAATAATTTGAATAGTATGTAAAACCAAAACTTGTGAATTTTAATCTAAATTAATCTATTTAGACTTTGTATGTCAAAATATTTTTTTTCATTTTGACATACATAATATAAATGAGTTAATATTTCCCTCCTATTTGCCAACATAAGCTTGGCATTTATTTGGTTTAGTAAGAGTTCTAACTTTGTTAATTAATGTTATTATCAAGTGAACAATAGATTTTTTTATGAAGAGGATTTTTATTTACTATAATTGTTTTAGAAGATACATATAGAAACAATTCTAAAATGTAATGAGTATATTGCAAAAATGTATATATACAAAGTCAACATATTTATGTAAAATTATGCAAACCTCAAAACCTCAATTTTTAAAATAAATTAATGACAGACAATTCTAAATACTAAATTTAAATATAAAAATAAGCATAAATGTATATTTACACACACATATATTCCCTTATTGAACCCATAATTTTCAAAGTAAGTATATTTTAGAATATATTAGTGATTCATATTATGTAGGACATAATATATCTAAACTTTTTTCTTGTAATTATATCTTTTACATTATTGATGTGGCTTTCCTTGTGGCTCATAAGGTAAAGAGTCTGCCTGAAATGCGGGAGACCCAGGTTCAATCCCTGGGTGGGGAAGAGCCCCCGGAGAAGGAAATGGAAACCCACTCCAGTGTTCTTGCATGGAGAATTCCATGGACAGAAGATCCTGGTGGACTACAGTCCATGGGATCACAAAGAGTCGGACACAACTGAGTGACTAACACTTTCACATTATTCATTAATCAATAGTTTGCAAAATTAATTATATGTGTACATATGTACATATATATATTTCAAATCATGCCTATTTGAATGTTTTTATTCTCTCTGATAATAATTTAGCTGCAATCTTGAGAAAAATTGTATGACTGAGAAAGATCTTAATTTGTTTTTTTTTTTTCCAGTGAGAAAATGAGGGGCCAGACATGCAATAGCTAATTTTTGTATCCAATAATTTCAGTAATAATTATTTCACTGTTATAAAAAATTCCAAGTCATAAAAGTCAAAACTTAAAAAATAAAATCTGATCACTTCCTATTTCTCCCTTCAAAAAATAAACACATCTCTATCACCTTTGGAACTGACCTTATTCTATTTTTATTGCAGCCTATTTTACAACTTAAAAAAAAAACTGTTGTATAACAGGGTCAATGATGGAGCTTTGAATTCCTCTGACTTTTCTGACTTGTAAGGTATAGTTTTGTTGTTGTTGTTAGGTGTTAATACTAATAGCAATTTGAAATATATAATTTTGGATGTCTAATAAATTAATCAATCATATTCAATTATAAAAAAACCATGCTATAGAACAATGGTCTGTACCATGCATAAAAGTGCAAGGTAATAAGTTGCTTTCAATACCATCCCAATTGATAGGCCAGGAAATTATGACTTCTTTGAAATGTCCAAATAACTTGGAACAAAGATAAAAATCTTTGAGGAGGTGAGATAATGGGAAATAACAAACAATTTCTTTCTTCCTGGACTTTTAACTATAGCATGCGGCCTTGGGGCTTGGCTTTATAAACCAGTAGCAGTTGGCAATTTTCACTTTTCTGCTCCTAGACTTCTCATTCTCCATACTCCTCTGAGCTATTACAATACGCACAGATGTTACTGCATTTCTCATGATGCATTATAATTCATTTGTTTAACTCATTCATTTTATCAATTCGATGATAAATTATTCAAGGTAAGGGAAATAATCACAGAAAACTAAGTAATCACAGAAAACTAACCAAGATGATCACATGGTCCACAGTCTTGTGTAAGGGAAGGAAGCTTTGAGCCATGCTATGCAGGGCCATCCAAGATGGATGGGTCATGATGGAAAGTTCTGAGAAAATGTGGTCCACTGGAGAAAGGAATGGTAAATCATTCAGTATTCTAACCTAGAGAACCCCATGAACAGTATGAAAAGGCAAAAAGATATGACACCAGTAGATGAGCCCCCCAGGTGGGTAGGTGTCCAATATGCTACAAGGGAAGACAGAGAAATAGATCCAGAAAGAATAGAGTCTGGGCCAAAGCAGAAACAATGCCCAGTGTGGATGTGTCTGCTGGTGAAAGTAAAGTCCAACACTATAAAGAACAATATTGCATAGGAAACTGGGATGTTAGGTCCATGAATCAAAGAAAATTGAATGTGGTCGAACAGGAGATAGCAAAAGTGAACATCAACATCTTAGAAATCAATGAACTAAGATGGACTGAAATGGGCAAATTTAATTCAGATGACCATTATATCTACTACTGTGGGCAAGAATCCCTTAGAATAAATGGAGTAGCCCTCATAATCAACAAAAGAGCCTGAAATCCAGTACTTGGGTGCAATCTCAAAAACGACAGCATGATCTCTGTTCGTTTCTAAGGCAAACCATTCAATATCACAGTAATCCAAGTCTATGCCACAACCACTAATGATGACGAAGCTGAAGATGAACTGTTCTATTAAGATCTCCAAGACCTTCTAGAACTAACACCATTAAAAAAAAATGTCCTTTTCATCATGGGAGATTGGAATGCAAAAGGAGAAAGTCAAGAGATAATCTGGAGTAACAATGAAGTTTGTCCTTGGAGTACAAAATGAAACAGGGCAAAGGCTAACAGAGTTTTGCCAAGAGAGTACACTGGGCATTGAAAATACTCTCTTCCAACAACACAAGAGATGACTTTACACATAGAAATCACCAGATGGTCAATAATGAAATCAGACTGATTATATTCTTTGCAACCAAAGATAGAGAAGCTCTATACAGTCAGCAAAAGCAAGACTGGGAGCTGGGAATTGACTGTGGCTCAGATCATGAGCTCCTCATTGCCAAATTCAGACTTAAATTGAAGAAAATAGGGGAAACCACTAGGCCATTCATGTATAAACTAAATTAAATCACTTACAGTTATACAGTAGAGGTGGCAAACAGATTCAAGGAATTCAAGCTGATAGAGTGCCTGAAGAACCATGGATGGAGATTTATAACATTGTACAGGAGGTGGTGACCAAAACTATCCCCAAGAAGAAGAAAAGCAAAAATGCAAAATGGTTGTCTGATGAGGCCTTACAAATATCTGAGAAAAGAAAAGTGAAAGGCAAAGGAGGAAAGGAAAGATATACCCATCTGAATTCAGAGTTCCAGAGAATAGCAAAGAAAGATAAGAAAGCCTTCTTAAGTGAACAATGCAAAGAAATAGAGGAAAGAAATAGAATTAGAAAGACTAGAGATCTCATGAAGAAAATTGGAACATTTCATGCAAAATGGGCACAATAAAGAAGAAAAAGGGCAAGGACCTAACAGAAGCAGTAGAGATTAAGAAGAGGTGGCAAGAATACACAGAAGAACTATGCCAAAAAAAAGTCTTAATGACCTGGACAACCACGATTCTGTGGTTATTCACCTAAAGCCAGACATCCTGGAGTGTGAAGTCAAGTGGGTCTTAGGAAGCATCACTATGAACAAAGCTTCAGCCTACAATAATGGGTAAATCAGACTTCAGATGTTTTAAATGGTTGATAGGTTTTACTAAACATACCCAGAAATTACACACTTTCTCTTCTCTGAAAACAGAGTCTCAATTTTACTAATTAAATGCTGAAGAAAATTGTAACTCCTTTCCCCAAAGATCTCACACCTATACAAAGAGTTTAAAATGCAAATGCAAAGCTACTGTCACCTTATAACATGACATTTTCACTTACTCTTATGGAATGCCATAGGCAATATTTTAGATACACATTCACTTTGAGTGATAAAAATTCTCAGTACAGAGGCCAGTTCTGTTGCGTATAGAGAAAGTCTATGCAACTCATCTTCATTCATCTGGATACTTTATTTTTCAAATTAACAGCCAATAATTTGACAAGTACTAACAACAGCTTTTAGAAGAATCACCTCTGCTAGGTAATATAAATGCTACTAAAATCTCACATCAACATCTGGCTAGAAGAATGTGACATAAATGTCAAGACACATTGTTTAGTGATTGTACTTGAATTTTATGTTTATTTGCTAGCAGCATTCACATGAAATGATTCAAATGAGATGATTATTTATTCTTCCACCTGAATAAAATCTACTTAAATGTCTTATAATATTAGTTATCTATATCTAAACAAATGCAGTTATTTGACTAATAAAACAAATGGGGCTTTCCTGGTGGTTCAGATGGTAAAGAATCGACCTGCAATGTGGGACACCCAGATTCAATACGTGAGTCAGGAAGATCCCCTGGAGAAGGGAATGGATACCCATTCTAATATCCTTGCCTGGAGAATTCCATGTTCAGAGGAGCCTGGCAAGCTACAGTCCAGGAGTCACAAAACGTAGGACACAAGTAAGCAACTAACATTTTCACTTTTAATAAAACAAATAAACTACTAAATAAGCTAGGCAATCATTGAAGCTATAAACCTGTTTAAAGCTTTCAACGTTCACCATGAAGAATCTTTGCCTTAGGAAATGACAGTGAGTGCTGACTATGTGCTTGGCACAGTTTTAAATCCTTCGAATATATGTTGCCTATTAACTTGTGCCACTTTTCTAACTGTCTTATCACGGAGGCCCTCTTATTATCTCCACTTTATATATGGGACAACTAAGGTGCATAGGAAATGAGTAATCTATCCAATATTACACTGTTGTTGTTCAGTTGCTAAGTTGTGTCTGGCTCTTTGCAAACCCATAGACTATAGCATGCCAGGCTCCACTGTCCTCCACAATGTGTGTCTTCCTCCACTGGAGTTTGCTCAAATTCATGGTTACAAAATACTGCAAGAAAAATTCAAACATGGTGGTGTGACCCTAGGATTAATTAATTATTAATCAATTATCTATCAGAAATTATTATCAGAACCAATGAAAACATCTTGAGATTTAAGCACATTGACCTTTGATCATGAAACCTGAATTTTTACACTAGCACTATTATGCATTATGTGTGCAACATATCTGACACTCAAAATATCCTTGCTCCACAGTGTTAACCACATTCTTCATATCTCCTCAATGCAGGATCTCTTCTTTGGTGATGCTGATGTATGTAGTGCTCGTTCTATATGCACCTCCTTCAAATGCACCCCCTATCATTTATAGCTCCCCATAATTGATAATGTTACTGTAATAATATTGGGGCTTCCCAGATGGCTCAGTGACAAAGAATCCTCCTGCCAGTGCAGGAGACACAGGAGATGTGTGTTTGATCCCTGAGTGAGAAAGATCTCTCGGAGAAGGAAATGGCAACCTACTCCAGTATTCTTGTCTGGAGAATCCCATGGACAGAGGAGACTGGCAGACTATAGTCCATGGAGTCACAAAGAGTTGCACATGACTGAGTGACTGATGGTGCACAAAAAGAATGATAGTGAATGATAGTAAATTTAAAAAACTTACTATGGGAACTATTCTGAATACTTTAATAGTCTTAAGTAAAATATGCTTCCTTTGCTCTGATTGTACATCTATGAGCAAACCAACTGCATAAAAAATGTGGAGTTAAGAATGTGATCTGTATCAGCAGTGTCAGTTCTGCAACATTAAAATCTATTATCCACATAATTTCATTTGTGGATCGCATATCCTCATGAACTAGGTAGAAGCCAAGAAAAGAAAATATTTAAACTTATATGTACTTATAAACTTCATTTATAAATTATATCCTAATATAGGCCTACACAGGAAATAGTGAGAGGTACTCATTAAGCTTTCATTAAATGTGAACTCCAAAGTGAAGAAAAGAAGCTAAAGAAAAAAAACAATTTAAATCAAACTAGCATTCCTGATTTTTAGAGAACTGTTCCCTTTCCTTGATACACCTTTTATCCAGTGACAGGTTGGTGTTTTTATAAATTTGGAGTCTTAACCAAGTACATGAGTTAACGAAGATTTTCAAGACAGTGGCCTAGCCAAGTGCTATCTGTGATGAATGACAAATATCCTTAATGTCCAATCCCATTTGGGCTATTCTTGTGTAAAATGCAGCAAGTTTTAACTAGAAAAAAATAAATAAAAATCACAAATATATTAGCTGGACCCATTAAAAATTACTGGATTTTGTAACCATAAAATTCCTTCATAATATTGATAAAAATATTGTAAATGTTTCCCTTAGTACCTGTACTATCTGTACTTATATAGTTATAGATTGAGAATTGACTCAATAGACCAAACATAATATGAGTAGCATAGGTCTAGATCAGGCAGCAGGAATTGCATACGAACAATAAAGAATTAATTAACAGAACATTATCTTTACATAACAGGCATTTTCATTGTTGTTCATAGTGGTTTTTTGCTTTGATGATTGTTTAGTTTGTTTTGAGGTTCCTAAAACTTAACCATCTAGGGAAAGACTTTTATTCCTAAATCAGATCTTCATCCTATTCCTTCCCCAGTGCCCCTTATCATTGTCAATTTGGTAACCAAATACATGCATATGTGTGATAGTTGATAAGATAACATGATATATAGCATGTAGGCAGTATTCTCTTCTTGTGTGATGACATCTCAGACTTGCATGGGAGTGGAGGGAAACCTTGGCCTCTTTAATGCTACTGTTTATACAGTCACATTAAAAATACATTAGTCAAAGTTGTACAGGTTATTTTCTTTCTCATTAATTAATGTAACACATTCCTAGAAAAGCACTATAGAATAAGCAGTTTATGCTTGGTGATTTATATTTCTTAAAGAAATGTAAATTTCATCTCACTCTATTAGCTGTAAGCTGTATCTGCATTTTAACTGCAGACAAGTACAAACTGATATCCTTAATTTTGCTTCTTAAATTGTTGCTAAAATTGAAGCTTTGAAAATGCTTTAGAAAATTCATGGTAGTAGCCTGAAGAAGAGTAATTTTAGTTTTGGGGTATTTCTTATTTTCTGTAGCCCTTTCTTACTTTTGTCTTATGTCTAAGCCTAAGGACATAATACAGAACAAATGAGATAAAGTACAACACCTATGGGACTAACATTTTAACACCTATTAATTTTTTAAACAATAATTTGAATTGGATGGTATGTGGATGGGGATAGATTTGAGAGAGGTCAAATATTCTAAGACACCAGTTGAAATATCCACTGTGAAAGGTTGTACCGACAACCTGTACTTTACTGCATTGATATAAGCATTTGTTATTTAAATGACATTTTTTCCCTGATTAATGAAATGAGCAACAAATTATGAAATTATACAGATCACTGTATTCCTCTGTATTAATGATAACACATCTTAAATCATTTAAAATGTTTCCTGTTTCAGAAATTGTACTGGGAAAATTGTGAACAGATACAAATATTTATAAATTTATATAGTTTGCATATATGAGATTCAGTATACGAGTAGTTTATTTTCACCTATGGAGTTATATTGAAAGGATACTAAACAAAATATTTAAGAAAGTTAACTGATTCTCTTTGGTGTATGGATATTCACATAATTTTACTTTCTCTTCATATTTTGCATGGTTTGGTTTTTATTTTCCATTGAACAGCTGTACAGTTTTTAAATGAGGAAAAATAATTATATTTTAATTTGAAAAATATAAGTATGATTTCAGCATGTTAGATAATTGTGACAGATTAACGTCAGTAGTGATTTCCCTGGGATAGATGAAGAGAGTACTGTTAATCATGCTCCATTATGTCGCTAAGCAATTATTGATGAACTCTACCGGTAAATAGTTGTTCTTTCCAGTACCATGGGAACTTGGCACAAGTAGCTAATGAACAATTGAAGGTTGCTAGTCAGAATTAAAATATACTATCAATATGAAACACACACTTTATTTTGAAAACAAAACATGAAATAAAGAATGTAAATGAAGTTCAGTTTAGTTCAGTTCAGTCACTCAGTCATATCCGACTATTTGCAACCCCATGGACTGCACCATGCCAGGCTTCCCTGTTCATCACCAACGCCTGAAGCTTACTGAAATTCATATCCATCGAGTTGGTGATGCCATTCAACGATCTCATCCTCTGTCATTCCCTTCTCCTCCTGGCTTCAATCTTCCCCAGTCTCAGGGTCTTTTCCAATTAGTCAGTTCTTCCCATCAGGTGGCCAAAGTATTGGAGTTTCAGTTTCAGCATCAGTTCTTCCAATGAATATTCAGAACTGATTTCCATTAGGATTAACTGGTCCAACTCTCACATCCATACATGACTACTGGAAAACCAATAGCTTTGACTAACTGGACCTTTGTTGGCAAACTAATATCTCTGTTTTTTTATATGCTGTCTAGGTTAGTCATCACTTTTCTTCCAAAGAGCAAGTGTCTTTTAATTTCATGGCTGCAGCCACCATCTGAAGTGATTTTGGAGCCAAAAGAATAAAGTCTGTCACTTTTTCCATTGCTTCCCATCTATTTGCCATGAAGTGATAGGACCGGATGACATGATCTTTGTTTTTTGAATGTTGAGTTTTAAGCCAGATTTTTAACTCTCCTCTTTCACTTTAATCAAGAGACTCATTAGTTCTTTTTCACTTTCTACCATAAGGGTGGTGTCATCTCTATATATGAGGTTATTGGTGTTTCTCCTGACAATCTTGATTCTAGTTGGTGCTTCATCCAGCCCAGCATTTCACATGATGTACTCTGCATATAAGTTAAATAAGCAGGGTGACAATATACAGTCTTGATGTACTCCTTTCCCAGTTTGGAACCAGTCTGTTCTTCCATGTCAAGTTCTACCTCCTGCTTCTTGACCTGCATACAGATTTCTCAGGAGTCAGGTTAAGGTGGCGTGGAATTCCCATCTCTTGAAGAATTTTCCAGTTTGTTGTGATCTACACTGGTTTTAGAAAAGGCAGAGGAGCCAGAGATCAAATTGCCAACATCCGCTGGATCATGGAAAAAGCAAGACAGTTCCAGAAAAACATCTACTTCTGCTTTATTGACTATGCCAAAGCCTTTGACTGTGTAGATCACGATCAACTGTGGAAAATTCTGAAAAAGATGGGAATACCAGACCACCTGATCTGTCTCTTGAGAAATTTGTATGCAGGTCAGGAAGCAACTGTTAGAACTGGACATGGAACAACAGACTGGTTCCAAATAGGAAAAGGAGTAGGTCAAGGCTGTATGTTGTCACCCTACTTATTTAACTTATATGCAGAGTACATCATGAGAAACGCTGGACTGGAAGAAACACAAGCTGGAATCAAGATTGCCGGGAGAAGCATCAATAACCACAGATATGCAGATGACACCACCCTTAAGGCAGAAAGTGAAGAGGAACTCAAAAGTCTCTTGATGAAAGTGAAAGTGGAGAGTGAAAAAGTTAGCTTAAAACTCAACATTCAGAAAACGAAGATCATGGCATCCGGTCCCATCACTTCTTGGGAAATAGATGGGGAAACAGTGGAAACAGTGTCCCACTTTCTTTTTTGAGTTCCAAAATCACTGCAGGTGGTGACTGCAGCCATGAAATTAAAATACGCTTACTCCTTGGAAGGAAAGTTATGACCAACCTAGATAGCATATTCAAAAGCAGAGACGTTACTTTGCCAACAAAGGTTTGTCTAGTCAAGGCTATGGTTTTTCCTGTGGTCATGTATGGATGTGAGAGTTGGACTGTGAAGAAGGCTGAGCACTGAAGAATTGATGCTTTTGATCTGTGGTGTTGGAGAAGACTCTTGAGAGTCCCTTGGACTGCAAGGAGATCCTATCAGTCCATTCTAAAGGAGATCAGCCCTGGGATTTCTTTGGAAGGAATGATGCTGAAGCTGAAACTCCAGTACTTTGGCCACCTCATGCGAAGAATTGACTCATTGGAAAATACTGATGCTGGGAGGGATTGGGGGCAGGAGCAGAAGGGGACGACAGAGGATGAGATGGATGGATGGCATCACTGACTCGATGGACATGAGTTTGAGTGAACTCCAGGAGTTGGTGATGGACAGGGAGGCTGACGTGCTGCGATTCATGGGGTCCCAAAGAGTCCTACACGACTGAGCGACTGAACTGAACTGAACTGAACACAGTCAAAGGCTTTAGTTTAATCAATAAAACAGAAGTAGATATTTTGCTCGTATTTTCTTGCCTTTTCAATGATCCCACAGATGTTGGCAATTTGATCTCTGGTTCATCTGCCTTTGCTAAATCCTGTTTGAACATCTGAGAATTCACATACTGTGGAAGCCTGGCTTGGAGAATTTTGAACATTACTTTGCTAACGTGTGAGATGAGGGGCAGTGGTTCTATGGGCAGGAGACCTGGTCACACAGCTTGTGGCATAAGCCCTCTTGAAGGAGATCACCATTAACCCCACCATAGAGCTGCTGAGCAGACGACGCACAAACTGCAGAACAAATATACCAAAGAAATTCTCCCACTGTTAAGAAAGTTCTAGGATCCACAACAGATTTCCCAACCTGGGGGTCTGGAAAAGGGACTGAGAACCCCCAGGGATTTTGACTTTGTAGGCCAGTAGGATTTGATTACAGAACTTATATAGGACTGGTGAAACACACTCTTGGAGGGCACAAACAAAACCTCGTGCACCCCAGAACCCAGGGGAAAGGAGCAGTGACACCACAAGAGACTGACCCAGACTTTCCTGTGAGTGTCCAGGAGTCTCCAGGGAGGAGTGATTCAGCAGTGGCTTGCTGAAAGATCAGGGACACTGAATGCAGAAATGTGTCATGGGAATTTTTGAAAGAGATAGACATTATCTTCATTACCTCCACCATAGTTTGGTCTCAGGTCAAACAACAGGCAGGGAACACAGCCCTGCCCATCAACAAAAAATTGGATTAAAGATTTACTGAGCATGTCCCTGCCCATCAGAACAAGAACCAGTTTCCCCCACAGTCAGCCTTTTCCAACAGGGAGTTTCCATAAGCCTCTTATCCTTATCCATCAAAGAATGTAAATTATCTCAATAATTTTATATTGATTTCCTCTTGATATATAATATTTTAAATGTATTAAATAGAATATATTATTAAAATAATATATTTTTAGAATATATTATTAAATTTCACTTGCTTCTTATAATTTTTAATGAAACTCCTAGAACATTTAAAATTGAATATGGGGCTTGCATTATATTTCTGTTGGACAACACTGATTAGTGTGCCCAATGATCCCATTCTCAATGTTATACAGCTACCTATGCTATGCTGGTAAAACTTCACATTGATTCAGGATTGCTCCCAATAATTCTACTTTTGAGGAAAGGAGGGCAGGGTTTAGAAGTGTTCTATATGGTAAGCCTAGGTTAACTTGGCACAAGTGTTCTGTGCTCTGTGTAATTACATGTCTGCACATAGAGAGTAAGGAGTATAGTGGCAAGACTGTGTTAGGAATCTATTGATTGAATCTACAAGCTAATAGCTTTATCAATACTCCTTGGTTCTTTAAGGTTACAATCTAGCTTTATCACTTGAAAATATATTTAAAAGACATTTTCTTAGACTTCATGATATGCTGAATAGTCATACAACATTTTTCTCTATTATTTTACAGTTATTTTGATGCAAGTGATTACTCATAGAGCACAATATCAAAATAGTACAGAACAGTCTCTGCATACTTATTATATAGGTTTGATTTTGGTAGAAAAAATCATGATTAACTTCCTAAGTTTTGGTTGATCTTTGGACAATGAGGAACACTGTATCAGTGCTATCAGTGTCTTCCTTTTCCTTTCAACATATAGTAGAAAATCCACTATTTTTTCATTCTCATAATTGGCATACTAATCTATTCCAGTCTGTGTATTTCAGAACATCTGGTATTTTTTAAGTTTCTTAAAAATAATTATTGTGTAAATAGAGATAGACTAGTTTGTTCTATTTTAAGTGATAGCTACATTTTTTAAAGCAGGATTTTCATCTAAATCTCAGAGTTACAACATTACCGAGGGGTTTGAATTTAGAAGTTATAAACTGTGCCAACTTTGGGAAGCTTGTTATCAGCACTTATTTATAATTGGCTTGATTAATTTATATAGAACAGGTAAACATAAATCAATTTGATCATCTTGTAATTTTTTTTCTTTTTAGGGTTAATGTCATGGATCATATATTATAATATTAAGTTATGGGTAAATATTGCTAATAAGCAGTTTAACCTAAAAGATGAAGTAGCAAAGCTGAGACTAATGTGTCCGTTAAATTATAGCATTTTCTGCTTGCTTTATTTGTAGTTACATAGAAAGCTTCATGAATAAAAAATAGATGGAATATATAAACATTTTTGAATTGTTCATTCTAAATATTAATATATTCTTAACACTTATATATGTACATACATAAATATTACACCTCCAACGATTTTAAGGCATCAATATATTATCTTATAGTTGAATGAAAATAATATCTTAAAAGTAAAACTATACTACAGACATATACAGAAGTTGCAAATCTCTCCATTCTGGCAAAATAACTTGTTTTATAGCAGGAAGCTTCTGCCTTCTTCACTATCTTAGGCCATAGATATGTTTCTGTCTTTAATTCTTCAAAGTCCTTCTTCAAATTAAAAAAAAAAAAAATCTAGATTACAGAGAGAGGTTAAATTCAAAGTATTTGCATGGCTTTTGCAACTTGAGACAAAATTAGCTATTTAAAAACTTTATGAAACCTATAAATTGTATATTTGTCCAAAGAAATCATCCTTGGAAAACAACATTACCTAAACATCTGTCTTTACAGCAAGATCAGTTTAAGATGACAGCAAACAAGGAAGATATTGCTTTGGGGCTAAACATTACCTTTTAGCCTATTCAACACTTTGTTCCTATTGAGCCCTATTTCTATTGCTACTACTTTTTGCTTTCAAATATATCACATATTTTTATTACTAAGGTTTTAATAAAAGCATGTATCATGTCTCAATGTTTCTTCACTTTATATTCACTTAAAAAACTCGTACATGAGCAGCATTTAATATTTATCTATTCAGATTACCAAAAGAACCTACTAGAAATTGCACACAGGAAGGTTAAATGGATACATTTTGAAAAAAACATTGAGCTTAACATTTGTTCACTTATTGATATGCTGTATGTCAAAAGTTTTAAAAGTCTATGGTTTATCTACATACTAGCAACAAAAAGAGAATCTGAAATAAAAAGATACCTCTTAAGTGCAGCAGATAAATATCTGATACTTAAAAATATATTTAACAAAATATGTACAAAACATGTACACTGAAAAATGTAAACAATATTGTATGAAGTTACATAAGAACTAAATAAAGGTAGCATTCATGGATTAAAGTGCTATATTATAGAGATATCAAAGACCCTCTCTAAACACACCTCAAGATTCAATGCAGTTCTAGCCCAAAACTCACAATCAATAATTTAATCTACTATGTGTGTGTGCATGCTCAGTTGTGTCCAACTCTTTGTGACACCATGGACTGTAGCCTGCCAGACTCCTCTGTTCATGGACATTTCCAGACAAGAATACTGGAGTGGGTTGCCATTTCTTTTTCCAGGGGTTCTTCCCTACACAGGGATCCAATCCACATCTTCTGTGTCTCTGGCTTTGGCAGGCAAATTCTTTGCTACTGTGCCACCTGGGCTCTCCAAAGTGAAAGTGAAAGTAGCTCACCCTGTCCCATTCTTTGTGACCCTATGACCTTAACCCACCAGGCTCCTCTGTCCATGGAATTTCCCAGGCAAGAATGAGAGAGTTGGTTGTCATGCCCTCCTCCAGGGGATCTTCCACTCAGAGTTATTAAACCCGTGTCTCTGAAGTCTCCTGCACTGGGGGATGGGTTCTTTACCAATAGCACCACCTGAGAACATTTAGTCTACTATTGTTGTTCAGTCGCTCAGTCATGTACAACTATTTGCAACCCCATGAAATGTAGCACACCAGGCTTCCCTGTTTTTCATCATCTCCAGGAGATGCTCAAACTCATGTCCTTTGAGTCATTCATGCCATGCAACTATTTCATTCTCTGTCATCCCCTTCCCCTTTTGCCTTCAATCTTTGCCAGCATCAGGGTCTTTTCTAATGAGTCGGCTCTTCACATCAGTTGGACAAATTATTGGAAATTCAGGTTCAGCACCAGCCCTTCCAATGAATATTCAGGACTGATTTTCTTTAGGATTGACCTGTTTGTTCTCCTTGCAGTCCAAGGGATTCTCAAGAGTCTCCTCCAACACCACAGTTCAAAAGCATCAGTTCTTCAGCACTCACCTTCTTATGGTCCAACTCTCACATTAGTCTACTATATGGACTCATTAATTGAATATTTGAAAATATGTAAGAAAATATGTATCTTTTAACTAAAAATCTGTATCCCTTGTAAAGTAATTATTATATAATCATTTACTTGATCTGATTTGATGATTGAAGGAGTAAACTTCATCTACTTCGCACCCCATCTTATGTAAGCAGTTGATGACACTTGAATTTTTACATTTGTTGTTTCATCTCTCTAAGAGCTTTTGTATACCAATTATTTTTTATGCCCATTCAAATCCATGCCTCTGAGAATGGTAGCTACCTGATCTGTGACAATAACATGAAGAATAAATTTCTGACCAGGATTTTTATGAAGGAATAGGAAATAAAGAATAGAAGAGAAGAGGAGAGGAGCCCAAAGGCAGTTGATTCTAAGATGACAATTTGCATTTATAGAAAAGAAATTAAAATGCTCATGCACTGAAGATAAACTTTGATTTTTACACAATTTTATCCACTGATAATGATTTTTGAATTCCACTAATTATACCTGTGTAATGTGCTATTACTGTACTCTATTAAATATATTGTTCTTCATCTGGGAGTCTCGAAGTATAAAGAGAAAAAAAAGCATTTTTGTGGTAAAAGTAAAAGTTGTCATTTGAACTGTCATTAAACAATTGAATAAAACACATTTCATGGTTAAAATGATAAATGATTAGCATTCATATTTAATGGTGTTTCCCTTTTGATTCTTCTTAACATCAGTTGTACAGACCTGTCCATTCTCATTCTTCTTCTGTAAATATCATTTTTAATCTAAATTTTAATCTAAATTTTAATCTAAATTAAAAATTTCTATATTCTCACTTTTTACTTAAAGTATACTTTGAACTGAATTTTTCAGTCATTTCATTCACTCAGTCATGTCTGACTCTGATTTCCTTTAAGATTGACTAATTTGATACCCTTGCAGTTAAACAAGCAGGGTGACAATATATAGCCTTGATGTACTCTTTTCCCAAGTTGGAACCAGTCTATTGTTCCATGTCCAGTTCTAACTGTTGCTTCCTGACCTGAATACAGATTTCTTAGAAGGCAGGTCAGGTAGTCTGTTATTCCCATCTCTTTAAGAATTTCACACAGTTTGTTGTGATCCACACAGTCAAAGGCTTTGGTATTGTCAATAAAACAGAAGTAGATGTTTTTCTGAAATTCTCTTGTTTTTTTCCATCACCTAACAATTCAGTTTAGTCACTCAGTCATGTCAGACTCTTTGCGACTCCATGGACTGCAGCACACCAAGCCACCCTATCCATCACCAGCTCTCGGGATTTATTCAAATTCATGTTCATTGAGTCGGTGATGCCTTCCAACCATCTCATCCTCTGTCGATCCCTACTCTTCCCGCCTTCAATCTTTCCCAGCATTAGGGTCTTTTCCAATGAGTCAGTCCTTCACATCAGGTGGACAAAGTATTGGAGTTTTGGCTTCAGCATCAGTTCTTCCAATGAATATTCTGGACTGATTTCCTTTAGGATGGACTGGTTGGATCTCCTTATAGTCCAAGGGACTCTCAAGATTTTTTTCCAACACCACAGTTCAAAAGCTTCAATTCTTTGACGCTCAGCTTTCTTTATAGTCTAACTCTCACACCCATACATGACTACTGGAAATAGCTTTGACTAGATGGACTTTGTTGGCAAAGTAATATCTTTGGTTTTAATATGCTGTCTAGGTTGGTCATAACTTTTCTTCCAAGGAGCAAGTGTCTTTTAATTTCATGGTTGCAGCCACCATCTGCAGTGATTTTGGAGCCCCCAAAAAAGTCTGTCACTTTTTCCATTGTTTCTCCACCTATTTGCCTTGATGTGATGGGACCAGATGCCATGATCTTAGTTTTCTGATTGTTGAGCTTTAAGCCAACTTTTTCACTCTCTACTTTCACTTTCATATTGGCAATTTGATCTCTGGTTCCTCTAACTTTTCTAAATCCAGCTTTAACATCTGGAAGTTCTTCATTAACATACTTTTGAAGTCTGCCTTGGAGAATTTTGAGCATTACTCTGGTCGCGTGTGAGATGCATGGGATTGTGCAGTAGTTTGAGCATTCTTTGGCAATGCCTTTCTTTGGGATTGGAATGAAAACTAACTTTTTCCAGTCCTGTGGCAGTTGCTGAGTTTTCCAAATTTGCTGGCATATTGAATGTAGCACTTTCACAGCATCGTCTTTTAGGATTTGAAATAGTTCAACTGAAATTTCATCACCTCCACTAGCTTTGTTTGTAGTGATGTTTCCTATGGCCCTCTCAATTTCCCATTCCAGTATGTCTGGCTCTAGGGGAGTGATCACACGATCATTGTTACTGCATCATAAAGATCTTTTTTTGTACAGTTCTCCTGTGTATTCTTGCCACCTCTTCTTAATATCTTCTGCTTCTGTTAGGTTCATACGGTTTCTGTCCTTTATTGTGTCCATCTATGCATGAGATCTTCCGTTGGTAACTCTAATTTTCTTGAAGAGATCTCTAGTCTTTTCCATTCAATTGTTTTCCTCTATTTCTTTGCATAGATCACTGAGGAAGGCTTTCTTATCTCCCCTTGCTATTTTTTGGAACTCTGCATTTAAATGGATATATCTTTCATTTTCTCCTTTGCGTTTAGCTTCTCTTCTTTTCTCAGCTATTTGTAAGGCCTTCTCAGACAACCATTTTGCCTTTTTGTTTACATTTCCTTTTCTGGACGGTCTTGATCCCTGTCTCCTGTACAATGTCATGAACCTCCTTCCATAGTTTTTCAGGCATCCTGTCTATCGGATCTAATCCCTTCAATGTATTTGTCACTTCCACTGTATAATCATAGGTATTTGATTTAGGTCATACCTGAATGGTCTAGTGGTTTTCTCTATTCTCTTCAATTTAAGTCTGAATTTGGCAATAAAGAGTTTATGATCTGAGCTACAGTCCAATCCCATCTTGTTTTTGCTGACCGTATGTATTTATCATATAATTGTAATTTTTCACAACCCTTTATGCACTATCTCAGAATTGAGTACCATTAATTTCAATATGGAGGTACAAGTATATATATGTAAAAAATAGAATTTTAATTTATGTAGAGGTATATCTATCATCTATTTATCTTTGGCGGTGGAGGTTTAGTAGCTACCACTGAAGGTACTGTTGCCCAAAGGCTTCCCTGTCCTTCACTATCTCCCAGAGTTTGCTCAAACTTTTTTCCATTGAACTGGAGATGCCACCCATCCATCTCATTCTCTTTCACCCCTTCTACTTGTGCCCTCAATCTTTCCCAGCATCAGGGTCTTTTCCAATGGGTCAGGTCTTCACACCAGGTAACTAAAGTATTTCAGCTTTAGCTTCATTTGTCCCAATTAATATCCAGGGTTGACTTCTTTCCAGACTGACTGGTTTGATCTCCTTGTTGTCCAAGGGACAAGACTCAAGAGTCTACTCCAGCACCAAAATTTGAAAGCATCAATTCTTGAGTGCACTGTCCTCTTTAAGGATCAACTCTCATATCCATACATGATGACTGCAAAAAAAAAAAAAAAAAAAAAAAAAAAAGCAGCTTTGACTATATGGACCTTTGTTGGCAAAGTAATTTCTCCATCTTCAGTTGCAAATAATAAAATCAATTTGATTTCATTATTTATCATCCAATGATGTTCATGTGTAAATGTCTTGTGTTGTTGGAAGGCGGTGTTTGCTATGACAAATGCATTTGTTTGGCCAAACTTTATTAGCCTTTGTCCTGTTTCATTTTGTATTTCAAGGCCAAACTTGCCTGTTAGTCTGGATATCTCTTGACTTCCTGCTTTTGCATTCCAGTCCCCTATGATGAAAAGGACATCTTTTTTTTTTTTTTTGGTATTAGTTCTATAAGGTCTTGTAGGTCTTCAACATCACCTTTTTCAGCTTTAGTGTTGGAGCATAGGCTTGGATTACTATAATGTTGAATTGCTTGCTGGAAATGAACAAAGACCATTCTCTCATTTTTGAGACTGCACAAAAGTACTTAATTTGGGACTGTACTGTTGACTATGAAGGCTTCTCCATTTCTTCTAAGGGATTCTTGCCCACAGTAGTAGATACAATGATCATCTGAATTAAATTAACCCATGCCCGTCCATTTTAGTTTAATGATTCCTAAAATGTTGGTCTTCAACGTTGCCCTCTCCTGTTTGACTACATCCAATTTTCCTTGATTCATGGATCTAACATCCCAGGTTCCCAAGCAAGATAGTTCTTAACATCATCAGAATTTGCTTCCACCATCAGACAGCCACAACTGGGAATTGTTTCTGCTTTGGCTCTGCCTCTTCATTCTTTCTGGAGTTATTTCTTGCTCTTCATCAGTAGTATATGAACACCTACCAACCTGGGGAGAATCATCTACTAGTGTTATATCTTTTTGCCTTTTCATATTGTTATTGGGTCTCTCAAGACATGAAAACTAAAGTGCTTTGCCATTCATCTATCTTATACTGATACACTATACTTTATCTTCAAGATTATTCAGGTTTTAACCATAGTGTTTCTATTCAATCACCTTTTACTGAAGATCTTTTTTGGAAGAAGTTGACATTTTCTTCTAATTTGAAAAAAATGACTTTCCAGTCTCGCTAGGCATTCTTCAACCTATCAATTCATCCCATGGCCTTTTATTTTAAGTCCATATCTTTTAATATCATGTTCATTTTATTGTGTTAAAACCCTGATGAATTTATTCTTGAATGCTTCTTTCAGATAGAGTAGTGTATAATTTTATTACTTTAAACTTACAATTTAATATCTTTATTTCGCTTTGGCACTTGGCTTATACTTTGACTTGGTTTATAATTGCAGGTTTTATGAGGAATCAATTCAGTTGAAATTAAGAGGAACTCCTCCAAAATATTTTAAACAAATAAAATACTTAGTTTGGCTCTGTACCAAGAAGTCTGAGATGATCTGACAGTTCACTGATACCCTCAAGGAAACAGCTATTGCTCATCTTCTAGCACCTTTACTCTCAGTGTTTGTAGCTTGACTTTCATGGTCACAGGATGATGATGTCCTTCTAACTTCATCCCATGTCCTAGGCAGAACAAGTAAAGAACAGATTTCTTTCGGTGTTTAACCTCATTGTTGAGGTGTGATTCACAGGTTCCTCTGTATGTGTGTGTGTTCAGTCATATGTCAATCTTTATGACCTCATAGACTGCAGCCTACCAGGCTCCTCTGTCCATGGGATTTTTCCAGGCAAGAATACTGGCGTGGGTTGCCATTTCCTTCTTCAGGGGATTTTCCCAGCCCAAGGCTTCAACCCACATCTCCAGCGTCTCCTGCATTGGCTGGTGGGGTGGATTCTTTACCACTGCAACACCTGGGAACCCTTTCCTCTATACCCTATCCTGAGCTAATTGTAAGCCAAACTAGCATATCAAGTATACTTTATTATCCCACTCTTCAGTAAAAACAACACACCTAGGCAATCCAAATATTTCCAAAATTATTTTGTCTTAGAAAATTAAGTGAGCTCTCATATTATCTTCTAACATTCTATGTTTCTGGCAGAATATCAGAGTGATTCTTTTGACATAAGAGATAACATACACTTTTTTTTCTGGAAATTTTAAGATCCTTTATATCCTTTGGAGGTTATCAAATTTCTGAAAGGTATATCAAATTGTAGGCCAATTTTAATTCCGTTTTTTAGCATCTGTGTAAATTTCTCATGTTGAAAAATAATCCTTCGTATCTTAGAATTTTTTAAGTCTGTGATTTTATCTTCCACTCATTTTGTTCAATTCTTTTCTTTTTTTTTTTTTTTCCCCCTGCTACTATGTTAGGTGGATGCATAACCTCTTTGACTAGTCTATTATGTCTTTTATACCCTTTTATACACTTTACTCATCTATTCCTTGGTCTTTTGTTTCCTTATTCCTGAACAAATCCTTCCTTTTTATCTGCAATCTTGTATTGATTGAAATATATATTTTTTCAATTGTGGTTCAATTGCTAGCTTTAAAAAAAATTTCTTTTGTCTTATTCATAAGGACTTTTTCCTCTTTTGTAAATTCAATCATTTTTCAAATCTTTTTTTAATTTTATTTATTTTATTTTATTTTATTTTTAAACTTTACAATATTGTATTAGTTTTGCCAAATATTGAAGTGAATCATTTTTCAAATCTTTAAGAAGATAAACATTAGATTTTTTTAGTTTTATTTCTTTTCCATTAATTGTCATAAATTATTCAGAACTGTAGTTCTTTGTGTTTACCTTATTTCCTGCAATGTTCCTATTGGATTTTCTTAAATGTTTGGTGACTCTCTATTGCCTGTTTGGTCTTAAAAGTTTTCTTTGTACATCTCGAGCAGGACTCAGTTAGGCCATGATCCTTCCCCATATACATTTTTTCTGCCTATAGCAATCCTTATTCAGTCCATGACCTTACCCAGAAAAGGGAAGGGAATATATTGAAATATCAGTGAAATAAACAGAATTCTAATATCACTCTAGGATTTCCCTCTCTGGTATACATGCCATGAGCAATAGTGAGTTATATGTATTTTACTCCTGAGATGAAGTCATATCATACTACACGGCTTTCCCAGTGGCTCAAGGGTAAAGAAGCTGCCTGCAATGCAGGAGATTCAGGAGATGCTGGTTTGATCCCTGGGTCAAGAAGATACCCTGGAGTAGGAAATGGCAACCCACTTCAGTATTCTTGCCTGGGAAATCCTCTGAGAGATGAACCTGGCGGGCTGCAGTCATTGGGGTTGCAAAGCGTCGGATAATATGAGCATACATGTTAGCATATTACATAGTTGTCCTTAAGAAAGAAAGATGAGGGGCTTCCCCGGGTGGCTCAGGGGTAAAGAATTCACCAGCCACAGAAGACATGGCTTTGATCCCTGGTCTGAAAGATCCCACATGCCCTGAAGCAACTAACCCAGTGTGCCACAACTATTTGGTTTATGCTGTAGAGGGGAGAGCTGGAAATACTGAGCCCACATGAGGCAGCTACTGTAGCCCACATGCCCTAGAGCCCATATTCCACAACAAGTGAAGCCACTGCAATGAGAAACCTGGACACAGCAATGAAGAGTAGCCCCAGTTAGCAGCAACTACAGAAAAGTCCATGCAAATTGAAGACCCAGCAGAGTCAAAAATAAATAAATATATATTTTTTAAAAAGATAGAAAGAGGATATGGGTAATCTGGACCAAAATCTAACCATACATGCCCTTTAAAGACATCATTCTCTCCCATTGATCGCAGATGTGGAAATTAGAGATTTTAAGCATGAGAAGAATTTGAAACATCAAGTTGGAGAAGCCATGTGGAAAGAACATCAGGTACCAGTTATTAAGTGAAAAAACTTCAGGCTGACATTCAATATTGAAACAAGGAATCTAAATTCTACAGCCACAAGAAGCTTGGTTTTTACTACAATATGAAGGATTTTGTAATCGGATTTTCCTTAGAGACTCTAGGTGAGAATTATGCCTAAATGTTACTTTATTTCAGTCTTGTATTACCTTGTGAATACTGAGCCACAGTGGCTAAACTTCAGATTTCCAACAGTGGGAAGAAACTGAGAGCATTTTTAAGGCGTAGGATAGGAAAAAGAAGTTTAAAAAACTATATTTCCCTGAACAAGATGTTGTTAGAAATATGAAGATTAAAGGCATGGCTGCCAGTGAGAGCTTTGGTGGAAGTGAGGAGCATATTAGAGAAATCCAGAAGTGGACATGGAAAAACAGATTGGTTCCAAATAGGGAAAGGAGTACATCAAGGCTGTATATTATCACCCTGCTTATTTAACTTATATGAAGAGTACATCATGAGAAACACTGGCCTGGATGAAGTACAAGCTGGAATCAGGACTTCTAGGAGAAGCATCAATAACCTCAGATATGCAGATAACACCACCCTTATGGCAGAAACGGAAGAAGAACTAAAAAGCCTCTTGATGAAAGTGAAAGAGGAGAGTGAAATTGTTGGCTTAAAACTCAACATTCAGAAAACTAAGATCATGGCATCTGGTCCCATCACTTCATGGCTAATAGATGGGGAAACAGTGGAAACAGTGACACACTATTTTTGAGGGCTCCAAAATCACTGCAGATTGTGATTGCAGCCATGAAATTAAAAGACACTTACTCCTTGGAAGGAAAGTTATGACCAACCTACATAGCATATTAAAAAATAAATACATTACTTTGCTAACAAAGGTCCATCTAATCAAAGCTACGGTTTTTCCAGTGGTCATGTGTGGATGTCAGAGTAGGACTATAAAGAAAGCTGAGCACTGAAGAATTGATGCTTTTGAACTGTGGGGTTGGAGAAGACTCGAGAATCCCTTTGACTTCAAGGAGACCCAACCAGTCCGTCCTAGAGGATATCAGTCCTGGGTGTTCATTGGAAAGACTGAAGTTGAAGCTGAAACTCCAATATTTTGGCCACCTGATGCGAAGAGCTGACTCATTTGAAAATACCCTGGTCTTGGAAAAGATTGAAGGCAGGAGGAGAAGGGGATGACAGAGAATGAGATGGTTGAATGGCATCACCAACTCAATGGATTTGAGTTTGAGTAAGCTTCAGGAGTTGGTGATGGACAGGGAGGCCTGGCGTGCTGCACTCCATGGGGTCGCAAAGAGTCAGACACGACTGAGCGACTGAACTGAATTGAACTGAAATCATCTTTTTAAAAGCCCAAATTATATATTGGGCTTTTAACTCTCTCTCTCTATATATATATATATAGAGAGAGAGAGAGAGAGAGAGAGAGTTTAGTAGATATCTGACTTTAAATAGTGAGTGCTCAGAAGAAAGTGAAAAACATGTTATTAGAAAATGTAGGAAGGTAAATTATCAGCATTCTTTATCATGCTAAGAATATTTTATTTTGAGTGATCCAGGCATCCTGCTATTAGACTATACATACCTTTAGCTATGTAGTGAATTATATGTATACTGTTAATTATAAAGTAACTTAAATTCAATTTTTATTTTTTAGAATGAACTTTAGCCAAGACTCAGAAAACAGTCATTTCTATAAAACAGAATATAAGTACTCATAAGTATGAAAACATATACAGAAAGACAGGAGAAAGAATGACAGTATGAGGAAACGCTTGAATCTCTTTACCTTTTTTAAAACAAAATCATTATCTAAAATTCATAGCTAAGTACATATGGAATAGACTTATTATGTAAATATTAAAGACATGCAACTGAAAACTATACATAATCATACAAATATCAAACTAGGATGAGAGTAGGAGAGAAACAATGGAGATTAAAATAAGTTGCATCCTTACCTTTCATAGCATAAAGTGAGTATATTTGTGTGATCTGAAAACATTAAGACATAGACATTTAAGCTTATCGTGAAATGTAGATGTAACAGTCCTGAGGGTAGGTGTGAGCATGAGGCAGTGGCTATTGTTTATGATAGTAAGTACTTATGCATGCATTTACTTGATAAAATAAATATTATTTATTTCAGAAAAGTTTTGAACAGATTTAATAAAATCTTTTCTGAATTCCAGCACATGATACAGTCCTAGGTCATGTCTTCTTGATGAGATGTAAATTAAGAGTGTTAAGAGTAAAAAGGGACTCATATTTTAAGGTGAAAAAGTCAATGGTAGTGTTCATATTCTATTTTAAATTCTTTTAGAGTTGATGTATTTAAAATTTAATATATATTTTACAAAACATACTCTTTTAAGAACAGCAAAATATAGCATTGCAACATTTCAATATTACTTTTTATTTTATTTTATTTCATGAAAATTAATTGAATCAGCATTCAGTTCAATTCAGTTCAGTCGCTCAGTCGTGTCCGACTCTTTGTGACCCCATGTATCGCAGCACGCCAGGCCTCCCTGTCCATCACCAACTCCCAGAGTTCACTCAAACTCATGTCCGTTGAGTCAGTGATGCCATCCAGCCATCTCATCCTCTGTCGTCCCCTTCTCCTCCTGCCCCCAATCCCTCCCAGCATTAGTCTTTTCCAATGAGTCAACTCTTCACATGAGGTGGCCAAAGTACTGGAGTTTCAGCGTTAGCATCATTCCTTCCAAAGAAATCCCAGGGCTGATCTCCTTCAGAATGGACTGGTTGGATCTCCTTGCAGTCCAAGGGACTCTCAAGAGTCTTCTCCAACACCACAGTTCAAAAGCATCAATTCTTTGGCGCTCAGCTTTCTTCACAGTCCAAGTCTCACATCCATGCATGACCACAGGAAAAGCCATAGCCTTGACTAGACGGACCTTTGTTGGCAAAGTAATGTCTCTGCTTTTCAATATGCTCTCTATGTTGGTCATAACGTTTCTTCCATGGAGTATGCATCTTTTAATTTCATGGCTGCAGTCACCATCTGCAGTGATTTTGGAGCCCCCCAAAAGTAAAGTCTGACACTGTTTGCACTGCTTCCCCATCTACTTCCCATGAAGTGGTGGGACCAGATGCCGTGATCTTAGTTTTCTCAATGTTGAGCTTTAAGCCAACTTTTTCACTCTCTTCTTTCACTTTCATCAAGAGGCTGTTTAGTTCCTCTTCACTTTCTGCCATAAGGCTGGTGTCATCTGCATATCTGAGGTTATTGATATTTCTCCTGGCAATCTTGATTCCAGCTTGTGCTTCTTCCAACCCAGCGTTTCTCATGATGTACTCTGCATATAAGTTAAATAAGCAGGGTGACAATATACAGCCTTGATGTACTCTTTTTCCTATTTGGAACCAGTCTGTTGTTCCATGTCCAGTTCTAACTGTTGCTTCCTGACCTGCATATAGGTTTCTCAAGAGGCAGGTCAAGTGGTCTGGTATTCCCATCTTTTTCAGAATTTTCCACAGTTTATTGTGATCCACACATTATATGCCTTAAATTTTCCACTTGTGTGTGTTATGTGCTTTGTCTCTCAGTCATGTCTGACTCTTGTAATCCCATTGATCATAGCCCACCAGGATCCTCTGTCCAGTATTCTCCATGCAAGAATACTGCAGTGGGTTGCCATGCCCTCCTCCAGGGCATCTTCTCATTCCAGAGACTGAACCCAGGTCTCCCACATTACAGGTGGATTCCTTACCATCTGAGCCACCAAGGTAACCCAAAAATGCTGTAGTGGGTAGCCTATCCTTTCTCCAGGAGTACTTCTTGTCCCAGAAGTTGAACTATGATCTCCTGCACTTCAGGCAGATTTCTTTTACCAGCTGAGCTACCAGGGAAGTAATTAATTCTTATACAAGTGCTCCAAATATTTAGTGTCTCAAGATCCATCTAAAACATAGAACAGTAATGGTTTACTAACTTACTGTAAAAGAAAATTGATACTCAAATGCATTTATTATAGCATCTGGAATATAATAAGTTTTTAAACTCTTTTTGAGTATTTTACTCATCCATTTAAGTATTGTGTAAATGGCAAAACTCTATACAATGTTAGGTAGTTGTTTATATTGGTTTAGTGGAATTCATCCAAATTAGAGTACATTTATTTAAAATTAACTGACATTAAAAATAACATATGGAGACATTTACAAGGGATTAATTTTTGGTATTTTATTTAAAAACTATTTAAATGATATAAACTTTTATTAATTATAGAAATGTTGGGCTTACAACCCCATCCTCAATTCTAGAATATGGTTATAAAAGTTTTCAATATATAATTCAAATTGTATATTTAAATTTTTTTATAAATGTGACATGAAAAATAGTATTCTACAGATATGGTACACAAGGCATTTATACTGTAGCAAGAGGGCACAGCTTTTTCTATTGTTAAGGTCTTGCTAATGAGCAAACAGCTTGCATTTTATGAATTACCATCAGTGGTGTTTGCCCTCAAAAAGTGGGAAAATAGCATACTAATTCTATATCAACCTACCCTAAATAAAAAGAGCACACTATGCCTAAATAACCATGCATGTTTCAAAGACTTTTTTAATTAAATTATGAGGTGTGCAAAAATACTTGGTTTTAGTAACTCTAGTACCTAGGCACTTAGAAAATAATCCAACATCAAGGTACTTGGAAATGAACAAAAATATAGTGTGTCAAGCACTGAATATATTTTAAGTGTTTTCATATCTAAAACTACAATTTAATGTTGCAACACTGCCATGCAGTAAATCGGATTATGGTTTGAACATTACAATTGAACAAGTAAGAGATTAGATCAAGTATCTCTGTAATTGATATTGACATCAACCAGGCTGACTGTTTTCCAAAATGTGGACGCTGTGACAATAATAAAAATAACATTTATATCCCAGTGTTTTACATACATTATCTCATTTTACCATAGCATAGCAATCAGTTATTTTTCTCTCTGTAAGCCCATGTAACACTTAATGCCCAGATCCACATTGCACAGAAGACAAATAAGATAAAAAATAAAGCCAGATAAAAAATAAAGCCAGCAGTTACTCTAAATCCAAATAAGTCACTTCTGAATATCTTTGTTCTCTGTACTACCACTTATTGATCACTATACCTATGATAGACTATTTATTTAAAATTGTAAAGGGAATAGTTTTTTAATTTTTTTTTTTTGAAAATCCTGTCATATACTCTGACTCTTTAAAACAGAGATAACATCCTGCATTAGCTCCACACAGTGTAAAGATTAATTGAAAATTTTCCATTTAAAAGTTACCATATTCTAGGAAATAATAGCATTTATGAAAAAAAAAAGTCAGTGAAAATGAACTATCCCCAAAACAATTAGATTAGTGTTTTGTGACTTATGATACATGGGCTTCTTTAAGAACTAATTTCATTCATTTCAAGTCACTTGTTCAGCTTTGAGAATATAAGCATTTTCTGCCATTGTTTTCTAAAGGGCAGATCATGCTGTTTCTATTTGGTATACTATTTTCAAAATGTCACAAAATGGCAAAGAGTAAAGAATCAGACCAAGAGAAACATATTTTGCATATTTAATTATAAAAGAGAGAACAGGAAAAAAAATATTCCCAAGGCTTTTGAATAACTTTTGTCTAAAATATGTGTGAATATTTCATTTATGGCTATAAATAGAGAAATATTATCTTGATTACCTGTGCACAGATATATAGTGTTTAAGCATATTTTGATTTAAACCATTTAGAAATGCTATTCTAAATGAGGTTAGAATGAATATTGTTTCCGAGGTTTTGCTTCTCCACCCTCCCACCCATATGTATGTATAAAGACAGATGATTTGATGATGACTGATTTGGCTCAAAGGAAGGCAATGCCAAAGAATGCTCAAACTACTGCACAATTGCACTCATCTCACACGCTAGTAAAGTAATGCTCAAAATTCTCCAAGCCAGGCTTCAGCAATACGTGAACTGTGAACTGCCAGATGTTCAAGCTGTTTCAGAAAAGGCAGAAAAACAGAGATCAAATTACCAACATCCACAGGATGATCAGAAAAGCAAGAGAGTTCTAGAAAAACATCTATTTCTGCTTCATTGACTGTGTCAAAGCCTTTGACTGTGTGGATCACAATAAACTGTGGAAAATTCTGAAACAGATGGGGATACCAGACCACCTGATCTGCCTCTTGAGAAATATGTATGCAGGTCAGGAAGCAACAGTTAGAACTGGACATGGAACAACAGACTGGTTCCAAATCGGAAAAGGAGTATATCAAGGCTGTATATTGTCACCCTGCTTATTTAACTTATATGCAGAGTACATCATGAGAAATGCTTGGCTGGAAGAAGCACAAGCTAGAGTGAAGAGAGACAGAGAAATATCAATATCTGCTGGGAGAAATAACAATAGCCTCAGTATGCACATGACTCCACCCTTATGGCAGAAAGTAAAGAATAACTAAAGAACCTCTTGATGAAAGTGAAAGGGGAGAAGAGAGAGAAAAAGTTGACTTAAAGCTCAACATTCATAAAACTAAGATCATGGCATCTGGTCCCATCACTTCATGGGAAATAGATAGGGAAACAGTAGAAACAGTGAATGACTTAATTTTGGAGGGCTTTAAAATCAGTGCAGATGGTGATTGCAGCCATGAAATTAAAAGACACTTAACTCCTTGGAAGGAAAGTTATGACCAATCTAGGCAGCATATTAAAAAACAGAGACATTACTTTGTCAACAAAGGTCCATCTAGTCAAGGCTATGGTTGTTTTCAGTAGTCATGTATGGATGTGAGAGTTGGACTATAAAGAAAGCTGAGCACTGAAAAACTGATGCTATTGAAATGTGGTGTTGGAGAAGACTCTTGAGAGTCCCTTGGACAGCAAGGAGATCCAACCAGTCCATCCTAAAGGAAATAAGTCCTGGGTGTTCATTGGAAGGACTGATGTTGAAGCTGAAACTCCAATACTTTGGCCACCTGATGCAAAGAACTGACCCATTTGAAAAGACCCTGATGCTGGGGAAGATTGAGAGCAGGAGGAGAAGGGGACAAGAGAGGATGAGATGGTTGGATGGCATCACCAACTCAATGTACATGAGTTTGGATAAACTCCGTGAGTTTGTGATGGACAGGGAGGCCTTGGGGTTCTGTGGTTCATGGGGGCTCAAAGAGTTAGACAGGATTGAGCTACTGAACTGAACTGAACTATGATCAGATTGTTTTGGGGAAACATTTAGCAACTTTGTTTCTTCAGCTTGCTTAAAAGTACCATTTTTCTGTTATTTCAACCATATTTATGCTTCCCAGTATATTTATGCAAGTCTTCTCATAATAACCAAAAGTTAAAGTCCCATGACATCCAAACAGATATCTATTGAAACGTTATTCACTGTTAAATTATTGCCCTACATGTAACACAAGTCAAATGTAGCCCAACCTGAACTCTACTTCTCCACTCTGGAGTCTGCTGTTTTCTAGAATTTTGTCATCCATCTATCCCATGATCATTTTCTTTCAAGTTAAAGTCCTGAGAAACAACATTAATCCATTCACTTCAATCACTGCTTTGTGAATGAGTCTTTAAATTTTCCTGATTTCAAAATATGCCATTCTTAACCACTTTGCTATCTAAATAAACACTTCATCTTTCCATGGCTAAAATTGTGTCAGATCAGTTCAGTTGCTCAGTCGTGTCCGACTCTTTGCGACCCCACGATCGCAGCACACCAGGCCTCCCTGTCCATCACCAACTCCCAGAGTTCACTTAAACTCATGTTCATCGAGTCGGTGATGCCATCCAGCCATCTCATCCTCTGTCGTCCCCTTTTCTTCCTGCCCCCAATCCCTCCCGGCATCAGGGTCTTTTCCAAAGAGTCAACTCTTAGCATGAGGCAGCCAAAGAATTGGAGTTTCAGCTTCAGCATCAGTCCTTCCAATGAACAGCCAGGACTGATTTCCTTTAGAATGGACTTTTTGGATCTCCTTGCAGTCCAAGGGACTCTCAAGAGTCTTTTCCAACACCACAGTTCAAAAGCATCAATTCTTCAGTGCTCAGACATCCATAAATGACCACTGGAAAAACCATAGCCTTGACTAGATGGACCTTTGATGGCAAAGTAAGGTCTCTGCTTTTCAACATGCTATGTAGTTTGGTCATAACCTTCCCTCCGAGGAGTAAGCGTCTTTTCATTTCATGGCTGCAATCACCATCTGCAGTGATTTTGGAGCCCCAAAAAATAAAGTCTGACACTGTTTCCCCATCTATTTCCCATGAAGTGATCGGACCAGTTGCCATGATCTTAATTTTCTGAAAGTTGAGCTTTAAGCCAACTTTTTCTCTCTCCTCTTTCACTTTCATCAAGAGGCTTTTTAGTTCCTCTTCACTTTCTGCCATAAGGGTGGTGTCTTCTGCATATCTGAGGTTATTGAATAGTCCTGGAGTGGATTGCCATTTCCTTCTCCAGGGGATCTTCCCAACCACGGGATTAAACCCAGGTCTACCGCATTGTAGACAAACACTTTACCATCTGAGCCACCAGGGAAGTCCGATATTTCTCCCAGCAATCTTTATTCCAGCTCGTGCTTCTTACAGCCCAGCGTTTCTCATGATGTACTCTGCATATCGGAGACTTAAATAAGCAGGGTGACAACATACAGCCTTGACATACTCCTTTTCCTGTTTGGAACCAGTCTGTTGTTCCATGTCCAATTCTATCTGTTGCTTCCTGATCTGTATACAGGTTTCTCAAGAGACAAATCAGGTGATCTAGTATTGACATCTCTTTCAGAATTTTTCACAATTTATTGTGATCCACACTGTAGTTTCTTGTTAATAATATTAAATATCTTTCAGCTGTACTCAAAGTCTCTATCACCTGTTCCTACCCTCTGCCACATCTGTATTGGATTTATTCTCTGCAAATCAACTATGACGCAATAGTAACTACCTATCTTCTTTAACTTAATATTGCTCCTAGATTGCATTACAAATATCATATAATGACATAAAAAGTTCATGAAAACCTGGTCTAGCAGTGCTATCATATTATCTTTTCTGCTTTTCCCACATGCCTTATGAAGATGATACTATTTTCCTAATAAACTTCTCACTTGTAATTAATTGAATAATGTATGGATAACACACATCTGGTCCTATCAACTCATGGCAAATAGATGGGGAAACAGTGGCTGACTTTATTTTTCTGGGCTCCAAAATCACTGCAACTCATGATTGCAGCCATGAAATTAAAAGACAGTTACTCCTTGGAAAGAAAGTTATGACCAACCTAGACAGCATATTAAAAAGCAGAGACATTTCTTTGTCAACAAAGGTCTGTCTAGTCAAGGCTATGGTTTTATCCAGTGGTCACGTATGGATGTGAGAGTTGGACTGTGAAGAAAGCTGAGAGCCGAAGAATTGATGCTTTGTTGTGATGTTGGAGAAGACTCTTGAGAGTCCCTTGGGCTGCAAGGAGATCTCACCAGTCCATTCTAAAGGAAATCAGTCTTGGGTGTTCATTGGAAGGAGTGATGTTGAAGCTGAAACTCCAATACTTTGACCACCTGATATGAAGAGTTGACTCACTGGAAAAGACCCTGATGTTGGGAAAGATTGAGGGCAGGAAGAGAAGGGGATGACAGAGGATGAGATGGTTGGAATGCACCACTGACACAATGGACATGAGTTTGGGTGGACTCCAGGAGTTGGTGATGGACAGGGAGGCCTGGCGTGCTGCAGTTCACGGTGTTGCAAAGATCAGACACGACTGAGCGACTGAACTGAAAACATTTTTTATATTGTTTCTTTCCACATGTGTGTTTCTTTTTCTGAAATAGCCCTTCTGCATTCTTCACTCAAGAAAATTCTCCTTTTAAGTTCTATCCATTATTACATTTTATCTTCCTACTGGCTTTTCTTAATATTTTTTAAGCAATCAAAATTTACATAAATTTTGCAAGTTTATAAAACTTTTCTCCTGAACATTTGAACCAGTACTATATCATTCAGAGGTTAACCACTGAAGCAGAATCAGTAGAGGATGAATATATTTGAATATACATTATAAGTACTCAGCTATGTGATTTTGGAGACCTATTAAGGAAGTCTGAAATCCGCAAAGCTGGCAGTCAACAAGGGAAGATCATTGTTGTTCATTCACTAAGTCATACGCTACTCTTTGCAACCCCATGAACTTCAACACACCAGGCCTTTCTGTCATTCACAATCTCCTGGAGTTTGCTCAAACACATATCCATTGAGTTGGTGATGCTCTCTAACCATTTCATCCTCTGCCACACACTTTTCCTTTTGCCTTCAAACTTTCTTAGCATCAGGGTCTATTTTCTAATGAGTTGACCTTTCACATCAGTTCAGTTTAGTCGCTCAGTCATGTCTGACTCTTTGCGACCCCATGAATCGCAGAACACCAGGCCTCCCTGTCCATCACCAACTCCCGGAGTTCACTCAAACTTATGTCCACTGAATTGGTGATGCCATCCAGCCATCTCATCCTCTGTCGTCCCCTTCTCCTCCTTCCCCCAATCTCTCCCAGCATCAGAGTCTTTTCCAATGAGTCAACTCTTCGCCTGAGGTAGCCAAAGCATTGGAGTTTTAGCTTCAACATCAGTCCTTCCAATGAACACCCAGGGCTGGTCTCCTTCAGAATGGACTGGTTGGATCTCCTTGCAGTCCAAGAGACTCTCAAGAATCTTCTCCAACACCACAGTTCAAAAGCATCAATTCTTCAGTGCTCAGCTTTCTTCACAGTCCAACTCTCACATCCATACATGACCACTGGAAAAACCATAGCCTTGACTAGACGGACCTTTGTTGGCAAAGTAATATCTCTGCTTTTCAATATGCTATCTAGGCTGGTCATAACTTTCCTTCCAAGGACTGTCTTTTAATTTCATGTCTGCAATCACCATCTGAAGTGATTTTGGAGCCCCCCAAAATAAAGTCTGACACTGTTTCCCCATCTATTTCCCATGAAGTGATGGACCAGATGCCATGATCTTAGTTTTCTGAATGTTGAGTTTAAGCCAACTTTTCCACTCTCCTCTTTCACTTTCATGAAGAGTTTTTTAGTTCCTCTTTTCTTTCACATCAGGTAACCAAAATGTTAGAGCTTCAGCACTAGTCCTTCCAGTGAAGACTGAGGGTTGATTTCCTTTTGGATTGACTGGTTTGATCTCCTTGCAGTCCAAGGGACTCTCAGGAGTCTTCTCCAGCATCACACAATTGTAAAGCATTAATTCTTCAGTGCTCAGCATTCTTTGTGGACTAACCCTCACATCCATACATGAGTGCTGGGAAAACCATATCTTTGAATATATGGACCTTTGTCAGCAAAGTTATAGTTCTGCTTTTTAACATGCTGTCTAGGTTTGCCATAGCTTTTATTTCAAGGAGCAAGTGTCTTTTAACTCAAGGCTGTAATAACCAATCACAGTGATTTTGGAGCTCAAGAAAAGAAAATCTTTTCAGCTTTTTCCCTATCTATTTGCCAAGAAGTGATGGGACTCGATACCATGATCTTAGTTTTTTTGAATATTGAGTTTCAAACTAGCTTTTTCACTCTTTTCTTTCACCCTCATCAAGAGGTTCATTTTTTTCTCTTCATTTTCTGCCATTAGAATGGTATCATCTGTATATCTGAAGTTGTTGATATTTCTCTTGGTAATCTTGATTCTAGGTTGTGAATCATCCAGCCAGGCATTTTGCATGATGAAGTTAGCATATAATTTAAATACACAGGATGATGGTATACAAATTTCTTATACTCCTTTCCTAATTTTGAGCCAGTCATTTGTTCCATATACTGTTCTGTTGCTTCCTTGGTCTGCATACAGTTTTCTCAGGAGAAAAGTAAGATGACTTGCTCTAATTTGGTTAAAGGCTTTAAAACTGGATTGTTCATTAATACAAGGGAAGAGAATGGGAAGAGGAAGAGACTATTAACTTCATAGCAAAATCTTTGGTAGATTCTCTGGAGGTTACAATTGTTACCTGTAGGAAATCAATGTACCTTTTCAAATTATGCCATCGCTCAAATGTTAATGAATTTGCCTGCAATGCAGGAGACCTTGGTTGGATCCCTCTGTTGGGATGATCCCCTGTAGAAGGGATTGGCAACCCACTCCAGTATTCTTGCCTGGAGAATTCCATGGACAGAAGAGCCTGGTGGGCTACAATCCCTGTGGTTGCAAATGACTGAACACTATTAAGAGACTAACCGTTTCACTTCATAAACAAGGTAAATGTGCCATTCACCCTTTATGCTCCCACATTATATATTTTAATTCTACCTCTTATTGACTTCATAATACATAGTTAGTGTCTTGCTTTAAAAGGCCAGTAATTCTTTAAATAAAATACAGATAGATATGTGATAAATTGACATTTTATTTTTGCCTGGACACATACTTTTCGTGGTATTCATTCTGTCTTGTATGATCTGGTATATTCCCTTAGTTTGGAGAACTTCCTTTAGCTTTTCTTAAAATATGAGTATGCTGACAACATATTTCAATTTTTCTGTCTGAAAATCTGTTTAACATTTGTTGTTTAAAAATATTTTTGGATAAATATTTTTGCGGTCACATTTTCTTTTTTCTATGTCATTTGTTGTTTTGTGTTTATCCCAAAATTAATTGATCTTATTTGTATTTATCCTAAATGGGTTTTTTTCATTCTCTTATATTTGTGAGTTGCTATTTTGAACACTTTGGAATCCACAATGCTGCAAGGTTTTGATACTGTCACATTGTGAGCTTACTAGACTCCAAGTCTGTAAGACTAAAATTACTGAACATGATACTAAGTAAAAATTGATTGAAAGTTGACACATTTGAGACACTGTGATACCAAAAGTAGCCAAATTCATGTGTCTCTGATAGTGCCAGACTTGAGAACACGGGGTAGGATTTGAGTTTTTTCAATTATAATCCCAACTTTTGCTTTCTCAGAAAATTCCCATCAAAGAGAATTACCTGTTGAAGAGGATTAACTGTGTCTTGGAGGTTCTTTCAGATTAAAATCTCACATATCAGCCCAGAGTTCATCAAAATGTGTCTATTTTCCCAATTGCTATCTTTCTCAGGCTACGGAAAATGTCTGCTCTGATTTCAACCTCAACAACTGAACCAATGTATAAATGTTCTTCTTGTCCCTTTTTCATCTGTCAAGGGTGCCTCCTAACAGAGTTGGTTCTTACATATTTGTGTTCATAGCTTCTTATTACAGCTTTAAAATATTATGATTTCTTGTTGCTTCTGTAGGCATGAAGGTTATCCATAGCCATCTAAACATAACCCAAGTGGAACTGCTCAAGTCTTACTTTAAAATGTTTTCCTGAGTTAGATTCTCTGATCCTATGGAAATAGGATGACTATTAGAAGTGATTGTCGATTTTCCTTATTATAAAATTTACTGTTGCTATTGTTCAGTCACTAAGTTGAGTCTGACTCTGCCACCCCATGGGCTACAACAAGCCAGGCTTCCCTGTTCTTCATTATCTCCCAGAGTTTGCTCAAATTCATGTCCATTAAATTGGCGATGCCATCCAACCATCTCATCTTATATAGTCCCCTTCTCTTGCCTTCAATCTTTTCCAACATTAGTCTTTTCCCAGGAGTTGACTCTTCATATCAGGTAGCCAATGGATTGGTATTTCAGCTTTGGTATCAGTCCTTCTAATGACTATTCAGGGTTGATTTCCTTTATGATTGACTGGTTTAATCTCCATGCAGCCCAAGGGACTGTCAAGAATCTTGTTTCCAATTTCCCACCGTCTATTTGCCATGAAGATATGTGACTGGATGTTTTGATATTAATTTTTTTTTAATGTTGAGTGTTAAGCCAGGTTTTTCACGCTCTTCTTTCACCGTCATCAAGAAGCTCCTTAGTTTTTCACTTTCTGCCATTAGGGTAGAATCATCTGCATATCTGAGCTTATTGATATTTCTCCTAGCAATCTTAATTCCAGTTTGTGCTTCATCCAGCCCAGCATTTTGCATGATGTACTCAGCATATAAGTTAAACAGCAGGTGAAAAATGCACAGCTTTGATGTACTCCTTTCCCAATTTGGAACCAGTCTGTTCAGTATCTGATTTTGACTGTTGCTTCTTGATCTATATACAGGTTTGTGAGGAGACAGGTAAGGTGGGCTGGTATTCCTATCTCTTTAAGTGTTTTCAATTGTCAAAGATAAGGTGTCCATAGCTCCGTGGATTTATCTCTGGGCTTTCTATTTTGTCCCATTGATCTGTATTTCTATCTTTGTGCCAGTACCATATTGTCTTGATGACTGTGGCTTTGTAGTAGAGACTGAAGTCAGGCAGGTTGATTCGTCCAGTTCCATTCTTCTTTCTCAAGATTGTTTTGGCTATTTGAGGTTTTTAGTATTTCCATACAAATTGTGAAATTATTTGTTCTAGTTGTGTGAAAAATACCATTGGTAGCTTGATAGGAGTACATTGAATCTATAGATTGCTTTGGGTAGTATACTCATTTTTGCTATATTGATTCTTCCGATCCATGAACATGGTATATTTCTCCATCTATTAGTATCCTCTTTGATTTCTTTCACCACTGTTTTATAGTGGCAAGAATATACAATAGAGAAAAGACAATCTCTTCAAAAAGTGGTGCTGGGAAAACTGGTCAACCACTTGTAAAATAATGAAACTAGAACACTTTCTAACACTGTACACAAAAATAAACTCAAAATGGATTAAAGATCTAAATGTAAGACCAGAAACTATAAAACTCCTAGAGGATAACATAGGCATAACTCTCCGACATAAATCACAGCAGGATCCTCTATGACCTACCTCCCAGAATACTGGAAATAAAAGCAAAAATAAACAAATGTGACCTAATTAAAATTAAAAGTTTCTGCACAACAGAAGAAACTATAAGCAAGGTGAAAAGACAGCCTTCAGAATGCGAGAAAATAATAACAAATGAAGCAACTGACAAAGAACTAGTCTCAAAAATATACAAGCAACTCCTGCAGCTCAATTCCAGAAAAATAAACGACCCAATCAAAAAATGGGCCAAAGAACTTAACAGACATTTCTCCAAAGAAGACATGCAGATGGCTAACAAACACATGAAAAGATGCTCAACATCACTCATTATCAGAGAAATGCAAATCAAAACCACAATGAGGTACCATTTCACACCAATCAGAATGGCTGCAATCCAAAAGTCTACAAGCAATAAATGCTGGAGAGGCTGTGGAGAAAACGGAACCCTCTTACACTGTTGGTGGGAATGCAAACTAGTACAGCCACTATGGAGAACAATGTGGAGATTCCTTAAAAAACTGGAAATAGAACTGCCTTATGAGCCAGCACTCCCACTGCTGGGCATACACACCGAAGAAACCAGAATCGAAAGAGACACGTGTACCCCAATGTTCACCGCAGCACTGTTTATAATAGCCAGGACATGGAAATGACTTAGATGTCCATCAGTAGATGAATGGATAAGAAAGCAGTGGTACATACACACAATGGAGTATTACTCAGCCATTAAAAAGAATACATTTGAATCAGTTCTAAAGAGGTGGATGAAAATGGAGCCTATTATACAGAGTGAGGTAAGCCAGAAAGTAAAACACCAATACAGTATACTAAAGCATATATATGGAATTTAGAAAGACAGTAACAATAACCCTGTATGCGAGAGAGCAAAAGAGACACAGATGTATAGGACAGTCTTTTGGACTCTGTGGGAGAGGGAGAGGGTGGGATGATTGGGGAGAATGGCATTGAAACATGTATAATATCATATAAGAAACGAATCGCCAGTCCAGGTTCGATGCATGATACGGGATGCTTGGGGCTGGTGCACTGGGATGACCCAGAGGGATGGTACGGGGAGCGGGGGTTCAGGATGGGGAACACGTGTACACCTATGGTGGATTCATGTTTATATATGGCAAAACCAATACAATATTGTAAAGTAATTAGCTTCTAATTAAAATAAATTAATTTAAAATAAATAAAGAATAATAATAATAATAAAATAATTTTCCATAGTTTGTTGTAATTCACATAAATTATTTAGGGTAGTCGATGAAGCAGAAGTTTTTTTTTTCTTTTTTTTCCTGAAATTCTCTCACTTTTTCTATGATCCAATGGATGTTGGTAATTTGATCTGGGATCCTCTGCCTTTCCTAAATCCAGCTTGCACATCTTGAAGTTCTTGTTCATGTACTGTTGAAGCCTAGCTTAAAGGATTTCAAGAATTACCTTGCTAGCATGTGAAATGAGCACAACTGTGAAGTACTTTGAACATTTTTTGGCATTGCCTTTCTTGCAGGTTGGAATGAAACCTGAGCACTTTCAGTCCTATGGCCATTGTTGAGTTTTCCAATTTGCTGTCATATTGAGTGCAGCACTTTCACAGCATCATCTTTTAAAATTACAAATAGCTCAGCTGAAATTCCATCACCTCTGCTAGCTTTGTTCATAGTAATGCTGTATAAGGCCCACTTGACTTCACAATCCAGGATGTCTGGCTCTAAGTAAGTGACCACACCATCATGGTATTCCAGCTCTCCCACTTTGCAGGTAAATTCTTTACTGTCTGAGCCACCAGGGAAGCCCAAAGTGAACACAGCTCAGTCATGTCTGACCCTTTGCAGCCCCAGTGACTTTAGCCCCCCAGGCTCCTCTGTACATGGAATTTTCCAGACAATAATACTGGCATAAGTTGCCATTTTCTTCTCCAGGAGATTTTCCTGCTGCAGGGATCAAACCTGGGTCTCCTATATTACTCAGAGAAGGCAATGGCAACCCACTCCAGTGTTCTTGCCTGGAGAATCCCAGGGATGGGGGAGCCTGGTTCGCTGTCATCTCTGGGGTCTTACAGAGTCGGACACGAAGCGACTTAGCAGCCTGCATTACAGGCAGATGCTTTACCATCTGAGCCACCAGGGGAGACTAAACTTTAATTCCATTCTGAAAAAATTTCTTGGCAGTGCTAGAGACTAAAGGAGTGGTTTGTAGTTTTCAGGTGCTGTATTTCTTCTATGTGCAAAAGGCTCACTTAAAAACCTGTTTTAAAACTCACAGAGCCCTGGTGTATTTCATTATCACAATTTCCAGATGGGCCATGGAACATGTCATTAGATGAGAAATAAGATTTAAAAGTTTCTACTAGAGAAAAATATCAGTGCTATTAAGTCAGCAAAGGAGAAGGCTCTGAGTATCATGACAACCCTTTCCATACACATGCAAAGTTACTAAAAATGTAACATTACCCAGCTATTTTCCAGCTATACTAGTGGACTGTGACTTGGAAAGGCTATTACAACAGAATAATGGAGGAAAATTAACTACAGAACAAAATTACTCCAAAGATAAATGCCTTTTAAAATGACCTAATACATTTTCCTTCCTTAAGAAGAAGGCTGACATCACAGAAGTGGAGGGATCTTTCTGTGAATGTTCCATTAGGGAATCACGGTAGATCCTTTTAAGTGCAATTCTCATAGTTGTGAAAGGGATAACTAGTGAACTGAATGTAATGAGAAAGAAATAGTCTAGTGTTGCATACATCTTAAGACCTTTTAATTTCCCAAGTGACCATATGACCAAATGGTCAAAAATAATATTTAAATGCTATATTTGGATATTGAAACATAGATTTGTTTGTAATTTTGTCTTTGGGATGATTTAAATGCATAGCTTAACTGCAGAAGTTTAAACGTGATGCAATATTAAACCAACTGATATATATCTATTGTCATGATAGTAAAGTTTTAGAAATAGTACAATTATTATTTGACATTACCCAAGATCTTGCCAAACATAAACACATAGCATTTAATGGGAAAATATAAAAATATACACTAGTTGAAAGTGAAAGTGAAAGTCACTCAATCGTGTCTGACACTGCGATTCATGGACCATACAGTCCATGGAATTCTCCAGGCCAGAATACTGGAGTGAGCAGCCCTTCTCTTCTCCAGGGTATCTTCCCAACCCACGGATCAAACACAGGTCTCCAGCATTACACACAGATCCTTTACCAGCTGAGCCACGAGGGAAGCCCACTTTCACTTTCATAATATTCATCTTCTTTTATAACTGAATTTTCTGTAAAAATATCCAATTTTTTTTTTTTATTCTCTATTCTTTTGAATGATAATCTTACTTTTGTTCATATTTCTAATTCCTACAGTTTTATGTTTTTAGAAGGATACAAAAAAAAAAAAACGACATTTTTACAGACAATTAAAAGCTATAAAAGAAGATAAATATTATGAAAGTGAAAGTCATTCAGTCATGTCCTACTCTTTTTGACCCACTCTTTTTGTACTGTATCAGTTCAGTTCAGTTCAGTCGCTCAGTCGTGTCTGACTCTTTGCACCCCATGAATCACAGCATGCCAGGCCTCCCTGTCCATCACCAACTCCTGGAGTTAACTCAAACTCATGTCCATCGAGTCGGTGATGCCATCCAGCCATCTCATCCTCTGTCATCCCCTTCTCCTCCTGTCCCCAATCCCTCCCAGCATCAGAGTTTTTCCAGTGAGTCAACTCTTCCCATGAGGTGGCCAAAATATTGGTGTTTCAGCTTCAGCATCAGTCCCACCAATGAACACTCAGGACTGATCTCCTTTAGGATGGACTGGTTGGATCTCCTTGCAGTCCAAGGGACTCTCAAGAGTCTTCTCCAACACCACAGTTCAAAAGCATCAATTCTTTGGCACTCAGCTTTCTTCAAAATCCAACTCTCACATCCATACATGACCACTGGAAAAACCATAGCCTTGACTAGATGGACCTTTGTTCGCAAAGTAATATCTCTGCCCTCCAATATGCTATCTAGGTTGGTCATAACTTTCCTTCCAAGGAGTACGTGTATAGTCCATGGATTTCTCTAGACCAGAATACTGAAGTGAGTAGCCAGTTCCCCAAGGGAACTTCCCAACCCAGGGATCAAACCCAGATCTCCTGCATTGTAGGCAGATTTTTTACCTACTGAGCCACAAGGTAAGCCCAAGAATACTGGAGAAAACAACCTACCCCTTATCCAGTGGATCTTCCCAAACCAGAAATCAATCCAGGGTATCCTGCTTGGCAGGTGGATTCTTTAACAACTGAGCTATCAGGGAAGCCCTAAAATTTAATTAAATTTAAATTAAATGAAGATTTTAATATAATTAGGAAAAATTAGGAAAGCTTACTCTATTGAATGCTATTCTTTCTGCTCCACAAAAAATCAGGCTTATCAGAATAGATTAGTAACTGTTTGCCAAATCAACATTGTTTATCACATCATATGTGAACATTTATGTATGTATTGTCTTTCTGTGGGATAAAAGTCACATTCGAGCCACTTTATCCCAAACTAAAAGAAAGTAAGCTTTTGGTATTCAAATAGGTACAACGTCACATTACAGTGAGAGACAGGAAATTAAATTTAAAAATTTTTTTAAATTTTATTAGTATTTAGCTAGAGGGAATAAAGGCATTCCATATAAATGTTTCATCAAATCAGTCTATTTAAAGGTCTCTTTTTATTCAGGTAATAGGAAAAGTGAAAAATAAGAGTGGATTAGTCCCCACTGAAGGCCATGGTGCTTGGATCCTGCTATCGGTTCAGTTCAGTCGCTCAGTCGTTTCCGACTCGTTGTGACCCCATGAACCGCAGCAGACCAGGCCTCCCTGTCTATCACCAACACGAGGAGTATACCCAAACTCATGTCAATTGAGTTGGTGATGCCATCTAACAATCTCATCCTCTGTCGTCCTCTTCTCCTCCCGCCTTGATCTTTCCCAACATCAGGGTCTTTTCAAATGTGTCAGCTTTTCGCATCAGGTGGCCAAAATATTGGAGTTTCAGCTTCAACATCAGTCCTTCCAATGAACACCCAGGACTGATTTCCTTTAAAATGGACTGGTTGGATCTCCTTGCAGTCCCAGGGACTCTCAAGAGTCTTTTCCAAAACCATAGTTTAAAAGCATCAATTCTTCAGCACTCAGCTTTATATTCCAACTCTCACATAAACACATGACCACTGGAAAAACTATAGGTTTGACTAGACAGACCTTTGTTGACAAAGTAATGTCTGCTTTCTAAAATGCTGTCTAGGTTGGTCATAACTTTACTTCCAAGGAGTAAGTGTCTTTTAATTTCATGGCTGCAATCACCATCTGCAGTGATTTTGGAGCCCCCCAAAATTAAGTCATCCTCTGTTTCTACTGTTTCCCTATCTATTTCCCATGAAGTGATGGGACCAGATGCCATGATCTTCATTTTCTGAAAGTTGAGGTTTAAGCCAACTTTTTCACTCTCCTCTTTCAGTTTCATCAAGAGGCTTTTTAGTTCTTCTTCACTTTCTGCCATAAGGGTGGTGTCATCTGTGTATCTGAGGTTATTGATATTTCTCCCAGCAATCTTGATTCCAGCTTGTGCTTCTTCCAGCCCAGCATTTCTCATGATGTGCTCTGCATATAAGTTAAACAAGCAGGGTAACAATATACAGCCTTGATGTACTCCTTTTCCTATTTGGAAACAGTCTGTTGTTCCTTGTCTAGTTCTAACTGTTTCTTCCTAACCTGCATACAAGTTTCTCAAGAGGCAGGTCAAGTGGTCTGGTATTCCCATCTCTTTCAGAATTTTCCACAGTTTATTGTGATCCACACAGTCAAAGGCTTTGGCATAGTCAATAAAGCAGAAATAGATGTTTTTCTGAAACTCTCTTGCTTTTTCGTTGATCCGGTGAATTTTGGCAATCTGATCCCTGATCCTCTCCCTTTACCAAAACCAGCTTGAACATCTGGAAGTTCACAGTTCACAGTTTATTGCTGAAGCCTGGCTTGGAGAATTTTGAGCCTTCCTTTACTAGCGTGTGAGATGAATGCAATTGTGTGGTAGTTTGAGCATTCTTTGGCATCGCCTTTCTTTGTGATTGGAATGAAACTAACCTTTTCCATTAAAACTCACAAAATATCGGATTCAAAGCAGTGAATCATTAAATCTCAATTTAGGGTCATAAATGAGTGGAATAATATTATTTCTAGTTACATCATGAGACTATCGTTAGAAATAAATGAAAGAATAATATGAAATATTTAAAACCAGTAAATTTATCAATAACTACATAATATTATTATTAAGCCCTTACTCTCTACTGAATATTCTTCACTTATAATTCAATAATCATTGAATCAAAGAAAGATTTTAAAAATTGAGGTTAGTATACATTTTGAAAAATATATGATAGAGAAGAATAATAAAGAGTAATGAAAACAGAATGGAATATTAGTTGGCCATTGGAGAAAAAAATAGAAAAATGTGCATTTTGTAAGCATTATGTATGTTAAAATCATAATATAAACACATTCAAATCACTAGAATATTATAATGATAAATCAAAATTATGTCCATGCTCTTAGATCAAATTTATAATTTGGAACTAACAATGATAGCATTCTCAATTTTATTTAATAAAGTAACCACAATATGTTTAAGAAAACCATACAAGCTTATGAAGTTATAAGCAAAGTATGACCAATAGAATATATTGGCTATAAATGTAAAAAATATTTAATATCAATATTTCATTTAAATTTTGATATAAACTGAGAAGAACAGAATTTATGTTCCAAATATAAATAGGTAAGGAAAATGATCAATATATATAAAGTGTTCTAAACAATTAAAAGTTAATAAGAAAAGAGAGAGAAATAGTAGTATAAAGTAGGGAGAACTATAGAAGCTAATTAAAAAGAGAGTAGGACCATTCAGGAAAGTTAGGCTAGTTCTATTTAACCATGTAGACTTAAAGAGTATATAGTGGTAAAAAGTTAACTTTAAAGTGTGAGCAGGTGTAGTTTCATGGAAGTGCTAGTATATTATGGTGTCCTTTCCCTGAAAACAGTGGAGTGAGCTATCTGATGAAATAGAATGAAACTCATGTTTGCAATTTCAAAAGATCACCAAGGAAATTTAAGCCAAGCAAAATTGTAGGAATATGTGATAACCCAGAAAAATAACTAGTAGTAAAAATCAGTATTTCTCTAAGGATATTATGCAAAATAGTTGAAAGGCAGCTTAGCTGCTTAAGAAGAATTCTGTCAAAGTCCAAGGAACTCCTAGGTAAAGTATCTGATAAGAGTTTCCATATTCCCACACCTATAAATGAGACATAAATCCAGGATTCTAAAAGACTATACTAAGGGTAAGACTGAATGAAAATTATAAGTCTTCACATGGGCTTTAAGGCTTGCTTAGTCCTACATAGTCTGAGAATCTAAATTCCTGAACTTGGATTGAGATATTCTGTTCTAGGAGAATATCTAGTAGATGTTCTGTTCTGGTAGACACTGAACTCCTGACCAATAGCAAATGGAAAGTCTCTTCAGTAAAAGTAGCATTCATACCAGATTTCAAATGTTTTCTACAAATGATTTTCAAAGAAATGGCTGGAATAAGATAAAAGATAACCAGAGAGACAAGGGGAAAAAATTGAGCAAAACCCAGCCGAAACAGTCCTGTCGTGGATTCAAATTTAGAATTATTATACAAACAATATGAGTGAACTATGTCTATAATATATGAATAAGTAAAAATGAGATTAGAAATAGTTTCAGGAAAGAATATGCTATGAAAAATTATTGCAGATTAAGAATAACTACTTGAAAGGGAAAACATAGCTAAAAGTAAGAATTCAGTACTGTGATTAATGGTGGTTTAAACAGAAGAAATTAATTAACTAAATATAATAAAAATAAAACACTGAGAGCTTTGCTCTGATCACTTAGCCAGTGTTCTTAAAAAATAGTAATAGCTTCTGTTTATATTGCTTTATTTTATAGTATTCTTATGGCAAAAACAATCACAATATTTAATTATCCTCTAATTTAAAAAATAAATAAATAAAATATTTAGTTATTTGTGTTATGTATAGTAAGTATGAAGTTTGTATAGTAGAGTCAAATATCTCTCAAAGCTAATTTTTCCCAAATACATAATACATGTATAGAAATTTAGCAAAACTGAAATGCAAAATGTACTGCATCTGTTGAGTTTATTTTCATTATTTCAAACAGATATAAAGTGAAGGTCATAGTTTATTTTGAAAGCAAGAAAACCAAGAAATATACTGCATCTGCATTCCACATTGCCTATTTTTTCTTAGAAAAACAGTAACAAGAATTAAAACACTAGAATCTGTTTCCCTAGTAAAAATACACAGTTCGAAAGCAGCTAGAAATTATATATATATATATATATATATATATATATATATATATATAAGTGATAAAGAATTTAATATAGAGATACAATTTTATATTATTGATCAAAACTTGCAAACTCATACTGTATATCTGGGGATTTTATGGAACTCCAGTCATGAACTATGTTTGTAGTGATCACATTTTTCTTCTTCCTGCCACGTATAGGGAGCTTTATGACTGTAAAATTCTTGGGTCATTAATGATAATAGTCAAGGCTCTCAAAGGTATCATGCTATTCTCATATTTGTGACTTCTTTTCCCATAGTCGAAAGGGTATTTTACAGCAGATATCATGAATATATATTTTCTTCTCAGATCTTTCTTCCTTTAGCAGTAGTGCTTCTATAAAACCAAGTTTTAAAATCAGTGTTTTGGTGGCTTCCCATATGTATTTATAATTCTAGGATGTAATTTGTTTTAGACATTATGGAGATATTTTAAAAACCTTTTATCTAAATACTTTTGATCACCATTATTTGTCAAAAGACAAAATATGAACCATTGAATCCCTTGAACATAATGCATTAATAAATATTTTTAAAATAAATTGTCCCCACATTCCCTCACTTTTTTCTGTTCTGTGATAGTGCATGTTTGTGTATTGTGGACAAACCATCCCAGGACTTTTATATAAGTATTGTGCTTGAGTTTTTTGTGGATTTATTAAATAATACAAATTTAGTCATTTTAAATAATGTTGAGGGAACTACTTTTTTTGTCCTGTTATCAGTGGTCTAATAAATTAGAAGCATGACTGATAAACATTCTTATCCTTTCCTATCTGATTTATAGGAAGAAAATCATGAAAAAATAAAATTTTCCTTTTTCTGCTACAGCTTATGCTTTATACATGATTATCCCACCCAAGGAGAAACTGTTCAATTCTTTATGATGTATGTTTCTGTGTGTGTATGTATGTGTGTGTACATATATGTATGTGTGTATAGCTGCTGTTTGAGGATGACCACAAGGAAAACTGAGAGGGATAAAATTTAATTAATAGCCTAAGAGTTAATATTCTCTGCCTAATGATGAGAGCTCTCATTCATATATTATTCAGCTGAAAAAAGAATTTCAATTTGAAAGAATCAACCATTATTGGGAAATGTAACTAGCAGAGACATTACTTTGCCAACAAAGGTCCGTCTAGTCAAGGCTATGGTTTTTCCTGTGGTCATGTATGGATGTGAAAGTTGGACTGTGAAGAGGGCTGAGCGCTGAAGAATTGATGCTTTTGAACTGTGGTGTTGGAGAAGACTCTTGAGAGTCCCTTGGACTGCAAGGAGATCCAACCAGTCCATTCTGAAGATCAGCCCTGGAATTTCTTTGGAAGGAATGATGCTAAAGCTGAAACTCCAGTACTTTGGCCACCTGATGAGAAGAGTTGACTCATTGGAAAAGACTCTGATGCTGGGAGGGATTGGGGGCAGGAGGAGAAGGGGACGACAGAGGATGAGATGGCTGGATGGCATCACTGACTCAATGGACATGAGTCTCAGTGAACTCCACGAATTGGTGATGGACAGGGAGGCCTGGCGTGCTGCGATTCATGGGGTCGCAAAGAGTCGGACACGACTGAGTGACTGATCTGATCTGATCTGAACTAGCTACTAGATTTGAACTTGACTAATTTTTAATATCTGCAACAAAGCAGAAAAGGTTACTGTACCTTAGGATATCAATGAACTGTGTTGAAAGACATACTGCTTCAAAGACAATAATAAAAGATTTAATAGAAATTGGCGTGGCACTGTAAAAAGTTAGTTGGAATCCAGCTCTGTCTCCAAGCAGAAAATATTCCTCCCTGGACAAAGATATTTAGATTTCCTCTTTACACAGATTCACAATGAGGAAGACCCACTGTAGTAGTCCCAAAGAATAATTACAGAAGAAATAATTACATATTCCTCATGAACATTGGCTAGTGCAGGCCTCAGACTAATGGACAGAGACTAAACACTTTATGAGTGTTAAAAACAGAAGGGACCCCAAGCCGAGTAAGAACTATAATAAAGCCATATCAGTTTAATAATACAAAATTACTAATTTTAGCATTATCATAATTTTAATGCAGACTTGTAATCTGGCATCATACCTTAATCTATTGTACTGTGTAGGAAGAATTCTAGGAGCTGTCTGGCTTTGAAGTCAGACAGCCTGGTTTGAGACTCTTATTTATCTAGTGGTGTAATCTTGCAAAAGTCACTTAGTGTCTTTGATCTTTTTAAATATCAATGCAATTGTGAAAATTAAATTAGCCATGTAAAAGTACTTAAAACAGCATTAAACATTCTAAATGCCTTTTATCCATATATGTATAACTAAATTTACTTGCCATTATGCTGGTAAATTTATGCAAAATAATTTATAAATCCTTCTCCCGAACTAGGTAAGTAAGGACTATTACAATGTCCATTGATATCATAGGAATATAAGGAATCTGAGTCAGAGAGAGCTCCTGTGACTTACTCAGCTCATTTGGTTTGAAAGTGACAAAGCTAGTGTTTCGACTAGAACTTGACTATATTTTTTTGTTAATTTCAGGATGGGGAGCACATGTATACCTGTGATGGATTCATTTTGATATTTGGCAAAACTAATACAATTACGTAAAGTTTAAAAATACAATAAAATTTAAAAAAAAGTCTCCATATTGTCTAGCAATATCTCCATAGTGTTATTTTGAAAGTTATAAAGATTAGATGATATATTGATAGACAAACAGTAATATTGAAGACAGACAAAGACAAAAGTAGGTTAACAGAACAAGGACAATTTAAAAAGAACAGTGTTGGAGAATCCATACTAGTCCTGGATCTAGCAATCTCTCTAGTGTCCTCCCTATAGATTTTAGGACATTACACAAAATAGCATATTTTCACATTGCTAAAGAAAGAATGCTTTCACCAATGCTAAAAATTATGGAGTGTTTCTTACAGCTCTTACTAATAATCATATTTCCTTCATTTTATAGTTCAATCACAGTGTGACTTTTTTGGTTACTTGGAAAAGGGTAACTGGAAGTATACTGGTATCACCATTAAATTACTTGTGACAGTAGCCATAGATTAATACAAATGTCTTTCCCCCAAGGACATGCCTCTGAAAATCCAATACAAGAATTAAAAGCAAAGAATTCTGTATAGTCTGTAGAAGAAAATATAAAACATAACTGCTTCAACACCCTTCACCTTAAAACACAGCACTGACATTTTGGTTTAGATAAAAATTTTACCCTGCAAGAATTCAGAAATGATAGAAATAAAGAGAATTGAAGTTTTTTGTTTGTTTGTTTGTTTTCCCTATTGAGTATATTGAGATCTAAATATACCAATAGACATAAATAAGAATAAAATATTTCATCTGCATTTTTGTATATTTTCCCTGTACTTATTTTATGCTAGAGGAGTTTTGCAAGAATAAGTGATAAAAAATGAGTTGTGTTTGTGTGTTTAGTTGATTCAGTCGTGTCTGACTCTTTGCGACCCCAGGGACTGTAGCCCACCAGTCTCCTCTGTCCATGGGTATTCTCCAGGCAAGAATACTGGAATGGGTTGTCATGCCCTCCTCCAGGGGATCTCCCCAACCCAAGGATCAAACCCAGGTTTCCCTCATTGCTAATTACTTTCAAATAATACTGAATACATGAAAAATAAAAGATCTGGTGATGATGCATTCATATAACATAATTCAAATTTCATCTCTTTAAATTTGAGTTATTGTTATCTAAAATCTGGAAAATATTGATCTCATATAAAGCTAAGATCCTAACATAAATATTGTGGGGACAATTCCAAAATTATCTTAACCATAGACCCAGTTTTTGTTGCTGATTATTTGTTTTGTTATGGATTTTATTGTTTGCTTTTTTAGGGCAGCCCAGGTTGTTGGCTCAGATGGTAAAGAATCTGCCTGCAATGCAGGAGGCCTGAGTTCAATCCCTGGGTTGGGAAAATCCCCTGGAGAAGGAAATGGCAACCCACTCAGTTAGCTATGACAGTGCTAACACTTTCACTTTAAGGTTCATAAGAGTTACAGTGAAACACTAATAAAAATAATGATTATTTCTAATAATCTAACCAGAAATAGAATCACTTCTGTTTAAAAAAAAAGTGTGCCTTTATAGACAATATATTATATGGTCTCCCTATTCTTTATTATTTACCTATTTATCTACATACCAATCATTTAGTGATCTATTTTATACACTGCTTGTAGAAACAGTTTGGCAATGACTTAAAATAGAAAAATCACATACTGCATATATCAATATTATTTTTTCTCTCTTTTGTTCTCTTAATACTATATTAAGCATATCTCTAAAATAAATTTGTTCCCAAGTTTAAAAGGAAACATACAAGAATGTTCAAGGGAGCAATATTTAGAAGGTAAAACCTGAAAACAACTTACTGTTCATAAATAGAACAGTTGATGTTTAAAGCACAGTGTACTCTTGCCATGCTATATTATATGATTTAAGATGAATTTGTTTTTTGTTGTTGTTGTTGCTTAATGGCTAAGTAGTATTTCACTGTTTTATGACTCCATGGACTGTAGCCCACCTTGCTTTTCTGTCCCGTGGATTTCCCAAGCAAGAATATTGGAATGAGTTGCTTTTTCCTTCTCCAAAGGATCTTCTTATTTATATTCTTTTCTCTTTATAAACATAGTCATATAGACTATGGTTAAACTCTAAAAAGTTAAGATGAATAAATTATATCAAAATAGCCATTTAGAGTTTCACCATAGTCTATATGATCATCTTTTGTTTATAAAGAGAAAATAATCAAAATGAGAAAAGTATCCTTTGTAAGTATGCATATGGATGGCTATAAGTTAAATTTTTAGAAAGCAAAATAATTATTAGTATTAACTTTCAGATAATGATCTTATTATTTTGGGGTGGGGTGAGGAAGCAGGAAATAGATTGGAGATATATATATATATAGATATAGATATAGATATAGATATAGATTGGAGAGATTATATATATATATATCCTTTGCCAGCAGCATTTCAGCTCTTGTCTGTGTGTGCACAAGGGAATGGCTTTATAGGTTCTTAATTACATCATTGCTTTCCAGTAACTTAGTGTTAAAGAATCCTCTTGCAATGCAGGGGACGTGGTTTCAATCCCTGGGTGAGAAGATCCCCTGGAGGAGGGCATGGCAACCTACTCCAGTATTCCTGCCTGGAAAATCCCATGGACAGAGGAGCCTGGCAGGTTAAGGTCCATGGGTTGCAAAGAGTCGGGCATGACTGAAGTGAATGAACATGAATATGAGTTACATCCTTAAAATACCTAAAAATAAAGCAGATTATGCATACATTTATGCTGAGTGTGCTTTTTTAAATTTTATTTTATTTTTGGCTGCACTGAGTCTTCACTGTTGCATGTAGATTTTTTCTAGTGGCAGCAAGCAGGGCTATTCATTGTGGTGTGCAGGTGTCTCGTTGTGGTGGCTTCTCTTGTTGCAGAGTATAAGCTGTAGGGCAAATGATGTCAGTAATTGTAGCCCACAGGCTCAGTTGCCCTGCGACATGGAGAATCTTCCTAGATCAGGGTCACCAGGGAAGTCCATTATGAGTGTCTTTTGACTCAAGAATTCTGATAAATGCTCTTCTCAACATAAACATTCTCAGCATAAACATTCTCAGCATAAACATTCATACAGACCACAAAACACACAAACACATAGATACCCAAAGTCACTTATTGCTAATGACACCTTCAAAACAAGTGTAAATCAGCTACACTAAATGCGATTTAGCATGAGAACTATTGGTATGATAAATCATAAAATATTTAAAGGATGACAAATTATCCTCCTGAGTTGCAGAATATTGTTTCATGTCTCACATTGAAGTTATGAAAGGGAAAATTTGAGTTCAGTTTTAGAAGTAAGTAAATATTTAAGGGATTCACTTACCTTCATAATATAACTGTAATGTTCCACTTTACAGCAAACTATTTGGTCACATTAACAGTGGTAAAATGGGTGATTTAGCAACTAACAGATATAATCGGTCTCTTTTATTATATACTATTTCTATTCTTTTATAAAATATGTGTTGACCTTAATGGGTGAACTTTCACTTTTACAGCACTTGAACATGTGCATCTCAAATAATCAGTACTTTCTCATGGGAGCAATTAGCAATTCTCTTTTAGAGCTCAGAGCACAACAAAGTGTAGAAACATTTTATGGAGGATACTTTGTCCTTTAATTAACAGAAGTTACTATAAACTATCCAGCATCAGACACAAATAAACAGACAAATTCAAATATGTATCTGGATTCAGACCAGTTTTAATTGAACCTCATATTATTTATATTTAGTCAACACAGAAAGATATACCCATTAGAATGCAGAGTTCCTAAGAAAGCCTTTCTCGGCAATAAATGCAAAGAAATAGAGGAAAACAATAGAATGGGAAAGACTAGAGATCTCTTCAAGAAAATTAGCAATACCAAGTGAACATTTCATGCAAAGATGGGGTCAATAAAGGACAGAAATGGTATGGATCTAACTGAAGTAGAAGGTATTGAGAAGAGGTGGCAAGAATACATACAAGAACTGTATAAAAACGATCTTCACAACCAAGATAATCACGATGGTGTGATCACTGACCTAGAGCCAGACATCCTGGAGTGTGAAGTCAAGTGGGCCATAGAAAGCATCACTACGAACAAAGCTAGTGGAGGTGATGGAATTCCAGTTGAGCTATTTCAAATCCTGAAAGATGATGCTGTGAAAGTGCTGCACTCAATATGCCAGCAAATTTGGAAAACTCAGAAGTGGCCACAGGACTGGAAAAGGTCAGTTTTCATTCCAATACCAAAGAAAGGCAATGTCAAAAATGCTCAAACTACTGCACAATTGCACTCATCTCACAGGCTAGTAAAGTAATTCTCAAGATTCTCCAGGCCAGGCTTCAGCAATACATGAACCATGAACTTCCAGATGTTCAAGCTGGTTTTAGAAAAGGCAGAGGAACCAGAGATCAAATTGCCAATATCTGCTGAATCATCACAAAAGCAAGGGAGTTCCAGAAAAACACCATTTCTGCTTTATTGACTATGCCAAAGCCTTTGACTGCACAGATCACAATAAACTGGAAAATTCTGAAAGAGACGGAAATACCAGAGCACCTCACCTGCCTCTTGAGAAACCTGTATGCAGGTCAGGAAACAACAGTTAGAACAGTACATGGAACCACAGACTGGTTCCAAATAGGAAAAGGAGTATGTCAAGGCTGTACATTGTCACCCTGCTTATTTAACTTATATGCAGAGTACATCATGAGAAATACTGGTCTGGATGAAACACAGGTTGCAATCAAGACTGCCAGGAGAAATATCAATAACCTCAGATATGCAGATGACACCACCCTTATGGCAGAAAGTGAAGAACTAAAGAGCCTCTTGACCAAAGTGAAATAGGAGAGTGAAAATGTTGGCTTAAAGCTCAACATTCAGAAAACTAAGATCATGGCATCTGGTCCCATAACTTCATGGCAAATAAATGGGAAAACAGTGGAAACAGTGGCTGACTTAATTTTGGGGGGCTCCAAAATCACTGCAGATGGTTATTGCTGCCATGAAATTAAAAGAAACTTACTCTTTGGAAGGAAAGTTATGACCAATCTAGACAGCATATTAAAAAACACAGACATTACTTTTTTTAATAAAGCTCAGTCTAGTCAAGGCTATGGTTTTTCCAGGAGTCATGTATGGATGTGAGAGTTGGACTATAAAGAAAGCGGAGCACAGAGGAATTGATGCTTTTGAACTGTGGTTTTGGAGAACACTCTTGAGAGTCCCTTGGACTGCAAGGAGATCCAACCAGTCCATCCTAAAGATCAGTCTTGGGTGGTCATTGGAAGGACTGATACTGAAGCTGAAACTCCAATATTTTGGTCACCTGATGTGAAGAGCTGACTCATTTGAAAAGACCCTATGCTGGGAAAGATTGAGGGCAGGAGGAGAAGGGGATGACAGAGGATGAGATGTTTGGGTGGCATCACCAACTTGATGGACATTGGGTATACTCCAGGAGTTGGTGATGGACAGGGAGGCCTGTCATGCTATGGTTCATGGGGTCGCAAAGAGTCGGACATGACTGAGAGACTGAATGAACTGACACTGATATTAATTGTTATTTAATGGAAAATTAAAGTAGGTAATTTGACTTATTTTTACATAGTAGCCAGAAAAATAATCAAACAGAATATATCTTGTATGAAATGATGTTTTTCTCTTTTCCTTTTTAATTATGGTAAAATTCACCAACTTTATTTTAAACTTAGTTCAATGGCATTAAATGCATTCACATTGTTGAGTAACCATCACCATCATTCATTTGCTTAACTGTTTTCCTTTGCTGAAACTGAAACTCTGCATCTCCACTCACAGCCTAAGACAACTTACCATTTGTCTTTTATAACAGACTTGCCCATGCTTACTTTGATAGTGTCTATCTATCCATTCATTTTTGCTCATTTGTTTCTCAAAGTTTTGGATGTTAAGAAATCCAAGATCAGGGCAGTAGCCAATCAGGTGTCTGCAAAAGACATTCTTTTTGTCTGTAGATAACTTTCACTTTAAATCATCTCATGGTGGGGCGGAGATTGAAAAAGAAAGAGAGAAGGAGAGTGAAAGACAGATTGTATTCTCCTTTTTCTTTCTCAGGTTTACTGAGGTACGGTGGTTTTGTGGTTTAGTCACTAAGCCATGTCCAACTCTTGTGACCCCATGGACTGTAGCTAGCCAGGGTCCACTGCCCATGGGATTCTCCAGGCAAGAATACTGGAGTGGGTTGCCATTTCCTGCTCCAAGTATTGAGGTATAATTGATAATAAAAATATATGTATTTAAGGAATACATTTTGATGACCCAATTATCTGGAAATCATATAGAAGCACAATTGTTTTCCTTTAATTATGTTATGTTCTCTTAAAAATAGGTTGATATGTATTTTAAAGTCATTGTTATAATGAAAAACTTTTGAAAAATTTGTTTCTCAAATATTAAAATGTATAATTTAAAATGCATTTAGCACCAATGTCTTCAAAATGAACAGAAATGTACATATATAGAATACTAAAATTTGAATAAATATTTCAGTATTTTTTGAAATTGATTAATGGTTCAGTAACAAATAGGAATTTTGTGTCAGATAAAGAATATTTTAAATAAAAGAAAAACAGTTTAATAACTTTCTCTGATGATAATTTGAACTGTTTTTTTTTTTTTTTTTTTTGCTCAGTTTACTCTTTAAAAATAAATTGAACGGAGAGTATAGAGGATGTTTGGTGATAGTTACAAATAATTTGGTGAAAGAGTATAAATCCTATTCTAAAATAAACCTGTGGGTATTTTTTTAAAACCTCTTTTTTGAAGTTGAAATAATTCAAGCTAATTTATTTGTAAGATTTTCTTTCTATTACACCTCACAAACTGAAGTTTCACTTAACCACATATCTGTAACTTATATTTAATCTTGGGTGTAAGTTAGCCAACTTTGTGTTACACAAGACTAAATTTTCTTGTTTTCCATTTTAAAGTATTTTGTTGATTACTATGTTAATCTTCAAGACAGTGAAATTAAAATGAGTCTGAGAATGCACCTGGTAATAGAAATAACAGTGAGGCAAAAGGTAAAACTGTTGCTGTGGATATCCTACCTTGTCTCTATTTAAAACCAGTAAACATTTTACTCTTTAAAAATGAGACTCAGCAATCAAAAGCTCTGACAGTCTCTTGAAGTACCAGGATAATTCACGGGCACCTAAACTGACATCAGTGTTCTCTCCATAGTAATTCTCCCCCATTTATCATTTGGATCATCTTTGCATCAATGTTTTACAAACAACAATTTTTACAGTTGTTTAATGGCCCACTTTTTGGTGCCAAATGTTATATATTTGCTACAAGCTTGTAATAGAGCTAATATAGTAACTACATGGATGTTCTGTATATCCCATTTCATGCCTTCAAAATAAGGTTAACAACCTCTTAATAGAGAAAAATAAGCAGTTCTTACTCTATTGCTTCCTGAAGAATTTTCCCGAGAAGACTATCTCTACCATAAATTTCATCTTTAATTAGGAGGCCATCAGTCTATTTTATGGGTTTTGATGGATTTATGGCTCCCACTGTGGAAGTGAACTGAGCCATGCAAAACTAATCTTCCTAGCAGGAAGAAGCCTCTAGTACAGGACAAATGAAAGACACCTAAGAAATAGAGAATCCCTATGTTCTTCATCAAATGTGTGAGGGAGTATTTAATAAAAGAAAAATAACACACAATATCAAAGAGAAGTATTATTTTATACACCAAATAATGTCTCAAAAATTTTCCATTATGAAGTATGTATAGAGAGTAGATACACAGCAATTCAATCTTGGCATTATTCTTTAGTTACTTAAATTTCTCAGAATTTTTTTACCATTACCAATTTTTTCAAGTTTTTAAAAAAAATCCATAATAGCCTAGCAGGATTGTAGTTTATCTGCATTTCATATTTATAAATCATGTTAAGGCATTCGTAAACATTCTTTTCTCTTCCCTTACATAATCCATTTAACTATCCCTTAAGAGAGCATAAGCAGACATTCAAAGAGCAATGAAGTATGAAAAATAGACACTCCCTTGGAAATATTTTATAACCTTTAAATAGTTGAGGGAAGAGACAATCTGGAAAAAATACTGGAGAGATATATATGTCTGATACAAATTTTAGAAGTGTAACTTTAGGCATTCTCTTTCGTTCCTTAAAACTTAGTTTTGCTTGGCACCTTCTCCATATTAGACCTTGTATTTCCCAAATTCTGTATAATCTTTCTTCTTTACACTAATGAATATTGAGGTCACAGCATAAAATCACTTTGTATATTTTTCATTTTCTTTCAGGTCAGTTCATTTCAGTCGCTTAGTCATGTCTGACTCTTTGTGACCCCATGAATTGCAGTACGCCAGGCCTCCCTGTCCATCACCAACTCCCGGAGTTCACCCAAACTCAAGTCCATCGAGACGGTGATGCCATCCAGCCATCTCATCCTCTGTCGTCCCCTTTTCCTCTTGCCCCCAGTCCTCCCAGCATCAGGGTCTTTTCCAATGAGTCAACTCTTCGCATGAGGTGGCCAAAGTATTGGAATGTCAACTTTAGCATCATTCCTTCCAAAGAACACCAAGGACCGATCTCCTTTAGAATGGACTGGTTGGATCGACTTGCAGTCCAAGGGACTCTCAAGAGTCTTCTCCAACACCACAGTTCAAAAGCATCAATTCTTCGGCACTCAGCTTTCTTCACAGTCCAACTCTCATCCATACATGACCACTGGAAAAACGATAGCCTTGACTAGATGGACCTTGTTGGCAAAGTAATGTCTCTGCTTTTGAATATGCTATCTAGGTTGGTCATAACTTTCCTTCCAAGGAGTAAGCGTCTTTTCATTTCATGGCTGCAGTCACCACCTGCAGTGATTTTGGAGCCCCACAAAAAATAAAGTCTGACACTGTTTCCAGTCTTTCTCCATTTATTTCCCATAAAATGATGGGACCAGATGCCATGATCTTAGTTTTCTGAATGTTGAACTTTAAGGCAACTTTTTCACTCTCCACTTTCACTATCATAAAGAGGCTCTTTAGTTCTTCTTCACTTTCTGGCATAAGGGTAGTGTCATCTGCATATCTGAGGTTATTGATATTTATCCCAGAAATATTGATTCCACCTTGTGCTTCATCCAGCCCAGCATTTCTTATGATGTATTCTGCATAGAAGTTAAATAAGCAGGCTTGACATACTCCTTTTCCTATTTGGAACCAGTTTGCTGTTCCATGCCCAGTTCTAACTGTTGCTTCCTGAACTGTATATAGGTTTCTCAAGAGGCAGGTCAGGTGGTCTGGTATTCCCATCTCTTTCAGAATTTTCCACAGTTGATTGTGATCCACACAGTCAAAGGCTTTCACATAGTCAATAAAGCAGAAGTAGATGTTTTTCTGGAACTCTCTTGCTTTTTCCATGATCCAGCAGATGTTGGCAATTTGATCTCTGGTTCCTCTGCCTTTTCTAAAACCAGCTTGAACATCTGGAAGTTCATGGTTCACATATTGCTAAAGCCTGGCTTGGAGAATTTTGAGCATTACTTTACTAGCATGTGAGATGAGTGCAATTGTGCGGTAGTTTGAGCATTCTTTGGCATTGCCTTTCTTTGGGATTGGAATGAAAACTGACCTTTTCCAGTCCTGTGGCCACTGCTGAGTTTTCCAAATTTGCTGGCATATTGAGTGCAGCACTTTCACAGCTTCATCTTTCAGGATTTGAAATAGCTCAACTGGAATTCCATCACATCCACTAACTTTGTTTGTAGTGATGCTTTCTAAGGCCCACTTGACTTCACATTCCACGATGTCTGGCTTTAGGTCAGTGATCACACCATCATGATTATCTTGGTCGTGAAGTTATTTTTTGTACAGTTCTTCTGCGTATTCTTGCCACATCTTATTAATATCTTCTGCTTCTGTTAGATCCATACCATTTCTGTCCTTTATCAAACCCATCTTTACATGAAATGTTCCCTTGGTATCTCTAATTTTCTTGAAGAGATCTCTTGTCTTTCCCATTCTGTTGTTTTCCTCTATTTCTTTGCATTGATCGCTGAGGAAGGCTTTCTTATCTCTTCTTGCTATTCTTTGGAACTCTGCATTCAGATGTTTATATCTTTCCTTTTCTCCTTTGCTTTTCATTTCTCTTCTTTTCACAGCTATTTGTAAGTCCTCCCCAGACAACCATTTTGCTTTTTTGCATTTCTTTTCCATGGGGATGGACTTGATCCCTGTCTCATGTATAATGTCACAAACCTTCATCCATAGTTCATCAGGCACACTGTCTATTAGATCTCGTCCCTTTAATCTATTTCTCACTTCCACTGTATAATCATTAGTGATTTGATTTAGGTCATACCTGCATGGTCTAGTCGTTTTCCCTACTTTCTTCAATTTAAGTCTGAATTTGGCAATAAGGAGTTCATGATCTGAGCCACAGTTATCTCCCAGTCTTGTTTTTGCTGATTGCATAATACTTCTCCATCGTTGGCTTCAAAGAATATAATGAATCTGATTTTGGTGTTGACCATCTAGTGATGTCCATGTGTAGACTCTTCTCTTGTGTTATTGGAAGAGGGTGTTTACTATGACCAGTATATTCTCTTGGCAAAAGTCTATTAGCCTTGTTCCTGCTTCATTTCATTCTCCAAGACCAAATTTGCCTGTTCCTTATGTTTCTTGACTTCCTACTTTTACATTCCAGTCCTCTATAATGAAAAGGACATCTTTTTTGGGTGTTCGTTCTAAAAGGTCTTGTAGGTCTTCATAGAACCATTCAACTTCAGCTTCTTCAGCATTACTGGTTGGGGCATAGACTTGGATTACTGTGATATTGAATGGTTTGCCTTGGAAATGAACAGAGATCATTCTGTCATTTTTGAGATTGCATCCAAGTACTGCATTTCGGACTCTTTTGTTGACCATCATGGCTACTCCATTTTTTCTAAGGGATTCCTGCCCTCAGTAGTAGATATAATGGTCATCTGAGTTAAATTCACCCATTCCAGTCCATTTTAGTTTGCTGATTCCTAGAATGTCGACATTAACTCTTGCCACCTGCTGTTTGACCACTTCCAATTTGCCTTTTCTTTAATCTGCTTATTTCCCACCATAGCTTTTATTTAAAATCTGTCATACTGACCTTTACTTGCAATATTTAGTTGTCAAAAGTAATATTTTTCAATTTCATAAATAGATAAATATTTTAATTTTTACCCATCTTTACATTGTAAAGTTATCACTAACTTGACTAGTCTTTCCAAAATAATGGTGCCTGTTTTATAAATATAATTGAACTCATTAGTTTGTACTATTTAGTGTGTGGTTTTTCTTACTCAACTTTATTTGGATGAGATTTCATCCTTGTGAGTTTATGTGTGTGTGTGTGTGTGTGTGTGTGTGTTTTTTCAGGTAGAAATTTATTTCTCTTATTGATCTATGGTATTAGATAAAATAAATTGGAGGCAATAATTAATTATTTTTATTAGTCATATTTAAGGCAGTCCATGGGGTTGCTGAGGGTCAGACATGACTGAGCGACTTCACTTTCACTTTTCACTTTCATGCATTGGAGAAGGAAATGGCAACCCAGTCCAGTTTTCTTGCCTAGAGAATCCCAGGGATGAGGAAGCCTGGGGGGCTGCCGTCTATGGAGTCACACAGAGTCGGACATGACTGAAGTGACTTAGCAATAGCAGATATACTTTGCTTTATTTTTCCTAAAAAATTTATTTGAAGAATTTCAAATTTATGGAAAAGCTTCAAGAATATTTGCCATATTTTTTGGCTTTGTCTGTCTCTTTCATATATGTGTTGATTTGTTTTATTTTTGCTGAACTATTTAAGCAGATGTTGTAGATGTCATTCCATTTTAACTAAATACTTTATCATGTTTCTCCTGAAAGAAGAAATAAAGTGTGTTACATAATGGTAACAACATTATCACACACAAAATGATAAATTTTCACAGAACTTTTATCTAATATTACATTGTTGTTATTAAATTGTCGCTAAATTGTGTCCACCTCTTTGTGACTCTAGCCCACCAGGCTTTTCTGTCCATGAGATTTCCCAAGCAAGACACTGGAGTGGTTTACCATTTCCTCCTCCAGGGGATTTTCTGGACCATGGATTAAAGCTTGTATTGGCAGGTGGATTCTTTACCACTGAGTCATTCCTTATCACTGGGAAGTAGATTCTTTACCACTGGGAAGCCCATCTAATATTATATCCATATCCAAATTTCTCTAATTATTCAGTATTGTTATTTTTCCTTTATAATTTTGTTGTTGCTATCATTGTTTTAGTCTCTGTTCTCAATTTTTATTTTAGAGAGGGGATATATATGAATAACTTAAGATAGCACCACCAACCCAGTGAACGTGAAAGGAGACAGTGAGGGACAGGGGAGCTTGGCATGCTGCAGTCCATGGGGTCACAAATAGTCAGGTATGAGATAGTAGCTGAACAACGATAACAAATATAAATTAAGATATTGCTTTACAATTAAATGCCAAAATTACTCAGTTCCCTGTAATCTAGAACACTGCCTCTAATTTCTTCTATTGTTTGTCTTTTACATTGTGTCCAACATATGTGATGGAAATAAAACAAGGCACAGCAAAAGGAAAGATGTAGTGTCCTCTGAAAGCCAAGTTATTTTTTAAACAGAGTCCCTATATAAAAATCACAGCAACTGTCCCTACTGAAAAGTCATCTTTCATCTCTCTAAGGTTAAGAGAAGATTTTAAAAATTATGGGATCCATGCTACTTGACATCTTCCTCCAGTGTGGTAGCTGCTGAGTTAATCCCCTATGTCATCAGGACTTCTCCTGCTATCATGGTTTATTAGCTTATAGCATGTTCTTCCTTCAGGCCCTAAGGGTCCAGTTACTTTAGGGAAAATTAGAACACCTGAAATCATGCTATCAATACAGTCAGATCCAGGATAGAAGGCATCGTTTTTTAATTTTAAAGTTTTCATAAGCAAATATCTTACATAATATTGTCAACATGTTTAATATGAAAACAATCAATGTAAAATACAATCTTTTAATTGCTTTATTTTTGTATCATTAACATTTGTACTGTTTCTAATAACACCAATTCTATTTTTTCTCAAGGAACATGGAGATCTTTATAATTTCCTGATAATACCTAAATTTATAGGATGAAACAGGAGAATTTAGGTCATGTTTGGGTCAAACTACTGTAACCATGATAGGTTTTGCTTTCATTCTGTTTTTATTAGCATTTTCTCAAGACATATCATTCATTTTGCTTCTTCATAATTGTTTTCTATTTGCATATAAGAATCTTTGTTACTTCTTTTTTGTTTCTGATTTCAAACTATTGTTCTAGAGAGTAAAAACAAATTTGAATCCCCTAATAAAAATTCATGTGAACAATTTTTCAAAAGAAGAATAAAAACATTGGTATTATAGTTCTCTGGGGGAGGGTTTTCTTCATAATAATGTTGACTGTTTAATAGAGTATATTTGAGTGTTCTACATTTACTTTATGCAAACTTGGGCGTGAACTCTGCTTACTTTCCTGTCATTTGAATTACAGATTCTGTGTTGAGTCAAAATATGGTCTAATTTACCACATAACATTAAATACTTTCTTCATTGAAGGATGCCCCAAATGTTAATACAAGCTACATGACGCTTCCCTCTGTGAGCATCAGAGAGTATGCAGAGGTGCAAGCAGATAAATAGCAGATCTACGCTAACTTTACACAGTCTTGATAGTCTGTTTTCGAGCAGTTCTGTCATTTAACCTGCACGAGAAGGCAACGGGACCCCACTCCAGCACTCTTGGCTGGAAAATCCCATGGACGGAGGAGCCTGGTGGGCTCCAGTCCATGGGGTCGCTAAGAGTCAGGCACCACTGAGCGACTTCACTTTCACTTTTCACTTTCATGCATTGGAGAAGGAAATGGCAACCCACTCCAGTATTCTTGCCTGGAGAATCCCAGGGACAAAGGAGCCTAGTGGGCTGCCGTCTATGGGGTCGCACAGAGTCAGACACGACTGAAGTGACTTAGCAGCAGCAGTAGCAGCATACTTGGCTATGGCATATACTTCTCCCATCAGGAGGCTTCCATAAGCCTCTTATCCTTCATCAGAGGGCAGACTGGATGAAAAACATAATCACAGAAAACTAACCAATCTGAACACGTGGACGACATCCTTGTCTAGTTCAATAAATTATGAGCCATGCTGTGTAGGGCCACCCCAGACTGATGAGTCATGGTGACGAGCTCTTACAAAACGTGGTCCATTGAGGAAGAGATGACAAGCCACGTCACTATTCCTCCCTTGAGAACCCCATGAGCAGTATGAAAAGATAAAAATATAGAATACTGAATGATAAACTCTCCATGTCATAGGTGCCCAAGATGCTACTGGAGATCAGCGGAGAAATAACTCCTGAAAGAATGAAGAGACAGAGCCAAAGCAAAAACAAAACCCAGTTGTGGATGTGACTGGTGATAGAAACAAAGTCAGGTGTTATAAAGAGCAATATAACATAGGAACCTGTAATGTTAGGTCTGTGAATCAAGGCAAATTAGAAGTGGTCAAACAGGAGACGGCAAGAGTAAACATTGACATTTTAGGAATAAGCGAACTAAAATGGACTGGAAAGTGTTAATTTAACTCATATGACCATTATCTACTACTGTGGGCAACAATAGTAGTTGCCTTAGAAGAAATGGAGTAGCCATCATAGTTAACAAATGAGTCTGAAATGCAGTACTTGGATGCAATTCCAAAAATGATAGAATGATCTCTGTTCATTTCCAAGAAAAATCATTCAGTATCATGGTAATCAAAGTCTATGCCCCAACCAGTAATGCTGAAGAAGCTGAAGTTGAATGGTTCTGTGAAGACCTACAAGATCTTCTAGAACACCCAAAGAATATGTCATTTTCATTATAGGGGAAAAGAAGGCAAAAGCAGGAAGTCAAGAGACACCTGGAGAAACAGGGAAATTTGGCCTTGGAGTACAGAATGAAGCACGGCAAAGGCTAATGGAGTTTTGCCAAGAGAACGCACTGGTCATAGCAAACACGCTCTTCCAACAACACAAGAGAAGACTCTACACATGGACATCACCAGATGGTCAATACCGAAATCAGACTAATTATATTGTTTGCAGGAAAAGATGGAGAAGCTCTATACAGTCAGCAAAAACAAGACCAGGAGCTGACTGTGGCTCAGATCATGAACTGCTTATTGCCAAATTCAGACTTAAATTGAAGACAGTAGGGAAAACCACTAGACCATTCAGGTATGACCTAAATCAAATCCCTTATGGTTATACAGTGGAAGTGAGAAATAGATTCAAGGGATTAGATCTAATAGACAGGAGTGCCTGGTGCCGTACAGATGGAGGTTTGTGACACTGTACAGGAGACAGAGATCAAGACCATCCCCAGGAAAAAGAAATGCAAAAAAGCAAACTGGCTGTCTGAGGAGGCCTTACAAATAGCTGTGAAAAGAAGAGAAGTGAAAAGCAAAGGAGAAAAGGAAAGATATACCCATTTGAGTGTGGAGTTCCAATGAAGAACAAGGAGAGATAAGAAAGCCTTCCTCAGGGATTAGTGCAAAGAAATAGAGGAAAACAATAGAATGGGAAAGACTAGAGATCTCTTCAAGAAAATTAGAGATACCAAGGGAACATTTCATGCAACGAAGAACACAATAAAGGGCAGAAATGGTATGGACATAAAAGAAGCAGAAGATGTTAAGAAGAGGTGGCCAGAATACACAGAAGAACTGTAAAAAAAGATCTTCATGACCCAGATAATCACGATGGTATGATCACTCACCTAGAGCTAGACATCCTGGACTGCGAAGGCAAGTGGGCCTTAGGAAGCATGACTATGAACAAAGCTAGTGGAGGTGATGGCATTCTAGTTGAGCTATTTCAAATCCTAAAAGATAATCTCTGAAAGCACTGTTCTCAATATGCCAGCAAAGTTGGAAATCTCAGTAGTCCCCACGGGACTGGAAAAGTTCAGCTTTCATTTCAATCCCAAAGAAAGCCAATGCCAAAATGCTCAAACTACTGCACAATTGCAGTCATCTCAAACGCTAGTAAAGTAATGCTCAAAATTCTCCAAGCCTGACTTCAACAGTACATGAACCATGAACTTCCAGATGTTCAAACTTGTTTTTGAAAAGGCAGAGGAACCTGTGATCAAATTGCCAGCATCCGCTGGATCATCTAAAAAGCAAAAGAGTTATAAAAAAAAAAAAAATCTATTTCTGCTTTATTGACTATGCCAAAGCCTTTGACTATGTGGATCACTGCAAACTGTGGAAAATTCTTTAAGACATGGGAATACCAGACCACCTGACCAGCCTCTTGAGAAATCTGTATGCAGATCAGGAAGCAACAGTTAAAGCTTGACATGGAACCACAGACTGGTTCCAAATAAGGAAAGGATTACGTCAAGAATGTATATTGCCACCCTGTTTATTTAACTTATATGCAGAGTACATCATGAGTAACACTGGGCTGGATGAAGCACAAGCTGGAATCAATATTGCTGGGAGAAATACCACTAACCTTAGATATGCAGACGGTACCACACTTATGGCAGAAAGTGAAGAGGAACTAAAAAGCCTCTTGATGAAAGTGAAAGAGGAGAGTGAAATAGTTGGCTTAAAGTTCAACATTCAGAAAACTAAGATCATGGCATCTGGTTCCATCACTTCATGGCAAATAAATGGGGATACAGTGCAAACAGTGGCAGACTTTATTTGGGGGGGAGGTCCAAAATCACTGCAGATATTAACTGCAGCCATGAAACTAAAAGACTCTTACTCCTTAGAAGAAAAGCTATGATCAATCTAGACAGCACATTAAAAAGCAGAGACATTACTTTGCTAACAAAGGTTGGGCTAGTCAAGGCTATGGTTTTTCCAGTAGTCATATATGGATGTGAGGAGAGTTGGACTATAAAAAAATGTTGAGTACTGAAGAATCGACACTTTTGAATAGTGCTGTTGGAGAAGACTCTTTTTTTGTTTTTGTTTTTTTTTTTCACCTTTTATTTTATTTTTAAACTTTACAATATTGTATTAGTTTTGCCAAATATTGAAATGAATGGAGAAGACTCTTGAGAGTCTCTTGGACAGCAAGGAGATCCAACCAGTCAATCCTAAAGGAAATTAGTCCTGAATATTCATTGGAAGGACTGATGTTGAAGCTGAAACTCCAATGCTTTGGCTACCTGTTGCAAAGAGCTGACCCTATTGAAAAGACCCTGATGCTGGGAAAGATTGAAGGTGGGAGGAGAAGGTGATGACAGAGGTTGAGATGTTTGGATGGCATCGACTCAATGGACATGAGTTTGAGTAAACTCCGGGAGTTGGTGATGGACAAGGAAGCCTGGCTTGCTATGGTTCATGGATTCACAAAGAGTCGGACATGACTGATTGACTTAACTGAACTGAACTCATACTAGGCTGTTTTTTATGACCTGTATGTTTTTCACTGGGGAATATGTACATATTTGCAGGTAATTAGAATAATTATTTTTACAAAATAGTAGGAGTTACATAGGTAATCTGTTGTTAAACAGCATAGATTGCCTCGATATTATCAGAAAATATTCTGTGAAGATACTTATGGAACACATAATTTGATAAAACAATTTTAAAAAATGACAGAGGATTTGGTGCTGGTGTGGAAGAAACTAGATTGACTTTGGATTGAAAATTGCTAAATCTGGAAAAATAAAATAAAATTGCTAAAGCTGAATGATGAGTACATAGGGATTCTTGCCAAGTTTCTTTACTTTTATACGTGTCTGAGATTTTTCATTAAAAAAGAATTGGCTAGAAATTTCCCTGGTGGTCCAGTGGTTAAGACTTCACCTTCCAAAATAGGGATGAGGGTGTGATCCCTGACCAAGGGGCTAAGATGCCTTTTGGCCAAAAAAAAAAAAAAAAAAAAAAAAGGCAAAATACAAGCAACAGAAGCAATATTGTAACAAATTCAACATTAAAAAAAAAAAAAAAAAAAAAAAAAAAAACAGGTTAAATGGAGAAGAGGGGAGTGGTGCTCTTAGTTTAGAAGGGGACTTTTCTCTAGTGAAAAATTATACAAAAGATTCTTGGATTTTTGATACTAGCCTCTGGGTCCAAGGGCTTCCCTGATAGCTCAGTTGGTAAAGAACCTGCCTGCAATGCAGGAGACTCTGGTTTGATTCCTGGGTTGGGAAGATCCACTGGAGAAGGGATAGGCTACCCACTCCAGTATTCTTGGGCTTCCCTTGTGACTCAGCTCATAAAGAATTCACCTGCAGTGTGGGAGACCTGGGTTCAGTCCCTGGGTTGGGAAGTCCCTGGAGAAGGGATAGGCTACCCATTCCAGTATTCTGGCCTGGCGAATTTCATGGACTGTATAGTCCATGGTGTCACAAAGAGTTAGACAGAACTGAGTGACTTTCACTTTCACTTTCTGGGTCCAAGGTGCTGTTCTCAGTGGTAATGCAAAACCCTCACAACTGTTAGCCTCAATATAAGTTTCTTTGTCATTCAGTGCTGCTCTCTGGCATGGTTATTTTGCTAAAATACAAGACAGGAATATATGCAGTAGTGGAAGCTTTTCCTCCAAGATAATGATATAATATCAAGTCATTCATTGAAGGATCAGGAGGGAGTCTAGCCCTAGACAAGCAACCAAATGCAAAGATTAGATGAAGGGGTACAAGAGAAAGACACCAAAAGGGAGAAGTATCAAAAATGCCAAAATAAGGCGAAAAATAAAATTGGACGAAATTCTACTTTTCTATGCTTATCAAGTAGTAACAACTGACTCCATTATGCCTGTTTTGAAGACTTTCAAAGAAACTTAAGGCATACTGGAGACTGCAGAGGGTAGTCTTTTGGGGAAAAAAAATAGGAGCCTACATTAGGTTGAATTTTGTAAAAGTTTCTTTTTAAATTATAGCTTGTTTTTATTAAAGGTTTAAATGGAGTAAAATGTTCTTTGGTTGGGAGGAATTATTTTTGTTTGTTTGTTTGTTTTTTGGCCCTCAGAATCACGAATAAATTGATCCAGGAGTTTCATTTTATTTTTGTTGTCTCTGACTCTCATTATCCTCCCAATTTCATATTGGCTCTGGGGAACACTAATTTCCTATTCACCCTCAGGCTCAAACTAGTTATGGGCTTATGGTAGGAGTGGATTCTAGAACAGGGTCATGTCTATTTGAGAATATATATGCTGTAGACATTAAGCTGAAGGCTAATGTCCCAGGCTTTCCAAGACATCTGCTCACCTTATTAAAATTTTCTTTTTTCTTTCCATGTTAATAGCTGCCTTGCTTCTGATCAGTACACATCACAGGTCCTGCCTACTCAATTTACATTTAGAAATCATGACTCCCATGGTACTGTCCTGGCTGTCTGCCCAGAATGTGTTATTGGTGACCCTGTTGTTCTCTTCTTTAAACACCAAGTTAATTATGACTTGTTGGGGCCTCTGATGGTATCTGATGACCTTTGAGACACCATACACTCCCTTGCTAATCTTTTAACAAGTAGATCCAATTCTATATGAGAGAATCCCATCTAAAAATGTGCCAAATCAGGTCAAAGAAAAGCTAAATGGTCCCTTTTGATGAAGTGACACTCCAGACAATATACTTGCGTGTATACCCACCTTTGCAACCAGATTGTATTAGATGCTATTTCAACAGAATGGTACACTCTCTTTCTCATCTCTGTTTAGCAAGCTCAATTAAATATGAACTAGAGTACTAAGGCTGGCCAAAAAGGATTTTTACAATATCGGCTAATTTTTGCTGAGGAGTCTGGGATTTTTACAGGTTTAAATAATATTCCAGTCCTACATTAGTTTGTTTATTGGTTTACATTTGACTTTCATCTAGAAATGCTAAACATCAGAAATAATTTTAGAAAAAGGTATAAAATTTTGTTTTAGTTTTAAAGTGCTCCAAACATATGTATTAATATATAATATATGTATTTGTCCTGAAAAATGTTTTCCAGTAAGTATATAATTTTTTAAAATTGCAGAATCTAAAATAGTAGCAAGTTTAATAGATGGATTCATATTCATGTGATAATCACATGTAAATTACTGGAGAAATTTAGAAAAATATGTATCATCTTATTTAATATTTTTGTACAAAAACTCAGAGAATTTGCTATTGGTGTATAAAGATTTCCTGATGTAGTACTTTTTTTCTTGTTGTAGAGTAAAATTGAGTTTATTCAATGTGAGTATATTTTTATTTGTTTCAGGCATTCCTAGATAATGGAGTACAACTATTTTGTATTGAAATCATAAAAAAACAGAAAAGCTATTTTGGACCTTTCCATTTTATTAAAAAGTAAGCAAAGATACATACATTAAAAAGAGATATACCTTCATCCATCATAAGCTAAAATATATTTATATTTATCTTACATTCATGACATTGATAAATCTGAATGGGTGAAGAATAAACATGCATTGATTATTAACTGTAATTGTATTATTATTATTTGAATACATAATCTGTAATATGATCTTATATTCATTAGAAGTCCACTGATAAACCCCCTTCTCCAGAATATGACACTTAATTCTAAAAAAAATATAAAAATAAAAATGATGTTTAGAAAATGTTTGAAAGAAAATGTTGAAAATAATACAAATAAGATGATTATATTATGACCCATCTAAGGGGAGTTAACAGGGCAATAGTAGTTGAGACAAAGAGAAAAGAAAAATATATGAATTTAAAAGACAACAAAATATTGAGGTAATAAATACTATCATACACCTTTCACCAGGTAACCTTAACACTTTCTACTTTAAGCATTTGTTTGTCAGGACAAAATTCTTCAGAAAGAATTGACACTTTCTGTTTTCAGGCAGTTCCACAACTAAGTGAATTGTAGCAGAAGTGGCCCTTGAAAGCAGACCCTCAGTTTGGGACACTCAGCTGTCAATTGACCACAGCGTCTCATTGCTGGTAGAAAGTAGGGGATGGTGTCCTAGGGTTTATCATAGCACTGTGGCCCTGAGATGGCCACTTCTGAGTGACTGGGATGAGACACAGATAAAAGGGGAATGGTTGAATTACACTCTCATTCTAGTCTTTAAATAGCATGAAAGCAAGAGTGTTGGGGTCCTTTAATGGACCAGGACCTGGTGGTCTGGAGGCGATGATAAGAAAGCAAAAGAGAGAAAGAGGTTGATACTCCCTGGTTTATGTAGAAAACCAATAAACTCCCTGACACAGGACTTGCATCTCTTGTGAAGGCACCGGGTGCCCTCTCGAGATGGGGTGAAGGCACAGGGTGCCTTCTCAAGAGAGTCTTAGAAGACCGGGCAGAAGAATGAGTAAGACGGGTCTCTGTGCTCCAAGGGATCAGCCAAGGAGAGAAAGAGAGAGAAAGAAAGACATGGGGACCCAAGCTCTGATGGAGCAAATTGCTTTAATGATTTTTCTGTGAGTATATATAGGCTGTAGTACAAGAAGTTTCTTTCATCAATGATAAAGATCAGAAAACCAAATGTACAGTAACTGTTACCAAGGGAACAAGGGATGATGATGGTCACAAGGTCAGGAGACAATCCATATCTTAAGAAAGGGGATCGAGACTAAGCAGTTTTGTCATAAAGAGAATGTTTACTAAAGGAGATTCAAGCATGTCTCACACAATGACCCCAGTTCCTGGGAGCAGTGTACTATTCTGCTTAAAAAGAAACAAAGGACTTGTGAGAAACAGCACGTAGGAATTTTCCTGTTAAACATTCCCTGACACAAGAGTAATGATGAAGATTTAGAAGTTGGCTGATTTCTGGGGGCTTCCGTGGTCGGTCAGAGGTTAAGACTCTGCACTTCCAGTGCAGAAGGTATATGTTCAATACCTGGTTGGGGAGCTAAGATCCCACATGCTACACAGTGTGACAAAGAAAGGAAAAAATTACTAAAGTTGGTTTGTTTCTAAATCAAAAATGCTTATGTGACACTAATTACCTGCTGTGGAAGCCAAAAGGCTTATGTAGCATCATTTATTGAGGGCTTCAAGTTTTGTAGCCACTGTCTAAACTTCTACAAATCAGGCCACAGATTTAACTGTAAAAGTAAAAGAATAGTAAAGCAAACAGTATAGAGACATGATAGATTCCCCATGATAAAACCAGGGCCCAATAGAGAATGAGTGAGACATTTGTATGGCTGTATATGGACACTTGAACCCACTGATTCCCTTAAGTGCTCAGGGCTAGCACATTTAGCACACACCTCCTTGCTGGAAGAGAGCATCCTCTCCTGTCTGGAGGTCTTAGAGAAACTTCACCTGGGTCATTCCTCTTAAACAAGATACTTGTCTTACTCATGACCCATGCCTACGCTCACCATTGTCTTATGATGAGTAACTAGGTTTATTTTTTATTTTTATTTTTTTTAGCTTTTTAAAAATGTTTATAAAAGTATAAAACAAAAGGAAAGCAAAAAAAAAAAAAAAAAAAAAAAAAAGAAAAGAAAAAAATTTTTTATGAAAGTATAGTTGATTTGCAGTGTTGTGTTAATTTCTGCTGTCCAGCAAAGTGATGGAGTTATGCATATATACATTCTTTTTCATTATGCTTTATCACACATGTTGACATATTGAATATATTCCCCTGTGCTATACAGTAGCACCTTGTTTTTTATCCATCCTATATTTAATAGTTGGCATCTGCTGGCCCCAAACTCCTAATCCTTCCCTTCCCCTCTCCCTAGGCAACCACAGTCTGTTCTCTATGTCTGTGAGTCTGTTTCCATTTTGTGGGTATGTTCATTTGTGTAGGATTTTAGATTCCACAGATGCAATACCATACAGAATTTGTGTTTCTCTTTCTGACTTACTTTGCTTAGTAAGATAATCTCTAGGTTTAGATCTCAGCAAGGCTCTAGCTGAAAAGCATACTCCCTCCTGGGGATTCTGGATGCTTATTTATAGAAAAATTTTGCAGGGCTTGACATTATGTACCAGCACGGATAAATGAGATATTTGTGAGAGTGGATCTTCTAGTTTTGGGGCTGGAAGGAGGTGAAAAATATAACTGAATAAAATTGGGTTTATGGTTGTTCTCTTAGTTTCCCATCATGTGCACGCTCAGTTGCTAAGTCATGTCTGACTCTTTGTGACTCCATGGACTGTGGCCTGCTAGGGTCCTCTGCCCATGGGATTTTCCAAGCAAAAATACTGGAATGGGTTGTCATTTCCTCCTCCAGAGGATCTTCCCAACCCAGGAACTGAATCCATGTTTCCTGTGTCTCCTGCATTGACAGGCTGATTCTTTACCATTGAGCCAACTGAGAAGCCTCTCACCTTCCCATTAGTCAACCTTTGACATCTAGTCAAGTTTTGACATATTGTCAAGGACACCTTGAATTAGTGTGAATACACTGCTAAGACGGCTGCTTGAAGCTTGTAAACAACAATGGCCTATATGAAATGAGAGCATATCAATTTCAGCCTTGCAGAGTACTGAGAAAGGGGACAAGAAGTGCAGGGAAGAGGCTTTAAATAATAGATTTTTTACATAAGACTAAAGATCTCATTATCTGACTGTGTCCTTCACTAAGTCCCAGAGGACACTGATTACACAAAAGCAATAAAGACTGCCCTGTAGAGAGGGCACTGAAATCATTAAGGTCAGGAATAGCTGTGCTCTGTAGCATAGCTGACAGTAGGAAACGTTGTTTGGAACTGTGCTTCTTCATTTCAAGGGGGATGGAATATTCCAGAATGGTACAAGACAGATGACTGCATTTGCCTGTAGGAGAAGAATTAGAATAATATTGTAATGGAAATAATGATGAGTAACAACCAAGTTCATTGTTCCACAATGAGCTACAGTGTTTACTGATACATGGAGGTGGGATTCCCAAGTGGCTCAGTAGATAGGCCAAGTGATGTGCCTGCCATTCCACTCTTTAACCAGAAGAGTAAATCAGAAGTAATACTGGTCTCTGAAAGAAATTCAGAGATGAGTGACATCCTCAAAAATTTATTATGGTTGTCCCCATTATGTTCATACTGAATGCCCTGGTCTCTAGTAATTTCCTCATATGCAGCACTCAATTGAACACTTGAGTGAAACTTCACAGGTGTATGGAGTCATTGTTCTGTGTGTATCTCTCTTCTCCATTACCCTTACCTATGAATGTTGGCTGTCTTGGCTTCTTTAGGATCTCAACTCTTCAGAATGAATTCAAGGTATGTTCTGGATCCTACCTGGGTTCCCCCTTGTGCTATGGCCTGGAAATTTTCTCCAGCTCGTGATCTGTGACAGTTGAAAAATCTCACCTTTTCAATCTCTCATGGATCATCATCCTTTGTTGCCTGATTAATTTAAATGCCTTGAATGTTCTGCTTCATAGTTTGTCTATTTTTTAGTTTTTCTTTTTTTCAAATGGGCTGATAAATATGGTTCTTATTACTCCCTCTTGACTAAAAGAAGAAGTTAGTGATAGAGTTGATTCAGTGTGAGGTATGAATGGCTGTGAGGGTAGTGAACTATAGCATAATCATTTGGTGTACTGACAACATGCCTACTGGCCATATCTTTATTCCCCTTCTGCTGTGTTAGAGAGTTCTAGGGCATGCTAAAACATCTTATCTCAAGTTGTGCTTAGTTTCTCACTATTGTATTTCAAAGACTTTTTTTTTTTTTTTTTTTAAATCATTCAGCCCACAAATAGGACAACTGGGGAATTAGAAGCTACTGTTTTCCAGAAAAGATTCTTTATTCTCAATGAATGGAGGAAGTGAGTCAGTGGGAAAATATTCATTTTTTATTCCTGAGAGGGACAAGGCTATAGTGTATTGTACACAGAGTGAGTCACATTCTTCACAGTGGCTTCTGAATCACTAATACACATTTGCGTTTCCTTCTCTTACTCTCTCAGAATCATTTTTTTTCCTATTTCCTTATATCATCCCCCAAACAGGTTACCTGCACCAAAGTGTTTGCCTTAATCTCTGCTTTTAGAGAAACTCTGAATTTAAATGCATATAATTGTGTACTTATGTTGCAGTTTATCAGAAAGCCCTGGGACATCACTAGAAAAGGAGTCAACATCACTCCAAAATGGATATAGAACTTCAAAATGCTATATAATGGACTATTACTCAGTCAAACCTTTAATTCAAATCAATTTGTTTAAACATTTCCAGAGTTAAAAAATGAAATAAATTCTTTAAATATATTTAGATCTGTATCTATATACTTATAGTTTGAAAACTCAAAAGCAAAAAAAAAAAAAAAAAAAAAAAATGTATTTTTATTCAATATTTTAGCCCAGAAGTCCAAGTAGTTTATTCTAGAAGAATCTTCTTTTCTTTCTGACTCCTTGCTCTATGAAAATCTTTATACTGCTTTCCTTCAAGATAAGATGTTTGGTTGCATCATTTTGGGGTTCACAACATGTGATTACTTATTTCTTAAGATTTCTGTAGAAGTCCTATTGCCTACTAGCATTTATGTCAGGGTGAAAAATTTTGTGCCAACCTGATTGATTTCCATTTTTTTTTTAGTACCTAAAAGTTTTGTCTGAATATTTGTAGGAATCTTTGTAATATTTAAAAGTATAACTTGTTTTAAATGTGATTTTATTACTGGCCTAAAATTAAATCTATATTTCATTATTGCAAAAAGTGAATTTAATTCATTCTCTATTGTTTTTATTCATCTTAGTGCATTGATGGTGCTTTAATACTCAACTGATTTTACTGCATTAAAATTTTTTTAGAAGCATTTATCAAGGTTTATCATTTTTTTAACAAGTTTATAAATATCATATTAATATTTTAATGAGCTGACATAGGTCATACACTGAAATATTTTTACTCTACATTTCACTTGAAATATCATTCACAAGCAGTGCAATTTTATAGACAATAAAAAAAAATCAGAACTATGCTTAATACTTTCAATAGCTTTGTGTCTCATGTGGGTTAAAAGCTAAAGTCTACTGAGAAACTAAATATTTCCTGCCATATTAGTAAACAAGGATGTCAAATCATCAGTGATTACAGCCTCCCAATCTGAGCTGGTGAGTCCTATGGGCACTCATGAAGGAGAATACCTGTGAATAATCAGGACTGCAGCCACTCCCTACGGTGAATCTCAAGGGAGATCAGACTGTGAAAAAAACACGAGATATTGGTACAGAAGAGCTGAGATGCATATCAAAGGAATGATTTCAGTGAGTCCAGACTCTTGCATTTTTCCATACATAGAAAAGTGCTAGATCCCTTAACTTGAGATATCTGGGTTCATTTAATTAGCAATAATCTTTTGATGTGCAGACTACCTGCCCTTTGTTGCAAAATTTCTATATAATCTGACTCTTTCCCTTTCCTCCTTGGAGTAGCTCTCTCCAGGCCACTTGAGATGCTATCTACTGGCTTGAAATTCTAAAGCTTCCCACCAAATAAAATATAGATTGTGACTATTTTTTTAAGTTGACATTACCTGGCTCCAAAAGCAATCATGATCTGACCCTCTCCTAAATCCTCGCTCAACAACATTTTAAATGCATTTCCACAAAACTTTCATTTTCTCACTATGCTCCTGTCACTCCAACTTCTCATAATTCCATACCAGCTCAAAGTCTTTGCAATATACTTTTTTCTTTTCATAGAATGCTTCATTGTTTGATGTCTGTGATTTATGTCCCTACATTATTCAATTTTCTACTTAAAATTCCCTTTAAAAGATATCTTCTGACTACCTTGTGTAAACTAAAATTCCTTCTTCCAGATCAATCAGATCTGTCACTCTCTAGGTACTTATTTTTATTTGGTGCACATTTCACAACCTGACGTATTATATACCTTTAACTTTATTAGTTTGTATTCCTTATAAACTTAACCAATTGCTTTGCCTTTGATCAATATGCCAAGACAAATTTAACATTAGAAAATTTAACAGAGGAAAATTTTCTTATCTCTCCTTGCTATTCTTCAGAATACTGCATTCAGATGCTTATATCTTTCCTTTTCTCCTTTACTTTTTGCTTCTTTTCTTTTCAGAGCTATCTGTAAGGCCTCCCCAGACAGCCATTTTGCTTTTTTTCATTTCTTTTCCATAAGGATAGTCTTGATCCCTGTCTCCTGTACAATGTCACGAATGTCCGTCTCCAGTTCATCACTCTATCTATCAGATCTAGTCCGTTAAATCTATTTCTCACTTCCACTGTATAATCATAAGGGATTTGATTTAGGTCATCTCTGAATGGTCTAGTGGTTTTCCTTACTTTCTTCAATTTAAGTCTTCATTTGCCAATAAGGAGTTCATGATCTGAGCCACAGTCAGCTGTCAGTCTTATTTTTGCTGACTGCATAGAGCTTCTCCATCTTTGGCTGCAAAGAATGTAATGAATCTGATTTCAGTGTTGACCATCTGGTGATGTCCATGTGTAGAGTCTTTTCTTGTGTTGTTGGAAGAGTGTGTTTGCTATGACCAGTGCATTCTCTTGGCAAAACTCTACTAGCCTTTGCCCTGGTTCATTCCGTATTCCAAGGCCAAATTTGCCTGTTACTCCCTGTGTTTTTTGACTTCCTAAGAAATAGAGGAGTACAACAGAATGGGAAAGACTAGAGATCTCTTCAAGAAAATTAGAGATACAAAGGGAACATTTCATGCAAAGGTGGGTTTGATAAAGGACAGAAATGGTATGGACCTAATAGAAGCAGAATATATTAAGAAGAGGTGGCAAGAATACACAGAAGAACTATACAAAAAAGAGCTTCACAACCCAGATAATCACAATGGTGTCATCAATCACCTAGAGCCAGACATCCTGGACTGTGAAGCCAAGTGGGCCTTAGAAAGCATCACTAGGAACAAAGCTAGTGAAGGTGATGGAATTCCACTTGAGCTATTTCAAATCCTGAAAGATGATGTTGTGAAGGTGCTGCACTCAATATGCCAGAGAATTTGGAAAACTCAGCAGTGGCCACAGGACTGGAAAAGGTCAGTTTTCATTCCAATCCCAAAGAAAGGCAATGCCAAAGAATGCTCAAACTACCACACAATTGCACTCATCTCACACACTAGTAAAGTAAGGCTCAACATTCTCCAAGCCAGGCTTCAGCAATATGTGAGCTGTGAACTTCCAGATGTTCAAGCTGGTTGTAGAAAAGGCAGAGGAACCAGAGATCAAATTGCCAACATCTGCTGGATCATGGAAAAAGCAACAGAGTTCCAGAAAAACATCATTTCTGCTTTATTGACTATGCCAAAGCCTTTGACTGTGTGGATCGCAATCAACTGTGGAAAATTCTGAAAGAAATGGGAATACCAGACCACCTGACCTGCCTCTTGAGAAACCTATATGCAGGTCAGGAAGCAACAGTTAGAACTGGACATGGAACAATAGACTGGTTCCAAATAGGAAAAGGAGTACGTCAAGGCTGTATATTGTCACCCTGCGTATTTAACTTATATGCAGAATACATCATGAGAAACACTGGGCTGGAAGAAGCACAAGCTGGAATCAAGATTGCCGGGAGAAATATCAACAACCTCAGATATGCAGATGACACCACCCTTATGGCATAAAGTAAAGAAGAACTAAAGAGCCTCTTGATGAAAGTGAAAGAGGAGAGTGAAAAAGTTGGCTTAAAGCTCAACATTGAGAAAACTAAGATCATGGCATCCAGTCCCATCACTTCATGGGAAGTAGATGGGGAAACATTGGAAACAGTGTCAGACTTTATTTTTCTGGGCTCCAAAATCACTGCAGATGGTGACTCTAGCCGTGAAATTAAAAGACGGTTACTCCTTGGAAGGAAAGTTATGACCAGCCTAGATAGCATATTCAAAAGCAGAAATATTATCTTGCCAACAATTGTCCGTCTAGTCAAGGCTATGTTTTTTCCTATGATCAGGTATGGGTGTGAGAGTTGCACTGTGAAAAAAGCTGAGCACTGAAGAATTGATGCTTTTGAACTGTGGTGTTGAAGAAGACTCTTGAGAGTCCCTTGGACTTCAAGGAGACCCAACAAGTCCATTCTAAAGAAATCAGTCCTGGGTGTTTTTTGGAAGGAGTGATGCTAAAGCTGAAACTCCAGTACTTTGGCCACCTCATGCAAAGAATTAATTCATTGGAAAAGACTCTGATGCTGGGAGGGATTGCAGGCTGGAGGAGAAGGGGTACGACAGAGGATGAGATGGTGGATGGCATCACCGACTCGATGGACATGAGTTTGAGTGAACCCCGGGAGATGGCAATGGACAGGGAGGCCTGGCGTGCCACAGTCCATGGAGTCGCAAACAGTCGGACACGACTGACCGACTGAACTGAACTGAACTGAATTTAACAGAAGCATGTTTTTAAAAGTTATTGAAAACTGTATTATCTGGCCAAAGCAGTTCTTCTGCCCTGGGGTAATAAATAAGTTATGACTTCCTAGTGTCTCACTGAACTACCAAAGTGTAATCGTGGTTACAAGAAAATAACAGAAGATTGTTTGAAATTAAATATTGTGCATTATATAAATCAAGAGAACCATAATAAATTCCCTATCCTCTTCACTATAATATAGCAAAGAGGTACTTTCTAAATCAAAGCTTTTACTATGTAAGTGGTAAAATAAATCAAGCCATTAACCAACACAGCATTAAGTTATTAAATCATTGTTGAGGAAAATGTCACTTCAGTTAGAAACCTCCTTTGTAGACATAACACCATTAGGGTAACTTACCAATATCAAATACAGACTTTCAGGAGTGTTGAGTGGATTTATAAATAATGTTCCTCCAAAGGAAAATTTCACTTTATAAAAATGACAACATTCAGCAAAGTAGCAGCTATTCTGTAACACTAGTCATGTAAAAAAATTTAAAAAGTAGAATTCAGATGATGAGCTATTTAAAGTATAAAGAGTTTTAATGTGACATTTTTATCAGAGAAACACACCAAAATATCACAATAAACAAAATAGGCAATGACAAATCGATTCTTTTTCTTTTGACTATGAGAGGAATGTTGATAAATCATTAATCTTTTTAAACTCTTTTGAAAGAAATCATATTATCAAATGCATTGGTTACATTACTTTGTGTTGCATTTATGCACTATTAAAATACCACACCATGAATTGTCTCTTCACCCCAGCAACTTTCATTGCTGCTTCTTATTTTCCTACTGTGGCTGAAACTATTATCTTTATGAAGGTATTATAATATGAAAGGCATATTTTCATATAGACATGACAAACTGCCCCAATATGTCACAGTCAGATCAGATCAGTCGCTCAGACGTGTCCGACTCTTTGTGATCCCATGAATTGCAGCACGCAGGCTTCCCTGTCCACCAACTCCCGGAGTTCACTCAGACCCACGTCCATCTAGTCAGTGATACCATCCAGCCATCTCATCCTCTGTCGTCCCCTTCTCCTCCTGCCCCCAATCCCTCCCAGCATCAGGGTCTTTTCCAATGAGTCAACTCTTCGCATGAGGTGCCCAAAGTACTGGAGTTTCAGCTTTAGCATCATTCCTTCCAAAAAAATCCCAGGGCTGATCTACTTCAGAATGGACTGGTTGGATCTCCTTGTAGTCCAGGGGACTCTCAAGAGTCTTCTCCAACACCAGAGTTCAAAACCATCAATTCTTCGGCGCTCAGCCTTCTTCACAGTCCAACTCTCACATCCATACATGACCACAGGAAAAACCATAGCCTTGACTAGACGGACCTTTGTTGGCAAAGTAATGTCTCTGCTTTTGAATATGCTATCTAGGTTGGTCATAACGTTCCTTCCAAGGAGTAAGCGTCGTTTAAATTCATGGCTGCAGTCACCATCTGCAGTGATTTTGGAGCCCAGAAAAATAAAGTCTGACACTGTTTCCCCATCTATTTCCCACGAAGCAGTGGGACTGGATGCCATGATCTTTGTTTTCTGAATGTTGAGCTTTAAGCCAACTTTTTCACTATCCACTTTCACTTTCATCAAGAGGCTTTTGAGTTCCTTTTCACTTTCTGCCATAAGGGTGGTATCATCTGCATATCTGAGATTATTGATATTTCTCCCGGCAATCTTGATTCCAGCTTGTGTTTCTTCCACTCCAGAGTTTCTCATGATGTACTTTGCATATAAGTTAAATAAACAGGGTGACAATATACAGCTTTGACAAACTCCTTTTCCTGTTTGGAACCAGTCTGTTGTTCCATGTCCAGTTCTAACTGTTGCTTCCTGACCTGCATAAAAATTTCTCAAGAGGCAGGTCAAGTATTCCCATTTTCTTTCAGAATTACCACAGTTTATTGTGATCCACACAGTCAAAGGCTTTGGCATAGTCAATAAAGCAGAAATACATGTTTTTCTGGAACTCTCTTGCTTTTTCTATGATCCAGCAGATGCTGGCAATTTGATCTCTGGTTCCTCTGCCTTGTCTAAAATTAGCTGGAACATCAGGAAGTTCACGGTTCACATATTGCTGAAACCTGGCTTGGAGAATTTTGAGCCTTACTTTACTAGCATGTGAGATGAGTGCAATTGTGCGGTAGTTTGAGCATTTTTTGGCATTGCCTTTCTTTGGGATTGGAATGAAAACTGACCTTTTCCAGTCCTGTGGCCACTGCTGAGTTTTCCAAATTTGCTGGCATATTGAGTGCAGCACCTTCACAGCATCATCTTTCAGGATTTGGAATAGCTCAACTGGAATTCCATCACCTCCACTAGCTTTGTCCATAGTGATGCTTTCTAAGGCCTACTTGACTTCACATTCCAGGATGTCTGGCTCTAGGTCAGTGATCACACCATTGTGATTATCTGGGTCGTGAAGATTTTTTTGGACAGTTCCTCTGTGTATTCTTGCCATCTCTGCTTAATACCTTCTGCTTTTGCTAAACAAAAGAATGTCAGCGACATTAACTGTCCAGTTGGAAAAAGTGGAAAAAGCATGCAACTGAATATTCCCAAGGAAAATCTTTGATGATTAAAAAAAAAAAAAAAAATTCACATAAAGACTGTAATATTAATTCCAATTTCATTCTTAGAAATTGTCACAATCAATACATTTCTCCTATATAAGCTTATTATTTAGATAAGGTAATTCAAGAGCAAAAAGTGATATTTGTACATCGTTTTCTTTGAACTCATGAAGTGTACTTCAGAGGTCCCTATTCATAATCATATACATATCTATATAGTAGTTATTTTGTGAACATCTACTCTATTTTTGCTTCAAATGTCATTTGCCAATGTGAAAATAAAAGTTGTTGTTAGTTATAGTTTCACTTTTGTGTATCTATCTGTGTGATGTTCTCAGCCAATAACATATATAGGCATAAACTGGTGAACTAAAACACATGTTCAAATGTTTATTGAGTTTTTCTTTTATTTAGCTTGACTTCTTCATTTATTTTCCCTGTGTTAGTATAAAATATAGGAAAATACAAGTTTGTATAATTTTATCTAATAATTTACCTTTGTATACTGTCTCTTTCCCCAAGATTATGAGTATACTAAGGTCAAGAAGAAAGACAAAAAATAGTAACTTCTGAATCGAAATAAACCATTAGCACAAGGGAAAATATAAATATGGAAAGTTAAGGATTATAGAAAAGCACGGCTTTAAGTAGATTACAGAATTGTTTAAATTAACCCTATTTGACATTTAGCTTCCCAAAAGCAAAAGTGAAATGTGTATGAAAGTCGCTCCATCATATCAAACTCTGTGCAACGCCATGGACTGCACAGTGCCTGGAATTCTTCAAGCCAGAATATTGGAGTGGATAGTTGTTCTCTTCTCCAGGGGATCTTCCCACCTCAGGGATCGAACCTATGTCTCTCATGATGCAGGTGGATTCTTTATCAAGCTGAGCTATCAGGAAAGCCCAAGAATACTGAAGTGGGTAGCCTATCCCTTTTCAGCGGATCTTCCTGACCCAGGAATTGAACTGGGGTCTCCTGCATTGCAGGTGAATTTTTTACTAGCTAAGCAACCAGGGAAAACTAAAGTGAAATGGAGATGTGATAATTTCTTGAAAGTGTTAGTCGCTCAGTGGTGTCCAACTTTTGGTGACCCATTGGACTACAGCCCACCGGGCTCCTCTGTCCGTGGAATTTTCCGGGTAAGAATATTATAGTGGGTTGCCATTCTCTTCTTTAGGCGATCTTCCTAACCCAAGGATCAAACCTGGGTCTCCCATGTTGCAGTCAGATTCCTTACCACCTGAGCCACCAGGGGAGCCTGATTATTTCATTGGTTTTAATGAAAAGAGAGGAAGACTGATATTTTCAGAAAAGCAAATAATTACCATATTATAAAGATCTCAAATACTATTTCTGCACCACATCTCATATGTTGACAATGAGAAGGATATAGTGCACTGTTATCAAAACTATTGCTGGGACAAAGTCAAATGTGGGCTTAATTTGAATTTAATATCATTTTTGATCATGCATGCAAAAATTATCACAGTGTTATTTTGGGAAAGCAAATGATAATACTGTTTTAGTACATTACTTTTTATATGAAAAAATGTGCAGTACCTGTTAGATAAAGGAATAAATGACTTTATTGTGATCAGATTTTCTATGAAATTATATCCATACTTATCTTTATGCTGCTTAAGAAGCTGGATAGGAGAAGGCCATGGCCCCCCACTCCAGTACTCTTGCTTGGAAAATCCCATGGACGGAGGAGTCTGTTAGGCTGCAGTCCATGGGGCGCTAAGAGTCAGACACGACTGAGTGACTTCACTTTCACATTTCACTTTCATGCATTGGAGAAGGAAATGGCAACCCACTCCAGTATTCTTGCCTGGAGAATCCCAGGGACAGGGGAGCCTGGTGGGCTGCCGTCTATGGGGTCGCACAGAGTTGGACACGACTGAAGCGACTTAGCAGCAGCAAGAATATGGATAGGAAATAGTTTTTAAGAAGCCTATTCAAAACTGGGGCCAAAGAGATGTGCTGGGTGTGTCTGGTTGACAATTATACCCTCACACAAAGTGAGGGTCATTTTCTTTCATAAAGAAAATGTGGATCTGATAGAGCACACAGATAATTAATTAAACATCTAAAATTATGAACTATGCAACATGTTCAGATAATTTTAGCTTGACAGTTTTCAAAATTCATAACCTAACCAGTTGTTTATGATGGCATAAGGGTGAACTAGATCAGTAATTCATCCATTGAAATTTAATTTTATGCAACATTGTTTCTTAATGATTCCTAGAAACACTGGTTGCAAAATGCATTCAATAAGTTAGTGAAAAATTTGACCTGCTATATACAGTCATTAACAAATACTGACTTTATATGAAAAGTATATATAAAAGGGGAGATCAGTTTTGTATAGTTAATCATTAGAATTTTTTGAATAGTTTTATAGCCATTACCTTTTTAAACTCACAGTTAACTGCATTAACTCCTGGTTAATGCCCAGCACAATATATAGGATTTGCATATCCTGATTATCTATAATGAACAGGCATGGTTTCTGAGAGTGTTGTACTGATAATACTCTGTGGAGAGGGTTGGCAAACTCTGATTTGTATATTTGCCAGTTTCACAGTGTAAATACTACCATAGCCAATTTCAAGCTACCAATCAGATGTCATGGAAAATGGAGATGGAAAGAAATACTCAGTAGTACCATTTTATATGGTATTTTCACCATACAGATTTTAATACAGACTTTATCACACAAATAAACATTGTTAATATTTAAATAGCCTCAAGAATTATATAAAAGCAACATGTAATTACCAGTCAATTCTAAAGGAAATCAACTTCTGAGTATTACTTGGAAGGACTGATGCTGAAGCTCCAAAACTTTGGCCATCTGATGCGAAGAGCCAATTCTTTGGAAAAGACACTAAAGCTGGAAAAAACTGAAGGCAAAAGGAGAAAGGGGTGGCAGAAGATGAGATGGTTAGATAGCATCACTGACTGAATGGACATGAGTTTGAGTAAATTTCAGGAGATAGTCAAAGACAGGGAAGCCTGGCGTGCTGCAGTCCATGGGGTCACAAAGAGCTGGACACCACTCAGACTGAACAACAGCAACATGTGATAAAATAATTATAAATGATGAATTTTGAATATTTACTGATTTATAGGTTTATATTATTTAATTTTTACTAGTAGCTATGTTTAAAATTTTAGTGCCTGTGTTTACAAATTTCCTGGAAATTTAATATTCTTCTGAGACCATAGTAACAGGTTTTTAACACCTCTTGGGTGCCAGCATGCTAAGTCACTTCAGTCATGTTCAACTCTTTGGGACCCTATAGACTGTAGCCCACTAGGCTCCTCTATCCATGGGATCTAGGCAACAATGTTGGAGTGGGTTGCCATTTCCTCCTCCAAGGGATCTTCCCAATTTGGGATCAAACCTGGTTCTCCGGCATTATTAGGTGGGTTCTTTATCACTATCTCCGCCTGGGAAGCCCTTTTAGCACATCTTAGGCCATCTAAGCTCAGAGGTTAAAGCGTCTGCCTGCAATGCAGGAGACGTGGGTTCGATCCCTAGGTCGGGAAGATCCCCTGGAGAAGGAAATGGCAACCCACTCCAGTATTCTTGCCTGGAGAATCCCACGGATGGAAGAGCCTGGCCGGCTACAGTCCACGGGTTGCAAAGAGTTGGACACGACTGAGTGACTTCACTTCACTTCAGGCCATCTTAGGGAATGGCTAGCCACTCCAGTATTCTTGCCTGGAGAATTCCATGGGCAGAGAAGCCTGTCCATGGGGTCATAAAGAGTCAGACATGACTGAGCAAGTAACACACACATACAGATCATCTAAATTCAAGAGAATAGAATTAAAGAAACATTTTTAATGAGAGGAAGTAGTCAAAAAAAAAAAAAAGAAAGAAATAAAAAAAGTCAAACATATATATTGACCCCTTGATTTTGCTTCAGGAAAATTACTAGGCCAATCTCTCCGTTACTCTGTGTGTGTGTGTGTGTATACTTCTTCAGTAGCTCCTTTTTTTTCCCTTCCTTTTTTTCTTTTCTGGCCATGCAGCATATGGATTCTTACTTAATTGACAGGGATCAAATCTATTTGCCCTGCAGTATAAGCACAGAGTCTTCACCACTGAATCACCAGGGAAGTCCCCTCCATTACTTTTAAGAGTTTATAGAATCCACTTGCTGCTTCATGAAACTAATACCATTTATGGAAGTAGAAAATAGAGGAATCCAAGACCAGTGTTAAGGACTGTAAATCCTAAAAAGTGCAGTACAAGTTCTTCTACAACCCCAAATTAGTCTCACCCATTTTCTTTTTCCCTTGGACCAGTAGATATGTGGGGCAAACCAACTGCACATTGAAGAGACAGATGTTAAACACGAAAATAATTTATCAACATCCCCTTCTTGCAGGGACTTCTATTTCCATAATCCCTTGTATTAAAGGCATACAAAAGAACAGACATATTCTGCCATGCCCAGGAAATGACTTCAAGAGCACTAATTAGGCAAATCAACAGTGTATTTTTCCTCCATCTTCTCTGTCTGCTATGAAATGATTCTTTGTGTCTGCATGAAATTCATATTTTGAAATCCTAACTCCCAATGGGTTAGTATTTGGCAGGTAGGAGCTTTGGGAGGTAGTTAGGTCATGAGGGTGTTAGTGTTAAAGACCCAGAGAGCTCCCTTGTCCCTTGTGAGAGTGAGAAGATAGCCACTTATGAACTAGGCTCTCACCAGACACTGGATCTCTCTGCACCATCATCTTGAACTTGTAGCCTCTAGAAAGGTGAAAAAGTAATTTCCGTTTTTTATATGTCCCCATGGCTATGGAATTTTGGTTTATGCATCCTGAAAAAAAAACTGAGACACTCCCAGATGCTGTTACAGTAAGAGAAAGACAAAATTATAGAGAAGGGAAAAAAGTGAAAGAGCAGATTGTTATTCATTCTCTTAAAAATTCCTCAAATCAGGTTGGTGATGGGCAAATAAGATATAAGAATTTGAGCAAAAGAATTTAAACTAAATGGACTAATTTATGTACAAATTGTCAGGGGATCAAGGATAACCATGCTGTATGTAAATATATGGCAGGAAAAGAAAAAATGGTAACTCATGTTTGAAGACAATGACGGAAGGAAAACAAAACACTATACACAGAATACAGTTACAGTTACATTTCAATCACTTAGTCACGTCTGACTCTTTGCCATCCCATGAACCGCAGGATGCCAGGACTCTCTGTCCTTCACAAACACCCAGAGTTTACCCAAACTCATGACCATTGAGTCGGTGATGCCATCCAACCATCTCATCCTCTGCTGTCCCCTTCTCCTCCTGCCTTCAATCCTTTCCAACATCAGGGTCTTTTCAAATGAGTCCACTCTTCGCATCAGGTGGCCAAAATATTGGACTTTCAGCTTCAACATCACCCCTTCCAATGAACACCCAGGACTGATCTCCTTTAAAATGGACTGGTTGGATCTCCTTGCAGTCCAGGGAATCTCAAGAGTCTTCTCCAACACCACAGTTCAAAAGCATCAATTCTTTGGCACTCACCTTTCTTTACAGTCCAACTCACACATCCATACATGACTACTGGAAAAAACACAGCTTTGACTAGATGGACCTGTGTTGCCAAAGCAATGTCTCTGCTTTTTAATATGCCGTCTAGGTTGGTCATAACTTTCCTTCAAAGGAGTAAGCATCTTTTAATTTCATGGCTTTTAATTTAATGGCTGCAATCACCATCTGCAGTGATTTTGGAGCCCAGAAAAATAAAGTCAGCCACTGTTTCCCCATCTATTTCCCATGAAGTCATCGGACCAGATGCCATGATCTTAGTTTTCTGAATGTTGAGCTTTAAGTCAGTTTTTTCGCTTTCCTCTTTCACTTTCATCAAGAGGTTCTTTAGTTCTTCAAATTCTGTCATAAGGGTGGTATCATCTGCATATATGAGGTTATTGATATTTCTCCCGGCAATCTTGATTCCAGCTTGGGCTTCATCCAGCCCAACGTTTTTCATGATGTATTCTGCATATAAGTTAAATAAGCAGGCTGGCAATATACAGCCTTGATGTACTCTTTTTCCTATTTGGAACTGGTTTGTTTTTACATGTCAAGTTCTAACTGATGCTTCCTGACCTGCATACAGGCTTCTCAAGAGGCAGATCAGGTGGTCTGGTATTCCCATTTCTTTCAGAATTTTCCACAGTTTATTGTGATCCACACAGGCAAAGGCTTTGGCATACTCAATAAAGCAGAAATATATGCTTTTCTGGAACTCTCTTGCTTTTTCCATGATCCAGCAGATGTTGGCAATTTGATCTCTGGTTCTTCTGCTTTTTCTAAAACCAGCTTGAACATCTGGAAGTTCACAGTTCACGTATTGCTGAAGCTTGGCTTGGAGAATCTTGAGCATTATTTTACTAGCGTGTGAAATGAATGTAATTGTGCTGTAGTTTGAGCATTTTTGACATTTCCTTTCTTTGGGGTTGGAATGAAAACTGACCTTTTCCAGTCCTGTGGCCACTGCTGAGTTTTCCAAATTTGCTGGCATATTGAGTGCAGCACTTTCACAGCATCATCTTTTAGGATTTTAAATAGCTCAACTGGAACTCCATCACCTCCACTAGCTATGTTCTTAGTGATACTTCCTAAGACCCACTTGACTTCACATTCCAGGATGTCTGGCTCTAGGTCAGTGTTCACACCATTGTGATTATCTGGGTTGTGAAGTTCTTTTTTGTATAGTTCTTCTGTGTATTCTTGCCACCTCTTCTTAATATCTTCTGCTTCTGTTAGGTCCATACAATTTCTGTCCTTTATTGAGCCCATCTTTGCATAAAATGTTCCCTTGCTATCTCTAATTTTCTTGAAGAGATCAATATATAGAATATTTATATATACTATATATGTGTGTATATATATATATATTTTGTTTATTTAACACTGCAATCAACAAATTTACCTTCCAGAAGATATGAAATTAATGGTTCTGTTAAACCATAAAAAAACTTATATGCCTCCTCATAATAAGTTGGTCTGATAGAAACTAATAACTCTGTAGTGCTAATTAAGAAAGAAACCTAAAACTTAGATGGATTTCAGAGCATGAAAGTTGCTCTGGAATGAAAGTTCTACCTCCTGAAAATAAGAGTGAAACATTCATTTAGTCTGTTTAGACCAGATCTCATCCATGGATTTATTTGGTCTCAACTCTTAATAATCATACCTCTTAAACACATATTCAGAAGATCTTTTTATATGTACTTCCATTTAAGACATTTTGTGATGAGAAAAAAATACAAAAAAGAACTCAAATGAAATGCTTCAATTTATAGCACTTCAATTTCATATTTAAACATTCATGCCAGTCAGAATGGCTGCTATCCAAAAGTCTACAAACAATAAATGCTGGAGAAGGTGTGGAGAAAAGGGAATCCTCTTACACTGTTGGTAGGAATGAAAACTAGTAGAGCCACTATGGAGAACAGTGCGGAGATTCCTTAAAAAACTGGAAATAGAAATGCCATATGACCCAGTAGTCCAATTGCTGGGCATACACACCAAGGAAACCAGAATTGAAAGAGACACATGTACCCCAATGTTCATTGCAACACTGTTTATAATAGCCAGGACATGGAAGCAACCTAGATGCCCGTCAGAGAAGAATGGATAAGAAAGCTGTGGTACATATACACAATGGAGTATTACTCAGCCATTAAAAAGAATACATTTGAATCAGTTCTAATGAGGTGGATGAAACTGGAGCCTATTATACAGAGTGAAGTAAGGCAGAAAGAAAAACACCAATAGAGTATACTAAAGCATATATATGGAATTTAGAAAGATGGTAACAATAACCCTGTATATGAGACAGCAAAAGAGACACAGATGTATAGAACAGTATTTTGGACTCTGTGGGAGAGGGTGAGGGTGGGATGATTTGGGAGAATGGCATTGAAAGATGTATAATATCATATGTGAAATGAATCACCAGTCCAGGTTCGATGCATGATACAGGATGCTCAGGGCTGGTGCACTGGGATGACCCAGGGGGATGGTATGGGGAGGGAGGTGGGAGGAGGGGTTCAGGATGGGGAACACATGTACACCGTGGTGGATTCATGTTGACGTATGGCAAAACCAATACAATATTGTACTTAGCCTCCAATTAAAATGAATAAATTTATATTTTAAAAAATAAAAATTTAAAAAATAAACATAAAACCCTGACTTAAATATGAATAATCCTCCCTTTACTATCCTGAAATAAAATTCATATTTATTAAACTTATCCAAGCACACAATTTTAAAAAATCAAAAAATGCTAGTAATTTGTAATATTAAAAATTTTATGAGAAGTGATTTATAATATAATCATAAGGCTCAATTATGAAAGAATACATCTAAGTCATCATAAGATCTGATGAAGATTCCTAAGTACTTGTAGTTATATGAAAAATCAACAAGAATGTCACAGGTCTATAGATGGATACTAGTGTAATTGGTTACTCAGATACCACAAGCAGTAGTGATAAAAGTTTCCAAGATGATAAACCACTTGATAAAGTTTTGAAATCTTTCTTGACTTAAAGACAATTATCATTTGTGGAAAATTCTGTATACATTAGGACTTCAAAAAATACTTTGTATTGATATCTGTTTTAAATAAGTTCTAAGTCAGATAATTATAATAAGGTTTTTTGAATGTCCAGTGGTCATTTGAAATATGAGTAAATTATTAGGCAGGACTGTCTTGCAGCCTTCTATTCTTCTTCTCCACTAAATACTAGAGGACAGTGATACTCTCCAATATTTGTGACAACTGGTGACAACTGTAACAGTTGGGAAGCTTTTCCCTATAAGTAGTACCACATCCACTAAAAACCACTAGTACTGAGTATTATTGGAGAAGGCAATGGTACCCACTCCAGTACTCTTGCCTGGAAAATCCCATGGATGGAGGGGCCTGGCAGGCTACGCCTATGGGGTCGTTAAGAATTGGACTCGACTGAGCAACTTCACTTTCAATTTTCACTGTGTTGAAAAGAAGAGACATCACTCTGCTGACAAAGAACCATATAATCAAGGCTATGGCAAGCCACTCCAGTACTGGAAAATCCCATGGACGAAGGAGCCTGGTAGGCTGCAGCCCATGGGGTCGCTAAGAGTTGGGCACGACTGAACAACTTCACTTTCACTTTTCAGTTTCATGCATTGGAGAAGAAAATGGCAACCCACTCCACTGTTCTACCTTGAGAATTCCAAGGTCAGGGAAACCTGGTGGGCTGCCATTTATGGGGTCGCACAGAGTCGGACACGACTGAAGCAATTTAGCAGCAGCAGAAGCAGTGAGTATATAATGGGAATCAAAGTACCTAGGCTATGGTCCTAGCCTATTAAATAGGAGCAAGTGCCTTAGCTAATCTATTACTTAGAAGATAACACCTAGTGTCAAAATTATGATTTTTGACATTATCCAATTAAACAAAATTAGGGAATCAACAGGGTGTAACAAGCTTAATTTCCTTTTCCTCCCAATGAAATCTTAGATTCATTATACTTAAAATTTATATATGAATATCAACAAGACAGCCATAATGTGTGGCGGTGATTGTGTTTCTGCAGTTTGCTGAGGCTCTGTTCCATAAACCACTTAGAGCAAAAAAAAAAAAAAATGGTATTGATTTCTGTAAGTAAATTAGGTTTTGAGAGTAAAGTGTTTGTCCATGTGATTGCTCAACCATTTAACAAATGACAACTTGCAGTACACTAATTGTTACCTTGGTTAATTCATCCCATGTAGATATACTGTTAACCACCTAAAAAAACCAAGAGAAGTGCAGGACATAATTGCATCTTAAAAGTATATAAGTATAACCTTCTGTATCATCCTAGGCTTCTTTTAAGAGTACAAAATAAAACATGTAATTTTCAATAGCTTTTAAAGCAATGGCACTTTCCAAATAGGCAGTTACATTCCAGTAATATTTTCGAAAGCTTCACATGAATTAAAAAAAATAAAATGAGCTATTTTTCTTCATTGATGCATAAGTTATTTCCATTGCACAAATCTAAAGATTTTTAAAATGTGCAGCCTGATTGTTCGTACTGATTCATTTGATATAAGAGGAAAAATATTTTAGCTGCACAGATTCAGCCTCAGTTATTACTCCAAAATTACTCTTTTATCGATCAATGGATGCTGTTGTTGTTTGGTTGCTCAGTCATGTCTAACTCCTGCGACCCCATGAACTGCAGCACACCAGGCCTCCCTGTCCCTCACCATCTCTTAGAGTTTGCCCAAGTTCATGCCTATTGCATCAATGATTGCATTCAACCATCTCATCCTCTGATGCCCTCTTCTCCTCCCGCCCTCAATCTTTCCTAGCATCAGGGACTTTTCTAGTGAGTCAGCTGTTCATATTGGGTGACTAAAATACTGGGGCTTCAGCTTCAGCATCAGTCTTTCCAGTGAGTATTCAGGATTGATTTTCTTTAAGTTTGACTCGTTTCATTTCCTCGATATCCACGGGACTCTCAGGAGTCTTCTCCAACACCACAGTTCAAAGGCATCAATTCTTTGGTGGTCTCCCTCCTTTATGGTCTAGTTCTCACAACCAAACGGTGACCACTGGGAAGACCATGCTGCTGCTACTGCTAAGTTGCTTCAGTCGTGTCCGACTCTGTGCAACCCCATAGATGGCAACCCACTAGGCTCCTCTGTCCCTGGGATTCTCCAGGCAAGAATACTGGAGTGGGTTGCCATTTCCTTCTCCAATGCATGAAAATGAAAAGTGAAAGTGAAGTCACTCAGTCGTGCCCAACTCTTAGCGACCCCATGGGCTGCAGCCTACCAGGCTCCTTCGTCCATGGGATTTTTCAGTACTGGAGTAGGTTGCCATAGCCTTGATTATATGGTTCTTTGTCAGCAGAGTGATGTCTCTTCTTTTCAACACACTCTCTAGGTTTGTCATACTTTTCCTGCCAAGAAGCAATCGTCTTCTGATTTCATGGCTGCAGCACCATCTGCAGTGATTTTGGAGCCCAGGAAGAGGAAATCAGTCACTGCTTCCACATTTTCCCCTTCTATTTGCCATGAAATATTGGGCCTGGATGCCATGATCTTAGATATTTAATAATTAGTCTTAAGCTGGCTCCTTCTCTCTCCTCCTTCATCCACATCAAGAGGGTCTTTAGTTCCTTTCAACTTTCTGTCATTAGTGTAGTAGCATCTGCATATCTAAGGTTCTGATGTTTCTTTTGATTCCAGCTTGTAACTCATCCAGCCCAGCATTTTTCATGATGTGCTCAACGTGCAAGTTAAACACTTTTAGAATAATCTCAAACACCATCCCTTTTATCAAACTCTCTCCTCCTTATGGCTGCAACAGATTCACAAACAATTTGAATACAAAATTGTGAAATCATAAATTAGGGTCCACAGATCATAAATCAGGGGGCTGTATAAGTTAAAGTAGCATAGGTGGCTAGAAAATATATATTTTGAAATATCTATGTATTCATATAATAAAAGTTTATTTTTCTTCACTTAAAGTTAAAAAGATTTATTCCTGATCAAGCCCAAAATGGATTGGAGGTGGGGAGTTCTCTGCTCTAGAATTACTCAGAAACAGTCTTCACCACTCTTTCCAGGGTCACCCGGATGGTGATTTTAAGCTAGAAGAAATAAAAGGGGTAAAAAAAAAGACATACTGATCTCCCTAATAAGCTTGATGGGACAAATTTTTTAGTTTATCTTGCATGGTTAAAACCCAGTCACCTGGCCATCGCTGACTGCAAGAGAGATTTGGGAATATAGTTTACCTGAGAATAAGAGAGACAGACAGAGACACACAGAGAGAAAGGTGAGGGGGAAGGGAAGAAAAGAAGGGGGGGAATGAGGGAGGAAGAAAGAAAAGGCAGGAAAGGAAATCAGTTTTGGAGATTATATAGCCTTTTCTGCTACTCTCTTGTGTGCTAAAACAAAACAAAAAGTTAAAAAGCACAGCTGTAAGCATTAGGAGATTTTAAAGGTGTTTGAATCAGAGAGGGAACATGATCAGTTATACATTTGTGAGAGATCACTCTGGCACTTGTGCATAGGAAAAAACTTGATGGTGACACATTTCTGGAAAATTATATTATTTAGCTATCCATTATTAGCAAGCCTAAGCAAAATGAAATTAAACCTAGCACAAGTATCCTCAGTTAAATATTCTTTAACTGGAGAAATGGAGTGCATAATTGGAAGATCATTTCAATGGGAGTGTTAAAAAAGAAGTAATAGGATGTGAGAGTTGGTCTATAAAGAAAGGTGAGCACCAAAGAATTGATGCTTTTGAACTGCAGTGTTGGAGAAGACTCTTGAGAGTTCCTTGGACTGCAAGGAAATCAGTTCTGAATATTCATTGGAAAGACTGATGCTGAAGCTCCAATACTTTGGCCACCTGATGCGAAGAACTGACTCACTTGAAAAGATCCTGATGCTGGGAAAGATTGAAGGCAGGAGGAGAAGGGAATGACAGAGGACGAGATGGTTGGATGGCATCACCAACATGATGGACATGAGATTGAGTAAGCTTGGGGAGTTGGTAATGGACAGGGAGACTGGCGTGCTGCAGTCCATAGGGTCACAAAGAGTTGGACATGACTGAGCCACTGAATTGAACTGAACTGAATAGGCCCCACATCAGCCAACTAGTACATAAAACCTAAGATAGCTACAGTTTCAGCCTCTCCCAGGCATGGAATTTTAATCCTATCAAGGTGGAATTTCCTGATCAACCTTATGAGGTAATCTGCATGGTAGACTGCTCTTTCCTCAAAGGATGGTGACCTTGCTCAAACTAACACTTATATTTCACTTCCTCCTCTCTCTCTCTCTCCTTTTCTTTCTTTAAAAACCTACTTTGTACACCTCTTCATGGCTTCTGTTTGGTAGATGGAATGCCGCCCCATTCATGAATTGTTGAATAAACTCCATTAGAACTTCAAATTTTCTCAGTTAAATATTTTTAAGAGATGAGATATTTCCATCGTTTTGCTACTGACTTTTTTTTTCTCAAGTACTGGGCTTCCCTGGTGACTCAGATGGTAAAGAATCCACCTGCAATGCAGGAGACCTAGATTTGATCCCTGGGGTGGGAAGATGCCCTGGAAGAAGGTATGGCAATACACTTCAGTATTCTTTCCTGGAGAGTCCCTACAGACAGAGGAGTCTGTCAGGCTATGGTCCATGGGGGGTCACAAAGAGTCAGACATGACTGAGTAACTAAGTATGCACAGACTCTCTGAAACTTAGATTAATGAAAAAAATCTGACCTGTTAAGTCAGCAGATACCTTCCAACCTTTGTATTTTATTGAACCTTGAGAAGAGTCATACAGAATGAGTTAGGACTGCTCTAACACAAACCCACAGCACTTTCTGAGGAACACAAAAACCAGTTGGGGTAAAAGGATTCTGATCCTTAAATTCCAATATATAAGCAATGAAGGCAGGTGGGGGTGTTGGTGTTTCCACCACCAGCAGGCAATTCTCAGGACACCAGCTGAGTGTCCAACAACTCAACTAAATTCTGACACTATCTATCCAGAGATGGCATCAGATTCTACCCATAGGTTAAGGAGTCAGTCCTACAAGACTGTCTTTTCCCCAACATCCAGGCTAATCCCAAATGCAGGTTGTCACCTGGACTTCAGACATTTACAAATCAGAGATTCCCATGACCCCCTCCTTGGTTTGATTAATTTGCTAGAACATCTCACAGAACTGAAAGGAAGATTTTTGCTTACTAGGTTACGGGTTTATTGTAAGAAGATATAACTCATGGGCAGCCAGATGGAAGAGACACATAGCACAAGATATGGAGAATGATGTAGAGCCTTCAAGCTCTCTCTGAGTAGGCCAATTTCCCCAAATGTCCACAAGTTCACCAAATTAGAAGCTCTCTGAACCTGCCCTTTGTTTTATTTTTGTTTGGTTTGGTTTTTAATGGAAGCTTCACTACATAGACATGAATGATTAAATCAATGTCCATTGGCTCAACCTTCAGGCCCTCTCCCTTCCCCTGAGGTGGAGTGTGAGACTGAAAAGTCCAACCTTCTGATCATGAGGTTAATTCTCTTGGCAACCAGTCCCCATGCTTAGGTGTGGTTCAAAAGTCATTTCATTAATATAAATCCAGTTTTAGTGGAAAAGAGCTTCCTATAAATAACAACTCACCCATCATGTTTTAGCTGTGAGGCAGTTTTAGGAACTGAAAATAAGAGAATTATTTGCAATACAAAAGACCCAGATTTTATTCCTGGGTCAGGAAGATCCCCTGGAGAAGGAAGGGCCAACCCACTCCAGTATTCTTGCATGGAGAATCCCATGGAAAGAGAAGACTGGCAGGCTATACAGTCTATAGGGTCATAAGAGTTGGACACGACTAAGTGGCTAAACCAAAAATAAAAGACTAAATATTATGACAAAATATGCTCCCATTGCTCAAAGTATTCTAAGAGTCTGGGGAGCTGTGAGCCGGGAACTGTGGACAGAGGCCAAATAAACAGAACTGGGAGAGTAACATTGACATATATACAGTACCATGTGTGAAATAGCGAGTGGGAAGCTGCTGTGACACATAGGGAGCTCAGTTCAGTGCTCAGTGATGACTTGAGAAATGGGATTGGTGGGGGAAGGAGGTTCAAGAGGAGGGGGATATATGTATATATCTATTATACATTTAAATATATATATATATACACACACACACACATATATATATACACACACACATGAAATAGCTGATTTATTTTGCTGTAGAGCATAAACTAACACATTATAAAGCAATCATACTCCAATAAAATATAAACACATTTTGTCATTTGAATGAATATATATGTATATATATAACAGAGTAACCTCTGAAATGGATGACAACAAAATTTATGGTGGTAAATACAGCCTGAGATGAGGATTTGAGAACATTTGATTTGCTTTTAAAATATATAAAAGGCAGGAAGAAATGAAATTCATTGTCCATTGAATATATGACCTGAGTCAAGTCAATTATAGAGTGTCATGTCTATTTCCTCCTCTGTAAAATGGGGATTATGATGCTGCTCAGTGCTCAGTCAGGCCTGACTCTGTGTGGGCCCATGGAATGTAGCCTGCCAGGTTCCACTATCCATGGAATTCTCCAGGCAAGAGTTCTGGAGTTGGTAGCCTTTCCATTCTGGGAATCTTCCTGACCCAGGGATCAAACCCAAGTACCCAAAATCAATTCAGCATATTTTCTAGTAGATAGTAAGTAGCTAATAAAGGCTTTACTAATAAAATTATTGAAATAGAAGTTGATATTCAGTAGATGAATTTGTATATCAAAGACTTTAACCAGGCTTCTTTCATGGCTCAGCTGGTAAAGAATCAGCTTGCAGTGCAGGAGACACAGGAGACACAGGTTCAATCCCTGGGTCAGGAAGATCCCTTGGAGAAGAAAATGGCAACTTGCCTGGAGAATCCCATAGACAGAGGAGTTTGGGGGGTTAGAGTCCATAGGGTCACAAAGAGTTGGACACAACTGAGGGACTAAGCTGTCACAAACACACACAATATTATTCAATATAATAATGACACTGCTTCTCAAGATAGTTAATTAGAATATAATATGGCTTACTGGTAAATATGCTGTGAAATATTCTATAAATAAACAATTAACTATTGTATAATTAAGTTCCGTTCAGTTGTTCAGTCGTGTCCAACTCTTACTGACCCCATGGACTGCAGCACACCAGGCCTCCCTGTCCATCACCAGTTCCCAGAGTTTACCCAAACTCATGTCCATTGAGTCGGTGATACCATCCAACCATCTCATCCTCTGTCGTCCCCTCCTCCTCCTGCCCTCAATCTTTCCCAGCATCAGAGTCTTTTCAAATGAATCAGTTCTTCATATGAGGTGGCCAAAGTACTGGAGTTTCAACATCAGTCCTTCCAAGTGAATATTCAGGACTGATCTCCTTTAGGATAGACTGGTTGGATCTCCTTGCAGTCCAAGGGACTCTCAAGAGCCTTCTCCAACACCACAGGCCAAAAGCATCAATTCTTAGGCACTCAGCTTTCTTTATAGTCCAACTCTCACATCCATACATGACTACTGGAAAAACCTTAGCCTTCACTAGATGGACTTTTGTTGACGAATAATGTCTCCGCTTTCTAATATGCTGTCTAGGTTGGTCATATCTTTCCTTCCAAGGAGTAAGCATCTTTTCATTTCATGGCTGCAATCACCATCTGCAGTGATTTTGGAGCCCCAAAAATAAAGTCTGCCACTGTTTCCACTGTTTCCCCATCTATTTGCCATACTGGATGTCATGATCTTAGTTTTCTGAATGTTGAGCTTTAAGCCAACTTTTCACTCTCCTCTTTCACTTTCATGAAGAGGCTCTTTAGTTCTTCTTCCCTTTCTGCCATAAGGGTGGTGTCATCTGCATTTCTGAGGTTATTGATATTTCTCCTGGCAATCTTGATTCCAGCTTGTGGTTCATCTAGTCTGGAATTTCTCATGATGTACTCCGCATGTAAGTTAAATAAGCAGGGTGACAATATACAGCCTTGACATAATTCTTTCCCTATTTGGAACCAGTCTGTTGTTCTGTGTCAAGCTCTAACTGTTGCTTCCTGACCTGCATAAAGATTTCTCAAGAGGGAGGTCAGTTGGTCTGGTATTCCCATCTCTTGAAGTATTTTCCATGGTTTATTGTGATTCACAGAGTCAAAGGCTTTGGCATAGTCAATAAAGCAGAAATGGATGTTTTTCTGGAACCCTCATGCTTTTTTCATGATCCAACGGATGTTGGCAATTTGATCTCAGGTTCATCTGCCTTTTCTAAAACCAGGTTGAAAATATGGAAGTTCACGTTTCACGTATTGCTGAAGCCTGGCTTGGATAATTTAATTGTATAATTAACTGCAAACTATTCAAGGAGATATCCAAAATTTGAAAGCTTTTAAATATATAAATACATCTCAGTATATTACATCTGTAAATTTAACTCAAAACTAATTTTATGTTAACAAATTATTTTTAGCAAGTTGTACAATGGATAGAACAATGCAATTTTCCAGCTCTTGAAATATGCTTTCTTTCAAACAGTGATAATGAGGATAACTAAAGAGCAATGAAAGGAAAGTAATCACGTTATCTGTTCAGTAAATCACACTTTACATGTGGTTGGGAAATTAGCAGGTCCCATTTTCTACACTAATAAATCCTAATATTTGAAGAAAGCAAGTAGAGATGGATTATCAGCTCATTGCTGCTTGATGCATTACATGAAGATTTAATTTTTATGGTGAGCAATTCAGGCTTTAAACAACTGCTCTAGTGATATTTTAAGAAAAGATGCCATCATATCATTTATAATGTGGATGCCATATTCCTGCATAGTTTTTCACAATGAAGTTACTGGCATTTTGGATAATGTAGCAACTTTAAATAATTGCAATATTGCATGTCTGTGAGTTACCCACAAGATATTTAAATGGCAAAAGGGAACAAGGATTGTTAAATGAGCATAACATGTTCCCAGCAAAAGCTTATAAAGCCATTTAAAAGGCAACTACATTTGTGTCAAGACAAAAAAAGTCCCACGAATGTCACTTGTGCTCAATGATAACTCAGCTATTAAAAACGTTCTCTATTGTCTAATCACAGAATTCTATTGCCCAGTTATTTATGACCTAATTTTCAATTTTTAAGTAAACATTGCTTGCTTCTTGAAACAGGCAATTCTTTTCATGTTATACTCAATGTACGACTTTTTGAATTTATGAGTTAAAAAAATTGTGTCCTAGTTTGAAATCTATCTTTACAGAAAAGAGATTAAAATTAACTCAGAAGAAGTTCAGATTATTTGCAAGAGTAGACTGGGGGCTTCGGGGAAAGGGGGATATTTTAGAGGCATAGATCACAGCAAGTATTTTTACCCATTTTACACAATGCATTCTGTTAACAAGTAGAAGGTGACACTTGCCTTGCTAAAAAATATTTACCTATCATTATAAACTTTTTGTAACACTATATTCTACATGAAAATATTTCACCCCCTTTCTATGTCAAGAATAGATTAAATCCTAAAGCTTGTTATTTGGATGGTGAGCATTGTACCATCTCAAATAGGATTTTACTTTTCTTTTGCTTCCAGTGTCAACCCTCTCTCTTTCAGTATCTATCCATCTCGCTCTCTTTCTTTCTTAGCACTTCTCTAATTGTTATTATACTTGTAAGCTTTCCAGGTACTCACACAGCCACTAAAGTTTTCTAATGTAAAATATTTTCATAATTTTTTCCAAATAATATTCTTCACATTGTTTCCATCACAAAGTCCTGTTCTTCATACATCATTGCCATCTGCTTGTGGATGTTTCTCAGGACATCTGCTGCCTATCAGAGTCATTGTTTATTTTTCCCCCCTTTTATTGTGTCAGGAAGTATTGAACTGTATTTCATAACTTCACTATAAATATAGATCCAAAGTGCTTAATTTTCTTGGCCAGATGACATCCAAGATCTCTTCGTCTATCTTTGCATCACAGATGTTGGTCTATTGGTTACAGTATTGTTTCTTCCTCAAATGAGTTAATCAACCGAGGCTCTTTGATTGACAAAATCATGGTCTAACTTTATTCTTATTATCCACTGAATCTTTTTTGTTGTTGTTGTTTGTTTTCAGACAGAGAATAAAAGACTTTAAATCTCCCTTAATCTGTGTCTTTATTTCATCCCTAGAGTGATCATGCAAACTGGTTTTCCTGGGGAACACTTGGTTTGTTTCTGTTTCGCCAATGCTTCTTCCAATTTAGGTTTTGTGTAAGATTTTTATTTTTAATGACACAATATTACTAATAGCTGCATTGAATTGAGGCAATGTAGATTCTGCTCTGTGTGTTTGTTCATAGAGATTCTGCCATGATCTCATCTATTAGTGATAGAGATGTACGTGCAGTGAACAGAGTTCTCAATTGAGTATACTTTATAAAAGATGTTTAGTAATAATTCATCTGTCTTTCTTTCTAAGAGCTTTCCTAACTAATCACAATGAACATTCCTTTTACAAACATGCCCCCCAGAATGCTCACTTATAATAAAAGCAGTGCTTCAGTTCATGAAGCAAAAAGCAGCTAAGATCCTCTATCTTCTGGTAGTAGAGAGAGAGAATATGTCACACAACTGTCATTACAAGTCACTTGTCCAAGTCATTCATTTGCCATGGTTTGATCAGTGCTATGTAAGGCTTCAGTTTGCCATTTGGTAAAAGCCAATGAGAAATGGAAACATTATCAATTAGATTCATATCATGTGTGTCAAAAATAGATGGTATTTTGTTCCTGTGGTATATGAAGAAAATAATCTAAATACTCTTGCTACATTGCTTTGTCAGTTTATTATTCTATTATAAATAGTAAACTTTTACTATTTTATTGCTAGGTATGCTTTTCTTTTTTAAAATTCCTTAGGCAACAATTAATCTCAAAGAGTTAAACTGCAAAGTAAATGGAAAATTAAATGCTATATTTGTTTCTTGAAAAATTTGATGTTGTACTTTTAATTTGCATAGTATCTTTATTGACATTAATCACACAGCTAGGGTAACAAACTGATACCACAGCACCATGAAAATGAAAGCCAAAAGGAACAAGATACATTGGTTTCTACTTTTAAAGTCAGTATTTTAAGAAGTTTATCTTCAAAGGGGACAATTTAAAGAATGTTAGCCACAGAAGATAAACTTGCATATCATCCTGTGAAGCAAGAATTTTCATTTAGATCAAATGATTGATTTCATAAACTATTTTTTCTCATGTTACCATTCAGTTGCACATAAAGAATTGAAGTGATATAAGCTAATGTGCTATCTGGGCTTCTCTGGTGGCTCAGTGGTAAAGAATCTGCCTGCAAGGCAGGAGACACAGGTTCAATCTCTGGGTCAGGAAGGTCCCCTGGAGAAGGAAATGGCAACCCACTCCAGTATTCTTGCCTGGGAAACCTCATGAACAGAGAAGCCTGCTGCTGCTAAGTTGCTTCAGCCGTGTCCGACTCTGTGCAACCCCATAAACGGCACCCCACCAGGCTTCTCTGTCCCTGGGATTCTCCAGGCAAGAACACTGGAATGGGTTACCATTTCCTTCTCCAATGCATGCATGCATGCTAAGTCGCTTCAGTCATGTCCGACTCTGTGCGACCCCATGGACTGCAGCCCACCAGGCTCCTCTGTCCACAGGATTCTCTAGGCAAGAATTTCGGGGTGGGTTGCCATTTCCTTCTCTAACAGAGGAGCCTGGCGGGCTACAATCCCAGGGGTCACAAAGAGTCCGATATGGACTTAGCAACTAAACAATGACAACATGTTAGTGTGTTAGTTTCTTAAGCAGAAGAGCTTCAGGGTTAAATGAAACCCTCACCATCATCACGTGCTCCTAGTAGAAAATCAATTAAGTAAATTCCAATAGTGGATTGCTTTTTTTTTTACTCATTCAGTGAATCAAAGCAAAACCTTTGGAATTTATCCTGTTAAAGAAGAGATGTTTGACATTACATTGAATGCTATAGTAAAGTGTAAACAATGTTAAAATTTCAGGATTGAAGTTAAAATTATTAATTCTTGCATTAATAATTAATAGCAAGTACTAGGTTAATAAATCTGTAGAGGAGGAATGTACTTTAAATTGATTGTGATGAACACACCATTTATATCATGTCTAAATAAGCAAGCACCCACATTTTTTTAAAGTAAATGCTGTAGTTGTCAAAATTTATAAGAAAAATATACATAGAGTACTGTTATAAAATTTTTGCAATGAAGCTGATGATGAATACAAAAATGTCCTAAACATCGCAAATATACTTTCTTTACTGTACATTAAGTTGCAAATCTTAGAAAATCTTTGAAGTATTACTTTATAAATCAACCTACAAATCCCATTAATGATTTTTAATGTTATTGCAAATGACTCCTCAAAATTGTTTCATGTGTTTTTTTTTTAATAAACTAGCTGTTAATCTTTAATCAAATTATTCTGTAAGTGCAACACTTCAAAATTTTCATTTTTGAAACTACTAGAAAAATTCAATTACTGGAAATAATGATTGCAAATAAGAAAACTCATACTTATATCTATAAAAGCAAACAAAAAAGAATTATTTAGACCTGTGGGAAAAATAATTGGCTAGAGCTACTATTTTTATTTGGAAAAATTTATATTCAATTTGGAATGAAATGAAATGAAAAAGTTTCAGCATCTTTATTTAGCAATGTATTCAAATAATAGAAATAAATCATTTGAGCAGTTTCATCTGAAAAGATCTTTCTTCAAAAATGGTACCGTGAATAAAAGAAAAATGACCCATTTAACAAAATATTTAGACTGAAATATTAATATTGTCAAGTAAAGTAGAATAGAGAATATCTTCCAGCAGAAATTTCTGTGAGTTTACCAAGTATATTAAATTCTGTTTGCTTCTTATGGTATAGAGAGTAAAATCAATTATCATAATTTTAAATTTATTAACTGAAAGAGTACAACTGAGAAGCAGATTGTAGCCAAATATGTGAACACAAAACAAAAAGGTCTTTTTTAAAAGTGCAGGTGATATAGTCTTACAGACAAACATAGCTAAAATATGAGCATATGAGAATGTTTTCAGAATAATTATTTTGCTTATGTTATATTTTAATGTTCAGATAACCAAAATGATGTCCTTTAAAAAAAATTTTAGCTTTCACTTATCTGTTCTATTTATCTAAAATAAAATTTTACTGAATTTTTTCAACATGACTATAATATAGGGTCACTAGTATAATAAAAGCAGTTTGTCAGTCAATAAAACAATTGTCAATCAATAAATAGAAATTTTCAATATATTATTTTAGTTATCTTATCACCTTGCTGTACTCTCAAAGGTTTCTAGTGTGGACAAATTTTGTATGGTCTCTTTATATGTTGCATCCATAAGAAATCAGGAGATTTCTGCATCAGGAAATCACATTGGTTCAGTTCTCAGTATCTGAATACTTCTCCCCATCTCTGATGCCCCCATCCCAAAGCCTCTCTTTGGGATGTATATGTGTATTCTCTTCACATATGTCTGTAGCAATCTACTATCACATCTCCCTCTATTTATCCTGTTCCCCTAAATTCTGTTGTCCATCTAGCAGCTCAGTCATGTGATTCAGTCTTGATTCCAGCTTGTGCTTCCTCAAGCCAGGCGTTTCTCATGATGTACTCTGCATATAAGTTAAATAAGCAGGGTGACAATATACAGCCTTGCTGTACTCCTTTTCTAATTTGGAACCAGTCTGTGGTTCCGTGTCCAGTTCTAAGTGTTGCTTCCTGACCTGCATACAGGTTTCTCAAGAGGCAAGTCAGGTGGTCTGGTATTCCCATCTCTTTCAGAATTATCCAGTTTATTGTGATCCACACAAAGGCTTTCATTCCCATTACTATTAACTGGAACCCTGGGCCTTGACCTTTTCTAATTAAAACCAAAACCAGTTGGTTCTTATTTTCTAAAATATCTTTGGGTTATGAGAAATAACATCAAATATTTTTAATTGCAAATTTAATCATACCTCATAAAGACATCCAAGGACCTTGTACAATATCATGGCTCATGGCTCACACCTTTCTTCATTCAGCTGTGTTAATTCAGCTAGTCTAGTACAAAAGAGCTAGCAAAAAGGTAGTAATGTTTGCAAAGAATAAATCTTTCATTCCTTCTTTCATGGAAATGCAGGTATCAATACTGATCATAGAAATGTGGCAACATATAGTTACAACTTCAAATTTAAAACATAAAAGATAGTGTGGGAGCTGACTGGAATTTAATGCAGACTTATGTGCAATTATTTTCATAAAAAATCTTCAGTTTTACTAAACATGTGGCATAGTGAAAAATATGCTGCATATCTTTAATATATTAATCGACCTATAGCTACAGATGCATAGATCTCAGTGAAATGCAGTTTTGAAAAGTTATTTCAGGCTATATTAGAATAGGAAAATACTATACCAGTATTCAAAATTAATTTTAAGATTCTGAAAATAAATGTTATATGAATATGTTAGATTTTAAATGAATTTTTATAAAAACTTTTCTCATATATCAGAACACTCATGTGAAATTAATTAAATGGCAATCTTATATCACCTACTGAAGACAAAGCCAAATTAATGGTACTATATAGAAATGTATAGTATAAATGTGCTTATAAGCCCAGTCATGTCTGACTCCTAGGGATCCCATGGATTGCTGCCCACCAGGCCCATCCGTCCATGGGGTTTTCCAGGCAAGAGTACTGGAATGGGGTGCCATTGCCTTCTCCGATGTTTCAGCATACTTTACATAAATCCATGTCTATGTATGAATTCATGTGCATGCATATATATACATATATGTAGATATATATATATATGTATGTATGCATGAGTATGTATATTTGTGAGTATTTTAACAAATATTGAATTTATTTTATTGGAATCCTGCTTGCCTATAGACAGGATGGTTTGCAACCTGCCTGATGGGAAACAGAGGAAATCCATCATTGTCCAGTTGGACCTAACATTAAATGTATGGATGTCTCAGTCTAAGTCAGGTGTATCAGTAGATTCACTTGGCCCCATATTTAAATTTTCATTTTAATTAGTGATAAAAATAACATTTTGATTACCATCTTTCTGGTTCTGGGATTATTATCTCAATAAAGTCTTCACTTGTACAGCAAAGAAGTTATAATTAATCCATTCTCAAGAATTTCAAAAGTGTATACACCTGTTTAACACAAATCCAGATATACAGATTTATCTACATCAGAAATCTCAAGGTTATCTTAAAATTCTTTCCTTATCTTCAAGCTAGTGAACCTCATTATTCAGTCAACAAGTTGTGTTGAATTGAACTCCAAAATAGAATTTTAAAAAACACAAAAATCTATCATGTTTTCTCCATCCCCACTGCTATTGTTTTGGCTTTGTTTTCACCTTTTGTTGTCAGACTACTGAAATTACTTTCCTATTTCTAGTCTTTCTCTCATCTACACAGCTTATAAGATATTAATAAAACCCAAAAGTAATTATGCCACATTCCTACTTAAAATCCTCTGCTCACCCTTGAAGTTAAAAGTCCAAACCTCCTGGAAATCTGTTTGAAGACCCTCAAGAGGGCTTCCAGGCTTCCCAGTTGGGGCTAATTTTAAAGAACCTGCCTGCCAGTGTAGGAGACTTTAAGAGATGTGAATTCAACCCCTGGGTTGGGAAGATCCCTGGAGGAGGGCATAGCAACCTACTCCAGTATTCTTGCCTGGAGAATCCCAATGGACAGAGGAGCCTGGTGGGCTACAGTCCATGGGGTTGCAAAGAGTTGGGCACTACTGAACAACTTAGCACACACACATGTGCAAGAGGTTTTCTACATTTGTGTCCCATCACTTTTCATATCACTCTACATAGGTGTCCTACATAGAATTCCTTGAAAATAGTATGCAAGGAAGGAGCTTTCTCCATTTATTCACTTAATTCCTATTCTCAGAAGTCAATATTTGCACATGCAGTAACACTTTCTTCAGTTTTCTCTCTGGGCAGAGTGTGTTACCTTCCTGTTCATATGCATTCCTACTTATGGCTGAAGTTTTAGGACTTGCTATATTCTGGTTATCAACTTGTATCTATTCTCCTCCAGGTGATGCCAGGTAAATAGTTCAGGCAAAAAAATATTCATTATTCACCTATGTGCATGCGTGCTAATTTCCTTTAATCATGTCCGACTCTTTGCAACCTTAAGGACTTTAGCCCACCAGATTCTTCTATCCATGGGATTCTCCAGGCGTAAGTACTGGAGTGTGTTTCCATGCCCTCCTCCAGGCTTATTTATCTATGTAAGATCCTATTCTAGTATAAACATAGCATTTTAGGTGGTCAACATTATAAACATTTTACAACTGAGAGAATGAAACTAAATTTTTATTCCAAATTTGTGGTTTAAATTTAAAAAAATCATTATTTTCAAATCTAGAGAAAGCTCTTAATGAACTCCTATCTATTGAAAATTTAGCAGAGGAAAATCATATGAAGCAGAAGGCATTACGTCTCCAGAATTCCACTGACTCCCTAAATTGGGACACATTTTTACTTATGTTGAGCAAGCACTGTGGCTATATTGTGGAAGAATGAATACCAGACATAAGAGGAGACCCTCACTTGTGTATTGAACAAAATGGTTACACTCATTGGATAAGGCCATAATGAAAACAGTGAGCATAATGGTCATAGACACTTTTGGATAAAGTTACAGATGCCTCTGATACTACATAATTGCTTGGGAGTGGGTAAGGAGAATGACTATGTTTTAAATACACACACATACACAAACGCAATCAAGGGCTCTTGAATAGTTGGCCAATAATAGTCCCAGCGGTAATGTTCTAACAAACATACATAATCCCTTTAAATAACATATTAAGATATTTGAACAAATAATAAAGCCATTTTTACATAAACACATTCTCCAACAATTACACTTGCTTAAAAGAAAAGAAAAAAAAAAACTTTAAATTTCTGACATTTACCATCCTACTATTTTCATACCAAAATTTTCAGTAGATGGCAGTTCCTGGTGTGACATGTATTGCAATAAATCATGGAGTTTTTGTTAAATGCTTCTCCAGCCCCCATATACAGATGGATAGTCACCTACACAATACAAGTGCATGGGCTGACATGAAAAAAAAAAAAATCCCAATTTTTCATTCAGATTTTCTATCATCTCTTAAATTAGCATGCACTATCTCAACCTCTATCACAGCTCTTTCTTTTACCTTTTTGGGACACAAAAACCAGATAGAATACTTTCAGAGCAGAATATCTGTTTTAAAGCATATACAAATTTCACACTGGTGCTTTTCTAAGAGCTACAAGCATTGTATTCTCATTAGAAGACAGTTTCAGTTTTCCCAAGAGGACAGTAATCTCAAGGAGGTCTCTCACTTTGTCCTTTGGCATGAAAAAAAAATCTTTTAATGATACCAATTAAGAATCTTGAATGTCATTTCTACATCTTTGTTCTGTTTCAGGTCAGCAAGTCCAGGGCTCAAAACAAAGTCATAAGAACTCTGTTGAAGCTTGAAGACTTTTTGTAACTTTTGAAAAGGAAGGCAGGTATTTCAAAATAACTGCAAATCTCTTATGCTATTTTTAATAAGAGATTACATTATTTGTACTCTATTTTTATTTATCCTTACTTTCTCTCTATAAAACAAAAGAAGAAAACTGCATGAAATATGCCACTTTAATATATCCAAATTTCTCCTGCCTAGTTACTATTACTTGTGAATTTAGCTACATGGAATTAACTTTTCTTAAATTCCTTTAAGCAAATAATGCAAGTTTTATACAACATTACTTTGATTACTCTTTTTAAGAATAATAAGGGAAGTCATTCTTAGTACCTTTCTTTGACCTCTCATCCCCAAGTGCTGATTCCCTCCTCCTTAGTGCTTTTACATGTGCCCATTCAGCAATAATTTGTCACCTTTACTTGGATCAGGGGATTTCTTTGGAGGGAATGATGCTGAAGCTGAACTCCAGTACTTTGGCCACCTCATGCGAAGAGCTGCCTCATTGGAAAAGACTCTGATGCTGGGAGGGATTGGCGGCAGGAGGAAAAGGGGACGACAGAGGATGAGATGGCTGGATGGCATCACTGACTTGATGGACATGAGTCTGGGTGAACTCCAGAAGTTTGTGATAGACAGGGAGGCCTGGTGTGCTGCGATTCATGGGGTCGCAAAGAGTCGGACACTACTGAGCGACTGAACTAACTAATTAACTAAGTACCATTCAAAACCAGTTCTGCTCAGTGAGGCAGTAGAGATCTATCTTTTTCTTTTCTTTTTTTTTCTCTGTTTTTTTTTAACTTTATTTTATTTTTAAAATTTACGTAATTGTATTAGTTTTGCCAAATATCAAAATGAATCCGCCACAGGTATACATGTGCTCCCCATCCTGAACCCTCCTCCCTCCTCCCTCCCCATACCATCCCTCTGGGTCGTCCCAGTGCACCAGCCCCAAGCATCCAGTATCGTGCATCGAACCTGGACTGGCATCTCGTTTCATACATGATATTTTACATGTTTCAATGCCATTCTCCCAAATCTTCCCACCCTCTCCCTCTCCCACAGAGTCCACAAGACTGTTCTATATATCAGTGTCTCTTTTGCTGTCTCATACACAGGGTTATTGTTACCATCTTTCTAAATTCCATATATATGCTTTAGTATACTGTATTGGTGTTTTTCCTTCTGGCTTACTTCACTCTGATTAATAGGCTCCAGTTTCATCCACCTCATTAAGACTGATTCAAATGTATTCTTTTTAATGGCTGAGTAATACTCCATTGTGTATATGTACCACAGCTTTCTTATCCATTCATCTGCTGATGGACATCTAGGTTGCTTCCATGTCTTGGCTATTATAAACAGTGCTGTGATGAACACTGGGGTACACGTGTCTCTTTCCCTTCTGGTTTCCTCAGTGTGTATGCCCAGCAGTGGGATTGCTGGATCATAAGGCAGTTCTATTTCCAGTTTTTTAAGGAATCTCCACACTGTTCTCCATAGTGGCTGTACTAGTTTGCATTCCCACCAACAGTGTAAGAGGGTTCCCTTTTCTCCACACCCTCTCCAGCATTTATTACTTGTAGACTTGTGGATCGCAGCCATTCTGACTGGTGTGAAATGGTACCTCATAGTGGTTTTGATTTGCATTTCTCTGATAATGAGTGATGTTGAGCATCTTTTCAAGTGTTTGTTAGCCATCTGTATGTCTTCTTTGGAGAAATGTCTATTTAGTTCTTTGGCCCATTTTTTGATTGGGTCATTTATTTTTCTGGAGTTGAGCTGCAGGAGTTGCTTGTATATTTTTGAGATTAGTTGTTTGTCGGTTGCTTCATTTGCTATTATTTTCTCCCATTCTGAAGGCTGTCTTTTCACCTTGCTAATAGTTTCCTTTGATGTGCAGAAGTTTTTAAGGTTAATTAGGTCCCATTTGTTTATTTTTGCTTTTATTCCCAATATTCTGGGAGGTGGGTCATAGAGGATCCTGCTGTGGTGTATGTCAGAGAGTGTTTTGCCTATGTTCTCCTCTAGGAGTTTTATAGTTTCTGGTCTTACGTTTATATCTTTATTCCATTTTGAGTTTATTTTGTGTATGGTGTTAGAAAGTGTTCTAGTTTCATTCTTTTACAAGTGGTTGACCAGATTTCCCAGCACCACTTGTTAAAAAGATTGTCTTTAATCCATTGTATATTCTTGCCTCCTTTGTCAAGATAAGGTGTCCATATGTGCGTGGATTTATCTCTGGGCTTTCTATTTTGTTCCATTGATCTATATTTCTGTCTTTGTGCCAGTACCATACTGTCCTTATAACTGTGGCTTTGTAGTAGAGCCTGAAGTCAGGTAGGTTGATTCCTCCAGTTCCATTCTTCTTTCTCAAGATCGCTTTGGCTATTCGAGGTTTTTTGTATTTCCATACAAATTGTGAAATTATTTGTTCTAGCTCTGTGAAGAATACTGTTGGTAGCTTCAGCCAACAACTCCCAACTGGAGTATGGAGGAAAGGAGGTAAGGTCATTTTACAGGAGGCATTTTTTTTTTTTAATTGGAACATAATTGCTTTACAATGCTGTGTTCATTTCTGCTGTACAACAAAGTGAACCAGCTATATATATACATATATACCCTCCCTCTTAAGCTTCCCTCTCACACACCCCCTACCCCACCCCTTTAGGTCATCATAGAGCACCAAGCTGAGCTCCCTGTGCTATACAGCAGCTTCCCACTAGCTATCAATTTTACTCATGGAAGTGTATATATGTAAATCCCAATCTCCCAGTTTGTCCCACCCTTCCCCTGCCTTATGCCCACATGTCTGTTCTCTACATCTGTGTCTTTATTCTTGTCCTGCAAATAGATTCATCTGTACTGTTTTTCTAGATTACATGTATGTGCTTTAATACATACAGTAGAATATTACTCAGCCATAAAAAGAAAATAAATTGGGTTATTTTTCGTGATGTGGATGGACCTAGAGTCTGTTATACAGAGTTAAGTAACTCAGAAAGAGGGAAACAAATACAAGAGATATTTTAATCCTGCAGAAGCCGAAAGAACTGTGCCCTCTGCTAAAAAGCCATGATTCCCTTGCATGTAAATTTAATGCTTCTTAATGAAAACTGAGCACAATATTGATAGTGTAAATTTTTACAATCAATTTGATTTATTTAAATAGGATTTCTTATTTATGAAAAATAGTATATCTTTGTGTAACATTTATACTGTTTGAAGGATATTGTAATTTTATTTATTCTTTTTTATTTTCCTAAAAAAAATAAAGTTAAAATAGTATATTTGGAATCATCTTACCACATTTAATATTAGTCAGGGGCAGAAGCCCGGGGACCCCATGCCCGAAGGGCAGCGGCCAAGAGGAGTTACCCCACGTCCGAGGTCAGGGGCAGTGGCCAAGAGTACCAGACTGTGACAGCACAGGAACGGCTGAGAGGAGCTACCCCGCGTCAGAGGTCAGGGGAGGCAGGCGGGAAGAGCTATCCAACGTCCGAGGTCAGGGTGGCAGACGAGAGGAGCTACCCCACGTCCGAGGTCAGGGGCCACTGCTGAGAGGAGATACCCCGCGAACGAGGTCAGGGGCGGTGGCAGGGAGGAGCTACCTCACGTCTAAGGAGCCGTGGCTGTGCGGGCGCAGGAGGGCCTAGAGGAGCTATCCCACATTGAAGGTCAAGAAGGGCTGCGGTGAGGAGATACCCCTCGTCCAAGGTAAGGAGCAATGGCTGCGCTTTGCTGGAGCAGCCGTGAAGAGACACCCCACGCCCAAGGTAAGAGAAACCCAAGTAAGATGGTAGGTGTTGCAAGAGGGCATCAGAGGGAAAACACACTGAAACCATACTCACAGAAAATAGTCAGTCTAATCACACTAGGACCACAGCCTTGTCTAACTCAATGAAAATAAACCATGCCCGTGGGGCAACCCAAGATGGGCGGGTCATGGTGGAAAGATCTGACAGAATGTGGTCCACTGGAGAAGGGAATGGCAAACCACTTCAGTATTCTTGCCTTGAGAACCCCATGAACAGTATGAAAAGGCAAAATGAGAGGATACTGAAAGAGAAACTCCCCAGGTCAGTAGGTGCCCAATATACTACTGGAGATCAGTGGAGAAATAACTCCAGAAAGAATGAAGGGATGGAGCCAAAGCAAAAAGAATACCCAGCTGTGGATGTGACTAGTGATAGACGCAAGGTCCAATGCTATAAAGAGCAATATTACATAGGAATCTGAGATGTCAGGTCCATGTTTCAAGGCAAATTGGAAGTGGTCAAACAAAAGATGGCAAGAGTGAATGTCGACATTCTAGGAATCAGCGAACTGAAATGGACTGGAATGGGTGAATTTAACTCAGATGACCATTATATCTACTACTGTGGGCAGGAATCCCTCAGAAGAAATGGAGTAGCCATCATGGTCAACAAAAGAGTCCAAAATGCAGTACTTGGATGCAATCTTACAAATGACAGAATGATATCTGTTTGTTTCCAAGGCAAACCATTCAATATCACAGTAATCCAAGTCTATGCCCCAACCAGTAATGCTGAAGAAGCTGAAGTTGAACGGTTCTATGAAGACTTACAAGACCTTTTAAAACTAACACCCAAAAAAGATGTCCTTTTCATTATAGGCGAATGGAATGCAAAAGTAGGAAGTCAAGAAACACCTGGAGTAAAAGGCAAATTTGGCTTTGGAACATAAAATGAAGCAGGGCAAAGACTAATAGAGTTTTGCCAAGAAAATGCACTAGTCATAACAAACACCCTCTTCCAACAACACAAGAGAAGCCTCTATACATGGACATCACCAGATGGTCAACACCAAAATCAGATTGATTATATTCTTTGCAGCCAAAGATGGAGAAGCTCTACACAGTCAGCAAAAACAAGACCAGGAGCTGACTGTGGCTCAGACCATGAACTCCTTATTGCCAAATTCAGACTTAAATTGAAGAAAGTAGGGAAAACCACTAGACCATTCAGGTATGACCTAAGTCAAATCCCTTATGATTATACAGTGGAAGTGAGAAATAGATTTAACGGCCTAGATCTGATAAACAGACTGCCTGATGAACTATGGAATGAGGTTTGTGACATTGTACAGGAGACAGGCATCAAGACCATCCCCATGGAAAAGAAATGCAAAAAAGCAAAATGGCTGTCTGGGGAGGCCTTACAAATAGCTGTGAAAAGAAGAGAAGTGAAAAGCAAAGGAGAAAAGGAAAGATATAAACATCTGAATGCAGAATTCCAAAGAATAGCAAGACGAGATAAGAAAGCCTTCTACAGCGATCAATGCAAAGAAATAGAGGAAAACAACAGAATGGGAAAGACTAGAGATCTCTTCAAGAAAATCAGAGATACCAAAGGAACACTTCATGTAAAGATGGGCTCGATAAAGGACAGAAATGGTATGGACCTAACAGAAGCAGAAGAGATTAAGAAGAGGTGGTAAGAATATACAGAAGAACTGTACAAAAAAGATCATCACAACCCAGATAATCACGATGGTGTGATCACTGACCTAGAGCCAGACATCCTGGAACATGAAGTCAAGTGGGCCTTAGAAAGCATCACTACGAACAAAACTAGTGGAGGTGATGGAATTCCAGTTGAGCTATTCCAAATCCTGAAAGATGATGCTGTGAAAGTGCTGCACTCAATATGCCAACAAATTTGGAAAACTCAGCAGTGGCCACAGGACTGGAAAAGGTCAGTTTTCATTCCAATCCCAAAGAAAGGCAATGCCAAAGAATGCTCAAACTCCCGCACAAATGCACTCATCTCACACGCAGGTAAAGTAATGTTCAAAACTCTCCAAGCCAGGCTTCAGCAATATGTGAACCGTGAACTTCCTGATGTTCAAGCTAGTTTTAGAAGAGGCAGAGGAACCAGAGGTCAAATTGCCAACCTCTGCTGGATCATGGAAAAAGCAAAAGAGTTCCAGGAAAGCAACTATTTCTGCTTTAATGACTATGCCAAAGCCTTTGACTGTCTGAATCACATTAAACTGTGGAAAATTCTGAAAGAGATGGGAATACCAGACCACCTGATCTGCCTCTTGAGAAATTTGTATGCAGATCAGGAAGCAACAGTTAGAACTGGACATGGAACAATAGACTGGTTCCAAATAGGAAAAGGAGTACGTCAAGACTGTATATTGTCAACCTGTTTATTTAACTTATATGCAGAGTACATCATGAGAAACGCTGGACTGGAAGAAACACAAGCTGGAATCAAGATTGCTGGAGAAATATCAATAACCTTAGATATACAGATGACACCACCCTTATGGCAGAAAGTGAAGAGGACCTAAAAAGCCTCTTGATGAAAATGAAAGAGGAGAGAGAAAAAGTTGCCTTAAAGCTCAACATTCAGAAACCGAAGATCATGGTATCCGGCCCCATCACTTCATGGGAAATGGATGGGGAAACAGTGGAAACAGTGTCAGACTTTATTTTTCTGGACTCCACAATCACTGCAGATGGTGACTGCAGCCATGAAATTAAAAGACGCTTACTCCTTGGAAGGAAAGTTATGACCAACCTAGATAGCATATTCAAAAGCAGAGACATTACTTTGCCAACAAATGTTCACCTAGTCAAGGGTATGGTTTTTCCTGTGGTCATGTATGGATGTGAGAGTTGGACTGTGAAGAAGGCTGAGCGCCAAAGAATTGATGCTTTTGAACTGTGGTGTTGGAGAAGACTCTTGAGAGTCCCTTGGACTGCAAGGAGATCCAACCAGTCCATTCTGAAGGAGATCAGCCCTGGGAATTTGTTGGAAGGAATGATGCTAAAGCTGAAACTCCAGTACTTTGGCCACCTCATGTGAAGAGTTGACTCATTGCAAAAGACTCTGATGCTGGGAGGGATTGTGGGCAAGAGGAGAAGGGAACGACAGAGGATGAGATGGCTGGATGGCATCACTGACTCAATGGACATGAGTCTCAGTGAACTCCAGGAGTTGGTGATGGACAGGGAGGCCTGGCGTGCTGCGATTCATGGGGTTGCAAAGAATCGGACTCGATTGAGCGACTGATCTGATCTGATCTGATCTGATTATTAATTGTCCCAAGTATAATATAGCTCATAAAACTCTTGCAAAGATATCCTGATAAAGAGGACATCAACTTTCTCTCCAGGTTAGTGGAATGTGGTCAGTTTTTTAAAGCAGTTTTAAAATTTGATAAATTCTATAATCAACCTTCCATAGTGTGATACACATAAGGTTATTGCCCTTATTTTACATGTGAGCAATTATAACTCATAACTGTTATCTGGTTTTCCGTGATCACTAAGGAATAAGTAAACAATTTTGGGACCTAATGAACTATCAGATCCGTAATTATATTCAGAGTCCTATATATTATTTGTCTCAAAATTTGATGAAACATTTTCTGAATATTAATTCCAGCATGTAGGTTAATATAGTCAGATTCTTCAACATACTTCAAGAGGCCATTATATTATAACCAGGTTGAATCAAATTTCAGAGTGAGGGTTATATTCATTTTTTTTAAACATAACTACTCAGGGGTATATTTCTATTTTCTAATTTCTTCAGCTTTTTCATCATTAAAATAATTTCCTTTTTTGAAAAAGTAAAGCATAAACATAATAAAAACATATATTTTAAAATGAAAATTAATCTACCAAAAATGCATAAGACTCACTTTACTAGAAGTGAGCATTCTCAAAAATGTACTCACTATCTCTCTATAATAATATGTATAAAAATACACATGCATATGTGTATAAATGCACACACACATATATGTAATATATATATATGCCCTTATAATTTCATTTGCATATTTAAATATATACTTGGGTTTTTTTTCTGTTAATAGATTTTCCCATAAAAGAACATATAATTTTATTATATTTTCTCTAATGATAACATAGTACTTCATGACCCTAAAAACACTGTATATGATAACTATATACCCACTTGCTGCTGCTGCTGCTGCTAAGTCGCTTATATATGTATATTAGATCAGATCAGATCAGTCACTCAGTCGTGTCCGACTCTTTGAGACCCCATGAATCGCAGCACGCCAGGCCTCCCTGTCCATCACCAACTCCTGGAGTTCACTGAGACTCACGTCCATCGAGTCAGTGATGCCATCCAGCCATCTCATCCTCTGGTGTCCCCTTGTCCTCTTGCCCCCAATTCCTCGCAGCATCAGAGTCTTTTCCAATGAGTCACCTCTTCGCATGAGGTGGCCAAAGTACTGGAGTTTCAGCTTTAGCATCATTCCTTCCAAAATATCCCAGGGCTGATCTCCTTCAGAATGGACTGGTTGGATCTCCTTGCAGTACCCACCTGCTGCTGCTGCTGCTGCTAAGTCTCTTTTATATATATATTTATATATATATGCATATGTATATATAAAATGTATAATAAATATCAGATTATATAAACTATCATATCAGTAGTTTTATTTTTCATTTCTTTGAGAGTGAATGTACTTCACAGTGATTTATGAGTTCCTTGTTCATGTTCTAGGCCCAAATTTCTGTCATGTTTCTGATGTTTTAGGGTGATTAGATCATTGGCAACTTTTGCAATTTCCTTCCTGGTCCTTGACCCACATAGAAATCTCTCACTGTTCTTACCTTGCCATAGATGATCCGTGAATGACCAAGCTTCATTTAATTCTTTGTATTTTGTTATTCCCCCATTCGCTCTTCTGCTTCAAGACATTTGCTCATACACAGAGAGCCAGGAGAATGTCAGTGATCAATCAGAGCAGTCTTTCTGCCTGTCAGTTTACCTCTCATAACTTTCAAGAATAATTTTGGAAAAATTCAGACTAGACTAGATGTCACTACTCTACTATAGTGTTTATTATACTTTATTAATTTTTTAACTATTACTTTGATGGCTAGAAAAATTAATGTTTGAGGAACAAAGGAGATGCTTCTGTACCATTGGCATCTAAGGCAATGCCTGGCACATAGTAGGCATTCAACAGATAGTTGTTTATCTGCTAAAGTTTCCATTGGATTCAGTATATCCTGAAGATTTTGTATGTGACTGTGCTAAGTAGCTTCAGGATCATATATCTCCTCTCTATGGACTGCAGACCGCCAACCTCCTCTGCCCATGGAATTCTTCAGGCAAGAATACAGGAGTGGGTTGCCATGCCCTCCTCCAGGGGAGCTTCCTGACCCAGTTATCAAGCCTGCATCTCTTATGTCTTCCTGCACTGGCATGCAGGTTCTTTACCACTAGAGCCACCTAGGAATCTCAAGGCTTTTGCATACATGCAGACTATATCTATAATCTATATCTATATCTATCTATCTATCTATCTATATATATATATGAAATCTAGAAAAAATGGTACACATGAACCTATTTGCAAAGCAGAAATAAAGACACTGATGAAGAGAACAAATGTACAGACACCAAGGCAGGGAAAAAGGGAGGTGGGATGAATTTGGAGACTGGAATTAATATATACACTCTGCTGCTGCTGCTGCTGCTAAGTCGCTTCAGTCGTGATCGACTCTGTGCGACCCCCTAGACGGCAGCCCACCAGGCTTCTCCCTCCCTGGAATTCTCCAGGCAAGAACACTGGAGTGGGTTGCCATTTCCTTCTCCAATGCATGAAAGTGAAAAGTGAAAGTGAAGTCGCTCAGTCATGCCCAACTCTTCGCGACCCCATGGACTGCAGCCCACCAGGCTCCTCTGTCCATGGGATTTTCCAGACAAGAGTACTGGAGTGGGTTGCCATTGCCTTCTTCATGTATAAAATAGATAACTAATGAGAACATATTGTGCAGCATAGAGAACTCTACTCAATACTCTGTAACGATCTATATGGGAAAAGAATCTAAAAGAGTGGATATATGTACATATGTAACTGATTCACTTTGCTGTACAGCAGAAAGAGGACACTGTAAAACTAAACTAGTAAAAATTTTAAAAATAAATAAATTTGTGTGTGAAAAGAAAACAAAAAAGAACAGTAGGATTAAGATTGCACTATGTTTTTACTTAGTCAATTATTCATGTATATAATCATTCTATAAACATAAATAATCACCTGCTATAAATTTGACACTAATAACAAAAGTATTAGCAAACAACAGCATTAAACTATTGAGCAAGTGCTTTTTATGTACTAAGAACTTGAAATGGATTTTGCTCTTATTCTTAAATCCTGTTTGGAGTAGAACAACAAATACAGAGATTTTACAAAGAAGGTGAAATTAAGATAGCTTAAGTATTATGTCAGTATTGCAGACCTTCTAGAGAGCATAATCAGGAGAACTGAATTTAAGCTTTCATTGAATCTATTGTCTAAGTTTTTAACCATCAAAATATTTTCGTTACATGACTTTCATCTTCAAAATTGTGTGTATCCCTCTGTGATTTTTTTTCTATTCCTACATTTATTGAAAGAATGTGATAATTCATTCTTAAATTCTGGTAGTGTATTCAAATAATGTAATTGATTTTTGAATGTATAATGGAAATTTCTTTGAATTTCTGGTATAAAATTCTCTGATAATTTATTAAAATTTTCATGTTTCTGGATTTTAAATATTTGTTAGAATATGTTGATGATTTTTGCATCTATGTCTATAGGAACATTTTTTGGAAATGTTTAAGTCTTAAAAATTTTTTATTATGTTTTAGGGCTATACTATCATCCAAAGACTGTAAAAATGAAATGATGTTTGGATCCATAGCCCATAAATATAGGCCAAAGCCTATGTGGTAAACCTAAATAGGGAGGTTGCCTACTAAAATAAAGGATTAAGTAAGGTTCTGAGTGTTCAAAAAATAAAAAAATAGCCAAAATGTCCGGGATAAAATAAAGATCACTCACCATGCCAAGAATAAGGAAAATCACAACAGGAGAAAAGACATTCACAAAAAAAAAGACACTCACCTGACACCAACATCAAATGAATCAAAAGTTGAAACTATCTGCTGAGAATTTTAAACCAACAGTAATAAAAAATGCTTCCACAGTCAATTACACATTCTATTGAAGCAAACAAGAAATGAAAAACATCAGCAAAGAAGTAAAAATTGTACAAAAGAACCCAAAAGAAAATTACAGAAATGAAATATACAATAAAAGAGAAAGAACCCTTCCTGGAAGGATTCAATAGTACAGGGGGTATAATTCAGGATACAGTTATTGACCTTGAGGACATACAAATGGAATTTACCCAATCTGATCAACAGAAAATAAAAGATTGGGGAAAAAAATGAATAGAGCATTAAGGGCCTATAAAAAATAACAAGATCCAATACTTTTACAGCACATCCTTATGTGGGTCCCACTTGGAGTGGTTAATATGGAGTATTGAATACGTAAGTCACATAACTAACTAATTTAGCAAATAATTTTCCCTAAGTGTGCTTTCTGGAGAATTTTCCAAATCATCTAATATTTGCTCCATTTTATTTGGCAGCTTCTTCCTCAGGATATTTCTTTCCTCCCACATTTCCTCCCACTTAAGCACCAAAGTGCATGGTATACCTTCCACATTTGTTTGGAAATCTCATCAAATATGCAAGTTTATTATTTTCCAGCCAAAAACAGAACACAATTTAGCCAAGTCCCCTGTCACTTTATAAAACTGATTTCTACCATGTCCAATAATATGTTCCTCTTTTCCTCCTAAGGCAATCACAGAAATAGTTTTAATATTCATATCTCTATGAAAATTCTGTTCATAATGAAATATGCATTCTTTAAGATGGCAGAGCATCCTCTGTATTCCTCTTGTGTCTTTTTAGGCCTTCACTAAAATATCTTTAATATCTATATTTCTGTCAAAAATTGCTTCAGGATTGTTGTTAAGTTGCTAAGTCAAGTCCAACTCTTTGTGACCACATAAATTACAGCATGCTGGGCTTCCCTTTTCTTCACTATTTCCTGAGATTTGTTCAAACTCACAACCGTTAATTCAGTGATTCTATCTAACCATCTCATTCTCTGTCATCCACTTCTACTCTTGCCTTCAATCTTTCCCAGCATCAGGGTTTTTTTTTTTTTCCCAATAAGTCAGTTCTTCGCATCAGGTGGTCAAATTATTGGAGCTTCAGCTTCAGCATCAGTCCTTCCAATGGACATTCCGGGTTGATTTCCTTTAGGATTGACTGGTTTGATATTCTTGTTGTCCAAGGGATTCTACAGAGTCTTCTCCAGGACCACAGTTTGAAAGCATCAATTCTTTGGTGCTCAGCCGTCTTTATGGTCCAGTTCTTGCATCCGTACATGACTACTGGAAAAACCATAGCTTTGAATATACAGACTTTGGTGGCAAAGTGATGTTTCTGCTTTTTAATATGCTGTCTGGTTTTGTCATAGCTTTTCTTCTAAGGAGCAAGTGTCTTTTAGTTTCGTGGTTGCATTCATAGCCCCTCAAGGTAATCTGGGATATATCTATTAAAAGAGTCTCAGAACATTTTCTAGCCTATATCCATTACCCTATTCCAAAGTTATTCCCACATGTTTAGGTATTTGTTACAGCAGCAACACACATTTCTTTACAAAACTCTCCATTAGTTTTCTAGGGCTGCTATAACGAATACCACAGAATAGGTGGCTTAAAGCAACAGAAATTCATTTTCTCACAATTCTAGAGGTTAGAAGTCCTACATTAAGGTTGCTATCCTTAGGCTTTGCTCTCTCTCATCTTTCCTTGCCTGTTCCTGGCTTCTGGGGGTGGCTATCAATCCTTGGTAGCCTTAGTTTGTTGGCTCATCCCTCAAGTCTCTGTCTAGATGGTCAGAAGGTATTCTCCATGTCTGTGTCTCTGCTTTCTTTTCTTAAGGACACCAGTCCGTGAATTCGGGCCCACTATAATCTAGCATAATTTCACCTTAATTTAGCACTAATTGTATCAGCAAAGACCCGATTTCCAAGTATGGTTACATTCCGCAGCTCTATTTCTGAAAGCCACTGTTTAACCTAGTATACTACCCTCATGAGGTTATAAACCATATTTGATAACTGAAACAAAAGTGAAAGCACTATCTTATCCTCAAAACAATGCAGTTTAAAAGTGGTGACAGTCCAAGTTTGATGCAGGATACAGGAAGCTTGGGGCTGGTGCATTGGAATGACCCAGAGGGATGGTATGGGGAGGGAGGTGGGAGGGGGGTTCAGGATGGGGAACATGTGTACACCCGTGCCGGATGCATGTTGATGTATGGCAAAACCAATACAGTATTGTAAAGTAAATAATAATAATAAAATTAAAAATAAAAGTGGTGACAGTAAAAAGAACCAAATGGAATTAAGGTAGCTACACTTCTCTCTGAGTATTAAATGTCATAAAGAAATAACTTCTGAAACTCTTTTGGCTTGAATAAAATTTTTGTGTGGGAATATTTTGATTATGAATTACATTTTTAAGTTAATTCTTGAATAAAGTCTTCTGGTTCCTTATTGCTTCTTGGCTTAGTTTTGCTAACCTACATTTTTCAAGGAATTTTTTCCATTTCATTTAAGTAATCAATGTTATTATACTTTTCCTTTTAGTATCTGTATGATCACTAGTGATATCATCTCTTTTATTCCTTATATTGATAATTTGTTATCTTTTATTTACTTCTTGATTATTTTTATTGGTTTAGCAATTTGATTAAAACTTGGTAAAAAAAACACAGCTTTTCATTTATATTTTTTGTTTATTGTTGTGTTCAAATTCATTGATTTCTGTTTCCAACATTATTCATTTCTGCCTATTATTTTTAATTCGATTTGCTCTTATTTTTTGAGTTAATTGGGTAGGAACTTACATAATTGTTTTGGACTTTTATTCTTTTTTAAATATAGAAATTTAAAGTTATAACATTGTCACTGAGTATTGCTTTATACTATATCTTGCAAATGTTTTATTTGAGATATTCCTTGTTTATTTTGTAATATTTTTAAATATTCCATAAGATGTTTCCTTTGACTTGTAAGTTGCATAGAAATTTGTTATCTAATTATTTATTTGGGAAATTTCTGCTTCTTGATTTTTTGATGTCTAATTTAATACATTTTGAGTCGGGTAAATTATAGCTCATAGTTTGTATGCTTTATTTTTTGAAACTTACTTTATGGACCAGAAGTTTTTTTCCCCATGTATATATTTGTAAAATCTGTCTAGATTTTACAGTTTCAATCTTGGGTGCAGTTTTCTATAAATGATTATTAGGTCAGTTTGGTTCATAATAATGCTCTGATCTCATGTATACATGCATTTTCATCTATTTGTTCTAATTAGTTACTCAGAGAGACTTTTTTAAAAAATTATTTATTTTTTATGGAAAGATAATTGTTTTACAGATTTTTGTTTTTTCCTGTCAAACCTCAACTTGAATTGGCCATAGGTATACTTATATCCCTGGAGATGGCAATGGCAACTCACTCCAGTACTCTTGCCTGGAAAATCCCATGGACTGAGGAGCCTGGTAAGCTATAGTCCATGAGGTCGCTAAGAGTCGGACACGACTGAACGACTTCACCTTCACTTTTCACTTTCATGCACTGGAGAAGGAAATGGCAACCCACTCCAGTGTTCTTGCCTGGAGAATCCCAGGGACGGGGGAGCCTGGTGGGCTGCCGTCTATGGGGTCGCACAGAATCGGACAAGACTGAAGTAACTTAGCAGCAGCAGCAGCAGCAGCAGCATACTTATATCCCCACCCTTTTGAAGCTCCTTCCCACATCCCTCCCCATCCCACCCCTCTAAGTTGATACAGAGCCTCTGTTTCAGTTTCCCAAGCCATAGAGCAAATTCCTGTAGGCTATCTATTTCTCATGTGGTAATGTAAGTTTCCATGTTGCTCTTTCCATACATCTCACCCTCTCCTTCCCTTTCCCCATGTCCATAAGTCTATTCTCTGTTTCTCCATTGTTGTCCTATAAATAAAATTTTCAGTACCATTTTTTCTAGATTCAATATATATGCATTCAGTTCAGTTTAGTTCAGTTCAGTCACTCAGTCGTGTCTGACTCTTTGCGATCCCATGAATCACAGCACGCCAGGCCTCCCTGTCCATCACTGACTCCTGGAGTTCACTCAAACTCATGTCCATTGAGTCAGTGATGTCATCCAGCCATCTCATTCTCTGTCGTCCCCTTCTCCTCCTGCCCCCAATCCCTCCCAGCATCAGAGTCTTTTCCAATGAAGAATACAACATTTATCTTTCTCTTTCTGACTTACTTCACTCTGTTTAACAGGTCCTAGGTTCAACCACCTCATTAAAACTGATTCACATGTGTTCCTTTTTATGGCTGAGTAATGTTCCATTGTGTATATGTATCACACCTTCTTTATCCATTCATTTGTCAATGGGCATCTAGGTTGCTTCCATGTTCTAGCTACTGTTAATAGTGCTGAAATGAACATTGGGATACATGTATCTTTTTCAATTTTTATTTCCTCAGGATATATGCCTAGGAGTGGGCTTGCTGAGTCATATGGTGGTTTTATTCCTAGTTTTTTTAAGGAATCTCCATACTACCTTCCATAGTGGCTGTATCAGTTTACATTCCCACAAACAGTGCAAGAATATTCCCTTTCCTCCACATTCTCTCCAGCATTTATTGTTTGTAGACTTTTTGATGATGGCCATTCTGACAGGTGTGAGGTGATATCTCATTGTAGCTTTGGTTTGCATTTCTCTAATAATGAGTGATGTTAAGAATCTTTTCATGTGTTTGTTAGCCATCTGAATATCTTCTTTGGAGAAATGTCTGTTTAAGTCTTTTCCCACTTTTTGATTGGGCTGTTTGTTTTTCTGGTATTGAGTTATATGAGCTGCTTGCATATTTTGGAAATTAATCCTTTGTCGGTTGTTTCATTTGCTATTATTTTCTCCCATTCTGAGGGTTGTCTTTTCACCTTGCTTGCAGTTTTCTTTGCTGTGCAAAAGCTTTTACGTTTAATCAGGTCCCACTTGTTTAATTTTGTTTCTATTTCCATTACTCAAGGAGGTGAGTCATAGAGGATCTTGTTTTGATCTATGTCATCAAGTGTTCTGCCTATGTTCTCCTCTAAGAGTTTTATCATTTCTGGTCTTATATTTGAGTCTTTAATCCATTTTGAGTTTATCTTTGTGTATGGTGTTCTAATTTCATTCTTTGACATGTAGCTCTCTAGTTTTCCCAGCACCATTTATTGAAGAAATTGTTTCTGCCCCATTGTATATTCTTGCCTCTTTTGTCAAAAATAAGGTACCCATAGGTGCATGGGTTTATTTCTGGGCTTTCTACCTTGTTCTATTGGTCTATGTTTCTGTTTTTGTGTCAGTACCATACTGTCTTGATTACTGTAGCTTTGTAGTATAATCTGAAGTCAGGAAGGTTTATTCCTCCAGCTCCATTCTTTCTTAGGACTGCTTTGGCTATTTGGGGGTCTTTTGTGTTTCTATATGAATTATGAAAATTTTTGTTCCAGTTCTTTGAAAAATGCCATTGGTAATTTGATAGGGATCACATTGAAAACGTAGATTGCATTTGGCAGTATAGTCATGTTTACAATATTTTTCTTCCTATCCAGAAACATGGAATATCTCTCCATATGTTTATGTCATATTTGATTTCTTTCTTATTGACTTATAATTATCTGTGTACAGACCTTTTGTCTCCTTAGGTAAGTTTATTACTAGATATTTAATTCATTTTGTTGCAATGATGAATGAGATTGATTCTTTAATTTCTCTTTCTGATTTCTCATTGTTAGTATGTAGAAATGCAAGTGATTTCTGTGTATTGATTTTATATCTTGTAACTTTTTTAAATTCACTGATTAGCTATAGTAACTTTCTGATACTGTCTTTAGGGTTTTCTAAGTACAGTATCATGTCATCTGCATACAGTGAGAGCTTTAATTATCTTTTCTGATCTGGATAATTTTTATTTCTGTTTCTTCTCTGATTGCTGTAGCTAGGACTTCCAGAACTATGTTGAATAACATTGTGGAAAGTGGATACCCTGGTCTTGTTCCTGATCTTAGGGGGAATGCTCCTAGTTTTTCAACATTGAAAATAATGTTTGCTGTAGGCTTTTCATACATGGATTTTACTATGTTGAGGTAGGTTCTTTCTATGCCCATTTTTTGAAGAGTTTTAATCATAAATGGGTGCTGAGTTTTATCAAAGGCTTTTTCTGCATCTATTGATATGATCATATGGTTTTTACCTATTTGTTGCTATGTTATATCACAATGATTGATTTGCATATATTGAAGAATCCTTGCATCCCTGGAATAAACCCAACTTGATCATGTTGTATGAACTTTTTAATGTGTTACTGAATTCTTTTTGCTAAAATTGTGTTGAGGATTTTTGCATCTATGTTTATCAGTGATATTGATCTTTCTTTTTGTGTGATGTCTTTGTCTGGTTTTGGCATCAGGGTGATGGTGACCTCATAGAATGAGTTTGGAAGTTTTCCTTATCTGCAATTTTTGGAAAAAGTTTTAGAAGGATAGACATTAGCTCTTCTCTAAATGTTTGATAAAATTCTCTTGTGAAGCAATCTGGTCCAGGGCTTTTGTTTCTTGGGAGATTTTTGATCACAGCTTCAATTTCAGTGCTTGTAATTGGGTTGTTCATAATTTCTATTTCTTCCTGTTTCAGTCTTGGAAGATTGAACTTTCTTTCTATTTCTTCCAGATTGCCTATTTTTTTTTGCCATATTGTTCATAATAGTCTTTTATAATCTATTGTATTTCTGCATTTTCTGTTGTAACCTCTCCTTTTCCATTTCTAATTTTGTTGGTTTGATTCTTCTCTCTTTTCTTCTTGACAAGTCTGGCAAAAGGTTTGTCAATTTTGCTTATCTTCTCAAAGAACCAGCTTTTAGTTTTATTAATCTTTACTATTGTTTCTTTTACTTCTTTTTCATTTATTTCTACTCAGATCTTTATGATTTATGTCTTTCTTCTAATTTTATGAGGTTTTTTTGTTGTTCTTCTTTTTCCAGTTGTTTTAGGGGTAAACTAGGTTGTCTGTTTGATGTTTTTCTTGTTTCTTGAGATAGGATTGTATTGCTATAAACTTCCCCTTAGAACTGCTTATGTTGCATCCCATCGGTTTTGAGTTGTCATGTTTTCATTGTCATTTGTTTCTTTTTTTTTTTTTAAATCCTTTATTTCTCATGTGTTCCCCATCCTGAACCCTCCTCCCTCCTCCCTCCCCATACCATCCCTCTGGGTCGTCCCAGTGCACCAGCCCCAAGCATCCAGCATCGTGCATTGAACCTGGACTGGCATCTCTTTTCATACATGACATTTCACATGTTTCAATACCATTCTCCCAAATCTTCCCACCCTCTCCCTCTCCCACAGAGTCCATAAGCCTGTTCTATATATCAGTGTCTCTTTTGCTGTCTCGTATACAGGGTTATCGTTACCATCTTTCTAAATTCCATATATATGCGTTAGTATACTGTATTGGTGTTTTTCCTTCTGGCTTACTTCACTCTGTATAATAGGCTCCAGTTTCATCCACCTCATTAGAACTGATTCAAATGTATTCTCTTTAATGGCTGAGTAATACTCCATTGTGTATATGTACCACAGCTTTCTTATCCATTCATCTGCAGATGGACATCTAGGTTGCTTCCATGTCCATTTATGATAAAAACTCTCCAGAAAGCAGGAATAGAAGGAACATACCTCAACATAATAAAAGCTATATATGACAAACCCACAGCAAACATTATCCTCAATGGTGAAAAATTGAAAGCATTTCCTCTAAAGTCAGGAACAAGACAAGGGTGCCCACTTTCACCATTACTATTCAACATAGTTTTGGAAGTTTTGGCCACAGCAATCAGAGCAGAAAAAGAAATAAAAGGAATCCAAATTGGAAAAGAAGAAGTAAAACTCTCACTATTTACAGATGACATGATCCTCTACATAGAAAACCCTAAAGACTCCACCAGAAAATTGTCATTTGTTTCTAGAAATTTTTTTGGTTTCCCTTTTGATTTCTTCAGTAACCTGTTGGTTATTTAGAAACATGTTGCTTAATCTCCATGTGTTTCTGTTTTTTACAGTGTTTTTTTTTTTTTTTTTTCCCCCTGTGTAATTGATATCTAGTCTTATAGTATTGTGCTTGGAGAAGATGCTTGATACAATTTCAATATTCTTAAATTTATTGAGGATTGATTTTTGACCTAAGATGTGTTCTACCCTGAAGAATGTTCTTAATGCATTTGAGAAGAAGGTGTATTCTTCTGCATTTGGATGGAATGTTCTGAAGATATCAATGAGATCCATCTAATCTAATGTATCATTTAAGACTCGTGTTTCCTTATTACTTTTCTGTTTTGATGATCTGTCCATTGCTGTGAGTGGGGTGATAAAGTCTCCTACTATTACTGTGTTACTGTCAATTTCTCCTTTTATGTCTGTTAGTTTTTGTCTTATGCTTTGAGGTGCTACTATGTTGGATCCATAGATATTTACAACTGTTATGTCTTCCTCTTGGACTGATCCCTTGATCATTATGTAGTGTTTTTCCTTATCTCTTGTAATCTTTATTTTAAGGTCTGTTTTGTCTGTTATGAGGATTGGTACTCCGGCTTTCTTTGTTTCCCATTTGCATGGAATATATTTTCCATCCTCTCACTATCTGTCTATTTGTGTCTTTAGGTCTGAAGTGGGTTTCTTGTAGACAGCATATATATGGGTCTTTTTTTTTTTTTTTTTAATCCATTCAACCAGTCTGTTTCTTTTGGTTGAAGCATTTAATCCATTTACATTTAATTATTGATATATATATTCCTATTGCCATTTTCTTAATTATGTGGGCTTGATTTTGTAGATCGTTTTTATTCTCTTGTATTTCTTGACTATATAAATCTCTTTAACATTTATTGTAAAGCTGGTTTTGTGGTACTGAATTCTTTTAACTTTTGCTTGTCTCAAAAGCTTTTTATTTCTCCATCAATTTTGAATGAGATCCATGCTGAGTACAGTAATCTTGGTTGTAGGTTTTTCCCTTTCAGTACTCTAAATGTATCCTGCCATTCCCTTTTGGCCTGCAGAGTTTCTGCTGAAAGATAAGCTGTTAAACATATGGGGTTTCCCTTGTATGTTACTTGTTGCTTCTCCCTTGCTGCCTTTAATATTCTTTCTTTGTGTTTAGTCTTTGTTAGTTGAATAGTATGTGTTTTGGTATGTTTCTCATTGGGTTTATTCTGTATGGGAGTCTTTGTGCATCTTGGACTTGATTGACTATTTCCTTTTCCATTTTGGGGAAATTTTCAACTATAATCCCTTCAAAAATTTTCTCATGCCCATTCTCTTTTTCTTCTGGGACCCCTGCAATTCAAATGTTGGTGTGTTTGATATTGTCTCAGAAATCTCTGAGGCTATCCTCAGTATTTTTCATTATTTTTACTTTATTCTGCTCTTCAGAAGTTATTCCTACCATTTTATCTTCCAGCTCACTGATTCATTCTGCTTCAGATATTCTGCTATTGACTCCTTCTAAAGTATTTTTAACTTCAGTAATTGTGTTGTTTGTCTCTGTATGTTTATTCTTTAATTAATCTAGGTCTTTGTTAATTAATTTTTGCATTTTCTCCATTTTGTTTTCAAGATTTTTGATCATCTTTACTATCATTTTCTGAATTATTTTTCAGGTAGTTTGCCTATTTCCTCTTCAGTTATTTGGACTTCTGTATTTCTAATTTGTTCCTTCATTTGTGCAGTATTTCTCTGCCTTTTCATTATTTTTTTTAACTTATTTTGCTTGAGATATCCTTTTCTCAGGCTTCAAGGAAAGTTGAATTATTTCCTTGAAGGTTTACTTCTCTATTCCTTTTGGTTTCCGCCCTCCTAAAGTTGATCCAGTGGTTTGTGTAAGCTTCCTATAGGGGAAGATTTATGCAGAGTTTTTATTTGCTTGTTTTTGTTTTTCCTCTGACGGGCAAGTCTAAGCGAGGTGGTAATCCTGTCTGCTGATGATTGGGTTTGTATTTTTGTTTTGTTTGTTGTTTAGTAGCACAGGGTGCTACTGATGGTTGGGTGATGCTGGGTCTTGTATTCAGGTGGTTTCATTTGTGTGAGTTCTCATTATTTGATACTCCCTAAGGTTAGTTCTCTGGTAGTCTAGGGTCTTTGAGTCAGTGCTCCCACTCCAAAGGCTCAAGGTTTGATCTCTGGTCAGGAACAAAGATTCCACAACTGGTTTGTTATGATATTAAAACAGATATCCAAAAATGAGAAACCACAATGAACCCCAGACAAATGACAATTACAAAATCAGGCAAATAGTAATTAAAATAATGGAATATAAATATATACATATACACACATGAGCAAAGTCAAAACAGTCCCATAAAAATAATGTACAGTAGATTGACCCAGAGAACAAAGGAAATCAGAAATTATATTTACCAGTTAAGAACAAAACTAGCTAAGGCATAAACTATAAAACAAAACTAAAGCAAGGTGCCATGTGGGGAATAAAACAGTGAAGACAAAGCTAAGACATATGTTGAGAGGAAAGGAAAGAAAGAATAGATATGCAAAGTTCAATAGAGGTAGATGAAGATTTGTATACATTAAAGATTAACTGCAGGGGGAAAAGAACAGTAGGGAAGACAAGCAAAGGAATAAATGTAGAAAAAATATAATAGGTTTACAAGAATAAAAGTTAAAATTATTTTTTACGAAATGGAAGAAAAAAGAAAAAAAAATAAAAAAGGAAAACTCTACAGAACTGCCAAAGCCCAAGGTAGAGGTGGGGATTTATAACAATAATAAAAAATGTGACTGAGGTAAAAAAATAAATAATAATAAACTTAAAATCTTAACTGGATTTCATAGTGCCAATAAAATTGCCAGCTCCAACGAGGGAGCAGGGGGAGGAAAATGAGAAAAAAATACCCAAAAGATTCTATAGAACAAGTCAAAAAATAAGAATAATAAATGTTTTTCTTGAGTCACTGCTGTCACAGTCTTTTCCCTCCCTGGGAGTCACAGCCCACTTTGCCTCCCTAGGATGCCCTCCAACACTGTGCCGATCTCTGGACCTGCTGTGGGGCAGCTCAGATTCTAATCTGGTCCTACTCCTGTGTGTTTTTGCCTCCAATGTCCACAGCTACCAGAACTGGTGTGTTTTCTTTTATGGGAGCTCTCAATCTCAATGACATTATATATATTCCATAGACATAGAGTCTGCCTAGCTGACCATGTGGATTTAATCTGCATCTTGTACAGCTGGTGGGAAGGTTTTGGGTCTTCTTCCTTAGCCACACTGCCCTTGGGGTTCAAATGTGGTTTTTATTTCCACCTCTGTATGTGGGTTATCCACTGCAGTTCACTCCTGAGGCTGCCCTGGCAGACTTGGGTTTACCCCTGTGAGGGCCAGGTGTGGAGGTGGTGCAGCTGCCTGGGTCACAGGGGTTCTGGCAACACCAGGTACTCGGGGAATTGGCAGCTAAGGCAGCAGGACATATAGTACTCTAGAAGGGTATGGCAACCAGTATCAGCTAATACACTCCCGTATTCTTACCTGGAGAACCCCCTACCTGACAAAGAAGCCTGACAGGCCACAGTCTACAGGGTATCAAAGAGTCAGACACAACCGAAGCGACCCTGTGAGCATAGATGCAAGACATTTTTACCTGTGGCTCCTCTGCCACAGTGGGAATTGAGTGTGAAGGTGGCACAGCTGCTTGGCTTTCAGGGACCCTGGCAGCAACAAGTATGCAGGGACACAGACTGCCTCTGCTGCAGGAGTTTTGGCCCTGTCAGAGTCTTTTTTTGGGCCTCTTGTAGCTGGTGATCAGAAGACCTCTTTGGCCAGTCTTTCTCTGTGGCTCTGCCCATTCAGGCATTTAGAGGGTTTCCTGTACAGGCACTCTGTAGTTTGGGGCATCAGTCACTTAAAGGAACATCCTGGGTGGGATTCTACTATGTAGTTCAGTGTGTCAGGCATGTGATGGGCCAGCCTCTCTGTTGTTCAGCTGCAAATGCTGGCATGTGGGGAGAGAGTGGCTATGGTGGTGGCTCCACCCCCTACACATGACTCAGCAGTATCATCTTGCTTCCATGGCTGCCTGGCTTTCCTCCACAGGCATTCCCCCCCAACAATCTCCTTCCTCACAGCCCCTCAATCTGTCTCTCCTCATTCAACAGCAGCCCTCACACTGGGATTGTTTCACAATCCTTAAATTCCAGCTCCCAGCCACTGTGCCTTCCAGAGGACCTGCGTTCCTGTCCGAGATATGTATGGCTGAGGCAAGGACTGTCTGATTCTCATTCCATTTAGGCTGCCAAAGATCAACTGTTTCACTCTCAGCCTTAAATGTTTCTTTTCTGACTCAGACAATTGTCTCCATGTGGGGATCGGACCCCCTGCTTCAGTTCCACCACCCACAGAGGGCAGGTCCAGTCCGAATAACACTCCTGTTTTTCCCCTAGTTCCTCTGTCCTACTGAGTTTTGTGTAGTTATCTATGTTCTTTTCCTCTGGTCAGGTACTCCTGTCTGCTCTCAGCTGTTGTTCTGCATGTGCTTCTATGTCTGAAGGTGTATTCCTCATGTATCTATGAAGAGAGATGTACTCCACGTCCACTTACTCCTCCACCATCTTGTTCTTCTCTAGACACTTTTTTTTTAAGAGAGAAGAATGTTACAATTTCAAATTAATTTTAAGAATTTGCCAATTAAAAAACATTCTGTTAGTTTTTTTTTTTATTCCTTCTATTTTGAAATTTTGTTGTTAGGTACATGCATATTTGGAACTGTTGAATTTCTAATGAATTACCCCTTTAGCATTACAAAATGTCACCCTTCATATTCTATTCATTCTGTTTTGTAGTCTTTGCTGTCTGATAATAGTCATAGAGCTTTCTATGCTTTCTGTCTGATGATGTGTTTTTACTTTCATCCTAACTGCATTTTTAATTTTAATGTGTATCTTTTGGGCATTGTCCTCACTCCCAAATCAAAACCTTTCTATGAGCTCTGGCTTCAGCCCTTAGGGATTATGAAATTACTAAAGAACTCTCTCCCTTCAGGTTGACTGAATCTTTAAAGCTCCCTCAGCACTGGTTTGACCTCTCTTTTTCCTGCTCCTCTGTTCTCAATTTGCTAACAACTTGTTGTAAGTTCCTGCCATCTTGTCCTGCTCATTCTCAGCCAAGCATTCATCAGTGGTTTACAGGATGCCCTCTGATAGATTCCTACCTCCTCATTACTCAACTCTCTGAAGCTACTCTCCAGAGCCTGCAGTCTAGGTGGCTGGTCTCCACTCTGATTTCTGCCTCTGGGGTTCAGTAGTACCACTGTGCTCTAAGTCTCTGTTGTGCTCATGAAATTTCCACCAGCCAAAGAGCTAGGCACCTTGGTGATTTGAGGTTCACTTCCTGAGCTTCTCTTCCCTCAATGATCAGTTTTGTTTTGTTTTGTTTTTAATTGAAGGATAATTGCTTTACAGTATTGTATGGGTTTCTGCTAAACATCAACATGAATCAGCCTTAGGTATACATATGTCCCCTCTCTCCTGAATCTCCCTCTCACCTCCCTCTCCATCCCACTGCTCTAGGTTGTTACAGAGGCCCAATTTGAATTCCATGAATCTTTCAGCAAATTTCCATTGGCTGTCTTTCTTACATATGGTAAGCATGTTTCCAGGTTACTCTCTCCATACACTTTGATCTGATTTTTCTTCATTTTTCTTTGACTGAAGACAGTTGTCTCATATATTCTGTTGAACTTTAATGCTGATTACTTGAGATGACAAGCCCAGCACCAGTTATTCTGTAGTAATCAGAAGCAGAAGTCCCTGAATTTTGTTGTTTCATTTTATCTTCCCAACCTTGCTTTGCTTGTGGAAAACTAGCTTTCACTTGATAGCTTTAAAAGTTCTGTGACATCTTATATCCTCCAGGGGGAGCCAGAACTGCAGGTATATTGGACTTGGATCTCCGAGGTTCTGCATATCAGGAAGAAATTTCAGAGGAAATTTTTACGAAGAAATTCACTGAATGTTTAAATCATAATAGCTATAACTATTTCTTCACAGCCAACATATCAAGATCACATCTATGAGGATGATCTGTAGCTTCAGAAGAGATTCAAGGCCTGAGAAGAAATTTTGAATATTTGAAGATAAATGATGGCAAACCCAATATTTGATAGGCTCTTGCAGTCAAACTTCGGCAATAATTTTAATTGTTTCATTCGAATGATTGCTGAAATAAAAGGATACGCAAGTTGTGAATACAGTGAGTGTATATATTACAAATTCTTTTTAGTATAGTGGTGAGTATTCCTGACTGTCACGCGAGAGACCAAGATTCGATTCCCCGATGAGGAGGCAACACGCCCTTTTGGGGTTTCCCTGTTAGCTCAGTTGGTAAATAATCCACCTGCAATGCAGGAGACCTGGGTTGATCCCTGGTTTGGGAAGATCCCCTGGAGAAGGGAAATAACTACCCACGCCGATATTCTGTCCTAGAGAATTCCATGGACTGTATAGTCCATGGGGTCACAAAGAGTCATACACAACTGAGTGATTTTCATTTACCTATATTTCAAATAGGGTTTCCCAGGTAACTCAGTGATAAAGAATCTGTCTGCCAATACAGGAGACATGGGTTCTATCTCTGGGTCAGGAAGATCCCCTGGAGAAGGAAATGTCAACCCACTCCAGTATTTTGCCGGTGAAATCCCAGGGACAGAAGCCTGGCAGGGTACATTCCATATAGTCACAAAGAGTCAGACATGATTTAGCAACTAAACAACAAAAAAAATATATTTCACATAGCAATTTTTCTTTAAGTTAAGAGTATTTGGGGTTAAGACTTTGCCTTTCAATGCAGGGGTTATGGGTTTGGTCCCTGGTCAGGGAGCTAAGATTCCCCATAGCTTGTGGCCAAAAAAACCAAAACATAAAATAGAAGTGATATTGTAACAAATTCAAAACTTTAAAAATATTCACATCAAAAACATCTTAAAAGAATCAGTTCAGTTCAGGTCAGGTCAGTTGCTCAGTCGTGTCCGACTCATTGAGACCCCATGAATCGCAGCACGCCAGGCCTCCCTATCGATCACCAACTCCCGGAGTTCACTCAGACTCACGTCCATCGAGTTGGTGATGCCATCCAGCCATCTCATCCTCTGTCATCCCTGTTCTCCTGTCTCTGTTCTCCTCCTGCCCCCAATCCCTCCCAGCATCAGGGTCTTTTCCAATGAGTCAACTCTTAGCATGAGGTGGCCAAAGTAATGGAGTTTCAGCTTCAACATCACTCCTTCCAGTGAACACCCAGGACTGATCATTTGGATTGACTGGTTGGATCTCCTTGCAGTCCAAGGGACTCTCAAGAGTCTTCTCCAACACCACAGTTCAAAAGCATCAATTCTTCAGCGTTCAGCTTTCTTCACAGTCCAACTGTCACATCCCTACATGACCACTGGAAAAACCATAGCCTTGACTAGACAGAACTTTGTTGGCAAAGTAATGTCTCTGCTTTTGAATATGCTATCTAGGTTGGTCATAACTTTCCTTCCAAGGAGTAAGTGTCTTTTAATTTCATGGCTGCAATCACCATCTGCAGTGATTTTGGAGCACCCAAAAATAAAGTCTGACACTGTTTCCAATATTTCCCCATCTATTTCCCATGAAGTGATGGGACCAGATGCCATGATCTTTGTTTTCTGAATGTTGAGTTTTAAGGCAACTTTTTCACTCTCCTCTTTCACTTTCATCAAGAGGCTTTTTAGTTCCTCTTCACTTTCTGCCATAAGAGTGGTGTCATCTGCATATCTAAAGTTATTGATATTTCTCCTGGCAATCTTGATTCCAGCTTGTGCTTCTTCCAGCACTGAATCATAATTCTTTGGAAATGTAATCTATTTACATTGAATAAATTTAACTCCGATTTTTAAATGCTTCAAGCTACTTTTAATATTTCCTTTTTGACACTTCCTTTCCCATTGATTTATGTATTTATTTTGTTTGTTTTTCAGTTAACTTGTGTGTTCTTCTCACTGTCAAACTGTGGTTTTAGTAATCTATTCATTCAAGTTGAATTTGATCTTGAGCAAAAGTCAAGATACACATGGTTCAAGTCTGAGTAAATCGTAAGAAATTTATGATAAAAATGAAACTAACTAAATCAGTCACTTCTTAACCAGTCTCTACTATGCCAATTTCATCTCTTTTCAATCTGCCCACAGTATGTTTTCTATGTGATATTTATGAATATAATCCTATTTAAGCCATTCCATGCATTAAACCAGTCAGTTGCTGACTACAGCATAAAATTCAATGTTGAAGAAATTAAGGAGGCATAAGGGAGCATCTCCATATCCATTTACTTAACCTCTAGCCCTCTCTTCTCTGCACACTCTATGTCCCAGGCATTCTATAAAATCCATTAAATCCCCCCTCCCCATTAATCTGTTTGTTCATAACTCCATGTTTTTATTCATACTACACCTCAACCTAAAATTCCACCTCTTACCACATTCATCTGTAAAGTGCCTGTTATGGTCTGAAAGTTGGTGTCCTTTCAAAATTTGTATGTTGAAATCTTAATCCCCAAGATGATGGTATTAAGAAGCACTGTCTTTGGGAAATGATTAGGTTATAAGAGCAGAGCCCTAACAATTAGGAGTAATGCTCATAAAAGACCCCAGAGAGTTCCCCTGTTTCTTCTATGACCCAGAAGATGGTCCTGACCAGAACCTTATCATGCTGGCATTCTAATCTTGGACTTCTGGTATCCAGAATTGAGGGGAATAAATTTCTGCTGTTTATGAGCCACCAGACTGGGGTATTTTGTTATAATCATCCAAACAGATTAAATTAGTGCATTACTTTAAAATATTTCTGTATTACTCTAAAAAATAAGCCTTTTATTTTTAAGTTTATTGACACTATTTTCTCCCTCAAGGAGTCTATCACTCTCTGTTATAAACTGTATTCTCTAAACATCACTACTATAGTAAGGTGTTGTATTTATTTGTGTAATTTATGCCCATATTTCTTATACAGTTTATGGTTCTGGCATTCTTACAGGCCCAATTCCACATTATACTAAAATTCTCAGAAGTCTAAAACTCAATTTTATGTATTGATTTTTTGTCCCTAAGACCTTGCAGACTTATCTGAAACAAAACAGATGACCTGAAACTAATAAAAAAAAAAAAAAAAAAGAAAGGAAGAAAACATGGAAAGAACCCTATTCATATATAAACAAACTTATATTGATGTTAATACAGTACACAACTCTTTTTTAGTTTACTAAAAGTGAATCAATACTTAAGCAAAATATATCTCTTAACTGAGATTTTTGTTCTTGGTCGTAAGAAGAAACGCAGAAGAAAAATAGATATGTGATGAAAAACCGGTTTTAATGGCCCTAGAGGAAAATATCCTCCCCATGTCAATAATCCAGCAGAGAGATGGCTCAGCTGGACTAAGCATTCTGCCAAAAAACAAGACCTTTGTCAGATGTCCTCTGAAAATCTTCTCACAATCCTTGATGTGTAGACATTGTCCTTGCTATGCACATTCTATATATAACTTGGACCTGGGTATTCCTTGCTACATTTCTTTTTTAAATTTTTTAATTAGAAGATAATTGCTTTACAATGTTGTGTTGGCTTCTGCCATACAAAAATGTGAATCAGCCATAGTTATATATATAGCCCTTCCCCCATCCTATCCCACCCCTTTTGGTCATCACAGAGCCTCGGGCTGCACTCCCTGATTTAAATAGCAGCTTCTCACTGGCAACCGATTTTACACATGATAGTGTATATATGTCAATTCTGCTTTATATTTGTATTTCTTGTTTCGTAGGAAAACATTGTGTTGCTTAATGCCTCTGGGGTACACTATATAAACCACCTAGGCTGTAGAATGAGAACTTGGTGGAGAGTATTCATTCTGGTACGTCTCTGCCAGTCCATTTCCCCAAGTGAACCTTGGGTCACACATGCACCTGTAGACCTAGTTGTCTCGGTACATGACATCTCCTTGCACAAAACCACGCAACCAACTTTGTATATTTTAAAGACATTACTTTCCATTTAATATATATGAACATGTATGAAATAAATTAGTCAGTTGCCCATGTTTATATGCTTGCAAATCTTTGGGTCAAATGGGAAGCTCATTCATGTTTGGAATAATATTTATGGCAGATGATTAGCTTTAACATATCACCCATCATTAAGTTAACTGAGGAGAATAGTATATGCATTTCCATGCATATACTCTTTTAATTTGACTAATGTGAGAAAATTACACAGCAAATTATTCAGACACATGACCTGACAATGTGTGATTAGTTAACAAGCGTTATGTATCAATGATGAGCCTTGGTATTCAAGTTCTGGGAAATGTCCAACAGTTGTACCAGTGGTGAGTTCTGTATGATGCGGTACAGAATGGTGATGACAAAGTCAAATATTGAAATGATTCTTTGTGGCTATTCAGGGAGAAAAATTAACTCTGATAGCAACTCTCTGTAGTATACATGCAATCTTCACTGATAAAATATTTCTTGACCTTGGCAACCCTTAGTTATTCCAGGTTTTCTGGAGTCATATATTTCAATTGCTAGAATCAATAACTTAAAACTGCCTCTACTAGACAGGGAAATTATGTCATGCTGGAGTTGAGATAAACATATTTCTTCAGAGGTGTCCCAGGACCAGCATGCACTTGGAATAGTCCTTGGCAGAGAATAACCTTGGGACAATTTAATGCATGCTCAAATAATGTTGTTTTTATGACTTCCAAGAAGAATCCCACTAAATTTTGGACAAATTCCAGTTATAAAAACTCTCATAATCCAGTGTCAATTTTCATTGCTTTTATTGTATACTTGGATTGATTTGGAAATAACCTGAGTAAATATTTGTATTATTAATTAATCATTCTTATCAATATCTTCAACATTAATTGATCATACTTAGTATAATTATTTATTTCAACACAATTCTTTATATTAACTCTATATAAATATTACATGGAATACAAAATTCCATTCGTTTTAAGGAACAAACAATAAATAGATTCAGGAGGACAGACCTTGTTATTTAGTTCTTGAGAAATAGCCTCGATCTAACTTTAAATCTAAAATGTCTATGACCTTCTTTTACACATTCAGGTTGAAATAAGCAACTGACATTTTTCTTTAAGCAATTCTTGTCCATAAAGATTTTGGAAACCAAAACAACATCTTTACTGCTTGTTCAGTTTTTTTTTTTTTTTTTTCCATTCTCTCTTTTGAAAATAACAGTAAACATATAAAGTGGGCATCTAGATCTATAATGAGAACTTTTATAATTATTGATAGGATATTCTATATGATATCATGAAATCATAAAACTGTAAGGCTGAGTTATTATCAAAAGAAAATACGTTTATTAGCAATAGATTTTCATTTTCAATAGAGTCTCAATTTTCTTCACCTTTTAGTTTCTCTTAGAGTTTTTAAATCTCCACTATGTTCAACTGGAACAAAGAATAATTATGCCAAGAGAGATAAGGTAATCTCACCGGGCTTACTAGAAGGAAAAGCCCGCACAACGGCATGACACTTACCACCGGATTTACTGTCTGTCAGCAGTTGCTCACAGAAATGAAAATGTTCCCTGAATTCATGTTGTGCCTGTTTTCCTCTACTCCCAGGTGCCTTTCCTCCTCAGGGGATAATAGGGATAAGAATCTTTCTCCCATATAACTAATGTTTAGAGCGCACAAGGCAATGTGTCTTTTGCACCTCTCTAGAAACTCATTTATCTCCTCTTGAAGCATACTTCTATTATTTTGTTTTAAAGAGCAAGGTTTGGGCACACGTAATCCATTCAGTTATCAAGGTCAGATGCAGTTGTTTCTGTCTTCCAGGTGCCTGCTTTTCCCACATGATGAGTGGCTTATAAATGCTGCTCTCTGTGATTTCTGTCTTCGCTACCTGTCCACTTAGAGATAATCATTATTCATTCAAATACATACCACATGCATTACACAAATCCAGCAAAAAATATTCTTATTGACAATATACCAATTAGATAAGCTAGAATGAAACTCATTGAAGAAACAGGGTAGAACTGGTGAATTTTGTAGTCTTCAAGCTTTTGCTGCTACATTTTGTTCAGAACTCATGTCTCAGTCTTTTGAATGTTTGATATCCCCTCTCTCTCACCATTTTGTTTATTCCCTTTTCATTGATGTACCTGTGGATTAGAAAGTGGATTAAAAGCAGAATTGCTTAAATATACTGTGTTAACAATAATATAAATACTTAATCTACTATTATTATAATATAATATTATAATACTACTGGCTTCCCAGGTAGAGTTGGTGGTAAAGAACCCATATGCTAATGCAGGAGATGTAAGAGACACAAGAGATGTGGGTTCAACCCCTGGGTTGGGAAGATTCCCTGGAGAAGGGCATGGCAACCCACTCCAGTACTCTTGCCTGGAGAATCCCATGGACAGAGGAGCTTGGCGGGTTACAGCCCATGGGGTCAGGACTGAAGCAACTTAGCACGCATAATACTATTATAATAGTACTGTTACTACTAGCAAATACTTAGTGTGTATGTGTATATATATATATATATATATATACACACACATATATATAACAAACCTGTGAGGAAGGCAGAAAGTATAGATATTCTTACCTCCAACTCACAGAAGAGAAAAACAAGATTGAAATATTTGCCCAAGGTCACAGTGTGGGAAAGAAGCAGAGATCAGATTTGACTCATTCCTTTGTAACTCAGAAAGCTTCAAAGAGGCTTCCTCCTAGAGACCACTTGCACTGACCAGAATTCCAGAGTGGACAGGAATGTATTCTTTGCCTTATATCCTGAGGTTTGTCACGGCTCTTTTTTGTATTCCCAACGTGCATATAACTTATGAAATATAATACCTAGGAGAGCACATGCTTCATGGTGGGTTCTAAATGCACATTTGTTGAATGGATTCATCAAAGGCATCAACATGCAAAACTCCTTTTGAACATATTCATGGAACATGTAGGGACAGGAGACTGTCCCACAACAGACTGTTGATTAAGGTTGCTTGACTAATTGAATGTTGGTAATCTCTAAAATATATACAGGTTGTTTTCAAAGGAAAAGAGAATGAAAGACAATAAAACATCTTGTAAATACGTTGTTTTTGTATTTCATGTTTTCCCATAGATGTGTTCTAAATTGTAGTTAAATTACCAGGCTAGAAAAGAAGATAGCTTTAAACAAAAAGTACATATTATGATATACACATTACTCTTCCAACTCAGATGTGTGTCTAGATTAATGTTTACTTATTGTGAGGGTTTTATGTGTATGTGTGTATATGTCAGATTATTTTACATTTTCTTTAAGATAAGTCTCTATTCTAAAATAAATATTACCACACAGTTCAATGTTTGGTCTCCAATTCAACTGTATAAAGGGGATGGGAGAGAGGTCCTTACTGTAACTGGATTTATTGTGAGTATTTGTTAAGATTCAGAATACTCCTACTACCTAGGATTATTCACAGAAAGCTAGCATTATTTCAGTGCAAATGTCACCAGGATGCCCTCTTGCCTGGAGGATGAATAATGTAATAATCTGTTTTGCTTATATATCAGAGAATTTGAATTGTTTGCAGAATTGCCACACTTGTACTTAGCAATGCTGACTTGATTATAATCAACCCTTTAACCAAATACTATTACAACATATGGCCCCCCATGGTTAACAGCATTTCGCCAAATGTTTCATTACAATTCTTTTATATATATATATATATATATATATATATATATATGTATACTTTGATTTATTTACCTCTTTATTGTCTGTGCTCGGTCTTCATTGCTGTTGCTGTGCGGGTTTTTCTGCAGTTGCAGTGAGCAAGGGCTATTCTCTATGTGTGGTGCATGGGCTTCTCACTGCAATGGCTTCTCTTGTTGCAGAGCCCAGGCTCTAAGGCACAGGCTCAATTGTGGCTCACCATCTTAGCTGCTTCCTGGCATGTGGGATCTTCTGGAATTAGGACACAAACATGCATCTCTTGCATTGGCAGATGGATTCTGCCACCAGGGGAACCCTTCTATCACAATCCACAGCACAGGAAAAGGTAAATAATTATAACCACACTGAAGAACTTTTTCAGCATGTATGACAGCATGAACACGTGTAGTACAGTTTTTACCATTCTGACAAAATTTTGATCATATGACACTGTTCGCCATGCCTTGTGTTACTTAGAATGCCAGACCTTTTTTAGTAAAGCCACCAATTTCTATTGATGGCCCTGTTACATTCATATGCCTCTGTCAAATCAGTCATAATATGACTTTGTTTTAAATAGTCTTTTTTCCTCAAAGCAATTTAAATTGTCAGAGAATCACACAGAGCTTAGGCAAAATTTGAAAAGAGCCACAAATGGGAATATGAAGGGCCATAAATCATTTGGCTTTCAGTTGACTAAAACTATTAAAGATTAAATATATATATATATATATATATATATATATATATAAAACAATCTTCTTCTGTTCTAGAAATAGCTCTTCAACCACCACACCTCCAACCTGAGAGAAAGTATTCTAGCGTTTTGACAGACAAGAAGTCATAAACTGTCACCAGATTGTTACAAATGTGTAACCAAGCACCACTCCCATAATTGCTGTATCTTCCTTTGTCAGGAATGCTTGAGGCAGAGGAATAATAGACAGCTAGCTACACCAACAGGACTTACAATCTGAAAAGAAAATTAAAATTTACAGATGTAATATCTCTGTTCTTTCTTGTTCTTGCAATGTCTCAGAAATCACTGCCAAAATGACAGAATTTTGTCAAACATAAAACAGTTCTTCAGGATTACCTAAAGGAAGTATAAATCTGTATGGACATCTGCAACTAGCTGTTATCTTATGTTTGTAAATGGTTGCATTTTAAAAAACTCTTTAGTATGCTAACAATTTACTCTCTGACAACATAAAAGTACCTAGATCAGAATCAATCATGTTCTTAATCTGAGTTTCATCCTGGTTCATCTGTACTCTTAAACATCTAAAGTATTTTTTTTTAATTTTAGTTTTTTTTGTTAACTCATCTAAGAAGTTCTCTAACTCAATTTGGCTATAATTTCTGCTACAAAGTTTCATTTTGTTTTGTTTCCTTTAATGACTTTGTGATCAAGGTTGAATTCTTGCAAAGTATTTGTAAAGAGCCTATGGCCTTTATCATTTCATTTCTTGGTTGCTCAATATTAATTATTTTTGTTAGGTAGCAGCTTGTTTATTGCCTGGAAATTATTAATTCTAACTTTCAGCTGAAACTATTTCTTTCTACAAAATCAGCTTAATGCCCTTCTGTTCTAATATATGAGCAAACTATAGTAGCTTCTATGTTTCTTTTTCCATCTCCTTTTCACTGATATCTTACAATGACTACTTCTCTAAAAGTCTGAAAGTTTACTACATGGTTTTCAATAAAGAAGTATGATTATTATTGTATATCACTCCCTTATAACTTGGAATGTTTAAAATACATTTAGATGTGTATTGTTCACATTGGTTATACTTGGAAATATCTAGATTAAGTTTTACACTAGGTGTGTTGATGTGTATATTTTTAATAAAAATACAATGATGGCTTAGTTTGAAAAATATTAGAGAGGGAATTCTTAGAATGTCATTTAGCCTAACAAGCTGATACAGCACAAAGTCGTCCCTACATGACGCCACACTTTTTTTCTTTCTCTGTAGCACTGTAGCTTTTTCATAGAACTGTCCTCATGTGTCCCTAAGCCCCACTCCACAGCTATTACAGTAAGCTTGTTCCCTTGTCTTCAAACCTTGTTCTTTCTCCTTGGGAAGTTAGGCTGAAGACAAAAATAAAACACATTTTTTTAAGTCATTTATACAGCAACCAAGATGTCCTTTGGTAGGTGAATGGATAAATAAACTGTGCTACATCCAGACAATGGAATGTTAGTTGGTGCTAAAAAGAAATGATCTATGAAGCCATGAAAAGTCATGGAAGAACTTTAAATGTATATTACTAAGTGAAATAAAGCAATCTAGAAAGGGTACATACTGTAGGTTCCCAACTACATGACATTCTCCAGAAGATAAAAATATGGAAACAATAAAAAGATTAGTTGTTGCCAGGGGCTGGAATTGGGTGGGGGGCAGGTACAAATGAATAGTAGGCACACAGAGGATTTTTAGGGCAGCAAACTTACTCTGTGATACTATAATGATGGTTACATGTTATAATATATTTGTCCAAATCCATAGAATGTACAACATGAAAAGCGAACCCTAATGTAAACTATGGACTTTGGGTATAATGATGTGTCAGTGTAGATTCATCAGTTACAACAAATGGATCACTCTGATGGAGGGGGTATTGACAATGGGAGAAGCTGAGCACGTGTGGAGGCATAAGGTTATATGGAGAAAAATGTGTACTTTCATTCCAGGTTTTCTGTAATCTAAAACTGCTTTAAAAATTAAATCTTTTAAACAATAACAACAACATATATCACATCAACTAGGTCATTTATACCAGAAGTTCTCAAAGTATAATCCCAGACCAGCAGGATTAAAAACACCTGGGAACTTTTTAGATAAGTAAATTCTCAGGCATCTCTCCAGGCTTACTGGAGTAATTTCTGGAAATTCTGAGAAGTGAGAACCAGTAATCACTGTTTAAGAATGCTTTCTGGGCATTCTGCTGCATGCTAAAATCTGAGCAACACACCACTTTCCATGATGGAATTCTACCTGGACCTACTTGAAAGTCTGAATTCCAAATAGTTCACTTAGTATGCTCCTGATATTGTATCCAGTGCTATGGCTCTTACTTTTTAAGGAAAAGAAATATTACCACGTTTAAAAAAAATAATAATCTTGTATATAGTCTTTGAATTGCACTTTCTTCACTTGCCAGAAAATTGAGTATTAACTCCCAGTATCCTCTCTCAAGTTCATTTAAATTTCACTGTATCAGGTTGATATTTCAAAATGTATGGGATGATGATGGGAGCCTGTCTAGCTTTACTGTAGATGAAGTTTTCATCTCTATTTTATTGTGATTTATATCACTTTTAATGTCTGTCAAACAATTTTGGAAATATGTACCAACTCTCCATCTTTCCTGGAAATCTTTCAGTGCACTGCATATTTATTAGATAGTAACACCTAATGGGATGTAACTTCTTTGCTTTAAAATATAAACTTCCTGGCAGTGTCACGGTTTCAGGTACACCTGAGAGCTATTTCAATGCATCATTATCTCCACTGAAATGGAAAAGTGATCTAGGGGTTATTTCTCTCTAACAGCAGAGAGGTATACCAATCAGGCTGGAAAGTAAAGCAGGTTGGCCCCAAGAATTGACCAACAGTAAACTGGCATTTCAGAAAAAGGCATAGCCCCACAGCATACTGGAGACCCTGAAGAATCATATATTTTTGCTATCTTGCTAAGAATTCAGGTCACATTTTAGATTTTATCAGATACTCTTAATAAGGCAACGTGTGTTAAGGAGAAGCTGGAAAAAGAATCTGCTGATAATTAGGTGAGATAAAGCAAATCCACACAAAACAGTCAGCATGCAAAACGTAAAGGGAGAGCTACCCTCAGTGTTGCAGTTTAGGAAAAACATAAGCCATGGTGGTCAGCAGCCAGCAACCCTCCTTCTTTTCTCACTTTTTTTTTGTCCTTTCCTAACAAGTTGTGCCCTTGGAGTCACTCTCACTATTCTTTGTTTGATTTTGTAAGAGTAGAGTTGATTTACAATGCTGCGTTAGTTTCAGGTGTGCAGCAAAGTGATTCAGTTATAGAAATATCCATTCTTTCAAAAATTCTTTTCTCATATAGGTTATCACAGAATATTGAGTAGAGCTCCCTGTACTATATGGTAGGTCCTTGTTGTTTATCTATCTTACATACAGTAGTGTGTTTATGTTCACACCAAGCTCCTGATTTATCCCTGCCCCCTATTGTCCTGTGCTTCCCTGGTGGCTCGGAAGGTAAAGCGTCTGCCTGCAGTGCTGGAGACCTGGGTATGATCCCTGAGTTGGGAAGATCCCTGGGAGAAGGAAATGGCAACCTACTCCAGTACTCTTCCCTGGAAATCCCGTGGAGGAGTCTGGTTGGCTACAGTTCATGGGATCACAAAGAGTCGGAGACGACTGAGTGACTTCTTCTTATTTTCCTATTTGGTAATCATGAGGTTGTTTTCAATATCTGTAGCCTGTTTGTGTTTTGCAAATAAGTCAATCTGTGTCATTTTTTAAAATTACATGCCACATATGACTGATATCCTATGATATTTGTCTTTGCCTGATTTACTTCACTTAGTATGATTTCTAGGTTCACCCATGTTACTGTTCAGTTCAGTTCAGTCACTCACTCGTGTCCAACTTTTTGCGACCCCATGGACTGCAGCATGCCAGGCCTCCCTGTCCATCATCAACTCCCATAGCTTACTCAAACTCATGTCCATCGAGTCTGTGATGCCATCCAACCATCTCATCCTCTGTTGTCCCCTTGTCCTCGTGCCTTCAATATTTCCCAGCATCAGAGTCTTTTAAACTGAGTCAGTTCTTCGCATCAGGTGGCCAAACTTTTGGAGTTTCAGCTTCAACATCAGTCCTTCCAGTGAACGCCCAGGACTGATCTCCTTTAGGACGGACTGGTTAGAACTCCTTGCAGTCCAAGGGACTCTCAAGAGTCTTCTCCAACACCACAATTCAAAAGCATCAATTATTCGGCGTTCAGCTTTCTTCACAGTCCAACTCTCACATCCATATATGACTACTGGAGAAACCATAGCCTTGACTATAATCCAGTGTAAAATTCCATTTAATGATATAAGATGATATGGTAAAATGAATATGTCCTTATAATATGGCAGAAATGGTCATAAAATTTAGTACTGTGGTTTAATTATGTGACTTCATGCATTTATCTTTCTGGTTTAGTGTTTTCACTGAATGCAAATTGTATATGTGTGTATGCATGCATGTGTGTATATGTGTGTGTGTTAAAGCATATAAAGGAGAGAGGGTTAAATTATATAACCTTTCTGAAAGCACATATGACAATATTTTTTCGTTGGCTACATACATATTTCTTTGTATAAGTTCAAAGACTATAATAAGCTATATGTTAACCACAGTGTTTTCTTATCTTAGATTTCTCCTCATTTCAAGTGTAATGGCACTATTGGCTTGAATTATCCACATGAATCTCTCCAATTTCCATTGTGATTTACATATATATACATGGTTTATATCCAAATGCATTATGCCCCTTGTTTGTCATTTTTATATTGAAAACAAAGCAGCAAACTCATGAAATAATTGGTGTCATAAAAAACAGAGGCACTTGCCATACTTTTTCACTTGAATAAGTACATTTATTTTTCATCTGTGTTAGATAGTGCTCTGCTTATATACCCTTGGGAAACAACAGAGTTATCTGTTTGTACCTAGAGAACAACTAGACTTTGATAAATGGAATGGAGCAGGGCTCATGCACTGTAGATTTGATATATCACTGTTTGCAAGAGGTTTTTCTTTTTTTTTTGGTATTTTGTATATATATATATTTTTTACTTTTTATTATTTAATGTCTTATTAAAGGTATGAATTATTGAAAAAATTTTGGAACAAGCTGATAATTTTTCAGTATAAAAATTTTTAGTTGTAGGAATTTTTCCCAATTAGAGTAAAAAATACTTTTACATGTTACAACCATGTGGCAGGCAAAATATAATAACCCCCCAAAATTCATAATCCATATATAATACTGAAACCTTGTTTTCCACAAATGAGTTACAGGTGTACACAAGTGTGCAAAAAGATTAAAAGTCTGAAAAAACATGTATCCCCTAGGTACCTACTTGGGCTTTTCTAGTGGTCAGATGCTAAAGAATCTGCCTGCAATGCAGGAGACCTAGATTCATTCCCTGGGATGGGAAGATGCCCTGAAGTAGGAAATGGGAACCTACTTCAATATTCAAACTCGGAGAATTTCAGGACAGAGAAGCCTGGTGGGCTACAGTCCATGGGTAGGCAAAGAGTTGGATATGACTGAGCGACTAATACATTCACTTTCACAAGCACCTACTTAGCTAAACAACATTTGAAATATTAGGCCAGCTACCTCCGACATTAATAACTTACTCATTTTTTTTCAATATGTCAAATAATTTTAGCATTTCCTATGGCTCCAAAATAACTGCAGATGGTGACTGCATGAAATTAAAAGATGCTTGCTCCTTGGAAGAAAAGCTATGACCAACCTAGACAGCATATTAAAAAGCAGAGACATTACTTTGCCAACTAATGTCTGTCTAGTCAAAGTTATGGTTTTTCCGTTAGTCATGTATGGATGTAAGAGCTAGACCATAAAGAAAGCTAAACACCAAAAAAATTATGCTTTTGAACTGTGGTGTTGGAGAAGATTCTTGAGAGTCCCTTGGACAGCAAAGAGATCCAACCAGTCCATCCTAAAGGAAATCAGTCCTGAATATTCATTGGAAGGACTGATGCTGAAACTGAAACTCTAGGACTTTGGCCACCTGATGTGAAAAACCAACTCAGCAGAAAAAAAAACTTGATGCTGGGAAAGATTGAAAGTGGGAGAAGGAGACGACAGAGGATGAGATGGTTGGATGGCATAACTGATGCAATGGACATGAGTCTGAGTAGGCTCCAGGAGTTGGTGATGGACAGGGTAGCCTGGCGTGCTGCAGTCCATGGGGTCGCAAAGAGTTGGACATGACTGAGTGACTGAAGTGAACTGATGCATGCAATCATATGAAATATTTGAGAAGTGATTTAATGAAAGCAGCTTTAAAATATAATTAAGCTTTCAGATATCATAGTTTAAAATAATATTTGAAATAATCTATTGATTTTACAAAAATGTAAGGTACTGTGTGAAGTCAGTAATAAAATAAAAGAATGATCCATGGATGGTAAAGAAAGCTCAAAGAGAATGATGTCCTTGTGATTTATGGCAAACCCTGGTGAAATTTAGCCCTTGTAAGTGTTAGTCACTCAGTCCTGTCCAACTCTTTATAATACCATGGGAACACCCAAAAATGTCTGAAAATTGCCCAAATTAATAAAAGCAACTCATATACATTTGGATACCAAAGGAATATACCTTAAGTTTATGTGGATATATCTGTGAAATAGAAGAGAGCCGCAAAAATAATAAAATATTGGCCAAAGTGTTCAGCTGCAATAAAATAAAAATCTTCTCAGAAAGTAAGACAAGTTAGCCCTATATAGATTTTGGACTAAATTCACTCAACTTGAAAATCTGAAAATATTAAGTGAAGAATTAAAAATATTAAGTGATTGCCTCTGGCAACAGGTAGAAACACACCTTCTATTTTAAGGGACAGTATTTTAATTCAGGCCTCAAGTAACTTCTAAAGGTAGGGTTTCAATAAAAAATATAGACAATATGAGTTTTAAAATTACTAAATAAGTAGAATTAATTACCAGAAGATGAAATAGACATCAGAATTAAGCCCATGAAGCTTTTGAATTCAGGCATATTAGAAATAAAATATGAAATAAACAGTTGATTTAAAAAATAAATATGAGGCTTGAACATATGAAGAAATAGCTATCATCCATAAGAATAATGTAACAATTAAAAATTTTAAAAAATAGTAGAATTTTTGAAAGGATAACTGTAAAAATTAAAAGCCAAAATGTAGTGTATTGGTTAATCAGCATATTAAATATTATTGAAGAAATTGTTGAGTTGAAAGATTGATCTACAAATGCAAATGTATCACAAAACCACAGATATGATCTATTTTGCTTATGGAAAATAAGATAAAATTAATTATAAGGATATTTGGGGGCTAAATAAGTTTTAAAACCATGGATAATTTGGTAGGAAGATTAATGAAACTGAATAAAGTAGACTATGTTAAGATAACTAGGTATATCAGCATACAAGATGAATAAAAAAACAAGAAGACACAAGAGCCTGTTAGAGACAAGCCCACATAGGTCACTCATTGCAATAAAATTAATAGACTAAGACTTTAAAAAATCAGAAATCATAATAAATAAACAGAATAGTCAAAGAAAAATATTTTCAGTATGTAAACAAAAAGAAAATTTAACTAAGATTGTGAAGGAAACATTCCAGAATCAAATAATTTTTAAAACCACTACAATATTGTAAAGTAATTAGCCTCCAATTAAATAAATAAATTAAAAAAATAAAATTAAAAAAAAATAAACCAAGTTTTCATGAATAAACCTAGCCTCAGTTCCAGAGAATGGGGAACATTAAACTTGATATTCTTGACATAAAATTTTCAGTTTCTTGTTTATACAAAAGGACAATCAAATACTCACTCCAAAAACTGTCCTCTAGCCAACAGTTGAGAAAGGATTTATGATATTTAGGCAGGAAATGTGAGAACTCTGAGAGCTCACAACACTGTCAGCTCCTGTCTTTACTTAAAGTTTGGATATTTCCTTCATCATAAATGTTTGTATTAATTTTGACTTTTTAAGACATATAGCATGAAAATATTGTCTATCTAGTTAAGTAATTCATCTAAATTTTTGGCACCTTAAGTTTTGCACCCTATGCTTCTGCCTCACTTGATTCACACCACCCACTGCCCTGCTTAGGGATGCAAGTTAGCCCACTCTTTCCTCTAGGCTAAAGCTGCCATAGCTGGTGGCAACATATGTGTGCTACGCAAAGCTCCCACTGTCTCAGGTAGCTTCACTGATGGGCAGAAGAGTCAAGCACATTTTTTGGTGGTGGTGGATCTGATTTGGTTGTGGTGAATGGTCTTCCTAACTCAACCTCAGAATACCAGACAGACTTAAAAGATGAATACCCAAGGTATTCCATTGCAACATATAGTCATGGGTATGCATACTGCTACTGCTGAGTCACTTTAGTCGTGTCCGACTCTGTGTGATCCCATAGATGGCAGCCCACCAGGCTCCCCCGTCCCTGGGATTCTCCAGACAAGAACACTGGAGTGGGTTGCCATTTCCTTCTCCAAGCACGAAAGTGAAAAGTGAAAATGAAGTCGCTGAGTCATGTCCTACCCTCAGCGATTCCATGGACTGTAGCCCACCAGGCTCCTCTGTCTGTGGGATTTTCCAGGCAGGAGTACTGGAGTGGGGTGTCATTGCCGCATAAGACAATGTCAAAGGCTTAGCTCACTTTTTGGCAAGAAGACTACTATATTTTGATGGAATGCCTTTTTTTTTTTTTTAGGAATCAGAAGCTGAAATTTATTTCTTTTTTTTAATTAATTAATTTATTTGGAGGCTAATTACTTTACAATATTGTAGTGGTTTTTGCCATACTTTGACATGAATCTGCCACGGGTGTACATGTGTCCCCCATCCTGAACCCCTGTCCCACTTCCCTCCCAATCCCATCCCTTTGGGTCATCCCAGTGCACCAGCCCTGAGCACCCTGTCTCATGAATCGAACCTGGACTGCTGATCTGTTTTATATATGATGATATACATGTTTCAATCTGAGAAAATAGCATGGAATGCCTTTATATAGATTCAGTTCTATAACACTTAACATTAACATGGAGTCCAGTGTTAGCCTATCAAAGAGAAAATATGCTAAAAAGATTTTGATATTTTGTGATTTCTTGAAAATAAGATATAAGGTTAAGTTGAAATTGGAAAGGGGCATCCAACTTCAGTTTAACTCTGTATGTTATTTGCACAGATTTCTCTTTTTTATTAATTTATGTATTTTTTAATTTTTGTTTGTTTGTTTTTGTTTTTGTTTTTTTCTCCTTTTTTTTAAATTTTATTTTATTTTTAAACTTTACATAATTGTATTAGTTTTGCCAAATATCAAAATGAATCCACCACATGTATACATGTGTTAATTTATGTATTTTTAATTGAAGGATAATTGCCTTACACAATGTTGTATTGATTTCTGCCATACATCAACATGAATCAGTGATAGGTAAACCTATGTCCCCTCCCTCTTAAACCTCCCCACCCACCTCCCTCCTCCCACCCCATCTAACCCCTCTAGTTTCTTACTAGTAGTGTAAGAAAGACACTGCTGGCTCTTACACGTCTGGCTGCTCATGGCTCAAAAGCCAATGAAGAGGCAAGATTGGTGGAAAGGAAACTTTGTTTTATTATGGATGCTGGCAACTGCACAGGGAAGGTAGATTCCCGTCCAAAGGCTAACTCTCCCCCTACCCCACCACTGACAATCAGTGGGTAAGGGCTTTTATAGACACAGAGAGAGGGCGGCATGAAGAAACAGTCAGCTCTGATAGTCATCTTGAAATTGGTCTTGCAGTGGTCTGACCGCATCGTACAGAATATGGCTCAGAATGTTATAGCCCTTGAGAAGGAACTAAAAGACCTTGACTCTGCTTAATGACTAAACTATTATTATTTTGTCCTGTTTGACTGTTTTTCCTTTGTTTCTACATTTTCTCACTTCTCCAATTAAACTTATTCTTTGGCTAAAGTTTTTCTATAGGCAAAAGGCAGGCAAGGGACAAAGTGGGTGGTGGGGAGGACCATAGGGTCTTGCTACATTTTAGTATCACAGAAAGGTAACTTAAATAATATGAATTTCTATTGACTATGAGAGCCACTATCCTCTCTACTATATATTACATAAAGAGCCTCACAACACATGGAAATGAAGAGAAGTTAGACATTGAACACTAAAGTAGGTTATAGCAATCAATTACCAATGTAAAAGAAAAAAAATTCAAGCATATTACTTTTCTCAGAGAGAGTCTTTAAATAATAATAAAATGTTATCAATACCTGATAAAATAATAGAATGTATATTTGTACCTTTTAAAGCTTAAACTGTATTGTTTCTCTTTAAGAGAAACACAACATCAAAATCTACATGAATCCCTAGCTGAATCATAAATCAGCTGTTTAAACCTAGCTTGATTGTGCAGGTTTTCCAGTCTCTTTTAGGTGTACTCATGTAACTCATTGTTGGCTAACTGCCAGATACTCTGTACAGTCTTGCCAGAATGTCTCAAAAAGACCAATGAGGGCATAATCTCAGAAGATGGCACAAAACAGGCAAAATTGATGAAATACTGTTCAAGTTCATGTCATGCGTGCTAAAACTCCATTGACCAAAAAAGACAAAGGCCAGAGTCAAGTGGGAGGGCACTCAGAGGCACAACAAAGAGTGTAGACTCAGAGAGAGGTGAAGATTCAAGGTTACTAATGCATCCAATCTACTATAATTATATGAAGCAACTATAAGGGAAACCAATAAATTTTCCATTATGTACAGATATGTTAACACAGTCCTTTAAGTACTTATTAGATCCAACAGAAGAAAAAATGAAAAGTGAAATATTTGAATGCCAGAGTTGTTGGATATTTATAGAACATAGAAACTCACACATTCTTACTTAGTAAGCATGAAACATGTACGCAAATTCAAATTGTGAGGTCATGAAGCAAATCTAAACAGGATTCAAATAATTGTGTCTATGATAAATTTACAATCAAATTTAAAAATTTACAAAAATAATTAACTATATCAAATAGGTTTAGAGTTTTTTTTTTTTTTTTAAATACCCTTCAACTCATTTATGGTTTAAAGAGAAAAACTCACAATGAAAACTAGACATTACTTGAAACTAGCATTTGAAAAAGTATATCATGTCCAAATGTAGGAGGTGGAGTTAACCTGTACTTAACAGAAAGTTTTATTTAAAGATTTATTTTTTTTTAACCAATTTTGATTTTTTTTTTAATGCAGCACTGATATGACAATGGCCACAATACAATCTAACAAAATTATTTTGTTTTTTTTTTTTTTTCAATTTCACTAATTTTATTTTATTTTTAAACTTTACATAATTGTATTAGTTTTGCCAAATATCAAAATGAATCCGCCACAGGTATACATGTGTTCCCCATCCTGAACCCTCCTCCCTCCTCCCTCCCCATACCATCCCTCTGGGCCTTCCCAGTGCACCAGCCCCAAGCATCTAGCATCATGCATCGAACCTGGACTGGCAACTCGTTTCCTACATGATATTTTACATGTTTCATTGCCATTCTCCCAAATCTTCCCACCCTCTCCCTCTCCCACAGAGTCCATAAGACTGTTCTATACATCAGTGTCTCTTTTGCTGTCTCGTACACCGGGATGAAACTGGAGCCTATTATACAGAGTGAAGTAAGCCAGAAGGAAAAACATAAATACAGTATACTAACGCATATATATGGAATTTAGAAAGATGGTAACAATATTTAAAGATTTAATTTAGAGATGAATCAAAATTAATTAATTGAATAAAAAATTTAAAGTTAGACAAGGATCAAAGTAAATTCTCTAAAGAAGAAAATGAACAACAGAATAAAAAATTTTAAAAAGTGAGGAAGGAAATATTAAAAGGAGAAACATAAATTAACTAACAGAAAGCAAGGAGAAATATAAAACATTAAAATTTGATTATTTGAAAAACTGACAGACTAATCTCTGGATAAATTACTACATAAAAGGAAAATAATATATACAAATAACTTAAAAGTAATATATGCAGCAGAGATTTAACATATAGTGGGCATTATGCAAATTTTATGCAAATATATTTGAAAACATAGGGGAAATACACAGATTCTTAGGAAATTAGAACTCAAAAAATCAGACTGAGTATGAAATAAGTAATGTAAACATATCTGACAACTTGAAAATTCTAAATCCTAAATCTCTAATTTCAGGTATTACCCTGAAATATATTTCAGATATTTCCATACATTTACAGATGTGTTTGCAATTGAGTTTTACTTATTATTCATAGAATTAGATTCTATTCTTAAACAAACACTTCCAGAAATTAGAACAGAGGTTATCTCTAAAACCTGGCATGAGTTGGGCATTAGAAAGGGACTAAGGAAAATTTGTATGTCTTTCCCAAAACACTAATTCAAAGAATAATATACTTTAAGTTAATTTTATTCCAAGCTGAGTGATTTTACCTGAGCATTACTTTCTATTTTTTTTTTTTTTCCAGTTTTCAAGCAAGGAGGGCCTGGTGAAGAGTCTGTCTGGGTATACTTTTCTGAGTTTTCACCATATTGTTGATTCTTTTCTTATGGCCTAGGGGAAAAAGCATAGACATTAAACTGCAATATTTATACTTTATTCTCAGTTCAGTTCAGTTCAGTTGCTCAGTCGTGTGCAGCATGCCAGGCTTCCCTGTCCATCAACAACTCCCGGAGTTCACTCAAACTCATGGCCATCGAGTCTGTGATGCCATCCAGCCATCTCATCCTCTGTCATCCCCTTCTCCTCCTGCCCCCAATCCTTCCCAGCATAACAGTCTTTTCCAATGAGTCAACTCTTATTATGAGGTGGCCAAAGTACTGGAGTTTCTGCTTTAGCATCATTCCTTCCAAAGAACACCCAGGAGTCACCTCCTTTAGAAGGGACTGATTGGAACTCCTTGCAGTTCAAGGACTCTTTAAAAAAAAAAAAAGTCTTCTCCAAAACCACAGTTCAAAAGCATCAATTCTTCGGCACTCAGCTTTCTTCACAGTCCAACTCTAATATCCATACATGACTACTGGAAAAACCATAGGCTTGATTAGATGGACCTTCATTGGCAAAGTAATGCCTCTGGTTTTTAATATGCTGTCTAGGTTGGTCATAACTTTCCTTCCAAGGAGTAAGCATCTTTAATTTCATTGCTGCAATCACCATCTGCAGTGATTTTGGAGCCCAGAAAAATAAAGTCTGACACTGTTTCCAATGTTTCCCCATCTATTTCCCATGAAGTGATGGGACCAGATGCCATGATTTTAGTTTTTTGAATGTTGAGCTTTAAGCCAAATTTTTCACTCTCCACTTTCACTTTCATCAAGAGGCTCTTTAGTTCCTCTCCACTTTCGGCCATAAGGGTGGTGTCATCTGCATATCTGAGGTCATTGATATTTCTCCCGGCAATCTTGATTCCAGTTTGTGTTTCTTCCAGTCCAGCGTTTCTCATGATGTACTCTGCATATAAGTTAAATAAGCAGGGTGACAATATACAGCCTTGATGTACTCCTTTTCCTATTTGGAACCAGTCTGTTGTTCCATGTCCAGTTCTAACTGTTGCTTCCTGACGTGCATATAGTTTTCTCAAGTGGCAGGTGGTCTGGTATGCCCATCTCTTTCAGAATTTTCCACAGTTTATTGTGATCCACACAGTCAAAGCCTTTGGCATAGTCAATAATGCAGAAATATATATTTTTCTGGAACTCTCTTGCTTTTTCCATGATCCAGCAGATGTTGGCAATTTGATCTCTGGTTCCTCTGCCTTTTCTAAAACCAGCTTGAACATCTGGAAGTTCACAGTTCTCATATTGCTGAAGCCTGGCTTGGAGAATTTTGAGCACTACTTTACTAGAATGTGAGAAGAGTGCAATTGTGTGGTAGATTGAGCATTCTTTGGCATTGCCTTTCTTTGGGATTGGAATGAAAACTGACCTTTTACAGTCCTGTTCCACTGCTGAGTTTTCCAAATTTGCTGGTATATTGAGTGCAGCACTTTCACCACATCATTTTTCAGGATTTGAAATAGCTCAACTGGAATTCCATCACCTCCACTAGCTTTGTTTGTAGTGATGCTTTCTAAGGCCCACTTGACTTCACATTCTAGGATGTCTGGCTCTAGGTGAGTGATTACACCATCATGATTATCTGGTTCGTGAAGATCTTTTTTGTACAGTTCTTCTGTGTATTCTTGCCACCTCTTCTTAATACCTTCTGCTTCTGTTAGGTCCATACCATTTCTGTCCTTTATCGATCTCATCTTTGCATGAAATGTTCCTGTGGTATCTCTAATTTTCTTGAAGACATCTCTAGTCTTTCCCATTCTGTTGTTTCCTCTATTTCTTTGCGTTGATCGCTGAGGAAGGCTTTGTTATCTCTTCCAGCTATTCTTTGGAACTCTGCATTCAGATGCTTATATCTTTCCTTTTCTCCTTTGATTTTCACTTCTCTTCTTTTCACAGCCATCTAGTAAGCTTTATATTGTATTGTCAAAATGTATCATTAAGAAGCTGGTAAGTTATCTTTATTATAGTAAGAATTTTATGTATTTTAGTTTTTAAGGTATGGTGACAAATTTTATTATTTTAAAATATATTCAGCTTACATAGTTTAAACTTTATATGTGAACATACATTTGTTTGCAGTATTTTCAGTCTTTACAAATAATTCAGATTCAGCAGTAATTTTATTTTTTAATTTCTACAGAAATGTCCCAATATGAGTAGATTGGGATGCAGTAAATACTGCTATTTTATACATTTTGTTGATTGCATTATGTTGATACTTAGTTTTTACAGTATGTTTTTATTTTTTAGTCACTTAAGTCATTTCCAACTCTACAACTCCACAGACTGCATCACACCAGGATTCCCTTTACTTCATTATCTCTCAAAGTTTGCTCAAACTCAAGTTCCTGGGTCAGTGATTCCCTCTAACTATCTCATCCTGTGCAGCCCCCTTCTTCTCCTGCACTCAATCTTTCCCAGCATCTGGGTTTCTTCTAATGAGATGGCTCTTCGCATCAGGTGGCCAAAGTATTGGAGCTTCAGCATCAGTCCTTCCAGTGAATATTCAGGGTTGATTTACTTTAGTATTTACTAGTTCAATATCCTTGAAGTCCAAGGGACTCAAGAGTCTTCTCCATCACCACTATTTGAAAGCATCAATTCTTCACCATTCAGTCTTTTTTTATAGTCCAACTCTCACATTTGTACATGACTACTAGAAGAACCATAGCTGGAATAATTCTATTTAAATAAAGAGATAATGCAAAGAAATAGATGAAAAACAACAGAATGGGAAAGACTAGAGATCCCATCAAGAAAATAAGAGGTACCAAGAGAACATTTCATGCAAAGATGGTCTCAGTAAAGGACAGAAATGTAATGGACTTAACAGAAGCAGAAGATATTAAGAAGAGGTGGCAAGAATACACAGAAGAACTGTATGAAAAATATCTTCATGACCCAGATAATCACTATGGTGTGATGACTCACCTAGAGCCAGACATCCTGGAATGTGAAGTCAAGTGGACCTTAGAAAGCATCACTATGAACAAAGCTAGTGGAGGTGATGGAATTCCAATTGATCTATTTCAAATCCTGAAAAATGATGCTGTGAAAGTGCTGCACTCAATATGCCAGCAAATTTGGAAAACTCAGCAGTGGCCACAGGACTGGAAAAGGTCAGTTTTCATTCCAATCCCAAAGAAAGGCAATGCCAAAGAATGTTCAAACTACCACACAATTGCACTCATCTCACACGCTAGTAAAGTAGTGCTCAAAATTCTCCAAGCCAGGCTTCAGCAATATGTGAACCATGAACTTCCAGATGTTCAAGCTGGTTTTAGAAAAGGCAGAGGAACCAGAGATCAAATTGCCAACATCTGCTGCATGATGTAAAAGCAAGAGAGTTCAAGAAAAATATCTATTTCTGCATTATTGACTGCCAAAGCCTTTGACTGTGTGAATCACAATAAACTGTGGAAGATCCTGAAAGAAATGAGAATACCAGACCATCTGACCTGCCTCTTGAGAAACCTGGATGCAGGTCAGGAAGCAAAAGTTAGAACTGGACGTGGAACAACAGACTGGCTCCAAATAGCAAAAGGAGTACGTCAAGGCTGTATATTGTCACCCTGCTTATTTAACTTACATGCAGAATACATGATGAGAAACGCTGGGCTGGAAGAAGCACAAGCTGGAATCAAGATTGCCAGGAGAAATATCAATAACCTCAGATATGCAGATGACACCACCCTTATGGCAGAAAGTGAAGAGGAACTAAAGAGCCTCTTCATTAAAGTGAAAGAGGAGAGTGAAAAATTTGGCTTAAAGCTCAACATTCAGAAAACAAAGATCATGGCATCTGGTCCCATCACTTCATGGGAAATAGATGGGGAAACAGTGGAAACAAGTGTCAGACTTTATTTTTTGGGGGGGCTCCAAAATCACTGATGGTGATTGCAGCCACGAAATTAAAAGACACTTACTCCTTGGAAGGAAAGTTATGACCAACCTAGATAGCATATTAAAAAGCAAAGATATTATTTTGCCAACAAAGGTTCATCTAGTCAAGGCTATGGTTTTTCTAGTGATCATGTATAGATGTGAGAGTTGGACTGTGAACAAAGCTGAACGCTGAAGAATTGATGCTTTTGAACTGTGGTGTTGGAGAGGACTCTTGAGAGTCCCTTGGACTGCAAGAAAATCCAACCAGTCCATCGTGAAGGAGATCAGTCCTGGGTGTTCATTGGAAGGACTGACGATAAAGCTAAAATTCCAATACTTTGGACACCTCATGGGAAGAGTTGACTCATTCGAAAAGACTCTGATGCTGGGAGGGATTGAAGGCAGGAGGAGTAGGGGATTACGGAGAATGATATGGCTGGATGGCATAACCAACTCTTTGGACATGAGTTTGGGTAAGCTCCAGGAGTTGGTGATGGACAGTGAGGCCTGGTGTGCTGGGATTCTTGGAGCTGCAAAGAGTCGGATACAACTGAGCAACTGAACTGAACTTAACTGAAAGAGATAATCAGAATGTTTAAACTGATGATAGTCTGCCTATTTGCAATTTGTTAGGTACATCTTTTATTCATTTTAAATAAGTGAAGGTTGCCACTAGGATTATGATTACTCAATAGATACAAAAGTGGGGCTTCCTAATTGTTTGGTTAGCTGACAATCAATAGGCGATTACAAGCACTGAAGTGAATTGAGGGTTAAGGTGATGCTCAATTGTCTGGTTATGGATATTGATCAAGTAAATAACAAAACTGCAGAATCCCTATTTCTTCTCTAGTATACATTCAATTCCAAATGCTTTAGTTCATTTTCTCCTTCAAGAAATGTAAAAAGGCTTATAATGATCACTTTCTCTTCAAAAATATTTGTACGAATCTACTTGTTAAGAGAGACATTATATTTGTTCTGTCCATTGTATCTTTACTTGATTAATTACACTTTGTTCAACACGGCCCCATTTTCCTACTTTTGATTTACTAATTCCTTCTTTGATTCCTTAACCTTGTTTAATTTGATTTCTGTAGTCCTGTCCTCACCATTTTCCTATACCTGAGGTTGGTTTTTATGCCCAGATAATTCCAGATTGGTGGATTTCATCAAGAAAGAAAGGGCCATAAATGTTTTGGCTACTACTAAGACCTGCCACATGGCTTGACTGTCCGTTAAGGGCAATGTTAGCTATTTCTTTGAAGATACAGGTCTCTTCACTTTTGCTATGTTCTTCTCCATTTGTAACATGAAAAGTCAGAAATTCCTTAATATTTTATTAAAATGAAACTCAGTTTCCCAGTGAAAAGAAAACTTCTATGTGACTCATGATTGAATAACTTACTTAACACATGACTTCTGCTATATTATACTCTCTATCTGCTCCATGACTGTGATTTTCAACTCTTTTATGACATTCTTGTTTTCAGATTTTCCCTTTCTGCTTCCCAAACAACCAAGAACAGAAAAGCTTCAGATTTCCTCTGTTTTCTTCATTTTTTTCTTAGAATGTTGATGAATATAATCTTGGGGATATAAAAGCACAGTAAATAGCAAACTCCCTTGGTATGCTTTTGACTTCAGAAGTGTTAATATTTAATGAAATCTTTCCTTTATTCCTACCCCACCAGGTTTAATAGCTGATGTTTCATGTTTACCCACTTGGAATTAGAGCTTAAAATGTTTTAAGAACCTTATACTCTATTTACAGATGTTATGTCAAAACAAGGAAAAGATCTTGCATCTGGTTCATGAGTACATACCTTCTTTTAAAGCAAATTTTAAACATGTGTATTACAATATAAATGACATGTAAATCACACAATTAAGAGAATATGGTGAGTTTTTTTTTTTTTTCATAGAATGACATTCTCGGTCATCTAATCTAACAATGGTATACAGATCTCTAAATCTTCTGGATAGAGTATTCTATTCAAAATGATATATTTAAAAAATCTTTAGATTTTGTTTGTATTAAGGACTTAACTAGTAAAAGCAATATATTAGAGCTTATCTGAACAAATCTTAGCACTTCATAAGATACTTTTCTTGAAGAGAAAGCATAGCAGTGCACAGAATTGGAGATTCTTGAGTTCATTTTTTCCCTTTATATCTTGAAGATGTTATCTTTCTTATGGATTCCATTATAATTCATACATAAATGTATGAGGTTCCCTAAATCCTTATCCACAGCTCTGTTATATGCAATTCTGGTTTTTGCTGCATTAAAACTAGAAAGAAGAAACTGTATCTCTTGGTCTAATTAAAGCCTTGATCATAGTAAGCTGTTAATGTTGCTGCTGCTAAGTTGCTTCAGTCGGGTCCGACTGTGCGACCCCATAGACGGCAGCCTACCAGGCTCCTCCAATACTTTAGTGAAAATTGGCTTCTCCAGTGTCAAGTGTCATTTAACCTTAAAAATGAATTACTTTGTCACTTGCTCCCCAAATTTGCAGTTTCTGATGATGAATGCAACAACTCTTCTCAAGTTGAATCAACTGACAATTGCTGTGGCTTCTTCTATATATCTTTACAGATCCTTCCTTTTACATCATTAAGTAGAGCACAGACATAAACATCCATGGTTTCAAATCACAGTTACTATACTTTTTAGTTATGCTAGCCTGAGAAGTTGACATTTCTTTGACTTCTGTCAGTTTTACAAGTTTAGATATTCTGCAGGAAAAGACAAAATCAACATGATGAAAAATATTTCAATATTCTAAATTTATTCTTTCATTTCTGCAAAGGTTTTACACATGGCCCAAGACTTACCAATCTAAAAGATAATCATGTTCATAGATATCACTTTGTTAAAAATAAAACAAATGAGATACAAGTAATCTCACATTTGGATTCTGATATTTTTCTTAATAATTTTGGAACAAATATCCTTTACAACAATGAGTTCTTATTCTTTGATCTAAGTACATTTTTACTGTCCTGTTGAATCTAGCCTGGCAGCCTTTGTTGATGAAGATGATATATTGTAAATAGTAACAAATACCACAACATACAATGTTCTCCTGGCTTTCTGAAACTGTGTGACATTATGCAAGTTATTCATTCTCTCTAAATCTCAGATTCCACCTAATTAAAAAGAGTATAAAAATTTTACTGATTTTAATAAGATCTTGTGAAGTTGAAATATGATAACACCTGAAAGGTACTTACATGCTGGTGAACAGTAAAACTAAAAGGAGAGGAGGTTAAGAAAGGTTAGCCATTATCCATTACTATTGTGTGTGTGTGTGTGTGTGTGTGTGTGTGTGTGTGTGCAATGACCACTCACTCATGTCCAACTCTTTGTGACCCTTTGGACTATAACACACCAGGCCCCTCTGCCCATGAAGTTTTCCAGGCAAGAATACTAGAGTAGAGGCACCGTTTCCTCCTCTGGGGATCTTCTGGACCCAGGGATCAAACCACATCTCCTGCATCTCTTGCATTAGCTGGTGAATTCTTTTACCACTGGTGCCATCTGGGAGTTATATGAACTCTATACTTATTATTAAAAATGTGGAATGATTAAATTTACAAAACCTAAGTGTTCTTACTCGTGAAGAACTTTTACTTGCCTGTCATAATTTTAATTTATACATTTCAGAGAAGAGACTAGCTTCTTCCAAAAGTACTCCATGGATAACCAGCATCTTTGATTATGAGGACTCATTGCTTCCAAGATAGTTTTGTCATATCTAGGTTTATCTGTTAATGTGAAAGTTACATGCTCTTAATATGAATAGCATTGCAATCAAATTGTGAAAAAATATGTATATATACAGATAGTTTTTTTCATCTCAGTGCATTACTTTAAACTCCTTGAGGGAAGGGAATAAACAAATCGCTAAAAATTTTAAACATGTTACCAGTAAATATAAAGATATGGACCCTTTGGGCAAGTTGATTTTCAGCTGATTCTTGTAAAACAACTTTCACTGTTTGTTCTATTAGCAAGAGAAGCTGAGTCACTGAGACCTAATGGGCTATAACCAGTCAGACTCCTCTGTCCATGGAATTCTCCAGGAAAGAATACTGGAGTGGATGGCCATTCACTTCTACAGGGAACTTTCTCAACCCAGGGATCTAAGACCTCTCAATGGGACATAGAAGAATGAGTCAGATTCCTCTTTACAAACCATCCATGTTACCAGATTCAACAGACCAATCATCTTTCTAATGGGAAAATCAACATGTGAAAACTTGGCAATGTTTGAAATTTGAAAAAAATTATTTTACACTTTATATCCTGAAAACATAACATGAGTACTTTTAATCAGAGAGAACATATAATTTTGTGCTTTGCTTTACTCTGCCTGAAGTTGTACTTAAACATATTTCATATGATATATTACTCAGTTATAATCTTAAATGCCATATAATATTCTATCAGTTTACAAATAGTCATTTAAATAAAGCTATTTTTTCCCAGCATTTCACTATTTCTGAAATGATGGTGATTAGTACATTTGTTCATGTAATTTTTTCTTTCTTAAAATGTCCTTAGGATAACATCTCAGAATTGTAAATGTTAAGGTAGTATAATTTTTAATACTCTTATTAAAATATATTTTCCAAAGTTGATGGGGACTTTCATCACATATTTTATTGTTTGAAAATATTTGTTAATGTTACCAAGTCCTGGAATAAACATATCTCTAGGATTTTATTTTATTCAACCCCAAAGAAGTCCTTAGGCCAGTTGATGCTATTTAAAATTGTCATGTTTGATAGAATTTAGTGGTGACAAAGAACATTTGGGAGGATTACACATCAACCTAGAAAGAAGATTTCTTTTTTTTTTTTTTTTTTTTTAGAAAACAAATACTTTATTTTTTGTTTTGTTTTCATTTGATAACCTTTAAAGTTTCTTAATTCAACTAGGGCAAACATATTTACACAAAGCCACCAGAACAAGGATCACTTAAAGAGCTGGATGTAAAAAATATTATTGCAGTATACTACAAATATGGAACCTTTTTTATATGAGCTACAAAAAGCAGCATTTACGTTTATAGAGTTCAGTGCAATTTTTTACATTAAAAAAATCCTATAAATTAAGAAGGAAACATCAACATGACAGAAGAAAATACACCCTTCGGACACATGAGCTCCTCTCTGTTCCGCAGCTTCTATTCATGATACGATCTTCTTTTCTGGGATATGCAGATGTCTCTTCTGGGATGAGGGACACAAGGACAACAGTGCCAAACGTGTGGCTCTGTTTGTGTGGGAAGTGGATCAAATGACAGCCTGAGTGGCATCTGGTTCCAGGTCAGACTCCCTTTCCACCTCACTCGGGATAAATAAGGTCACCAAGGTCAAAGACACTGAGAAGGCAGGACCGGATGGACAACCCGCCAACCAGAGAGGAGGAAAATGTTTTAAAATTTATACACAGAAGTGCAGAGGATAAAAAGGGAGGGAGGAGGGGAGTATCTAAACTCGACAGTTTGGGGATGTTGCCGAAGAGGGGTGGGTAGCACTTACTGGTGTTCCCTAGCCTAGAAACACAGGAGAGGGAGGGACAAACAGAAAAGGAAAAAGGGAAAAAAAATCCCTGATAGTAAACCCAAAGCAAACCTCAAATCTAAAACCACCCCTGCAAGCCAAAACTCACTTCTTTGGCTGTCAGACACTGCCCATTCCAGCTTCTACTTGCTGGTATTAATGGCTCGACACCCCAAAAGAAGATGCATGGGTTACCTTCCCTGGCCCTGTCTGGGCTCCTGTCCCCTAACTCATGTGCCATGGCTGGGGGGGTGCTGCATGTCCTGACCTGAGAAGATGGGGTGAAGTAGTGGGTGAAGGTGGAGGGCAGTGGCAGCTGCTGCAGCAGGCCAGGGAGCCAGCAGGGTAGGGTAGAGGGCAGCGTGTGGAACAGGGTGGAAGGTAAAGGGCCCGGGATGGATGGCTGAGGCAGGAATGATGTGGATGGGGTGGCTAGCCAGAAAGGTGGCGGGATGACCAGGGATGATGGAGTGAGTGAGGTGGGACAAGGAGATGGGGGTCAGGTGGGGCTGGGGGATATGATGCACTTGGGCTAGTGGCTGGGGGTGAGGGTGGGGGTGAATGCCAATGGCAGCGGCAGCTGCTGCGGCATGATGCTGTAGGATGGCATGCTGCACAGTTGTGATGGAGGTGGCAGAGGCCGTGGCCGGCTGCTGAATGTGGATAGGCTGCAAGGCTGGAGTGGCTGGGGCCAGGGCGGCTGAAGCGGGGAAGGCTTTCACCTGCTTGGCCAGAAGCTGCTGCTGGATGTGCTGCTGTGCGGCCTGCTGGAGCTTGCTGTACTTCTCCATCTCCTCGGGAGTGAAGGTGATGGGCTGGCTCTCCAGGGGGGCGAGGGATGCATCCTCGGCTCCATCAACTGACTCAATACTGGGTTCCCCACTGGGCGGTGTGTAACCGGGGAAGGGCTCGAGGTCTGATGCTATAGGCAGCAAGCTGGACTTCACAGGGCCTGGCTGACTGCCGCTATCCAGGGACTCAAGGGTGTCCCCGTCGCTGGGGTCAGGGAGGTAGTTATGGGAGATGGATGGGTCCCCAGGATAGCAGTCAGAGTGCACTGGGGTGCCTAGCGGAGCCACAGGGTGATCAGCAGTAGCTTCTTCAGACTTTGGCTCTTCTGGGGGTGGGTCTGATAAGGGGCCAGCTGTCTCCTCTGAGGGGAACTGATGTCCAAATGGAGCATCACTATTCCCTGGAGGCCCTTCTTCTGTCTCTGACTGTTCTTGCTCTTCTCCCCTTTCTAAGCCAGACTCTTCACATTTCTTGGCGTTGGGCTTTCGGGTAGCTGGGAGCTTCCCTATCAGAGGAAGGACAGGCTTGTTGCCAAGAGAACGGGGGAGCTTGGGTCCAAAATAACCTTGTGGGGGGTCCTTGAGCTTGAGACCGGCTTTATTAGGGGTGGCCAGCACCTCCTCACTCACACTGGATTTCTTTATCTAAGTTACAAGATAAGAAATTGAATTGAACTGAATTCCTATTGCAAATGGAGCATTGTGCTAAGGGATTTCCCAGGTGACACTAGTGGTAAAGAACCTGCCTGCCAATGCAGGAGAAGTAATAGATGCATGCTCGATCCCTGGATCTGGAAGATCCCAGCAGGAGGGCATGGCAACCTACTCCAGTATTCTTGCCTGGAGAGTCCCATGGACAGAGGAGCCTGGCAGGCTGCAGTCATAGAATTGCAAAGAGCTGGACATGACTGAAGCAACTTAGCACACATATGCACACTGTGCTAAGACTATAATAAAGTTTCAGTACTTATGCTTACTCCTTGGAAGGAAAGTTATGACCAACCTAGATAGCATATTCAAAAGCAGAGACATTACCAACAAAGGTCCATCTAGTCAAGGCTATGGTTTTTCCAGTGGTCATGTATGGATGTGAGAGTTGGACTGTGAAGAAAGCTGAGCACTGAAGAATTGATGCTTTTGAACCATGGTGATGGAGAAGACTCTTGAGAGTCCTTTGGACTGCAAGGAGATCCAACTAGTCCGTTCTGAGGAGATCAGTCCTGGGTGTTCATTGGAAGGACTGATGCTAAAGATGAAACTCCAATACTTTGGCCACCTCATGCAAAGAGGTGACTCATTGGAAAAGACCCTGATGCTGGGAGGGATTGGGGGCAGGAGGAGAAGGGGACAACAGAGGATAAGATGGCTGGATGACATCACCGACTCGATGGACATGAGTTTGAGTAAACTCTGGGAATTGATGACGGACAGGGAGGACTGGTGTGCTGCAATTCATAAGGTTGCAAAGAGTCGGAAATGACCGATCGACTGAACTGAACTGAACTGAATTTATGATACTGTGACTATAGAAGAGTCTCAACTTAGTTTAATTTAAATATTGTGTCAATTAACTGGCAGGTTTGATTTATAAAGGCATATCCACCAGGGTCTCCTTGGTGGCTCAGACAGTAAAGAATCAGTTTGCAATGAAGAAGACCCAGTTTCGATTCCTTGGTTGGAAAGATCCCTTGGAGAAGGGAATGGCTACCCACTCCAGGGTTTTTGCTTGGAGCATTCCATGGACAGAGGATCCTGGCAGGGTACAAATAGTTGGACATGACTGAGTCCTTATATATAAGATATAAATATCTTATATCTAGAAAAAGTTATCCCCCAGCATATTATATGTACATTATTTTCTCTGTACAGTATTGATTGAGAGTTCAGGACTAGGAAAGGGGAAGTTTTAGTTGTTTAGTAGCTCTAAAATTTAAAAAAATAGTAATTTTTATTTAATATATATTTATTATCTATTATTTGCCCAATAATATTCTGCACACTAAATTTATTACAAAAAAGAAATGGAAAACAGCCAGTGATAGTATTAACGTTTAAGAACTAAATGATAGTATTGTAGAATATACTGTGATGGGAGGTATGTATATTTACTCAAAGTGGAGTTGCTTAAATACTGAATTTGACTTGAATCTTAAACATGTTACGCTGTAATATCATTGCGAATATTGAAACGGAAATGGAAAGAAGTGATAGCAAGGACAAAGTCTCAGAAGTGAGGTTCAGGCTCGTGGGTGGAAAGTTCGACACAGAAATAAGCACTTTTTAGATTGAATTTTTATATATCCAGATGTATATAGAAACAAGCTGGTAAATAATAATAACAATAGACAACATTTTTGAATTCAGTTCATATTCTGTAACAAGTGCTACCCTAAATATTTCATGAGTCATTTCACTGATTCTCACAACACTATTATGAGTGTGGTATTTTTAAGCCTATTTTATAAATAAGAAAACTGAAGCTCAGATAGTGAACTACTTGTGCTGAGATTCTATTGTGGGCAAATGACAAGACTGAGCTTCAAACACACTCCTAATACTCGGGCTCACATTCTGAGGGTCATGACATGGCCATGACCAACCTTCTCGGACGAGCTGCTGCTGGTGAAGTAGACTCATCTGTGAGTGGTGGAAGGAAGTCCATTCTCTTCAAGAGATAAAACACTGAAGGCTAAGGAAATGGAGACTCCCCTTACACCTTGAGTGAAATCTTTAGAAAATATGCTTGTAGTATAATTAAACTTATTTTTGCTTTAAACATATAATTATTTTTCTGAATTTCTAAATTGTCAATATCTTCAAAATAATGTATCATTTGGTGTATGAGGAAGATTTGGAATCCTCATTGTATTTGTTTATTTGCCATAATTTTGTGCAAGATGCAGTTAAATAAAAAAAGAAAATGGAAGCAGGCTATGATAGTTTAGGCATGACTGAACTATAATTAAACACATTTATTCTGCTTTATGTTTTCCCTGAGGAGATAAGTCCTTTAGGGATATTACTTAATTATTTAGGTCATAATTTTCTCTTTCCATTTAAAAGTAAGAAAATTAAGCCAAAGTCATGTGCAATAGCAGAACTGTTATTCTTAGAAAGACTGAACAATTGCCCAAAAACTCTACCAGAGTTGATTCTCTACTATTACTACAATGATAGAATCCTATCATTGAATCTCTACTGAGATGGGAAAATCAAAGCAATGCTTCTGCTGTGTTCAACTAGGAAGGTCTTTATGGATCACATAAGTCACAGAAAGGAACAGATGCACTTGAACTTGCTTGGGAATTGACTAGCACTTTCTGCTTTGGCTTTCAATTTAAAATTTGAAAAAAAAATTAGGTTGTATATATGAAGTATTTGATTACATGGCAAATACTATGTGATTAAGTTTGTGAAATATGATATTTTTCTCTTAATTTTCTCTTAATGTCTTTTTTCCTTAAATCAAAATTGAAATATAAGGTTATAAATTCCCTTAGTATGAAATGTATGATGAATACCCTTGGATCACAGATAAAATCTATTTTTAGTGATCTGATCTCCTTGTGAGCTGGTCCATGAGACAAAATTTACCTTAATTTCAGGAAATGTGCTTGTAATTCATGCATAATTGTGTCAATTACTATTAATATTGCATCCATTAATATTAACATGATATCTGTAATAGCATAGTAAAAAGACAGTTTATTTCATCAAGTGTATTTGCCATTGATACCTACAGTTTTATATTTATAATAATTGGCAACTTGGAGAGTGTTTTATTCAGTGAGGTTATAAAAACCTAAGTGTGGAAGATTCTATGCCACAGGGAAAGCTAGAGTGCTCCACATTATATAAGGCAGAATAAAAGATTTTAATAGAGTAATAAAGCTACAGTTTTAGAAGCCAACACTAATGGTTGTGGTAAAAAGGATGTCTACATGACTCAGAAATACCATAACTTTTACTTTGTATTAAGTTAATGAATATCAGTGAGAAAATGTAACCTCTTACCATTTACTAAAACATATTGCATTTATAATTTGAAATAATTGATACATTTCTGCTCTACTAAATTTAAGGTGATTAGCAAAAAATAAAATGAAGATTGAAGGATAAATGTGAATTTCATACCACCAGTATTTTTAGTCTGTATTATTTTGGCTTTATACGATATTAGAAGACCTATGCAATTTTTTTATTGTATACTTTCACAATCATCTTGATTTTATCATGGGATATGACAACATCTAATGTTTATTTTCTCTTCCACCTGGGAGTAGACATATACAAGACACAGTTTCACAATAACCATTCTAAACTAGTGTATTTTAAAAAGAGACAGCTATTTTATAATCTAGTGCTAATAACATACCATGACAATTTCTTTAACTTCTATTTATACTTACTGAAAATTTAACTCAAAGAAAATGATAATGGACTAAACTATTTAAACTTGCCATCTACTTGTTTATTTGAGGCTGGTAAGCTTTTTACTCACTTTTACATGCATAAGAACACTCTTTTCTTTCCTATTATAAAATGGTTTTAGAATTTTCTTTATGTTTTTTTAATTTTTTATATCTGTTTTTCTCTTGATGAGAGGTGACTCTATGTAGAGGAAGAGGCATGGGTTTTGGGGACAGGAAACGTATTAATACAGATTATTACTCTGTAGCATTTGGCTTTATGTAAATCTTATAAATAAGACAGGGAAATCCAGGATCTTTCTAAATATTAAATGAGATAACAGAGTAGTAGTTTATAAAATTCAAAGACATTACAAAATTTTATTATTAAATTGAGAAAGAAATATGTCTACTTCTTTAGGGTTAGAAAAAAGTAAGTTAAGTAAAATAGCTTAATATTCACCATTAACTTATATTCCCAACCATCTACACTAAGTATTACCAGTGCTTTGATGTATTAGCCAGTTAGATTTTTGTCTTTTAGCACTAGTCAACTAAGAACTGGGCTTCCTTCATGGCTCAGCTGGTAAAGAATCCTCCTGCAATGTGGGAGACCTGGGTTCAATCCCTGGGTTGGGAGGATCCCCTGGAGAAGGGAAATGCTACCTAATCCAGTATTCTGGCCCGGAAAATTCCATGGACTGCATAGTCTAAAGGGTTGCAAGGAGTCGGACACAACTGAGAGCCTTTCACTTTCACTTTCAACTAAGAACTCTGCCATATTTAATGAAGGGTGATTTAGGTGTATTGATATAATTCTTATATTTGTAAAATTATTGCAATCAAGTGTCAGTGTGGAAATTAACAGACCCAAGTCTCTATATCAACTTGCAACCTAGTTGTTAAGTTTGGTAAACTTTCTGCTTAGTGCCAAAGATAAATATCTTAGGTTGTAAAGAATGTTCATAATATATGCAAAAATAGTAAGTATCCTTGCTCTTACATATTTTCTGTCACATAGTCTTCTTAATAATTATGTGTTTATTTATTTGCTTATTTATTTTTTGTAACTGTTTAAAATGTAATGAAACAAAGCAACTTAATGCAAGATAAATTGAAAAAAATGTGAGCTGGTTTTGGTCCAGGGGTCATAGTGTGCCAATCCCCAGTCTGGTAGAACGAATGCCATTTGAAGCTGCTGCTGCTAGCTGCTAAGTCACTTCAGTCATATCCAACTCTGTGCGACACCATAGACGGCAGCCCACCAGGCTCCTCCGTTCCTGGGATTCTCCAGGCAAGAACACTGGAGTGGGTTGCCATTTCCTTCTCCAATGCATGAAAGTGAAAAGTGAAAGTGAAGACACTCAGTCATATCCGAACTTTTAGCGACCCCATGGACTGCAGCCTACCAGGCTCCTCTGCCCATGAGATTTTCCAGGCAAAAGTACTGGAGTGGAGTGCCATTGCCTTCTCTGCCATTTGAAGCTACACTATCTTAAATTCACAGGGGAGAAACTGTATTATACTTAAGCAAAGCTGATCTGCTTATCCAAGGGCAAAACATAATTTAAAACATTAGTCTAGTCCACTTCTCTGGATGTACACCTATTTTGGAAAATCATTCCTTGCTTTTTTAATTTGAAAATGATATATAAAACATTTCAGGTGCTAGTGAAGATGAAATCAAAGCAATGTTAATTGTTGAAAGTATATAATAATAGGTTTCAAAAAAATGAGCTAAAATTTGTATAAAAATCAATACTACAAAGAATATATACAAAAGTGTTTTCTCATTTCAACTTGGAGTACTTTTAACAATATTGTCTTGTCAGAAGGCAGGTATCTTATTTCTGCATGCACGTGGAAAATAACTGAAATCATGCCATGCACTATCACCAAAGAGAAAAATAGCAGAAGTTGGAGAAGAACACATTGTGAAATCCAGATTATATCTGGATTTAACTGCCCATAGATGCTAATTTTCATCTATATCCCAGATGGTGGTAAAATTAATAAAACCTTTCATGTGTATTTCAGAACATCACAGAAGCCATCTGGCTATTGACTGTCACCTTAATTTTTAGTGTCTTTATTGTGAATTTTACAGTCCAGCATACCATGTTAATGTCAGGGAATGTTTTATCATCCATATTTAATTATTAAGTACTTAGAAGCATTGACATTTTGAAAGCAGGTATGATAAGACTGATTAAGATCATGCCCATACTCACCAAACAGTATGTTGGAAAATTCTTTGCAATTCAAGCCAAAAGACTATTGACCCGAAATAGGCAGGTTTCTTAGTTGAAAGTATTATGCAATTTGCATTATATCTGGTGTGACAATTCCCCAATTCACTGAGTTCATATAGACTCAGTTATAATATATTGTTAAGTTGCTTTCATAAAAATTCATAAGCAATAATTTTTGTATGGAAAGTATAATAGATAAACTCAGAGCCAAGAATTAAGAAAATTTCCTGACTTGAATACATGTTTGTTATTTGAGTAAGTTAGAGATAATGAAGAATTCATCTGATGCTAGTACTATTCTCAAAAAGTTAAGGATGCTCTATGCTTTGGATACTAATTAAAATGTAAAGTCTGTCCTTTGCTGTAGCTTAGGATTCCTATTATTATTCTACAAATGAGCAGAATATTTAAAAAGAGTGTGTCCCCCATGTAAACGCAAGGTAAGAAGCATAATTCTTTAATCAATATCTAGAAGGAGAATCAGCAGTTTGAAATTTTATGGACCTGTTTTTAATTTCCATTTGACTATTTAAAAACACACCTCTTCTTGTGGCTTTTAATGTTTGCAAAAAAAAAAACCTGATGATTGGATTGATTTTTTTATGTGAAGACAGCATGTCAAAAAGAAACTTGATAGATGTAGAGAGAGCAAGGTCTGTTTTAGCATTTAGAGCCTAATAATGTCCACTTGCCAGCACAAAAGAGCATGCTGTCAATACTTTGTAGCATTTACAATAGGGAAGCAGTCCTAGATGAAAAACTGATAATCTGCCGGAGAGATCAAAATACAGGACCTATTTTTAGTAACTTACAAAACATTCCAAAAGTCTCTGCAGGGTTCACAATGGTTCTCTGTAGGTTACCCAGCAGCAAAGGACAGTGCTGGAGCAGGCTGGAGTAAAAACAGTGATGAAATCATCACTACTATTAAGGAGCACTAGCATTGATTTGCAATCCCCTTCCCTCTGCCCAGCCAAATGAATATTTCCTTGAGGGCTGGAATATTGTCTTACTTTTCCCTGTTTTCCCTACATTTAACACGATGTTGGGTAGTGTTCTAATAACTTAGGACTATTTGGTGAACTGGTGCAGTGGTAAAGAATCCACCTGCCCATTAGAAATAATACTGCAATAAACCTCCTTGATGAAAATCTCAAAAAAAAAAAAAAAAAAAAAAATCCACCTGCTAATGCAAGAGATACAGAAACAGGAGTTTGATTCCTGGGTTAGGAAGATCCCCTGGCAGAGGAAATGGAAATCCACTTTAACACTCTTGCCTGGAAAATTCCATGGACAAAGGAGCTTGGCAAGCTACAGTCCATGTGGTGTCAAAGAGTCTAACACAACTGAAGCGACTGAGCTCTCTCTCTCTCTCTCTCTCTCTCTCTCTCACACACACACACACACACACACACACACATCACACACTAACCTAAGAAGCTCTAACCCGCATATGGCATAGAATTCTCTATAAAGAGCTGTATACTATCAGAGAATAGAGATCATATCCGGAGAAAGAGCCAATGCAGAGGAAATAATCAAACCAGAGCTCCACCACCATTTATATCAGAATAAGGGGACCAAAATTCACAACTGTGGTGTCAGATATAAGAATAGAAGCAGCACTGTTGATATTAAGTAACCCAGATATGTGGTAACAGCAAAGGATGTGGAACCAAAACAAGCTCCTGTGGAAATGGCATTTACAGCTGCCCCTGAAAAAAGTCAGAATAAAAATGAATACCAGCATCAGCCATATCACAGTGGAGAATTAGACTGGAATAGCTAATAGAAGCATTGACTCTACGAATCCATTACTCAAGACGGGGTTGGAAGCTTCCCTAAAAGTTATAAATAGGAGGGGGTTTAGTCGCTAAGTCGTGTCGGACCCTTGCAACCTCATGCATTATAACCAGGCAAGAATATTGGAGTGGGCTGCCATTTGCTTCTCCAGGGCATTTTCCCATCACGGGGATTGAACCCTGGTCTCCTGTATTGCAAGCAGATACTTTACCGACTGAGCTACCATAAATAGGAGGAAGTGGAGTCAAATTGGGACAAAACTGCCTCAGGACAAGAACATGTTTAGAACATTATACAAAAACTCAAGATTACCTCACTTTGGCCCAATTAAACCAGTAGGCAAGACAAAGAGAGGATACCACAAAACATCACAGGGAAGACTGAAACCTGGAAAAGAACAGACATTACCTTTTCTCAAGGCCAGGAACTGGGAACATTCTGACTCCAATGCATTTTTATCACTTTGTGGCTGAAAGATAAATGCCAACATGAGACCTGGAAATCCAGAAATGTAGGCAGAGATTGAACCAAAACATATAAAATTATTTTCTAGAAATATATGTGCCCCCAGAATATGAGGATAAGTGCAAAGATTCTATATTTCTTCTTATATATAACAGATATTCAGTTTTCCCATCTACATGATGACAGTCTTTCATAAAAATGCAGGTAATTACAGATTCAACAATTTACTTTTCCTATGAATGATATTCAAATACTGTGTTCACATGTGACTTGTCTGTGGAAAAAGTTAAATCAGTCTTTCCATTCCCATTCTCTCAGTCCATGCCTCAACCACTTATTTCTGTCTGCTACAAAGGTGGAGATTCATGTAGTACAAAGTAACTTAATAATAGCTCAAGTAAAATATAATTAGGGCCATAGAGCTGCTGTAGCAAAAAAAAAAAAATACACACTATGCCTTTCAAATTCAAGTAAAAATTATTTTTAAAATGTACTCATAAAATGTCTAAAAGAATATTTATGAGATAGGACTGAAACTCAGGTTACTTTCCAGGTAACCTGTGTCTATTTCTCTGTATTTTTTACTTTACCCACATGAATTTTGTTTCCTTAACATTTTTAATAAGCAAAATCTATATGTAACCATAATGTCAAAGTCAATATTAGCTTAAAGTTTTAATCAGTAAGCCTCAGTTTGTATGGGGGCTTTCTTGGTGGCTCAGATGGCAAAGAATGCAATGCAGAAGACATGGATTCAATTTTGGTCAGGAAGATACCCTGGAAAAAAGAATGACTACCCACTCCAGTAATCTTGCCTGAAGAATGCCATGGACAGAGGAGACTGGTGGACTACAGTCCATATCATCGTGTAGAGTTGGAATGACTGAGCAACTGACACTTTCACTTTAGTTTGTGTTGTGCATTTGTGTGTATACATGTTATCTAAAAATCTAGCTGAAAAAGAGAATGATGCAAGAGGTTAGGAAACAATGTTATAAAGGAGTCATATCTATCAATTAATAATAGAGATTCAGTAGACATAGTTTGTTGAGGTTAGAGTATGAGTAAAATACAGCTAAGCTTTCCTATTTTTAAAGATGGAATTTATCATCTTCATCATTGGGAGTCTTGGTGCCCTCCTCCTGTCACCGTTATTGTTATAACAGCTGCAGTTGATTTATTTCCATTGTGTTCTGTGCTTCCTATTGATATTATCCTGATTCTGTTGCCCCCATAATACAGAGCAAATTCTATACACCAGAGGACCTTTCCTAAAACCAGTTTAAAGTTTTCTATCTTAAACTTTTTGGGAATCACTAGATCCCTTCAATGCAACCTTTTTTTATCGTTTTTGTTGAGGGAAGGAATTTTTTAGAATCTTTGTACACAAATGAATAACTAACAAATATTTTGAAAGCTGAAAGTAATACTTCTGTGTTGTGATGGCTACAACATCCCAAAATGAAGCATTTATGAATGTGACAGAGTAGACAGCTGGCAAGCCATTAAAGTTCTTAGGAAGTTAGTTAGTGTTACATGGAAGATATAAGTATGTATTTATAGGGATATATTTGCTGTGAATTGGCTATTAAGTGGGGAATAAACTGATTAATTTGTATAAAGAGATCAACAAGTATTTCCACAGATAGAAGTTAATTTTCCCAAATGCTGTCTCAGTTAGAGGATATCTGAAGTTCCAGGAGTATTATCTTTCTTCCTTTCACAGAGTTCAATTGTTTATTTTATATATAACCTCTATGTTAAGACATATACAACTTAGTAAATAAATTACATCCTGTTTTGGCTATTTCTAATATTCTGCTCCTCTAAGAAAGTGTTCTGTGTTGATGAAGCAAAATGTTTGGATGGCTACTTGTCTTTTTCTTCTCCAGTGTCAGTCAGTTCAGTCGCTCAGTCGTGTCTGACTCTTTGCGACTCCATGGACTGCAACACGCCAGGCTTCCCTGTCCATCACCAACTCCCAGAGCTTGCTCAAACTCATGTCCATAGAGTTGGTGATGCCATCCAATCATCTCATCCTCTGTTGTCCCTTTCTCTTCCCACATTCAAGCTTCTCCAGCATAGACACACCCTAAGTCCCTAACAGGTTAAGATCCTTTGCCTAGACAATTAGAAGAATTAGGAGGGAAGTTATAACTCTTAAGATGGCCTGATGAATATATGCAAATGAAGAAGGATGTGGAGATGTGATCTTAGACGTAAAATATGTGTTACATTTCAACAAGGGGAAGAATTTATTGAAAGGTAAAAACTGTAATGAGTCAACAGCCTCATTCAGAGTCATTGTTGTTCAGTTACTAAGTCATGTCTGACTCTCTGCGACTCCATGGACCGCAGTAAGCTGGCTTCCCTGTCCTTCGCTGTCTCCCAGAGATTGCTCAAACTCATGTCCATTGACTCAGTGATGCCATCCAACCATCTCATCCTCCGTTTCCTCTTCTCCTCCTGCTCTCAGTTTTTCCTGGTATCCAGGGGTTTTTCCAGTGAGTCAGCTCTTCGAATGAGGTGGCCAAAGTATTGGAGCTTCAGCTTAAGTCCTTCCAATGAGTATTCAGGGTTGATTTCCTTTAAGAGTGACTGGTTTGATCACCTTGCGCTCCAAGAAAATTTCAAGAGTCTTCTACAGCACCACATTTTGAAAGCATCAATTATTTGGTGCCCAGCCTTCTTTATGTTCCAATTCTCACATCTGTACATGACTACTGGAGAAACTATAGCTTTGACTAGATTGACCTTTGTTGCAAGATGTTTTTGTTGCAAAGTATTGCTCTCCTTTTAATATACTGTTTAGGTTTTTGCTGCTTTTCTTCCAAGGATCAAGTGTCTTTTAATTTCATGATTGCAGTCACCATCTGCAGTGACTTTGGAGCCCAAGAAAATAAAGTCTGTTAATGTTTCCATTTTTTCCTATCCCCATGAATTGATGGGACTGGATGCTTCAATCTTAGTTTTTTGAAAGTTGAGTTTTAAGCCAGCTTTTTCACTCTCCTCTTTCACTTTCATCAGGAAGCTCATTTACAGTATCCTTAATATAATTGGGATGTCTATGTAACCTACACTTGTCTTTGTGATACTTTATTTTGCATATTAAAAGTAATATATTGAAGAATAGCAAATTCTTTAAAAGTAAATATTGTTTAAATATCATGTGAGGAATCAGAAGTCCCAAATTCAATGCCTTCAGTAACATAACACACACAAAATTTTACTGAGTTACATTTCTGAAATTCACACATATATATTTGTACTTATTTATATACCCTTACTTAACCTTGAACAGCAGTGGCCACAGGACTGGAAAAGGTCAGTTTTCATTCCAATCCCAAAGAAAGGCAATGACAAAGAATGCTCAAACTACCACACAATTGCCCTCATCTCACACGCTAGTAAAGTAATGCTCAAAATTCTCCAAGCCAGGCTTGAGCAATATGTGAACCGTGAACTTCCTGATGTTCAAGCTAGTTTTAGAAAAGGCAGAAGAACCAGAGATCAATTTGCCAACATCCGCTGGATCATAGAAAAAGCAAGAGAGTTCCAGAAAAACATCTATTTCTGCTTTATTGACTATGCCAAAGCCTTTGACTGTGTGGATCACAATAAACTGTGCAAAATTCTGAAAGAGATGGGAATACCAGACCACCTGATCTGCCTCTTGAGAAATTTATATGCAGGTCAGGAAGCAACAGTTAGAACTGGACATGGAACAACAGACTGGTTCCAAATAGGAAAAGGAGAACGTCAAGGCTGTATATTGTCACCCTGTTTATTTAACTTATATGCAGAGTACATCATGAGAAATGCTGGCCTGGAAGAAGCACAAGCTGGAATCAAGATTTCTAGGAGAAATATCAATAACCTCAGATATGCAGATGACACCACCCTTATGGCAGAAAGTGAAGAGGAACTCAAAAGCCTCTTGATGAAAGTTAAAGTGGAGAGTGAAAAATTTGCCTTAAAGCTCAACATTCAGAAAATGAAGATCATGGCATCCGGTCTCATCACTTCATGGGAAATAGATGGGGAAACAGTGGAAACAGTGTCAGACTTTATTTTGGGGGGCTCCAAAATCACTACAGATGATGACTGCAGCCATAAAAGTAAAAGATGTTTACTCCTTGGAAGGAAAGTTATAACCAACCTAGATAGCATATTCAAAAGCAGAGACATTACTTTGCCAACAAAGGTTCGTCTAGTCAAGGCTATGGTTTTTCCTGTGGCCATGTATGGATGTGAGAGTTGGACTGTGAAGAAGGCTGAGCACTGAAGAATTGATGCTTTTGAACTGTGGTGTTGGAAAAGACTCTTGAGAGTCCCTTGGACTGCAAGGAGATCCAACCAGTCCATTCTGAAGGAGATCAGCCCTGGGATTTCTTTGGAAGAAATGATGCTACAGCTGAAACTCCAGTACTTTGGCCACCTCTTGTGAAGAGTTGACTCACTGGAAAAGACTCTGATGCTGGGAGGGTTTGGGGACAGGAGGAGAAGGGAAGTCAGAGGATGAGATGGCTGGATGGCATCACTGACTCGATGGATGTGAGTCTGAGTGAACTCCGGGAGTTGGTGATGGACAGGGAGGCCTGGCGTGCTGCAATTCATGGGGTCGCAAAGAGTCGGACAGGACTGAGCGACCGATCTGATCTGATCTGAACCTTGAACATTCTCATTTTTCTCTGAAGAGGGAAACATCTACTAAGTAGAGTGGTAGAGTACTTGCTGTAGGGACAAAATGAGAAAAGAATGGGCATTCTTCATTTTCAATATAATATTAATATTAGGATAGAGGACAGTGTTCAGTCTTTTAAAATACTCCCATACTTGTTTGTGACCACTACCTCCTCATAATCATCTCCTCCCATCTCAAGCCATCTGTCAGTTCCCAATTCCAGTAACTGTCGCACCATCATACATGCAGAAATCTAGTAATATTTTTACATAATTTCAAGACCATTCATTTTGATCCTCATTGTCTGAACCTCAAGGTATTTTCCTAACAAAAGAATAGTCTTTAGGGCCAAAAGATACAGTAACTATATCTATACTAAGGTATGTAAGCATGGATGACTGCAAACCATTAACAAACACCTGGAGTTTTCTCTGCCAGGTAAATATGTTAAAATGTCCCATGCTCATAAACCTGTGTTTGGCAATGGGCTGGTAGAACTATGGTGTTTGATAAAATAAAATAAAATCTCTCATTTGTAGCATTTCCCAATTTTCATTTTGCCAGTAATCCCATTATGGCTGATTCATCAATGAATATCAAAGGGTTTGTAAAATTCTCAAAATTGAATAATTAGCTCTGGTGATCCAGTGAAAGCTAGGACTAGGGCACCCATGGCTGGGTTAAGTTCAAGGAATACTGAGTGTATGCTTATGAGGCAATTAATTTCAGGAGGAAAAGCAAATAGACCCAAATATATTTTGCTCAAAGCATTTATAGATGATTCTAATTTCTGTGTAAAATTAAAGCTAGGACCTGAATTATTACTCTTTCAACTCTTTGATGGAAAAATTCTAAGTATTAAGACCATAAATTATGGCTGAAAGAGGAGAGTCAAGATCATTGACATCTTTGTTATTTCTCAAATTTAACAGAAAGAATGAGCATTTATTCTTTGGTAATAAGTAAAATAAGTATACTTTGAGATATCCATCGTTGTCCATCACCAACTCCTGGAGTGAACTCAAACTCATATCCATCAAGTCAGTGATGCCATCCAGCCATCCCATCCTCTGTCATCCCCTTCTTTTCCTGCCTCAAATCCCTCAGAGCATCAGAGTCTTTTCCAATGAATCAACACTTCGCATCAGGTGGCCAAAGTATTGGAGTTTCAGCTTTAGCATCAGTCCTTCCAATGAACACCCAGGACTGATTTCCTTTAGAATGGATCTCTGGTTGTATCTCCTTTGCAGTTCAAGGGACTCTCAAGAGTCTTCTCCAACACCAAAGTTCAAAAGCATCAATTCTTTGGCACTCAGCTTTCTTCACAGTTCAACTCCCACATCCATACATGACCACTGGAAAAACCATAGCCTTGACCAAATGGAAATTTGTTGGCAATTAACATCTCTGCTTTAATATGCTATCTAGGTTAGACATAACTTTCCTTCCAGGAGTAAGCATTATTTAATTTCATGGCCATAATCACCATCTACAGTGATTTTGGAGCCCCAAAAATAAAGTCCACCACTGTTTCCACTGTTTCCCCATCTATTTCCCATGAAGTGATGGGACCGGATGCCATGATCTTCATTTTCTGAATGTTGAGCTTTAAGCCAACTTTTTCAATCTCTTCTTTCACTTCATCAAGACGCTTTTTAGTTCCTCTTCACATCTGCCATAAGGGTGGTGTCATCTGCATATCTGAGGTTATTGATATTTCTCCCAGAAATCTTGATTCCAGCTTGGGCTTCTTCCAGCCCAGCATTTCTCATGATGTATTCTGCATATAAGTTAAATAAGCAGGGTGACAATATACAGCCTTGATGTACTCCTTTTCCTATTTGAAACCTGTCTGTTGTTCCATGTCCAGTTCTAACTGTTGCTTCCTGACCTGCATATAGGTTTCTCAAGAGGCAGATCAGGTGGTCTAGTATTCCCATCTCTTTCAGAATTTTCAACAGTTTATTGTGATCCACACAGTCAAAGGCTTTGGTATAGTCAATAAAGAAGAAATAGATGTTTTCTGGAACTCTCTTGCTTTTTCCATGATCCAGCGGATGTTGGCAGTTTGATCTCTGGTTCCTCTGTTTCTAAAACCAGCTTGTTATCTGGAAGTTCATGGTTCACATATTGCTGAAGCCTGGCTTGGAGAATTTTGAGCATTACTTTACTAGCACGTGAGATGAGTGTAATTGTGTGGTAGTTTGAACATTCTTTGGCATTGCCTTTCTTTGGGATTGGAATGAAAACTGATATTTTCCAGTCCTGTGGCCACTGCCGAGTTTTCTAAATTTGCTGGCATATTGAGTGCAGCACTTCACAGCATTCAGGATTTGAAATAGCTCAACTGAAATTCCATCACCTCCACTAGCTTTGTTCGTAGTGATGCTTTCTAAGGCCCATTTGACTTCACATTCCAGGGTGTCTGGCTCTAGGTCAGTGATCACACCATCGTGATTATCTGGGTCATGAAGTTCTTTTTTATACAGTTTTTTCTGTGTATTCCTGCCACCTCTTAATATCTTCTGCTTCTGTTAGGTCCATACCATTTCTGTCCTTTATCGAGTACATCTTTGCAGGAAATTTTCCATTGGTACCTCTAATTTTCTTGAAGAGATCTCTAGTCTTTCCCATTCTGTTTCTTTCCTCTATTTCTTTGCATTGATTGCTGAGGAAGGCTTTCTTCTCTCTCCTTGCTATTCTTTGGAACTCTGCATTCAGATGCTTATATTGTTCTTTTTCTCCCTTGCTTTTCACTTCTTTTCTTATCACAGGTATTTGTAAGGCCTCCCCAGATAGCCATTTTACTTTTTTGCATTCCTTTTCCATGGGGATGATCTTGATCCCTGTCTCTTGTAAAATGTCATGAATCTCCAATCATAGTTCATCAGGCACTCTATCTATCAGATCTAGTCCCTTAAATCTATTTCTCACTTCCACTTTATAATCATAGGGGATTTGATTTAGGTCATACCTGAATGGTCTCGTGGTTTCCCCTACTTTCTTGAATTTAAGTCTGAATTCGGCAATAAGGAGTTCATGATCTGAGACACAGTCAGCTCCCAGTTTTGTTTTTGCTGACTGTATAGAGCTTCTCCATCTTTGGCTGCAAAGAATATAATCAATCTGATTTCAGTGTTGACCATCTAGTGATGTTCATGTGTAGAGTCTTCTTTTGTGTTGTTGGAATTGGATGTTTGCTATGACCAGTGCATTTTCTTCGCAAAACTCTATTAGCCTTTGTCCTACTTCATTCCGTATTCCAAGGCCAAATTTGCCTGTTACCCCAAGTCTTTCTTGAATTATTACTTTTTCATTCTAGTCCCCTATAATGAAAAGGACATCTTTTGGGGGTGTTAGTTCTAAAAGGTCTTGTAGGTCTTTGTAGAACCATTCGACTTCAGCTTCTTCAGAGTTACTGGTTGGGGGATAGACTTGGATTACTGTGATATTGAATGGTTTGCCTTGGAAACAAACAGAGATCATTCTGTAGTTTTTGAGACTTCATCCAAGTACTGCATTTCGGACTCTTTTGTTGACTATGATGGCTACTCCATTTCTTCTAAGGGATTCCTGCCTGCAGTAGTAGATATAATGGTCACCTGATTTAAATTCACCCATTCCAGTCCATTTTAGTTTGCTGATTCCTAGAATGTCAACATTCACTCTTGCCATCTCCTGTTTGACCACTCTCATTTTGCCTTGATTCATGGACCTAACATTCCGGGTCCTATGCAGTATTCCTCTCTATAGCATTGGACATTTCTTTTATGACCAATCACATCCACAACTGGGTATTGTCTTTGCTTTGGCTCCATCCCTTCATTCTTTCTGGAGTTATTTTCCACTGATCTCCAGTAGCATATTGGGCACCTACCAACCTAAGGAGTCCTCTTTCAGTATCCTATCATTTTGCTTTTTCTTACTGTTCATGGGGTTCTCAAGGCAAGAATACTGAAGTGGTTTCCCATTCCCTTCTCCAGTGGACCACATTCTGTCAGACCTCTCCACCATGACCAGCCCATCTTGGGTGTCCCACACAGCATGGCTTAGTTTCATTGAGTTAGGCACGGGTGTGGTCCTAGTGTGATTAGATTGACTAGTGTTCTGTGATTATGGTTTCAGTGTGTCTGTTCTCTGATGCCCTCATGCAACACCTATCGTCTTACTTGAGTTTCTCTCTCTTTTTTAATAATTATCATTAAATATTATTCAGCCATAAAAGAATAATTATATCTTGCACTATGCAAAAAAGATGGACCTTAAGGGCAGTATACTAAGATAAATTAGTGAAACAGAATAAGACAAATTCCACATGACCTCTTTTATATGCTGATTAAAAAAAAAAATCCAAGATCATAGATACAGAGAACAGACTGTTGGTTGATGGGGTGGCAAAGATAGAAAAATAGGTGAAAGGGTATGAGATAATATTTTCAGAAAAAGAAGGCATGCAAGATAGCATATGTTGTATGGTATATTTTTTAAGAATGAAGCAAAAATCAGACAATAAACATATGCTGAGCTATGGAAATTTATAAGAAACATTTATATTTGATCTTTATTCCCAGTCCCCTATATAAGGCTCTTAAAACCTTTGTAAATTCCTATGTGGTAGGGCAATGAGGGCATCTTTTGTTTTAATGAGGTGACTCTGGGAGGGCACCTGGAAAGCTTCTAGATGGGGGCTGATAAAAATAAAGCCCCACTCATGATTAGAAGCATGGGATCTTCCCCCACAACTTCTCTAGGGAGGAAAATGGGGCTGGAAATGGAGTTAATAACTGATCATAATAAATAAATGAATAAATATTGATTGAATGTTTACAACTTATAAACTCATAAAATCCTGCAAGTGGGTGCAGAATAGGTTCTGGAAACCCAGGAAAAGAAGCATCTTACATATCTCTGCTTGAACCACCTCAAAGAAATAATGGCTGGATCCCCATTTATTAGTCTTCGCTTTTCACTCTCAAAAATAATACTTAGGTTTCATTCACCATAGATTATTTGATAATCTTATACTTTAAAAGCCATACAATTTCCACATATCATAGTCCAGAGGTGAAAGGAACTGGCACCTGCCCCTTAACTTCATCCTTTTTAGGGTATTTGGTAGAATTTTGAACTAAATTTAATTTCCAATGGTAACTGATTAAGTCAGAAAGCACTTGAAGAACAGCATGTTTTCTATGTCCTGGAATAATAAAGGTAAAGAAGCTGTTATCCTTCCTATTTCACATCAGTGAAAAACAGGGGTTATTTATTTATTTATTTCAATTTTAAAATAAAGACTGATCCTCTTTATTTTTAAAACTTAGAGTGAAAAATGCCTCTTTCTTTGACTAGGCCCATGTGGTATATGGGGGAATCTAAACATCAGTATAATATGGATTGCTATAAGTTTTTATTGAATAAAAATTAAACATCTTCTAAATAGGTTTTAAAGATATTTTAAATATAAATTTGCATATTCCAAATTGATACACGAGGCTCTATAATAATCCATGTGCAATTTATCTTGCTATTGTATGATTATTTATAATCCCTATCATGTTATTTCTAAAATAATTTTCACTAAGCTATTGAAACTAAATAAATATCTTAACAGAAAATTCTACAGGTTGTTATTTATAAAATGAAAAAGTAGTAAATAAACACAAATTTCAAGACCATAATTGTTTTCATTTGTCAGCATATCTAATTTAAACTGAATTATTACTGATTGTATTATATAATATGGATGTATTACATAATATGGATTACAAAATGCATATCATCAGGGAAATGTATTTATTGCACATTAAATTAGACTTTCTCTCATTGTCTTAATAAAGCACTAGCTGGAATCAATTATGGAAAATATCTACAGAAAATATGTAACAATGTATACAGGATTAGGTCTACAAGTCAAATCACTATATTATGTTGTATTATATTTTTTAAACTATGTTGTTGACAGAATGTGGTCCACTGGAGAAAGGAATGGCAAACCACTTCAGTATTCTTGCCTTGAGAACCCCATAAACAGTATGAAAAGGCAAAATGAGAGGATATTGAAAGAGAAACTCCCCAGGTCAGTAGGTGCCCAATATGCTACTGGAGATCAGTGGAGAAATAACTCCAGAAAGAATGAAGGGATGGAGCCAAAGCAAAAACAATACCCAGCTGTGGATGTGACTGGTGATAGAAGCAAGGTCCGATGCTGTAAAGAGCAATATTGCATAGGAACCTGGAGTGTCAGGTCCATGAATCAAGGCAAATTGGAAGTGGTCAAACAAGAGATGGCAAGAGTGAATGTTGACATTCTAGGAATCAGTGAACTGAAATGGACGGGAATGGGTGAATTTAACTCAGATGACCATTATATCTACTACTGCGGGCAGGAATCCCTCAGAAGAAATGGAGTGGCCATCACGGTCAACAAAAGAGTCTGAAATGCAGTACTTGGATGCAATGTCAAAAACAACAGAATGATCTCTGTTCGTTTCCAAAGCAAACCATTCAATATCACAGAAATCCAAGTCTATGCCCCAACCAGTAATGCTGAAGAAGCTGAAGTTGAACGGTTCTATGAAGACCTACAAGACTTTTAGAACTAACTCCCAAAAAAGATGTCCTTTTCATTATAGGGGACTGGAATGCAAAAGTAGGAAGTAAAGGGCAAAACTAATACAATTTGTAAAGTTTTAAAAAAAAAAAAAAAAACACCTGGAGTAACAGGCAAATTTGGCCTTGGAATATGGAATGAAGCAGGGCAAAGACTGATAGAGTTTTGCCAAGAAAATGCACTGGTCATAACAAACACCCTCTTCCAACAACACAAGAGAAGACTCTATGCATGGACATCACCAGATGGTCAACACCAAAATCAGATTGATTATATTCTTTGCAGCCAAAGATGGAGAAGCTCTATACAGTCAGCAAAAACAAAGCAAGGAGCTGACTGTGGCTCAGACCATGAACTCCTTATTGCCAAATTCAGACTTAAATTGAAGAAAGTAGGAAAACCACTAGACCATTCAGGTATGACCTAAATCAAATCCCTTAGGATTATACAGTGGAAGTGAGAAATAGATTTAAGGACCTAGGTCTGATAGATAGAGTGCCTGATGAACTATGGAATGAGGTTTGTGACATTGTACAGAAGACAGGGATCAAGACCATCCCCATGGAAAAGAAATGCAAAAAAGCAAAATGGCTGTCTGGGGAGGCCTTACAAACAGCTGTGAAAAGAAGAGAAGTGAAAAGCAAAGGAGAAAAGGAAAGATACAAACATCTGAATGCAGAGTTCCAAAGAATAGCAAGAAGGGATAAGAAACCCTTCTTCAGTGATCAATGCAAAGAAATAGAGGAAAACAACAGAATGGGAAAGACTAGGGATGTCTTCAAGAAAATTCCAGATACCAAAGGAACATTTCATGCAAAGATGAGCTCGATAAAAGACAGAAATGGTATGGACCTAACAGAAGCAGAAGATATTAAGAAGAGATGGCAAGAATACACAGAAGAACTGTACAAAAAAGATCTTCTCCACCCAGATAAGCATGGTGGTGTGATCATTGACCTAGAGCCAGACATCCTGGAATGTGAAGTCAAGTGGGCCTTAGAAAGCATCACTAGGAACAAAGCTAGTGGAGATGATGGAATTCCAGTTGAGCTATTCCAAATCCTGAAAGATGGTGCTGTGAAGGTGCTGCACTCAATATGCCAGCAAATTTGGAAAACTCAGCAGTGGCCACAGGACTGGAAAAGGTCAGTTTTCATTCCAATCCCAAAGAAAGGCAATGCCAAAGAATGCTCAAACTACAGCACAATTGCACTCATCTCACACGCTAGTGAAGTAATGCTCAAAATTCTCCAAGCCAGGCTTCAGCAATATGTGAACCGTGGACTTCTTGTTGTTCAAGCTGGTTTTAGAAAAGGCAGAGGAACCAGAGATCCCTTTGCCAACATCTGCTGGATCATGGAAAAAGCAAGAGAGTTCTAGAAAAACATATATTTCTGCTTTATTGACTATGCCAAAGCCTTTGTGTGAATCACAATAAACTGTGGAAAATTCTTCAAGAGATGGGAATACCAGACCACCTGATCTGCCTCTTGAGAAATTTGTATGCAGGTCAGGAAGCAACAGTTAGGACTGGACATGGAACAACAGACTGGTTCCAAATAGGAAAAGGAGTACGTCAAGGCTGTATATTGTCACCCTGTTTATTTAACTTACATGCAGACTATATCATGAGAAACGCTGGACTGGAAGAAATACAAACTGGAATCAAGATTTCTGGGAGAAATATCAATAACCTGAGATATGCAGATGACACCACCCTTATGGCAGAAAGTGAAGAGGAACTCAAAAGCCTCTTGATGAAAGTGAAAGTGGAGAGTGAAAAACTTGCCTTAAAGCTCAACATTCAGAAAATGAAGATCCTCGCATCCGGTCCCACCACTTCATGGGAAATAAATGGGGAAACAGTGGAAACAGTGTCAGAGTTTATTTTGGGGGGCTCCAAAATCACTACAGATGGTGACTGCAGCCATGAAAGTAAAAGACGCTTACTCCTTGGAAGGAAAGTTATGACCAACCTAGATACCATATTCAAAAGCAGAGATATTACTTTGCCAACAAAGGTTCGCTAATCAAGACTATGGTTTTTCCTGTGGTCATGTATGGATGTGAGAGTTGGACTGTGAAGAAGGCTGAGCACTGAAGAATTGATGCTTTTGAACTGTGGTGTTGGAGAAGACTCTTGAGAGTCCCTTGGACTGCAAAGAGATCCAACCAGTCCTTTCTGAATGAGATCAGCCCTGGGATTTCTTTGGAAGGACTAATGCTAAAGCTGAAACTCCAGTACTTTGGCCACCTCATGCGAAGAGTTGACTCACTGGAAAAGACTCTGATGCTGGGACGGATTGTGGGCAGGAGGAGAAGGGGACGAGAGAGGATGAGATGGCTGGATGGCATCACTGACTCGATGGACGTGAGTCTGAGTGAACTCCGGGAGTTGGTGATGGACAGGGAATCCTGGCATGCTGCGATTCATGGGGTCGCAAAGAGTCGGACACGACTGAGGGACTGATCGGATCTGATGTTGTTGCAGATTTCTCAATAGGGAAATCTCATATCGTGAAGATCATTAAGCACGGGGCCTGTCTGCTGTATTGTACAGTACAAATACCATTTAGACATGTTCAAAATATTTAGACATGCTTCTTAGGTTGGTGAAACTGAATGTATTGGGAGTCTATCCTTCTGCAAGGTATATGTTCATTAGCAAGGTTTTGTATCAGGATGTGTTTAACTATGTCACATGAGCCCTTAAACAATCAGAAATTTAGCTCAAGCCTTGCATTAATTAAACTAGTTAAGTAGGTGGGTTTAGTTGCCAAGATATGTCTGACTCTTACAACCCCACGGACTGTAGCCTGCCAGGCTCCTCTCTCCATGGGATTTCCCAGGCAAGAATACTGGAATGGGTTGCCATTTCCTTCTCCAAGGAATTTTCCTGACCCTGGAATCAAACTCTGGTCTCCTGCATTGCAGGTGGATTCTTTACAGACTGAACCACCAGAGAACTAGAGACACCAAGAAATGGCAGCTCCTGAGGGAGGCAATGGAAAGAGAGCTTCTATCTAGCGTCTATGACAAAAAACTGAGCTGTTTCTGCCCAGCAACAAAAGTGGTGGATTAGAAAACTGCTTCTCCCATGTGATTTGAGTGTAATCTCTGGTTGTATCAACTTCAGAAATTTTTCCCCAGTTCTTTCTGACATATCAAATATTATTTACTACATTAGTGTACTCTCTAAACCAGGTATTTGTTGTTGTTTTTTTAAATTACCAAACAGTGAAATAAAATAGTGTTAAACTGGTTTAGAACAGTGTTCTTCAAGCTGACAGATCATGAAATCAATTTATTAAGTCATGGCCATGATTTACTTTTAATGAACAGTAATACCATAGTCAGCTTTATGACATAAACTGTATGTAACATTATAGCTTCACAAAACATTTGTTTAATGCATGCCAGTTTAGGTATAATATATATATATATATATATATATATATGCATGTGCTAAGTCACTTCAGTCATGTTCAACTCTTTGGGACCCCACGGACTGGAGCCAGGGCTCCAGTGTCCATGGGAATTTCCAGGCAAGAATACTGGAGTGGGTTGCCTTTTCCTTCTACAATGTGTGTGTGTGTGTGTGTATGCATATATATGCATACATATATTAATGTATTTGTGTATACACAAACACACATATACATGCACACATTATATGTGTCATGTGTATGTGTGTGCTGGTTACTCAGTTATGTCCAACTCTGTACGACCCCATGGACTGTAGCCCTCCAGGCTGCTCTGTCCCTAGGATTGTCCAGGCAAGAATACTGGAGTAGGCTGCCTTTTCTTTCTCCAGTATTTATCTTGGATCCCGCATAAAACAGTTTTTACTGAAGTTGAGAGAAAAAATGGCCACTGGTTAAATGTACTTTGGTCGAGTATTTTGGGTATATAACACACTTTTTAAAGAAACTCTGAGATGAACTATTATATAATTGGTATATACTAATTAATCACCAGATGAAGCTTTTATACCTCCACCCTATTCCCAACCAGTATTGAACTATACATAAATTATAGAGCAAAACAAAGCATTCCAGCAAACACCACTCCCCATACCCAAATAATTCAGGCTTTCTCTTGTTTTAATGACTTTTCCCCTTTCCACTAGGATCTAAAAATATGTAATTGTGCTCCTATTTTAAAACATGATTTCATCCCCTGCTATGATCTTGGCTGTTACTTTATCTTAGAGATAAAAAGCTTTTAGAATTCTCTCTTAGAATGATAAGAAACTATTGTACACCTTTGTATAAAAATATCAAGAGATTCCTTCAGTGGAAAGGTCATATCTGACTTGTTTGAGCTATTTCATTTTATAGAATTCAATAGTTTATTTTGTTTGTTGGATTCTGCGGTTCTTTCTGTTTGTGAATAATCTCTTGACAATGATGAATACATGACAATATTTCTGGGCAGACAAAGTGCCAAAGATCTTCATAGCTAGGGATGATATTGTCTCGTGGGATGTGAATACAAGTTAATAGCATCAAAATAATAATATCAACCACTGCAGAAAAATAAAAACAAACTATACTTCCATTAACTCACTCAGTCTAAATGGAACATGTATGGTTGAAATATAATTTGTCTTAATATGTTGATTTGAGTTTTAGACTAAGAGGTAATTATGAGCTAGAAGTGAATTTGCAATGAGGGAGATTGGTATTGCTGATTTTGACTTTGGGGGGATGATTTTATTTGTAGAAAGGAAGAAAAAACTAGCTTACTGAAAAAAAATATTTGAAAATGAAATGTGTTATTGGTTCACATTTATTTATTTCCTCTCGATTCCTATCATGCTTCATTGGGGAATATTTTCTCTGCCCCATTGACTCTGGATTTGGTCAAATAAAACTTGATTTGCTCAATGGAATGTGGATGTACATGACATAAGTCACATTCTAATTAGAGCTGTAAATGCCCCTGTGTTGTTCAAATCTGTTCCCCGCACTTCCCCTTCAGGCCCCTGTTATCAATCAGAATAGTTTACTCAATGCAGAAACTGCTCCTGCATCTGGGGTCCTAGAAAGAGAAGACACAAACCTGGGCACAGTCCTACACATAGCTGCAGATTAAGCATTTCTCTCACTTTAAATAAGTAAGAATGTAATGAAATCTACTGCGTTTCCAAGGTAGTTTACTGTTGAATCAAAAGCTTATTAGTTAGGTACTTCAGTTGCTCAGTCGTGTCCAATTCCTTGCGACCCCATGAATCCCTGAACACCAGGCCTCCCTGTCCATCACCAACTCCCGGAGTTCACTCAGACTCACATCCATCGAATCAGTGATGCCATCCAGCCATCTCATCCTCTCTCGTCCCCTTCTCCTCATACCCCTAATCCCTCCCAGCATCAGAGTCTTTTCCAATGAGTCAACTCTTTGCATGAGGTGGCCAAAGTACTGGAGTTTCAGCTTCAGCATCGGTCCTTCCAAAGAATACCCAGGGTGGATCTCATTCAGAAAGAACTGGTTGGATCTCCTTGCAGTCCAAGGGACTCTCAAGAGTCTTCTCCAACACCCCAGTTCAAAAGCATCAATTCTTTGGCACTCAGCCTTCTTCACAGTCCAATTCTCACATCCATACATGACCACTGGTAAAACCATAGCCTTGACTAGATAGACCTTAGTTGGCAAAGTACTGTCTCTGATTTTCAATATGCTATCTAGGTTGATCATAACTTTTCTTACAAGATGTAAGCGTCTTTTAATTTCATGGCTGCAGTCACCATCTACAGTGATTTTGGAGCCCAAAAAATAAAGGCTGACGCTGTTTCCACTCTTTTGCCATCTATTTCCCATGAAGTGATGGGACCAGATTCCATGATCTTCCTTGTCTGAATGTTGAACTTTAAGCCAACTTTTTCACTGTCCACTTTCACTTTCACTGAGAAGTTTTTTAGTTCCTCTTCACTTTCTGCCACAAGGGTGGTGTCATCTGCATATCTTAGGTTATTGATATTTCTCCTGGAAATATCAATCAATCTTGATTCCAGCTTGTGTTTCTTCCAGTCCAGCGTTTCTCATGATGTATTCTGTATGTAAGTTAAATAAGCAGGGTGACAATATACAGCCTTGATGTACTCCTTTTCCTATTTGGAACCAGTCTGTTGTTACATGTCCAGTTCTACTTGTTGCTTCCTGACCTACACATAGGTTTCTCAAGAGGCAGATCAGGTGGTCTGGTATTCCCATCTCTTTCAGAATTTTCCACAGTTTATTGTGATCAAAACAGTCAAAGGCTTTGGCATAGTCAATAAAGCAGAAATAGATGTTTTTCTGGAACTCTCCTGCTTTTACCATGATCCAGCAGATGTTGGCAATTTGATTTCTGGTTCCTCTGCCTTTTCTAAAACCAGCTTGAACATCTGGAAGTTCATGGTTCACATATGGCTAAAGCCTGGCTTGGAGAATTTTGAGCATTACTTTACTAGCATGTGAGATGAGTGCAATTGTGTGGTAGTTTGAGCATTCTTTGGCATTGCCTTTCTTTGGGACCAACCTAGTTATGACCAACCTAGAAAGCATATTCAAAAGCAGAGACATTACTTTGCTAACAAAGGTTCATCCAGTCAAGGCTATAGTTTTTCCTGTGGTCATGTATGGATGTGAGAGTTGGACTGTGAAGAAGGCTGAGTGCCAAAGAATTGATGTTTTTGAACTGTGGTGCTGGAGAAGACTCTTGAGAGTCCCTTGGACTGCAAGGAGATCTAACCAGTCCATTCTGAAGGAGATCAGCCCTGGGATTTCTTTGGAAGGAATGATGCTAAAGCTGAAACTCCAGTACTTTGGCCACCTCATGAGAAGAGTTGACTCATTGGAAAAGACTGATGCTGGGAGGGATTGGGGGCAGGAGGAGAAGGGGACGAGAGAGGATGAGATGGCTGGATGGCATCACTGACTTGATGAACGTGAGTCTGAGTGAACTCCGGGAGTTGGTAATGGACAGGGAGGCCTGGTGTGCTGCGATTCATGGGGTTGCAAAGAGTTGGACACGACTAAGCGACTGAACTGAACTGAACTTCATTCTTTCTGGAGTTATTTCTCCACTGATCTCATGTAGCATATTGGACACCTACTCACCTGAGGATTTCCTTTTTCAGTATCCTATCCTTTTGCCTTTTCATACTGTTCATGGGGTTCTCAAGGCAAGAATAGGGAAGTGGTTTGTCATTCCCTTCTCCAGTGGACCACATTTTGTCAGACCTCTCCACCATGACCCACCCGTCTTGGGTGGCCTCACAGGCATGGCTTAATTTCATTGAGTTTGACAAGGCTGTGGTTCTAGTGTGATTAGATTAACTAGTTTTCTGTGATTATGGTTTCAGTTTTTCTGCCCTCTGATTCCTTCTTGCAACACATATTGTCATACTTGGGTTTCTCTTACCTTGGACATGGGGTATCTCTTCACGGCTGTTCCAGCAAAGCACAGCCACTGCTCCTTACCTTGGACGAGGGGTATCTCCTCACCACTGCCCCCTCTTGACCTTGATGTGGAATAGCTCCTCTAGGCCCTCCTGTGCCTGCGCAGCCACCACTCCTTGGATGTGGGGTAGCTCCTCCCAGCCACCGCCCCTGACCCGGGACAGGGGGTTCCTCCTCTCCGCCATTCCTGCATCATCGCCGCCTGGCACTGTCGGCCGCTGTCCCTGACCTCGGATGTGCGGTAACTCCTCTTGGCTGCTGCCCCTCGGGCATGGGGTCCTCCTGGCTTCTGCCCCTGACCTCAGACGTGGGGTAGATCCTCTAGGCTGCACTATGTGTGCCATCACAGACGCCCACACTGTGTGTGCCGTTGCATCCGCCCGCTCTATGTGCGAGTACTTAGAGCAGTAAAGATGTTCTTAGGTGCTTGTCTTGTCTGTAAAAGAAAAAATTTTTAAGTATAATTCATAAGAAAGAATATAAATCAAAAAATTAAAACATCTTTAATATGGGAGCCACTGTTGAATTCGTGTTTTGCTGCATATAAAATAAAATGTCTGTTTTTTTTAGAAATATAGAGCCACATGTTATCCAGATTAAAAATAATCTTAATAAAGAGAGAATTTTAAACATGAATTTTTCTCTTCCAAAGTTTTTTTGACCCATGAAATGGCATGTTGCCCTAACTATCACTTCGATGTTAACTGTTAATGCTATAAATAAAAGACATAGGGCAAGCAGTTTAATCTGTATCCTGAAAGGAATAAATAACTCCAAAATCTTAGAGTCTCCTTATCCTGAACTGGTAAATTGGAAAAATACTCTCAGTCTAAGAATTTCTTTTAGTTTAGGACCAAACGAGAAAATGCACATGAAACAAGATTGTGTTAGTACATTTATGACCGTTGTTCTATGTTTTGGTTGTGGTACAGAAAATTAATAATATTTGGTAAAGAGCATTTGCGATGCTGAATTATTCCCTGACTTCCAGACTCATATATTTAACACCTTCCTTAATACCTATAGATAAGTACACAATCTGAATTTCAAACATTACAGGTTCCCTATGACTCCTACCCAGGAAGCCTGCTCCTACAGTCTGTAAGATCTCAAGTACTGCTTACCGCAATATTCTAATTGCTGAAGACATAGATCTTGGTTTATCCTTAACCCTTTTCTTTCTCACGCGTGTCAAGTTTTCAGTGAATCAGGTGAATTTTACCTTTAAAACATACCCCAAAGTTGACAAATGCTCATCAACTCCATCATCACCATCCTGGTACATGTTGCTACATTATCACTCACCAACAAGAGTCTAATAACTATTCTCCCTTTTCTGGTCCTTGTCCTTTTCAGAGTAGTCCCAACCCAGAAATTATAGCGACCATATTAAAGTATAAACAAAATCCTTTCCATCTTTTGCTCAAAATCTTCCAGAGACCTCTTGTCTCACTCAGGGTAAAAACCCAAGAGTCTTTCTTGGAGCCTATACTAGTGGCATAGGTAACTCTCCCCCCTCACCACGTTACTTCTGTCCACCTTCCTAACCCAACGCATTCTACTCCATTGATGCTGGCTCCTGCAAAGTTCGTTGACCATCCAAGGATGTTCTCACCTCACTTTGAACTTGATGATTATTCTGTCTGGAAAATCTTCTCCCATATCACTCAGACTCATCCTTTCTCCTTTTTGGGTCACAAGTAGTCAAAAGTAATGCTCTCAGGATGGAGGCCTGCCCTGAAGAACTCTGTCTGAAATTTCAACTCTACCCACTCATGCAAATATAGTTCATACCTTCTTTCCTGCTTACATTCCCTCCTCAGAACTTATCACCATATTGCACACTATATATTTAGTTTTTATTTTTGTCCTTTCTAGTTCAAAGAGGGGAGATTTTGTTTATTTTATTTTATTTTTTTTGTCTGAAATATATTCCCAGTGCCCAGAGTTATCAGGCACTCAGTGAAATTTATTGTCTAAGGAATGAGCCTATATAGGACTTGCCAAGAAGTGTGGAAAGCTAGCGTTGTCTGTCTTATCCCATTGTGATAGCAAAAATAAATAAGGAACAAGAAGCTTAAAGGGAGAGGAGGATGGTTTGGAGTGATGGGCTCTATCAGTGAGTTGTATCAGAGGGACTATTGGTAGAAGGAGGACGGTAAATACTCGGGCTTGGGGGGAAAAAAATCTTCCTTATCCAGAGGTTATTAGTTGAAATCTTGGGAGATGAGAAGTCTGAGGAAGCTACAAAAGGGTCTAAGAAAGAAAGAACCAGCTATCATTACCTGTCAAGCCAACATCAGCTCCTACATGACCTGCCATATAAAAATGTGTAATTCCTTTGAATGCAGCCAACACTTGGAAAGGTGGGAACACTGGTAAATGTGTGTGTGTGTGGTTATTTTTATTTCGGGAGCGGGAGTTGCTAAGGCTAGTAGACTTAAAATGGAGGTCAGAAGCTGACCACACCCACTGTTTCATTTCAGCAAAAGAAAGTGAAAGTAAAAGGACTTCCCTCATAGCTAAGTTAGTAAAGAATCTGCCTTCAATGCAGGAGACCCCAGTTTAATTCCTGGGTCGGGAAGATTCCCTGGAAAAGGTATAGGCTACCCACTGCAGTATTCTTGGTCTTCCCTTGTGGCTCAGCTTGTAAAGAATCCGCCTGCAATGTGGGAGACCTGGGTTCGATCCCTGGGTTGTGAAGATCCCCTGGCGAAGGGAAAGGCTATCCACTCCAGTATTCCAGCCTGGAAAATTCCGTGGACTATATAATCCATGGGGTTGCAAAGAGTCCGACAAGACTGAGCGACTTTCACTTTCAGCCTAGGCTAAAGCAGTAGTAGCTAATTATGGGAAATGATCTGAAATCTGACTCAGAGCAGGTGCTTAGTTCTATTTCTCACAGAGTTGTTAATACCAGTGAGAATATAGATTTTGTCTCAAAAGGAGTGGTGCAATCAATACGTACTATAGTTAATGGAGGGGAGGAACACACACACACACACACACACACATCATCATCATCATCATCATCATCATCATTAGCCACCTAGAGTATGAAAGAGGTTTAATGGCGATAGAGACACTATTGTTGCTGATACCTAGAGAGAGAAGTCCAGGTTTGGGGGGAGAAAAATAGGCACTGAGAGGACTGGACAGTTGTATAGAGTACATGCACAAAAGGATGGAAAAATGTGTTTGTGGTGGATCAAGAATTTGATGCATTTGCTCTGAATTTCTGACAACAGTATTCAACTGCCCCATAAATTGGAAACACAACTGATTGTAGTTGTTACATTTGAAACAAACAAAGAAAAAAAAATGTAAATCAATGTTAAATTCACACCTCCAACAACTGTTAGTGGTCCTGGTAAAAATAGTCTATGTTGATTTCTAAGGTGATTTGTGTACTGAAACTGACTGTTTTATGCATCTTATGTCAAACTTTTGATGTGTAAAAATTATGATTTAATCTCAATTTACTCATCAATTGCACTAAAACTTGTTTTTAATAACAATTCCAGTTCCAGTGCAGTTGCTCAGTCGTGTCTGACTCTTTGCGACCCCATGAATTACAGCACTTCAGGCCTCCCTGTCCATCACCAACTCCTGGAGTCCACTCAAATCATGTCCATCAAGTCGGTGATGCAATCTAACCATCTCATCCTCTGTCATCCCCTTCTCTTGCCTCCAATCCCTCCCAGCATCAAGGTCTTTTCCAATGAGCCAACTCTTCGCATGAGGTGGCCAAAGTACTGGAGTTTCAGCTTTACCATCAGTCCTTCCAATGAACACACAGGACTGATCTCCTTTAGAATGGACTGGTTGGATCTCCTTGCAGTCTAAGGGACTCTCAAGAGTATTCTCCAACACCAAAGTTCAAAAGCATCAGTACTTCGGTGCTCAGCTTTCTTCACAGTCCAACTTTCACAACCATACATGAACACCGGAAAAACCATAGCCATGACTAGACGAACCTTTGTTGACAAAGTAATGTCTCGGCTTTTCAATATGCTATCTAGGTTGGTCATAACTTTCCTTCCAAGGAGTAAGCCTCTTTTAATTTCATGGCTGCAATCACCATCTGTAGTGATTTTGGAGCCCAGAAAAATAAAGTCTGACACTGTTTCCACTGTTTCCACATCTATTTCCCATGAAGTGATGGGACCAGATGCCATGATTTTAGTTTTCTGAATATTGAGCCAACTTTTTCACTCTCCACTTTCACTTTCATCAAGAGGCTCTTTAGTTCCTCTTCACTTTCTGCCATAAGGGTGGTGTCATCTGCACATCTCAGGTTATTGATATTACCCCTGGCACTCTGGATTCCAGCTTGTGCTTCTTCCAGCCCAGAATTTCTAATGATGTAGTCTGCATATAAGTTAAATAAGCAGCGTGACAATATACAGCCTTGATGTACTCCTTTTCCTATTTGGAACCTGTCTGTTGTTCCATGTCCAGTTGTAATTGTTGCTTCCTGACCTGCATATAGGTTTTGCAAGAGGCAGATCAGGTGGTCTGGTATGCCCATCTCTTTCAGAAATTTCCACAGTTTATTGTGATCCACACAGTCAAAGGCTTTGGCATAGTCAATAAAGCAGAAATAGATGTTTTTCTGGAACTCTCTTGCTTTTTCCATGATTCAGCAGATGTTGGCAATTTGATTTCTGGTTCCTCTGCCTTTTTTAAAACCAGCTTGAACATCTGGAAGTTCACGGTTCACGTATTGCTGAAGCCTGGCTTGGAGAATTTTGAGCATTACTTCACTAGCGTGTGAGATGAGTGCAATTGTGCGGTAGTTTGAGCGTTCTTTGGCATTGCCTTTGTTTGGGATCGGAATGAAAACTGACCTTTTCCAATCCTGTGGCCACTGCTGAGTTTTCTAAATTTGCTGGTATAGTATGTACAGCACATTCACAGCATCATCTTTCAGGATTTGGAATAGCTCAACTGGAATTCCATCACCTCCACTAGCTTTGTTCGTAGTGATGCTTTCTAAGGCCCACTTGACTTCACATTTCAGGATGTATGGCTCTATGTGAATGATCACACCTTCGTGATTATCTGGGTCATGAAGTTCTTTTTTGTACAGTTCTTCTGTGTACTCTTGCCAAGTCTTCTTAATATCTTCTTCTTCTTCTGTTAGGTCTATACCATTTCTGTCCTTTTTTGAGCCCGTCTTTGTATGAAATGTTCCTTTGGTATCTCTAATTTTCTTGAAGAAATATAGTCTTTTAATAACAGGAGTTATCTTAATGCCTTTTTTTTTTTTTTTTTTTGCTTATAACACTAGCCTCTGAGTTGAAGCAATAAAAGGAATCTCTGAGTATCATTAAACCATACACTGGAACTAGAGTCTAAGGTCAATTGTGATCATTCACAAAACAATCCATTTTTCAAGAACGTTTTCTTTTTTATGCTTTTGTGTAGCATTATATGCCATAATGTAACTAGTCTCTGTAAGTTTACCCATAAAATATGTACCAGTTTACTATAAAGAGAAAGAATAATCTCTATTTAGTATATGAGAAAAATAAGTATATGAGAAAATAAGTATCTCTAATTAGAAATATATTAAATCTCTTAGTTTCATATTTTCATTAAAAATCCTACAATACTATCCCATTTTAAAGTGCTAATAATTGGAAAACTCATCTTGCAGAACAACAGAATAAGAGCTAGTTTCCTAACTTTATGAAGCTTGCCTTAAATAAATTACTAATGTACCCTGAAATAGGTTGAACACATTTATATTTATGTTTATGATAAAATGTCCTTTTCCAATTATTACTTATTTCTATGCGTTGTTAAGCACATATTATACACAAATAATCCTGATAAAATGTTTTAAGATAAACTTATATCGTGTGCTAGTGATTGAACAGAAAGGTGGCTGCTTCAATCATGTCCCATAAGAACAGTTTTATCTACGCCAGGGAAGAAGCCTTGAAAGAGTATTAGTTTACCTGCAGAAAATTGCTCTCACATCTATATATTAATAATAAAAAGTAGAAACACTATAATGGCAGTTGTTCAGATTCTCTCTACAGTTGTATCTCTGAGGAATACACATAAATTCTCATGTTTACACTGAGAGCAGTGAGTTACTTTCTGTACCCAACTCTTTTCTATTCATCTGACAGCAGGTAGATGATGAAGCTCAGTTGTGAGTCCTGACTCCCAAGGAGAAAGCACACATCTATGGCCATTGCTGAATCTGACAAATATTTTCATTAAAAACAAAACAAAACAAAACAAAACAAACAAATAAAAAAACACACAACACTGTGGATTTCTTTCTGCGATTAGTTTTGGGAGGCAGAAGAGGCAACAACACAGAGATTAATACTTCCTCCATAAATTAACCATCCTTAAATTGATCCTTTCATGCTTATATAATAGACTTGTACATCCTTTGGGAACTGTATTATTGATCTCAATTCTAACAATCTAAATACTATTTTAAAATGTTGAATGTCAGTTATCTATTACAAAGATAGTACACATTCTGTTTGGAACTTTTGAAGAGAATATCCTAACTTGATTAAGTCAGTTAAAATTAAATTTAACAAATTCTTAGAAACTGGTGCTGCTGATTGTGGTTATGTTAGAGCTTTAATGTATGAGACATATCTTTGGGACTGCAGGGAACTAATTTTTGCAGACTTACTTAGTTTTAAAATAAGATTTTAAAGTTTTTGAAATAATCATGACAATATTCAGCTATGAACTTCTTTTTTTTAATGAAGAAGATGCAAAGGTGTCCAGTTTTTTAACTACTCAAAACATTGAGTAGTTAAAATGTATCTACCACATCTACCATCAATGTATCTACCATTGTGTCTCAAATAACTAAGGACAATTCAAATTCTTTCAATTAAAAAATCTTGATCATTAACTTTCAGTATACTGATGCAGTACAGTTTATCAGGAATCCATAGGACTCAGGAATCTCTATTTTCAACCTACGTTAATTAGCATTCAGATGATCACACTTTAAAAATTCCAATGTGGATTTATACTCCAGAACATTTTTTATATCTCTCTTAAAAACTGTGGAAAATTATGAAAGAGATGGGAATACCAGATGACCTAACCTGTCTCTTGAGAAACCCGTATGCAGATCAGGAAGCAACAGTTAGAACTGGACATGAAACAACAGACTGGTTCCAAATAGGAAAAGGAGTATGTCAAGGCTATATATTGTCACCCTGCTTATTTAACTTAGATGCAGAGTACATCATGACTAACAGTGGGCTTGATGAAGCACAAACTGGAATCAGCATTGCTGGGAGAAATATCAATAACCTCAGATATCCAGATGACACCACCCTTATGGCAGAAAGTGAAGAAGAACTAAAGAGTCTCTTGCTGAAAGTGAAAGAGGACAGTGAAAAAGTTGGCTTAAAGCTCAACATTCAGAAAACGAAGATCATGGCATCTGGTCCCATCACTTCATGGGAAATAGATGGGGAAACAGTGGAAAAGTGGCTGCCTTTATTTTGGGGGCTCCAAAATCACTGCAGATCACCATCTGCAGCCATGTAATTGCACCCATGAAATTAAAAGACATTTACTCCTTGGAAGGAAAGTTATGACCAACCTAGACAGCATAATGAAAAGCAGAGACATTATTTGTCAACAAACGTCCATATAGTGAAGGCTCTGGTTTTCCCAGTAGTCATGTATGGATGTGAGAATTGGACTATGAAGAAAGCTGAGCACCGAAGAACTGATGCTTTTGAACTGTGGTTATGGAGAAGACTCTTGAGAGTCCCTTGGACTGCAAGGAGATCCAACCAGTCCATCCTAAAGGAAATCAGTCCTGAATATTCATTGGAAGGACTGATGCTGAATCTGAAACTCCAATACTTTGGCCACCTCATGCGAACAGTTGACTCATTTGAAAAGATCCTGATGTTGAAAGAATGAAGGCAGGAGGAGAAGGGGATGACAGAGGATGAAATGGTTAGATGGCATCACCAATTCAATGGACATAAGTTTGGGTAAACTCCAAGAGTTGGTGATGGACAGGGAGGCCTAATATGCTGTGCTTCATGGGGTTGCAAAGAGTTGGACATGACTGAGCAACTGAACTGAACTGAACTATGTTCATAGAAAGTGAAAAGTACATTTGAATACATTAAAAATTAGAAAATCATAAACAGTAAATTTATAATCCTACTAGGCATGCTAGGTTTTCTTAGCATTTCTTAGGATAGGTATCAATTGGTATTTATTTGCTCACGTGCTTCTATCAGCATACTCTTTGCTACAAGAAACAGAAAACCCAGATTGTCTGGTTTAAAACATAAGAAATACGTTTTCCTGCTGTAAAACAAGAGGCTGGAGATAAAAGACTCCAGGATTACAAATTTAGCTGCTAAGAGGTTTCATTAAGGACCAATGGACCTTTAAAAATCTGTGCTGCCACCCTTAGCATGTTGGCTTGTTCACAGGCTAACTCTTTATGAGGCCAAAGGAAACCTACAGCCGTTCCAGCCAACACACCCAGAAATGAAAAAGGCCAGTGAATGTGAAGGGAAGATGTTTTCCTTTTAAGATGATAGAAAACCTCTTCTAGGGGATCCTGGGAAACAGGCCTTTTTTAATCTAATTGCCTAGAATTTCTTCACAAGCCAATGCCCAAATCCATGACTAAAAATAAGAATGGGGTCTGAATGGCTGGTTCAACCTGATCAAGTATGAAACCTGTAGCTGGAGATGGGTGATTATTTATTGACTTGGTGAAGGCTGAAAACAAAAATTTGACTCAGTCAGAAAAGAAGTAAATATTTATTGGTCAAGCAACCATAAGTTTCCACTTCTGGTTTTTAAACATTTCTTCAAATATTTTCTTAAAATTCTTTTATTCACCTAGATCCTGTAAAGTATTGATAAACCAGCTGTCCACTTTGTTTTGCTTGGGTTTTTGGATAGATAAGACAAATATGATTTCAGTGTGAGTAGCATTCCTGTGTCCAATTGAAATATTTCTGTAATTTCCTCATTTGCAAAGTGTAACTTGAGTAATTTTAGATATGTGTTAGGAGGAAAAGTTGCATTTATCCTAAGAGCATGTAATATAAACCCAACTTGGACTTTTTTTTTTTTTTTAAAGGCATCACTGTTTATTGTGCTGGGAGAGGGGAAGATAACTGATGAAGGCAACAATGATGAATTACATAAGATAAAGTAATAAGGCTTTCTACTTCTAATATAATATTTCTTAGTCTCACTAGATTTCCCATATGTCAGTATTTTCTTTATGCATTTGATCTCAAAGGATATAAAACACTAGTTAATCACATTGCTTTTTATCATCCCTTAATAGATCAGCGTGCATTTCACACTGCAGTAGGCCAGCATGATACGAATATGGAATCAAGGAACTTTCAGATATAATGCTTTCTTAGCTGGTACCTATGATTGATGCTGTGGTTGCTAACATGAATTCATGCTTGCTCCTCTCAAGAAAAGACAATTGGAACAGAAAGGTGAAATAATTTTAAAGTGATAAATAAGCCTGTCTTCTAAAAGCCACACCTTTCATTAAAATCTATTCCTACTTTAACACACATTGTTAAGCCACATTGATAATGAGATTTAGATTGTACACTAAGACTTCTTTCCCTTAAAAGGTACACATTGCCCAAGATGATATTAAATATGCAAATTCAGTTTAACTAAGATTCTATTAAAAACACATTGAATTAATTTTATGAATTAAAGACTAGCATTTGGGTAAGAGAAGCAATGAACTCCAAAATAATGGTTTAAATAAATTATCTTTTTTTTTTTCTTTGTAAGAACTTGAAAATCTAGGACTGATGCTGTGGCTCCAACATGTTTTCAAAGCACACATGTCTATTCTGACATCATTTGTTTCCTTGCTTTTGTTATGATTCCCTTTTTACACTTGCAAGAGGGCTGCCAGAGCTCCAGCCATTAAGCTGACATCTTGGGGCACAACAAGGTAAAACACAAATAAGGTTCAATGGCTTCCCAGTAACTTCTGATAAAAAGTCCATTACCTGACAACAAGTGCTGCAAAGGAAGTTGGAGAACCTTTTGGGAAGACCAAGGAGAAGCTTAAAGCCACAGTTAAGTTCCACACTTAGGAAATAGGAGGGAATGGCTACTGGGAGAACCTAGCTGTTTTGCCCCATTTATCAGAGCAAGAGAAGCCTGCCTTTAGCAACTTAGTTAATCGTTCAAAAAGGAAATAATCATATAGGTAAATGAAATAAAGGTCACAATCAAGCATATTTTTGCCTGGGATGCTGATAACAGTATAGCCCAGAAAAGGGCAAAGGAGTATAAAACATATTCCAACCTGTCCCCTTCAGGCCCACCAGAATTTCATATGGTTCCACAGTTTCAACTATTTTTTTCAGTACCGATAACTCTCAAATATGCACATCAAATCTCTCTCCCCTCATCTGCGATCTTATGTGCACAGACACACAAGACCCAGTGTTGACTAATTCATTTCAATGTGTCCAAAACTGAGTCTGATGTTTTTTCTCATTTCTTTTTTTTTCTTTACTAGGTTTAAAATTTTTATTTTTAATTGGAGGATAATTGCTTTACAATATTGTGTTGATTTCTTTTTTTTTTTAAGTTTTGCTATATAACAGGATTTTTTTTTTTAATTTTTTAACTTTACAATATTGTATTGGTTTTGCCATCTATCAACATAGAGCGTGAATCAGCTATGAGTATGCATATATTCCCTCCCTTTTAGGCCTCCCTCCCACCCTCTACCTTCCCATGTCATCCCAGAGCACCAGGCTGAGCTCTGTGTGTTATATCAAACTATCAGCTAATTATTTATTTTACACATGGTAATGTATATATGTCAATACTACTGTCACAATTCGTCCCACCATCTCCTTCCCCTGATGAGTCCATAAGTCTGTTCTCTACCTCTGTACCTCTATTCCTGTCTTGAAAATAGGTTGATTTCTTAATTTCTATTAATAACTTGCCCATTTTACCTCAAGGATTAAAACTCTATAGTGAACTTTTATTATATATTCCCCTTCACTTCTCTTATACAACTAGCTCCCAGTCCTCTATATCATATCTCCAAAATTTCTTCAAATAAGCCTTCTATCTATCCTTACTCCATCGTCTTCATTTATATTCTGGATTTTTCAAGGACAAACTGTTTTCTCACCTTTTCTCTTCATATATATATATACACACATACAAACACATCTGCAAACTAGAGTTCCAAGAAAGCCACTGGTGTGAGTCCCTTAGAATCTGAAGACTTGGGAATCAAGGGAACAGATGGTGTAAATTCTAGTTCAAGGGCAGGAGAGGGATCAATGTTGCAGCCCAAATAGGCAGGCAAGATACAAAAGGGGCAAGTTCCTTTCTCTTCCTTGTTTTGTTCTATTCAGGACCTCAACAGCCTGAACAATGCCCACCCTCACTGAGGAAGGCAATCTACATTACCTAGTCCACCAATTCAAATGCTAATCTTATCCTCCAGAAACACCATTATGGACAAACCAAAAAGATCTTTAACCTGGGCACAAGGTGCTACATAATATTAAATGTCACACATTTTACACTCACACTGGTCCCTTAAAGAAAGTCATTCAAACATCACAATATGATATAAAGTAAAAACATCTCAAGATAGATTTCTAATCTCTTAACATCAGCCCAATTCACTTTGACTATTTCAGTTTTTACCCTCTTATCATTTAGTATATTTCAAGTCACAACGACTGACTACTTTTGTTGCTTTTAGTTGCTACGATGCGGCCAACTCTTTCATGATTCCATGGACTGTAGCCGACTAGACTCCTCTGTCCATGAGATTTCCCAGGCAAGAATATTGGAGTAGGTTGCTATTTCCCTCTTCAGAATATCTTCCTGACCTAGCGATCGAAACCACATCTCCTGCTTGGCGGGTAGATTCTTTACTGCTGAGCCACCAGGAAGCCTGACTGACTGCTTATTCACCAAAATATCCTACTCTTGTACAGCTGAACTAATATAATATAACTTGTCTTGAGGAAACAAGTTCCTAGCTATATGTGTTGACATTTTATTCTTCTTCAAGTTTAAATGAAACTTTCTCCAGAACGGTTTTTATTTTTCAGTTGGTTGGAATTTTTTTTTAACTTTTAATTTATTTTATAAATTAAAGTATAATTTTTTTTTTGTCTTTTTGGGGCATTTAACTTGGTATCCCCATTATTCAAGTGATTAGATAACATTTTGTAGTCTCTTCTGGATTGTAGAATTCAGAATACATAATTATTAATAATACTAATTAATTATATGTCTCCTGATATATGCAAAAATATATAGCCTGCCAGGCTCCTCTGTCCATGGAAATCTCTAGGCATGCTAAAGTGGGTTGCCACTCCCTTCTCCAGGGTATCTTCCTGACCCAGGGATCAAACCCAGGTCTCCTGCATTGTAGACAGATATTCTTTACTGTCTGAGCCACCAGGGAAGTCCAGACTGAGGGACTTCCACAACTCCTGATATATTCTCCACAGTATAGAAATGTGACATTTATTTGCCCACAATATGTATAGATATTTCTGGATTGTGAATCAGGTTACTGGCATGGTTCATAGGAACTCGGTTCAATAGGGGAGATCAATATTTATCTTCAGACTGTAATACGATTGCTTCTACTACAACATGAAGGTAGTCTATGGCAGTGCTATTCCAACTCTAATGTCAATATGAGTTATTTTTGTATTATATTAAAAAGTGAGATTCTAATTCAATAACTCTCTGATAGGACCCAAAATTACAAGCTTCCCAGGAATGATGATGACCCTATGAACTCTCTAACCACACTGAATAGCAAAGGCAATGAATAAAGAGAGCTTAGAAGAAGGACACTTTGAAAACTGTATGTGTGTCTAAGTCTACACAGCCATAAATGGTACAGTGATAAAAAGTTCCATATCAACCTTGTGCTGTTGATGTATGTAATGAATTAGATTATAGCTAAGAAAATATTTTAGAAACATCATTGAGCTACTCCTTTAATCAAAAATCAATGTGAACACAGGTATACATTTTTTTTAGAGATCTGAAATGACATATGTTAAAAATGTACACGTGGAAGTTGTTGATAAATCATGTATCTCTTTAATAGCAACCATTTCAAATATATATATATATATATATATATATATATATATATATATATATATTCCACTGTTGCTTTTAAGGCCTCCTAAAGATATTTCCCCTTTGACTTTCTGATTCATTTCTTTGCACCTGAAGTCCCTGCTGCTGCTGCTGCTAAGTCACTTCAGTCGTGTCCAACTCTGTGCGACCCCATAGACGGCAGCCCACCAGGCTCCCCCGTCCCTGGGATTCTCCAGGCAAGAACACTGGAGCAGGTTGCCATTTCCTTCTCCAATGCATGAAAGTGAAAAGTGAAAGTGAAGTCATTCAGTCGTGTCCAACTCTTAGCGACCCCATGGACTGCAGCCTACCAGGCTCCTCCATCCATGAGATTTTCCAGGCAAGAGTACTGGAGTGGGATGCCATTGCCTTCTCCACCTGAAGTCCCTAAAAGGTATAATTGAATCAATTTAGAACTATGGATCCTAGATGCAAAGTTCCTAAAACTATTCTTAATTACTCAGTAAATTTATATTTTGATGAAATTTTGGAAAAACTTGGAAAACTCACACACAATAGAGGAAGATATTTGTAGCTAAAAAGAGGATTTCTATTTACATGGAAGCATTGTCAGTACAGCAAACCAGCTAAGCCATTTAACAGCACCCATAGTTACAAAATGCCATTTAAATCCAGAAGCAGGTTCCTCTCATCAAACAGTCCAGTTGTTTATTCTGAATCAGGGTTTAGTCATAGGCCAGGTGCTCTGAGCTTTAAATACGAATCCATTTTCTGAAATTAAATCTGAAAACCTAATGGAAAAACTGACTGTAATTGCACATTACACATTACATCATGACAATCACCAGTTGTAACTGTTTCCAACAGAAATTGAGTATTCCTCTAACTTGTTTGACATAGACAAAGAGAAGAATTTATTTTAGCTCACTTTACTTTTAGTTCTTTACAGATGCATTTCTCAGTAATATGGAACCTATTTCTGAAACTAAAAGGCTGAAAGATTTTCCCTGCGTAACACTCCATTGCAAGGCTTAACCCCAGCAGGGATAAGCATTTATCCTATTTAAAAATAAAACTTTTGAAAAACCTCCCAAACATTATAATGAAAATGGCAATAAATTTTTGGTAAAGATGATTTCTGTTTTGCTTTTTCACTAAATCAGACATTTATTTGTAGCCCAGCATGGTGGCATTTGTAACGTTTTCAAGGTAAAATAAGAGGTTTACTGTTTACTAGTGTGTTTCTTTTTTAAGATAAATGAATTCAATTGATTTAATTGTGGTCAGTGATGAATTCAACCAAATAAATTAATTTGTCCTGTTTTATATCTCAAAGGGATTTTGTCTTTTAAAAAGTGTTTTATTTATATTATTTGAAATAAATGAAGCCATATATAACACTGGTCTATTTAATTATGAAATGACATATTTACCAATAACTTGATGAATAAGAAAATGTTATAATCTAGCCCTAAGTTTACCCACTCCAGTACTCTTGCCTGGAAAATCCGATGGATGGAGGAGCCTGGTAAGCTTCAGTCCATGGGGTCACGAAGAGTCGGACACGACTGAGCAACTTCACTTTCACTTTTCATTTTCATGCATTGAAGGAAATGGCAACCCACTCCAGTGTTCTTGCCTGGAGAATCCCAGGGACGGGGAAGCCTGGTGGGCTGCCGTCTCTGGGGTCGCACAGAGTCGGACACGACTGAAACGACTTAGCAGCAGCAGCAGCAGCCCTAAGTTTAAGTTGGTTTGTTAATGTTGAGGGAAAAATCCAAAGTAAGGGATTATAAAATGATTACATACTGTTACTTTATCATAGTTTTGAAATTCTTAAGAATAATTCACTGATCTGAATTTTTCACACACTTACACAGATATACACAAACCCATTAAGCCATTTTCTTCTTAAAAGTTTGCTAGATGTTTCAAGTAAAACTACCAACTTACTTTCCCATGTAAATACCAGGATGTATTTGTAAAAAAATTGATCAATTAGATAGATTATTTTTGACCCTAAATGTTAAATGCAAATTATATATTTTAAAACAAAACTGATTATGATTTAACACTCTATAATCAGCAGATATGGTCCTAAAACATTTAATGTTACATTGATAAAATCAGCATTTAATCCAAAATTCTATTATTACACAAGCTAAGAAATTCTTTAGTGGCTAGGATACAATATTTTTGTTACCTAACTTTATTATCAATATTCTGTAAGATGTGCTAAACAATGATTAACTGTGATTTTTTGTGATTATAAGATCTTAAAAGCAAAGATACACGTTGTGTGTATTTTTTGTTATCTGAAACAGCAAGAGGGCTGCTTAAACCTTTCCAGAACTTGCGCCCTACAATCTGAACAGCTAGTTCAATGTAGCAATGAGTTTAGAAAGAACAATTCAACTTTCTCAACAAGCTTTATTATTTTTTAAAACTTTTTATTATACCTGTGCTTTGGGGTCTCAATGGCAGTCAACAATTAAGATTACGTTATGAATATGTGTGTGCTTAGTCGCTTAGTCATGTCTGTCTCTTTGATATCTTATGAAGTGTAGTTGACCAGGCTCTTCTGTCCATTGAATTTTCCAGGTAAGAATACTGGAATGGGGTGCCATTTCCTACTCCAGGAGATCTTCCTCACCCAGGGATTGAACACATATCTCTTACATCTCCTGCATTGGCAGGTGTGTTTTTTTACCACTAGTGCCACCTGGGAAGCCCATTATGAACATATATGTGAAAAAACAGGAAAATTAGCAATCATGCAAACTATTACAAAAAATAGCATTCAACTTTATGTTTGCATTTATTCCAGTCACTATAAAATTTATTTAATGAAGAGTAGGTAATTTTTTTAACTTAGAAAAACAATACTCAGCAATAGTAAACTTGGAGGTCAACTGACTCCAGGAACAACTGAAAGTTTCCTAGGGAGACTACAGGAAAATATGAATGATAGTGGAGTCAGCATGCCTTGAGGAGAACATTCAACTCCCACACTTACCAATTTGAAATTGCTTGACATTGGAGTCAGTACTATTAAAAAAATGAGTTTGTGTAAAAATCATAATTCCTAACAGAATTAAAATCATAGCAGTGAGGACAGGAAAATCACCTGAGTTGGACATAGAATATTGTGAGGACAAAATGATGGAAGCAATTGCAAGTTGCCAGAACAAGAGTCAAAAAATAAACAAGATACCAATATTTACTAAATACCTATTATGTGCTAGGAATCTTGATGAGATAGAAACAAGGACAAAGGAGATGTTACTTTGCTGTGAAAACTAGGGCAAGAGATTCATTGAAAATGCAATAAAAAGGAAAGGATTTTGAAGGATAGAATCTAATAAATCAAAAATTTGAATCAGTTTCTATCTTAACTCTGTTTCTTAAAACAAAATACCATATACTGGGTGGCTTAAGCATCAGGTATTTATGTTTCACAGTAAAGTCCAAGATCTAGGTGCCAGTAGATTTGATTCATGGTGAGAACCTTATTCATGACTTTTGATTGGCCAACTTCTTACCATGTCTTCACAGAGAAAAAAAGCTGTAGTATCTTCCTGTTTCTGAAAGTGAAAGTGTTAATCTCTCAGTCACTAGCCCTTGGATTGTAGCCCACCATGATCCTCTGTCCATGGAATTCTACAAGCAAGAATACTGGAGTGCGTTGCCATACCTTTCTTCAGGGTATCTTCCCAACCCAGGTATCAAACCTGGGTCTCCCACATTGTAGGCAGATTCTTTACCATCTGAACCACCAGGGAAGTCCTTTCCTGTTCCAATAAGGACACAAATCCCATCATGGGGGCTGCATCCTATGACTTCATCAAACCTAACTACCTCCCAAAAGTCCACTGCAAATGCCATCATATTTGTGGTTAGGGCTTTAACCTATGAACTTCCAGAGGAGGGGCACAGATCAGTTCAATTCAGTTCAGTCACTCAGTCGTATCCCACTCTTTGCGACCCCATGGACCTCAGCACACCAGGCCTCCCTGTCCATCACCAACTCCTGGAGTTTACCTAAACTCATGTGCATTGAGTTGGTGACACTCAGTGCATAAAAATATCCTAAATTATTGAAATTTGCTGTCTCTCTGAATCTATATCAACTTTTGAGTAACAGAGACTTCTTTTGTCTTGAACCTTGGAAGCTCAATCAGACTAAATCTAAGGAGATGAGAAAAAGCATGTGCATTTAAGCCATCATTGTTGTTCACAAGCTCAATCCTTTCCAACTCTTTGCAATCCCATGGACTGCAGCATGCTAGGCTCTCCCATCTTTCACTATTTTCTAGTTTGCTAAAACTAATGTCCATTGAATCAGTGATGTCATCCAGCCATCTCATCCCTTGTAATCCCCTTTTCCTCCTGCCTTCAATCTTTCCCAGAATCGGGGTCTTTTCTACTGAGTCAGCTCTTCACATCAGGTGATCAGAGCATTGCAGTTTCAGCTTCATCATCAGTCCTTCCAATGAATATTCAAGGTTGATTCCTTTATGATTAACTGATGTGATCTCTCTACAGTCCAAGGGACTCTCAAGAGTCTTCTCCAGCCCCTCAGTTCAAAAGCATCCTTTCTTAGGTGCTCAGCCTTTTTTTATGGTCCAACTTTCACATCCATACATGACTACTGGAAAAGCCATAAATTTGACTATATGGACCTGTCAGCAAAGTGATGTCTCTGCTTTTAATAAGTTGTCTAGGTGTGTCATTGATTTTCTTCCAAGGAGTTCAGTTCAGTCACTCAGCCATGTCTGACTTTGCAACTCCATGTACTGCAGCGTTCCAGCCTTCCCTGTCCATCACCAACTCCCAGAGTTCACCCAAACTCATGTCCATTGAGTCAGTGATGCCATCCAACCATCTCATCTGTAGCCCCCTTCTCCTCCTGCCCTCAATCTTTCCCAGCATCAGGGTCTAAACATCTTTTAATTTTGTGATTTAGGAGTCCACGAAAATAATGTCTGTCATGGTTTAGATATTCTTCCCATATATTTGCCATGAAATGAAGGGATTGGATGCCATGATCTCAATTTTTGAATGTTTAATTTTAAGCCAGCCTTTTCACTCTCTTCTTTCATTTTCATCAAGAGGATTTTTAGTTCATCTTCAATTTTTGCCATTAGGATGTTGTCATTGGCATATTTGAGGTATTTTTGAGATATTTGAGATATTTCTTCTGGCAATCTTAATTCCAGTTTGTGCTGCATCCAAACTGGCATTTCACATGATGTGCTCTTCAAAGAAGTTAAATATGCAGGGTGACAGTATACTTGACGTACTCCTTTCCCAATTTTGAACTGGTCCATTCTCCCAGGTACAGTTCTAACTGTTGCTTTTTGTCTTTCATAAAGGCAGGTCAGGTGGTCTGGTATTCCCATCTCTTGAAGAATTCCACAGTTGTTGTAATCTACACAGACAAAGGCTTTAGCATAGTCAGTGATCTGGTATTCCCATCTCTTGAAGAATTCCACAGTTGTTGTAATCTACACAGACAAAGGCTTTAGCATAGTCAGTGAAGCAGAAATGGATGTTTTTCTGGAGCTCCCTTGCTTTTTGTATGGTTCAACAGATGCTGGCAATTTGATCTCTGGTTCCTCTGCCTTTTCTAAATCTAGCTTGTATATCTGGAAGTTCTGAGTTCATGTACTGCTTAAGACTAACTTGAAAGATTTTGAGCATTACTTTGCTAGCATGTGAAATAATTTAAATTGTGGGGTAGTTTGAACATTATTTTGACATTGCCCTTCTTTAGGATTGGAATGAAAACTTACCTTTTCCAGTCCTGTGACCTCTGCTGAATTTTCCAAATTTACTGGCCTATTGAGTGTAGCACTTTACCAGTATAGTCTTTTAGCTCAACTGGAATTCTATCACCTCCACTAGCTTTGATCACAGTAGTGCTTCCTTATGCTCAACTGATATCTCATGTTGGTTGCATTGGCAGGCAGATTCTTTACCACTAGCACCACTAGCACCACTTTGGAAGACCTTTCAAGTCATAAAACCCAGTTTAGAATCCTAAATTATCAGATCAGATAAGTCACTCAGTCATGTTCAACTCTTTGTGACCCCATGAACTGCAGCGTGCCAGGCCTCCCTGTCCATCACCAACTCCCGGAGTTCACTGAGACTCATGTCCATCGAGTCAGTGATGCCATCCAGCCATCTCATCCTCTGTCGTCCCCTTCTCCTCTTGCCCCCAATCCCTCCAAGCATCAGAGTCTTTTCCAATAGTTGACTCATGGAAATGAGTCAACTCTTTGCATGAGGTGGTCAAAGTACTGGAGTTTCAGCTTTAGCATCATTCCTTCCAAAGAAATCCTAGGGCTGATCTCCTTCAGAATGGACTGGTTGGATCTCCTTGCAGTCCAAGGGACTCTCAAGAGTCTTCTCCAACATCACAGTTCAAAAACATCAATTCTTTGGTGCTCAGCCTTCTTCACAGTCCAAATCTCACATCCATACATGACCACAGGAAAAACCATAGCCTTGACTAGGTGAACCTTTGTTGGCAAAGTAATGTCTCTGCTTTTGAATATGCTATCTAGGTTGGTCATAACTTTCCTTCCAAGGAGTAAACATCTTTTAATTTCATGGCTGCAGTCACCATCTGTAGTGATTTTGGAGCCCAGAAAAATAAAGTCTGACACTGTTTCCACTGTTTCCCCATCTATTTCCCATGAAGTGATGGGACCGGATGCCATGATCTTCATTTTCTGAATGTTAAGCTTTAAGCCAACTTTTCCACTCTCCATTTTCACTTTCATCAAGAGGCTTTTGAGTTCCTCTTCACTTTCTGCCATAAGGGTGATTTCATCTGCATATCTAAGGTTATTGATATTTCTCCTGGCAATCTTGATTCCACCTTGTGTTTCTTCCACTCCAGGGTTTCTCATGATGTACTCTGCATATAAGTTACATAAACAGGGTGACAATATACAGCCTTGACGTACTCCTTTTCCTATTTGGAACCAGTCTGTTGTTCCATGTCCAGTTCTAACTGTTGCTTCCTGACCTGCATACAAATTTCTCAAGAAGCAGATCAGGTGGTCTGGTATTCCCACCTCTTGAAGAATTTTCCACAGTTTATTGTGATCCATACAGTCAAAGGCTTTAGCACAGTCAATAAAGCAGAAATAGATGCTTTTCTGGAACTCTCTTGCTTTTTCCATGATCCAGCAGACGTTGGCAATTGGATCTTTGGTTCCTCTGCCTTTTCTAAAACCAGCTGAACATCAGGAAGTTCACGGTTCACATATTGCTGAAGCCTGGCTTGGAGAATTTTGAGCATTACTTCACTAGCGTGTGAGATGAGTGCAATTGTGCGGTAGTTTGAGCATTCTTTGGCATTGCCTTTCTTTGGGATTGGAATGAAAACTGACCTTTTCCAGTCCTGTGGCCACTGCTGAGTTTTCCAAATTTGCTGGCATATTGAGTGCAGCACTTTCACAGCATCATCTTTCAGGATTTGGAATAGCGAGGGGAGGAGCCAAGATGGCGGAGGAGTAGGACGGGGAGAACACTTTCTCCCCCACAAATTCATCAAAAGAGCATTTAAACGTCGAGTAAATTCCACAAAACAACTTCTGAATGCCGGCAGAGGACATCAGGCACCCAGAAAAGCAACCCAACTCTTGAAAAGGAGGTAGGAAAAAATATTAAAAACAAAAAAAGAGACAAAGAGGGAGGGACGGAGTTCCGTCCCGGAAGGGAATCTTAAAAAGAGAGAAGTTTCAAACATCAGGAAACCTTCTCACTGCCGAATCTGTGCCGAGCTTTGGAAGCACAGAGGGCAACATAACAGGGAGAAAAAATAAACAATTTAAAACTCGCAGATTGCAGCCCTACGGTAACTCCCTCAGCAGAGAAGCAGCGCAGACGCCTGCATCCGCCATTAGCAAACCGGGGGCTGGGCAGGGAGGCGCGGGCGTGGCTGCTGCATCGCTGAGAGTAAGAATCTGGCCTGAATACCCTGAGCGCTATCTGAGCGAAATAATTTGGGCTAGCAAACCAGACTGTGGGATACCTACCACGCGAAAAGCCAGCCCTAACCTAAGACCGCCAGGCCGCCGCGACGGAACAAAGGACTGAACAGAGATAGCCGGCTGCAGACCTTCCCCTCTGGTGACAGGCAGCCAGAGCCGGAGGGGGCAATCGCAGCCCCAGAGAGACATTATCTATAAAATTCTAAGCAGGCTTCTTTGCTAACTAAAACTTCTTGGGGTCTGGATGGTCAACATCTGCCTGAGAAGGTGCGCGGTTTACATCCAGATAACCGAGTGGCGGGAGGCGATAAGTCGCAGCATTGGCGCCGCCTGGGAAGAGCAAATTGGTGCTCGGACCTGGGAAGAGCACAAAACGGGCCCAACTGAGTCTGCGCCTCTGAGGACTACCCGAGTGCCTGAACCTGAGCGGCTTGGACCTGGGAGGTGCATGCAGCCCAGGGCCAGCCTCGGATTGTTCCCGGCGGAACAACCTAGAGTCCGAGCAGTGTGGACAGGGAGGCTAAACGCGCCGTGAGCAGGGGCAGACCCAGGGTGGCTGAGGCACTGCGAGCCCACGCCAGTGTTATTTGTTTGCAGCATCCCTCCCTCCCGCCCCACAGCCGCGACTGAACAAGTAAGCCTAAAAAAAAAAAAAAAAAATCCTCCACCGTGCCCTTTGAGTCAGGGCGAAACCAGATACTGAAGAGACTAGCAAACAGAAGAAGATATAACAGAGGGAAACGCCTTGGAAGCTACAGGCAATAGATCAAAACCCTGTGGTTACTACGGACTACATAGGAAGGGGCCTATAGATCTTGAGAAATATAAATCTGACCAAGGAACTAGCCAAAAATGAACTGAACCCACAACACCCACAAAAAAAAAAAAAAAACAAAAAGTCCTAGATATATTTTTATTATTTTTACGATCATTCTTTCTTTTTTTTTTTTTAATTAAAAAAAATTTTAAGTCCTCTATTGTTCCTTTAATTTTCACTTTTATAACCTATTACTTTGCAAAAAAAAAAAAAAAAAAAAAAAAAAAAAAAAAGACCTATTTTTTTTCTTCTTCAGCAAACTTCATATATATATATTTTATAATTTTTTGACCTTGGTTTTTTTGTTGTTGTTGTTTTTTTTTTTTCTTCTTTTCTTTAACATTGTATTTTTGAAATTCCAAACTCTACTCTAGATTTTTAATTTTCGCTTTTTGGTATATGTTATCAATTTTGTACCTATAGTTTTTATTTATATAATTTCTGTGACTTTTTTTTTTTCTTCTCTGTTTCTTTCTCTTCTTCTTTTATATAACATTGTATATATGAAATTCCAAACTTTACTCTAGATTTTTAATTTATGCTTTTTGGTATTTGATATCAATTTTGTACCTGTATTTTCTTTATAATTTTTGTGACATTGTTCGTATTTGTTTGTTTGTTTTCTCTCTTTATTTTTCTTCTTTTCTTTTTTTTTTTAACATTGTATTTTTGAAATTCCAAACTCTACTCTAGATTTTTAATTTTTGCTTTATGGTATTAGTTATCAATTTTGTACCTGTACTTTCTTTATAATTTTCGCGACCTTGTTTGTTTTTGTTTGTTCGTTTTTTCTCTCTTTCTTTTCCTTCTTCTTTTCTTTAACATTGTATTTTTGAAATTCCAAACTCTACTCTAGATTTTTAATTTTCGCTTTCTGATATTAGTTATCAATTTTGTACCTGTACTTTCTTTATAATTTTCGCGACCTTGTTTGTTTTTGTTTGTTCGTTCTTTCTCTCTTTCTTTTCCTTCTTCTTTTCTTTAACGTCGTATTTTTGAAATTCCAAACTCTACTCTAGATTTTTAATTTTTGCTTTTATGTATTTGTTACCAATTTTGTACCTTTAAGGACCCAATCTTCAGGACCCATTTTTCACTAGGGAGTGAGATTACTGGCTTGACTGCTCTCTCTCCCTTTGGACCCTCCTTTTTCTCCACCAGGTCGCCTGTGTCTCCTCCTAACCCCCTCTCTACTCTACCCAACTCTGTGAATTTCTGTGTGTTCCACACGGTGGAGAACACTTAGGAACTGATTACTGGCTGGATCTGTCTCCCTCCTTTTCATTCCCCCTTTTATCCTTCTGGTCACCTCTGTTACCTTCCTCCTTCTTCTCTTCTCTGTATAACCCGTGAACATCTCTGAGTGGTCCAGTTGTGGAGTGCACATAAGAAGTGACAACTGGCTAGCCCACTCTCTCCACTATTGATTCATCTCATCTCATCTGGGTCACCTCTAACTCCCTCCTCCCTCTTCTCTTCTCCATGTAACCCTGTGAACCTCTCTGAGTGACCCTCACTGTAGAGAAACTTATCATCTTTAATGTAGATGTTTTATCAATGGTGTTGTATAGAAGGAGAAGTTTTGAAACTACTGTAAAAATAAGACCGATAATCGAAGCAGGAGACTTAAGTCAAACCCTGACTCCAGGGAACTCCTGACTCAAGGAACATTCATTGACAGGAGCTCATCAAATGCCTCCATACCGACACTGAAACCAAGCACCACACAAGGGCCAATAAGTTCCAGGGCAAGACATACCAAGCAAATTCTCCAGCAACAAAGGAACACAGCCCTGAGCTTCAAGATACAGGCTGCCCAAAGTCACCCCAAAACTATAGACATCTCATAACTCATTACTGGACATTTCATTGCACTCCAGAGAGAAGAAATACAGCTCCACCCACCAGAACACCGACACAAGCTTCCCTAACCAGGAAACCTTGACAAGCCACCTGTACAAACCCACACACAGTGAGGAAACGCCACAATAAAGAGAACTCCACAAACTGCCAGAATACAGAAAGGACACCCCAAACTCAGCAATTTAAACAAGATGAAGAGACAGAGGAATACTCAGCAGATAAAGGAACAGGATAAATGCCCACCAAACCAAACAAAAGAGGAAGAGATAGGGAATCTACCTGATAAAGAATTCCGAATAATGATAGTGAAATTGATCCAAAATCTTGAAACTAAAATGGAATCACAGATAAATAGCCTGGAGACAAGGATTGAGAAGATGCAAGAAAGGTTTAACAAGGACCTAGAAGAAATAAAAAAAGAGTCAATATATAATGAATAATGCAATAAGTGAAATTAAAAACACTCTGGAGGCAACAAATAGTAGAATAACAGAGGCAGAAGACAGGATTAGTGAATTAGAAGATAGAATGGTAGAAATAAATGAATCAGAGAGGATAAAAGAAAAATGAATTAAAAGAAATGAGGACAATCTCAGAGACCTCCAGGACAATATTAAACGCTACAACATTCAATCATAGGGGTTCCAGAAGAAGAAGACAAAAAAAGAAAGACCATGAGAAAATACTTGAGGAGATAAAAGTGGAAAACTTCCCTAAAATGGGGAAGGAAATAATCACCCAAGTCCAAGAAACCCAGAGAGTGCCAAACAGGATAAACCCAAGGAGAAACACCCCAAGACACATATTAATCAAATTAACAAAGATCAAACACAAAGAACAAATATTAAAAGCAGCAAGGGAAAAACAACAAATAACACACAAGGGAATTCCCATAAGGATAACAGCTGATCTTTCAATAGAAACTCTTCAAGCCTGGAGGGAATGGCAAGACATACTTAAAATGATGAAAGAAAATAACCTACAGCCCAGATTATTGTACCCAGCAAGGATCTCATTCAAGTATGAAGGAGAAATCAAAAGCTTTTCAGACAAGCAAAAGCTGAGAGAATTCTGCACCACCAAACCAGCTCTCCAACAAATACTAAAGGATATTCTCTAGACAGGAAACACAAAAACGGTGTATAAACTCAACCCAAAACAATAAAGTAAATGGCAACGGGAACATACTTATCAGTAATTACCTTAAATGTAAATGGGTTGAATGCCCCAACCAAAAGACAAAGACTGGCTGAATGGATACAAAAACAAGACCCCTACATATGTTGTCTACAAGAGACCCACCTCAAAACAGGGGACACATACAGACTGAAAGTGAAGGGCTGGAAAAAGATTTTCCATGCAAATAGGGACCAAAAGAAAGCAAGAGTAGCAATACTCATATCAGATAAAATAGACTTTAAAACAAAGGCTGTGAAAAGAGACAAAGAAGGTCACTACATAATGATCAAAGGATCAATCCAAGAAGAAGATATAACAATTATAAATATATATGCACCCAACACGGGAGCACCACAGTACGTAAGACAAATGCTAACAAGTATGAAAGGAGAAATTAACAATAACACAATAATAGTGGGAGACTTTAATACCCCACTTACACCTATGGATAGATCAACTAAACAGAAAATTAACAAGGAAACACAAACTTTAAATGATACAATAGACCAGTTAGACCTAATTGATATCTATAGGTCATTTCATCCCAAAACAATGAATTTCACCTTTTTCTCAAGCGCACATGGAACCTTCAGCTAGGATAGATCACATGCTGGGCCATAAAAGCTAGCCTTGGTAAATTCAAAAAAATAGAAATCATTCCAAGCATTTTTTCTGACCACAATGCAGTAAGATTAGATCTCAATTACAGGAGAAAAACTATTAAAAATTCCAACATATGGAGGCTGAACAACACGCTGCTGAATAACCAACAAATCACAGAAGAAATCAAAAAGAAATCAAAATTTGCATAGAAACGAATGAAAATGAAAACACAACAACCCAAAACCTGTGGGACACAGTAAAAGCAGTCCTAAGGGGAAAGTTCATAGCAATACAGGCACACCTCAAGAAACAAGAAAAAAGTCAAATAAATAACCTAACTCTACACCTAAAGCAACTAGAAAAGGAAGAAATGAAGAACCCCAGGGTTAGTAGGAGGAAAGAAATCTTAAAAATTAGAGCAGAAATAAATGCAAAAGAAACAAAAAAAGAGACCATAGCAAAAATCAACAAAACCAAAAGCTGGTTCTTTGAAAGGATAAATAAAATTGACAAACCATTAGCCAGACTCATCAAGAAACAAAGGAGAAAAATCAAATCAACAAAATTAGAAACGAAAATGGAGAGATCACAACAGACAACACAGAAATACAAAGGATCATAAGAGACTACTATCAACAATTATATGCCAATAAAATGGACAACGTGGAAGAAATGGACAAATTCTTAGAAAAGTACAACTTTCCAAAACTGGACCAGGAAGAAATAGAAAATCTTAACAGACCCATCACAAGCATGGAAATTGAAACTGTAATCAAAAATCTTCCAGCAAACAAAAGCCCGGTCCAGACGGCTTCACAGCTGAATTCTACCAAAAATTTAGAGAAGAGCTAACACCTATCCTGCTCAAACTCTTCCAGAAAATTGCAGAGGAAGGTAAACTTCCAAACTCATTCTATGAGGCCACCATCACCCTAATACCAAAACCTGACAAAGATCCCACAAAAAAAGAAAACTACAGGCCAATATCACTGATGAACATAGATGCAAAAATCCTAAACATAATTCTAGCAATCAGAATCCAACAACACATTAAAAAGATCATACACCATGATCAAGTGGGCTTTATCCCAGGGATGCAAGGATTCTTCAATATCCATAAATCAATCAATGTAATACACCACATTAACAAATTGAAAAATAAAAACCATATGATTATCTCAATAGATGCAGAGAAAGCCTTTGACAAAATTCAACATCCATTTATGATAAAAACTCTCCAGAAAGCAGGAATAGAAGGAACATACCTCAACATAATAAAAGCTATATATGACAAACCCACAGCAAACATTATCCTCAATGGTGAAAAATTGAAAGCATTTCCTCTAAAGTCAGGAACAAGACAAGGTGCCCACTTTCACAATTACTATTCAACATAGTTTTGGAAGTTTTGGCCACAGCAATCAGAGCAGAAAAAGAAATAAAAGGAATCAAAATTGGAAAGAAGAAGTAAAACTCTCACTATTTGCAGATGACATGATCCTCTACATAGAAAACCCTAAAGAATCCACAGAAAATTACTAGAAATAATCAATGACTACAGTAAAGTTGCAGGATATAAAATCAACACACAGAAATCCCTTGCATTCCTATACACTAATAATGAGAAAACAGAAAGAGAAATTAAAAAACAATTCCATTCACCATTGCAACGGAAAGAATAAAATACTTAGGAATATATCTACTTAAAGAAACTAAAGACCTATATATAGAAAACTATAAAACACTGGTGAAAGAAATCAAAGAGGACACTAATAGATGGAGAAATATACCATGTTCATGGATTGGAAGAATCAATATAGTGAAAATGAGTATACTACCCAAAGCAATTTATAGATTCAACGCAATCCCTATCAAGCTACCAACAGTATTCTTCACAGAGCTAGAACAAATAATTTCACAATTTGTATGGAAATACAAAAAACCTCGAATAGCCAAAGCAATCTTGAGAAAGAAGAATGGAACTGGAGGAATCAACCTACCTGACTTCAGGCTCTACTACAAAGCCACAGTTATCAAGACAGTATGGTACTGGCACAAAGACAGAAATATTGATCAATGGAATAAAATAGAAAGCCCAGAGATAAATCCACGCACATATGGACACCTTATCTTGACAAAGGAGGCAAGAATATACAATGGATTAAAGACAATCTCTTTAACAAGTGGTGCTGGGAAATCTGGTCAACCACTTGTAAAAGAATGAAACTGGACCACTTTCTAACACCATACACAAAAAAATAAACTCAAAATGGATTAAAGATCTAAACGTAAGACCAGAAACTATAAAACTCCTAGAGGAGAACATAGGCAAAACACTCTCCGACATACATCACAGCAGGATCCTCTATGACCCACCTCCCAGAATATTGGAAATAAAAGCAAAAATAAACAAATGGGACCTAATTAACCTTAAAAGCTTCTGCATCAAAGGAAACTATCAGCAAGGTGAAAAGACAGCCTTCAGAATGGGAGAAAATAATAGCAAATGAAGCAACCGACAAACAACTAATCTCAAAAATATACAAGCAACTCCTACAGCTCAACTCCAGAAAAATAAACGACCCAATCAAAAAATGGGCCAAAGAACTAAATAGACATTTCTCAAAAAGACATACAGATGGCTAACAAACACATGAAAAGATGCTCAACATCACTCATTATCAGAGAAATGCAAATCAAAACCACTATGAGGTACCATTTCACACCAGTCAGAATGGCTGCGATCCAAAAGTCTACAAATAATAAATGCTGGAGAGGGTGTGGAGAAAAGGGAACCCTTTTACACTGTTGGTGGGAATGCAAACTAGTACAGCCACTATGGAGAACAGTGTGGAGATTCCTTAAAAAACTGGAAATAGAACTGCCTTATGATCCAGCAACCCCACTGCTGGGCATACACACTGAGGAAACCAGAAGGGAAAGAGACACGTGTACCCCAATGTTCATCGCAGTACTGTTTATAATAGCCAAGACATGGAAGCAACCTAGATGTCCATCAGCAGATGAATGGATAAGAAAGCAGTGGTACATATACACAATGGAGTATTACTCAGCCATTAAAAAGAATACATTTGAATCAGTTCTAATGAGGTGGATGAAACTGGAGCCTATTATACAGAGTGAAGTAAGCCAGAAGGAAAAACATAAATACAGTATACTAACGCATATATATGGAATTTAGAAAGATGGTAACAATAACCCTGTGTAATGAGACAGCAAAAGAGACACTGATGTATAGAACAGTCTTATGGACTCTGTGGGAGAGGGAGAGGGTGGGAAGATTTGGGAGAATGGCAATGAAACATGTAAAATATCATGTAGGAAACGAGTTGCCAGTCCAGGTTCGATGCATGATGCTGGATGCTTGGGGCTGGTGCACTGGGACGGCCCAGAGGGATGGTATGGGGAGGGAGGAGGAGGGAGGGGGTTCGGGATGGGGAACACATGTATACCTGTGGCGGATTCATTTTGATATTTGGCAAAACTAATACAATTATGTAAAGTTTAAAAATAAAATAAAATTAGAGGATTTGGAATAGCTCAACTGGAATTCCATCACCTCCACTAGCTTTGTTCCTAGTGATGCTTTCTAAGGCCCACTTGACTTCATGTTCCAGGATGTCTGGCTCTAGGTCAGTGATCACACCATCATGATTATCTGGGTCGTGAAGATCTTTTTTGTATAGTTCTTCTGTGTATTCTTGCCATCTCTTCTTAATATCTTCTGCTTCTGTTAGGTCCATACCATTTCTGTCCTTTATTGAGCCCATCTTTGCATCAAATGTTCCTTTGGTATCTCTGATTTTCTTGAAGAGATCTCTAGTCCTTCCCATTCTGTTGTTTTCCTCTATTTCTTTGCATAGGTCACTGAAGAAGGCTTTTTTTTTTTATCTCTTCTTGCTATTCTTTGGAATTCTGCATTCAGATGTTTGTATCTTTCCTTTTCTCCTTTGCTTTTCACTTCTCTTCTTTTCACAGCTATTTGTAAGGCCTCCCCAGATGGCCATTTTGCTTTTTTGCATTTCTTTTCCATGGGGATCGTCTTGATGCCTGTCTCCTGTACAATGTCACAAACCTCATTCCATAGTTCATCAAGCACTCTATCTATCAGATCTAGGCCCTTAAATCTATTTCTCACTTCCACTGTATAATAATAAGGGATTTGATTTAGGTCATACCTCCAACTAATTGTATATATTTGGTGAGTTATCAACTGCTTTGTGAACTGTTTTCTTCATTGGCAAACTGTACACAATAATACTTAGGAGAGGTTTTTTGAGGATTAAATGAACTAACATATGCAAAGCACCACTTTGGAAGTTTCCTGGCCCAAGGCAGAGGCTCGAAAAGTGTTGGTCCACAGACAAACAAAAATTGACAACTCTTTCTCAAACTTAATGATAAGATGGAGAAAAAGAATAGATACTTCTATGGAATGGAATGCTGATTCTATTAGGATCAACAGTGTGTGTATATATATATATATATATATATACACTATATATATATAGTGTATGTATATATATACTATATACTATAGTATATAGTATATATATACAATATATACTCTATATAAATATAGTATATATATATATACACATATATAATATATTATGTATACTATATATATATATAAAAATATATATATAATGAGTAGAAAGTGAATAATTTACTCCAGATCTCATTTCAAAGTACTGCACCTTAAAGAAACTAATGGAATTTGTTGAAGGTCTTGAAGATTACTTACAAATGAGTTGTTTTGTATTTCTATTTGAATAAAATTGCTTTACAGTGTTGTGTTAGTTTCTGCTATACAATGAAGTGAATCAGCCATATATCCCATCCCTTTTGGACTTTCCCTCCCATCACACTCCGATTGCACCACTACGGGTCAGTTATCAAATGATTGCTTTATAGCAGACATAATTCTAAGTGCTTTGTATGGTGTTTAACTCCATTGTCTTCTTTCATCCTTAAAAGATCCTTTTGCATTTTAAAGATAAGGTGATTAAATCACAGAAGGGTTAATTTACTCAAAAAATTCAAACATCCAGTAGACAACATATTTAAACATAAGTCTTGACAGTTTGACATTTTAGTTTGTGTCTTATACAGTTATTGATTACTTTTCAAAATTAGGAGTGAATTATTAGTGGCAAAATTGTCAGTGGCAACCCCTGTTTTGTTAGTTTGTTATTGCTTCAAAAATAATTGGATATCATATACTATAAGCATTAAAATAGTTTCATAAATGCAGTTTTATTAATTTATTTTTTCCAGAAGAAAAGTTTAATATAAAAATGAAAATAGCTTTCTTACATAACATCAATGAATAAGTAGAATTTGAAGTTAAACACATTACTATTTATATTAGCATCAGAAAATGAAATTCCTATGTATAAATGTGACAAAATACATACGAAATATACATGAAGAAAACTACAAAACTTTGAACATGGAAAGACTCAAGATTGTCATGTCAATTCTTTTTTTTTTTTAATTTTATTCTATTTTTAAAATTTACAATATTGTATTAGTTTTGCAAAATATCGAAATGAATCCACCACAGGTATACCTGTGTTCCCCACCCTGAACCCTCCTCCCTCCTCCCTCCCCATGCCCTCCCTCTGGGTCGTCCCAGTGCACCAGCCCCAAGCATCCAGTATCGTGCATCGAACCTGGACTGGTGAATCGTTTCATACATGATATTATACACGTTTCAATGCCATTCTCCCAAATCTCCCCATCCTCTCCCTCTCCCGCAGAGTCCATAAGACTGATCTATACATCAGTGTCTCTTTTGCTGTCTCGTGCACAGGGTTATTGTTACCATCTTTCTAAATTCTGTATATATGCATTAGTATACTGTATTGGTGTTTTTCTTTCTGGCTTACTTCACTCTGTATAATAGGTTCCAGTTTCATCCACCTCATTAGAACTGATTCAAATATATTCTTTATAATGGCTGAGTAATACTCCATTGTGTATATGTACCACCACTTTCTTATCTATTCATCTGCTGATGAGCATCTAGGTTGCTTCCATGTCCTGGCTCTTATAAACAGTGCTGCGATGAACACTGGGGTACACATGTCTCTTTCCCTTCTGGTTTCCTCAGTGTGTATGCCCAGCAGTGGGATTGCTGGATCATAAGGCAGTTCTATTTCCAGTTTTTTAAGGAATCTCCACACTCTTCTCCATTGTGGCTGTACTAGTTTGCATTCCCACCAACAGTGTAAGAGGGTTCCCTTTTCTCCACACCCTCTCCAGCATTTATTGCTTGTAGACTTTTGGATCGCAGCCATTCTGACTGGGGTGAAATGGTACCTCATTGTGGTTTTGATTTGCATTTCTCTGATAATGAGTGATGTTGAGCATCTTTTCATGTGTTTGTTAGCCATCTGTATGTCTTCTTTGGAGAAATGTCTATTTAGTTCTTTGGCCCATTTTTTGATTGGGTCATTTATTTTTCTGGAATTGAGCTGCAGGAATTGAGTTGCTTGTATATTTTTGAGATTAGTTGTTTGTCAGTTGCTTCATTTGCTATTATTTTCTCCCATTCTGAAGGCTGCCTTTTCACCTTGCTAATAGTTTCCTTTGTTGTGCAGAAGCTTTTAAGTTTAATTAGGTCCCATTTGTTTATTTTTGCTTTTATTTCCAATATTCTGGGAGGTGGGTCATAGAGGATCCTGCTGTGATGTATGTTGGAGAGTGTTTTGCCTATGTTCTCCTCTAGGAGTTTAATTACAATATCATTAAAGTATTGTGATATAAGTTCTATTTGCTGCAATAGTTACAATCCCTAGTAGGTATTCTATATATATTCAGCTTTATATTTAGTATTATAAAATAAATTTAAAATAACTGTTTATTGAAACCTTCCCCCACCCTCATGTTGAAGATTTCTGAAGATCTATAGACCACCAAAAAGAGAAAAGTAGGAATAATGTCTGGGACACCATCAGATTTTCTATAACCAAAAAACTTTCAGTTCTCTATAGCTTAAGGGTCTCTTTATGAAGTGCAATAAATTTTAAAGATGGGGGACTTAAAATTGACCTACTTTTAACAGCATTTCTCACTCCATGTAATTTCTCTAGCATGTTGGAATCTATCACAAAGTGTTAATATCTGTATCAAGATCATATATAACAAGATCTTCTTCATAATCTTAATTAGAATTTAGAGCTAATGATTATACTGGCACCATGGAAACTAAAATAATATAATTATATTAACTCTTTTGTTTGTAAAAAGTAATTATATAAACATAAAGGCACTGGGAATGTGATCATAGCATAATATATTCTTTACTTTTATATGTTAAAATTTATATTAAAAATACAAGGGTTGTTATTAACTATATATATAGTAATAATTTATTTTGTATTTGCATAACATCTTATTACTATCATGAATCTTAACATCCACACTACTGATTATGTCTTCATTATTGTAGTTAATGTAATTGCTCTTTAAGCAATATTGTTCTGAGACATACTTTTTGCTTTATGTTTAAGAGCAGATTTAATAAACTATAAATCACTTCCATAACCATATAATGCAAGTGATTTTAAATATTTTTTAAATAATGAGATAATGGAAATTGCACAGGGTTTTGAAAAGTACATTATTATCCTATATGTGTGATCAACAAATTTTACAACATATTTTAGTCTCAATTTCATCATTTGTAAGATGAGAATTAAGACATACATAGAAAATTTAAATGTCTTTTTATCAAATAACTGCTTCATGTAAAGTACTTAGTATAGTTTTTTAACACTGTAGTAGGCATCCAGTTTACCACTTAATGGATTCATTAATTCATTCAAAAAATGTTCATTGAGCATTTACCATGTGCCAGAGACTTTACTATAAACAAGAACAAATAATGCCTACATTTCATAGTTGTATTGGGCTGCCCAAAAAGTTCCCTTGGGTTATTTCCATAAGATGTTGTGGGAAAAAAAGGAATGAAGTTTTTGGCCAATGCAGCATTTCACACATTGCACATATATTAATGGATGTATGTATTGTAGGTAGGACTATCATAAAGTAGAATAACATGTAAGGGGTTTGCTTGGAGTATATCTCAATTTCTATTAGAATTTTGTGATGCAATAAATTCAAGTCACCCAAAAATTAAAGACATGATATGTATATATTCATTTGAATTGAATGGATGTGGTTTCTCTGGTACTATCACAAGAATGAAATATTCTTTATTACTTAATTTACAGTATTTTCAAAATACAGTATTTTCAGTATTTCAAAATACAGTATTTTCAAAACACACCCATTTGTGAGGAGAAAATGTGAAGGACTAAGTTAAACTTTCCAAAGACTGTATATTAATTCTATAGGAAAATTTTTAATTATTCATACAATAACCACAATAGTTAATTTCACCTGTGAATTCTTGTGATGTCCCTGAATATTTTGTTAATTTGACTAAAAATTATTCTAAAAAGATATCAGAAAGATGAGTGCATAGAACTCTGTCACTAAAAAAAACTGAGGACCTGTGGGTCAGAGCTTTTTTTCAAATATTGTTTGGCTTATTTTTAAAAGTTGAGAATTAACCTCTAAAAGTTGAATTTCTAGGGACACTAACTCAATATTCTGGTGTCAAACTTCTTTAAAAAATAATGGGAGTCATAATAGCACTTAAGTTTCATTTCCATCTCACAACCAGACACTCCTTTCTGGAGTATCTACATTCTCCTTATTTATTTTTTTTAAATTTTATTTTATTTAACTTTACAATATTGTATTGGTTTTGCCATATATCCAAATGAATCTGCCACAGGTATACATGTGTTCCCCATCCTGAACCCTCCTCCCTCCTCCCTCCCCATGCCCTCCCTCTGGGTCATCCCAGTTTACCAGCCCCAAGCATCCAGTATTGTGCATCGAACCTGGACTGGCGACTCATTTCATGTATGATATTATACATATTTCAATGCCATTCTCGCAAATCATCCCACCTTCTCCCTCTCTCACAGAATCCACAAGACTGTTCTATACATCAGTGTCTCTTTTGCTGTCTCATACACAGGATTATTGTTAGCAACTTTCTAAATTCCATAGATATGCATTAGTATACTGTATTGGTGTTTTTCTTTCTGGCTTACTTCACTCTGTATAATAGGCTCCAGTTTCATCCACCTCATTAGAACTGATTCAAATGTATTCTTTATAATGGCTGAATAATACTCCATTGTGTATATGTACCACCACTTTCTTATCCATTCATCTGCTGATGAGCATCTAGGTTGCTTCCATGTCCTGGCTATTATAAACAGTGCTGCGATGAACATTGGGGTACACGTGTCTCTTTCCCTTCTGGTTTCCTCAGTGTGTATGCCCAGCAGTGGGACTGCTGGATCATAAGGCAGTTCTATTTCCAGTTTTTTAAGGAATCTCCACACTCTTCTCCATTGTGGCTGTACTAGTTTGCATTCCCACCAACAGTGTAAGAGGGTTCCCTTTTCTCCACACCCTCTCCAGCTTTTATTGCTTGTAGACTTTTGGATTGCAGCCATTCTGACTGGCGTGAAATGGTACCTCATTGTGGTTTTGATTTGCATTTCTCTGATAATGAGTGATGTTGAGCATCTTTTCATGTGTTTGTTAGCCATCTGTATGTCTTCTTTGGAGAAATGTCTATTTAGTTCTTTGGCCCATTTTTTGATTGGGTCATTTATTTTTCTGGAATTGAGCTGCAGGAATTGAGTTGCTTGTATATTTTTGAGATTAGTTGTTTGTCGGTTGCTTCATTTGCTATTATTTTCTCCCATTCTGAAGGCTGCCTTTTCACCTTGCTAATAGTTTCCTTTGTTGTGCAGAAGCTTTTAAGTTTAATTAGGTCCCATTTGTTTATTTTTGCTTTTATTTCCAATATTTATTTCCAATATTCTGGGAGTTGGGTCATAGAGGATCCTGCTGTGATGTATGTTGGAGAGTGTTTTGCCTATGTTCTCCTCTAGGAGTTTTATAGTTTCTGGTCTTACGTTTAGATCTTTAATCCATTTTGAGTTTATTTTTGTGTATGGCATTAGAAAGTGCTCTAGTTTCATTCTTTTACAAGTGGTTGACCAGTTTTCCCAGCACCACTTGTTAAAGAGATTGTCTTTAATCTATTGTATATTCTTGTCACCTTTGTTAAAGATAAGGTGTCCATATGTGCGTGGATTTATTTCTGGGCTTTCTATTTCGTTCCATTGAGCTATATTTCTGTCTTTGTGCCAGTACCATACCGTCTTGATGACTGTGGATTTGTAGTAGAGCCTGAAGTCAGGCAGGTTGATTCCTCCAGTTGGGCTTAATTTCTCTGGTTTTCAATGCACATTACACAGTTTACTTTACATTCTGCCTGCTTTCCTGTTGGAGTCTCGTAGAACTCAGGGTAAAGTTTCCTTACTTTAGCTGTGGAAAAACTTTAGAATTGTAAGAGATAAGGTTGGTTTTATAGTTTTCAAAATTGCTCTTTTACATTTTTTTGAACTTTTGGATAGCCCAAGAAGGCATAAATTTAAAGTTTATTCATTCAGCCAAATAACTTATCCGTATTATCAAATAATTCACATAGATTAATAATCAAATGATCTCCATTTCGGGTTGTTATTCTTTGAAATCAGAGGATGGGTGGCTTACGAAGAATTGATTCATCTCCTTAAGAAATATGATTGTGCTGTAATCTGAATGGACATGTTACACACAAAAAACAACGCTATATTGTCTTCAGTACCTTCTTTGTAATATGACAGAGAATGTAACAAAAATCACTGCTGGAAACAGCATGTTAAATCCTGCCTACCTCTAATGCAGAATTTGTAAAGGTATTGTAATTATTCAAGGAGAAAACTGGTGTAATATTTTAGATGGACTACTCGATAAGCTGATACAAAATTCCAGTCAGTAAATTTGGGAGAAGGAACAGCTTTGAGAAGGTGGGAAGAAATAAGGGGAAGGAAATGTAAACAAACCATTACCAGACTTTGCTGGATACAGTTTTATTGGTATTAACATGAAGGAGGATAGGATTCCCTGATGACTCAGACTGTAAAGAATCTGCCTTCAATGTAAGAGACCCAGGTTTGATCCCAGAGTTGGAATTATCCCCTGAAGAAGCGAATGGCTACCCACTCCAGTATTCTTGCCTGAAGAATTCCATGGACAAGGAAGCCTGGCAGGCTATAGTCCATGATGTCTCAAAGAGTCAGAAATCACTGAGTTACTCACATTAACTCACAATGCTGTACAGAGTGACAGCATTCTAGTAAGAGTTTACATGGACTTAAGATATTTCAATTGGTTTTTCTCTAATGGTGGATTAAGGGAGGAGAATATGAACTTCCAAATTATTTTGAGCAGCTGATTGATTTAATATATTTACCAGGCAAGTGGGATTGGTTATGGGAGATGCCAGCTGTAAAGGATGCAATATAATTGCCAAATAACCTGTACAGTCCTTGATGTTGAAATGCCTTCAAGAGTTTGTTTTAATCACTTGAAAGATAATGAAATTAAAAATTGTATGCTTTTTTCTCATATTATCATTTCAAGTCCATTTAAAATTATAACTATTTCTTTGGTGCATTCAGTATTCATAGCCTGAAATACAAATAGAATATTAATAAATTATTATTTATTTTGGGGAAAATCTCCTGGAGCAGGGCAAGACAACCCACTCCAGGATTCTTGCCTAGAGAATACCACGGACAGAGGAGCCTGGAAGACGTAGAGTGGCAAAGTCAGACATGACTGAAGTGACTTGGTATATACGCATACACAGTGCATTTGTTATATGATAAGAAAATGAAACACAGAACCACAAAGCATGTAGTTTGCCTCCTAATTTTAAATCAGCCCTCAGTAATTTGGTAATAATTTATAGAACATAATATTTATATAACCTCAGCAATGTAATATAAGATTAGCTATAAAATCTTTGTGTAAAACTGCATAGTGGCATGGCCCAATGCAGAATTAGTTACTGTGTTAAAATCATAGCTGATATAGCTATTCAAACTTTGTTTTCTAAACACTTATAATGTTATAAAAGAGACATAGAGAAAGAGAGAATACAAAACCAAAATATGATGTTAGATTTGCTGTAGCGTAGCATAATTGTGGAAGATGTACATTTTTCTTCATAGAATTGTGCTAAGCCTTTTATAAATAATATAGCAAAGAAGGGCAAATGTGATCCTTGATTGAATGCTAAGAGGACAGACAAGATTTAGTTGGGCATAACTTATTAATATTTAATGGATCCACAATCATCATGAGTTTCCTGTTACTGACAATTTCAGCAAACTAAAAAGTCAATTTTATAAATTTTTTATTATAATTCTGCAACTTTTAGGTTTAAAATAGTTTGCAATTTTATTTGTTTCTATGTGCCATGATTAAGAAAGATGTTATTTGTTGGATCTTTATTCAGTATTGTGACTTTAAATTATTATTATTTTTTAAATAGACCTGATCATCTTTTTTTTTTTTTAATTAATTTTTGTGGCTGTGCTGGGTCTTTGTTGCTGTGCATGGGCTTACTCTAGTTGTGGGGAGCAGAAGTTATGCTTCATTGCAGTGTGCAGGCTTCTCATTGTGGCGGCTTCTCTTGTGGCTGCGCAGAAGCTCTAGGCATGCAGGCTCAGTAGTTATGGCGCAGGGGCTTAGGGTTTGTTGTTCTGAGGCATGTGTAATCTTTCTGTACCTCTGATTGAACCCGTGTCTCCTGCATTGGCAAGTGGATTCTTCTCCACTGCGCCACCAGTGAAGTCTGACTTCAAATTAAATCCACTATGTATCTGAGAAAAATAATCTAGAATATAATTATCTGCTTTTCATACATTTTCTGTGAGAAATATATGGCATAAATATTTTTGACTGTTTACATATAGCAATCAATAACCTGTAAGTACCTAATTTACCATATTATTTCTTTCTTCCAATTACTTCTGTAGAATCTTAAAATATTGGTATTACATTCTATAGTAATAAATAACAAGTCCTACCTTAGTTCTCAATTTATTTAAATTATCCTGAATATTATAGCTTACTAGAAAATCTTTTTTATGAGTGTTTTATAAGGCTTCAATATTTTCCAAGTACATTATAATATTTTTTTCAAAATTGATTTTTCTCTCTGACATATTATAAACAGCCTATTATTTTTGCAAAGATTGTTAAATTATAGTAGTTTGTCTTATTCACTTTTCTGAATCTCCTATCTGGGATAAATCCCTAGGTTAATGTATCTGTAAAAACATAAATTTAACTATAATGAAAAATTGCATGTATGTGAATTGCGTAATACACTTTCAAATAAAACATGATTGCTAATTGGGAGCAATTCTCAGATGCTCCCCTTTTGAATAATTGATATATATCCTTTCGTGTTCTAAAAGTATGTATACAAGTTCTTGTAAATAAAGAAACTGAGACAGACTTATCTGCTTTCAAAATGATCTATCTAATCTTAGAAAGGAATTCGAGCTTAGACAAATATTACATTCCTATTGTTATTCCTAGGCTCTTTCCCTATTTTTCTTTTTTAAATATTAATTGGTATAAAGTGAGAAATGTTCTATTTTTTATCAATGAAAACATAGTACATCTTATACAAATAATACTTCTTCAATGTTTAATAATGTTTCATTTTAAAATAGTGTATTTACAGAAAAGCTTCAAAGAGAGTATGGAGTTCCCCTATATCTTTCACTCTATCTCATTGTTGACACTTTAATAAGGTACATTAGTCATAACTGACAAACCAATATGAATACGTTTTATTAACTAAAGTTCATATTTTATTGTCATTTTTTACCTCATGTCTTTTTTCTGATCCAGAAACCCACACTGGATACCACATTATATTTAGTTGCCATATGTTTTTAGAGTCCTCCTATTTCTCTTCCTTGTTTTTGATGACCTTGGCAGTTTTGAGGAGACTTATGTTGTATTCTGTTGACTGTCCATCAATTTTGCTTTGTCTGATATTTTTCTTAAAGTTAGACTGGAGTTATGAGTTTGAGGGAGGAAGACCATAAAAATAAACTGCCATTTTCGTTACATAATTTCAAGTATTCATGGTACTAACATGATTTACCACTGATAATGTTAACAGAATTTATTTTTGTAATACTTTATATGTTATAGTAATTTGAAATATATTTTTACCTGGCACATAGTGATTTAAAGGGTAATTTCAGCACACTACAGGGAGATGCACATCTCAGGGAAAACTAACTTTTCAAGTATGTGAGACTATATAAGAAAGCAACAGAGTCATTTTACTTACTTAAAATGACTTTTAAGTAAGCTTTTAAGAAAAGCTTTGTAAATTCAAGTATGTATGTTTATGTCATTAACCAGTTCATTCTTTTTATACATGCTATTTGGCAATCAGATCACATCTGGTAGCTTGCTGTGGTCCAAAAAAAAAGAAGAAACAAATTAATAGTGAAGGAAAATAAATTAGGAGAGTAGGATATATCCTTCTCTGCGTTAAGCAGACTTTAGCTAATGAAACTAGAATAACTGAAGTGTCTTGCTTCAAGTTTTCTGGGCAATGTTTGAATAGGTATTAATCTGATTTTGCTATGTAAATGTAACATCATGATCCAGTGTTCAGTTGCTTACAATTGCCATCATTTATCTTTCACACACATAACTGTAGGTTGACTGTGGTGCTTCTGATCCAGATGTGAGTTGAATTTGACTCTGATCCTCTTGTTTTATCAATCCAACACTCAGGATGTTGGGGCAGTGACACATGGACTGGTTTCTTGTTATGATAGTGGGGAGAGGCTCAAGAGACAATGGCAAACCATGTAAACTATTCAAATAATTTACTAAGGTGGAGTGTGTTATCTCATTTACATAACATTGGTCAAAACAATTTGCATTGCCAAATTCAACACCTATTAGTGGAAAAGTGCATCCCTTCCAAAGGGCTGAGGATAGGACTATTTGGTGAAAAGTTATTTTACCAAAATGAATATTCATATTCTCTTATGTTTCTTTTGTCTCTATCTTCAAAGGCTACATAAACAAGCATATTATTTATTTAGTTTTACTTTCTGTTACTCAATGTTAGTGTATCCAACTAGGTCATATCTAATTATATGCAGGTCTGGGAACCATTTTCTGTCCTTAAAAGTACATTGCATTCATTAAAAAAAAAAAAAAAAGTACATTGCATTCATTTTGTGATATACAATCTTATTTTCCTCAATTCAGATCTTGAGGTTGAGTAGCGTCTAATTTTACCTCTCAAGAAATAAAAACTATGCTCATGTATATATTTTTCGAGATATATATTTATTCCCTATGTCATATGAAAACAATTTCAAGTTAAAGAGCTATTCAAAAATTATAATGTGAATCAATAAAATATGAAATATATGGACCAAAATTCACAATGGACCACATCTTAAATTATCTATATGAAAAATAGATTATCTCATTAGTCAAAGTTTAACTTGTACAACAAAGTAAACTAGATTTAATATTATTATAAAGCTGTGCCTATTTTATTGAACTAAGCAGAAAGAACAATTGAAGAATAATATAAAATTCATTGTCAATAAGTTAAATCAGCTTAAAACTAGAATTTCTGTGAAAATAGAAAATATATCTACATATATATTCATGTGTATATATTTATATATTGACATATATTTATACATTCTATATTAAAATTTTGGTTGGTTAAGTTGCTCATTAAATGAAACTGAATTGAAAATTAATGACCTAGAAGGCACAGCTAAAATTGCACAAAATCCTGCATACATATCTAAAGACATGGGAAATTAAAATAGAAATTAAGAAATATATCATATTAAATGGGAATGTTTAAAATACATAAAATTGAAGGTCCAGATGTATAATATTCAACTTTGTGGGATATATGGCTGTACCTGCTTCTTTCCACCTCATTAAATGTCAGTTTTATCCAAAGCATAACAGTAGCCAGAAAATCCATTGCTACATTTTCCCAATCTCTGTTCAGAATAAGGACCTCATCTCAGACCTTGATTCATCACAGGTTCCCCTTTGCATTCCTATTGCCCTGAAGAGTTTTCATTTTCTCCTTTCTTGGCTTGTTTCCTGATTCTGAGACTAGCAGTCTGCACATTTAAACCCATAAGACACTTTCTTATCAGACAGAAGATATTTTAGAAAAAAATCATGTGATAAATTTATTCTAAAATAAATTTTAAGAAACCAAAGAAGAATAAAGTTTTTTTTTTTCTTTCTAGTACAGAAAAGCTTTTAAAAGTTATGGGGAAACAGTGGCAGACTTTATTTTTTGGGGCTCCAAAAATCACTGTAGATAGTGATTGTAGCCATGAAATTAAAAGACGCTTACTCCTTGGAAGAAAAGTTATGACCAACCTGGGCAGCATATTCAAAAGCAGAGACATTACTTGCCAACAAAGGTCCATCTAATCAAGGCTGTGGATTTTCCAGTGGTCATGTATGGATGTGAGATTTGGACTGTGAAGAAAGCTGAGTGCTGAAGAATTGATGCTTTTGAGCTGTGGTGTTGGAGAAGACTCTTGAGAGTCCCTTGGACTACAAGGAGATCCAACCAGTCCATTCTAAAGGAGATCAGTCCTGGGTGTTCTTTGGAAGGACTGATGTTAAAGCTGAAACTCCAATATTTTGGCCACCTCATATAAAGAGTTGACTCATTGGAAAAGACTCTGATGCTGGGAGGGATTGTGGGAAGGAGGAAAAGGAGATGACAGAGGATGAGATGGCTGGATGGTGTCACCGACTCGATGGACATGAGTTTGAGTGAACTCCGGGAGTTGATGATGGACAGGGAGGCCTGGTGTGCTGCAATTCATGGGGTCGCAAAGAGTCAGACACAACTGAACAACTGAACTGAACTTCATTCTTTCAGATTGGATTAAAAACAAACTCTAGTTTATGTTGCTGATAAGAAAAAAATACAACTATAAAATTACATCCAGACAATGGGATTGAAATGATAAACCATACAAACACTCTTCAAAAGGATGGTGCAATTACTAGATTAGTATCAAACAGCACTGAATTCACATTTAAGAATATTACCAGGTGTGAAGAAGGCCATTTCAAAATAATAGAAGTTTCAATTGCCAGAAAGAAATAATAATCCTAATTATTCATGCACCTAAGAGTCTACCCTCAAAGTACTTGAAAGCCAATGCAGTTCAAGGAGAATTAGGAGAATGCACAAATATATTTAGAAATTTTAATATCCTTCTTCCAACTGAGAACAAATGGAGAAAATCAATGAGGATATAAAGGACCTGAATAACATTACCAACCAACCTGACCTGACAATTGTAGAACATTCCAATAAACAACTGGCACCTACAGTTTTTAAGTACACATTAAACATTCACCAAGGTTGACTATAAGTCATCTCAAGTTGAACAGAGTTGTAAATATACGAAGTCTTTTTTCTGACCACAGTGGAATTAAGTTAAAAGCAAACAATGTAAAGATTTATGAAAAATACCCAGAATATATGGGAGAATACCTCTGAGTAACCCAAGTTAAAGAAACTAAAAGTGCTATTGGAAAGTATTTTTGATAGGAGGAAAATAAAAACGCATGTCTGGAATTAGTAAGATGTGATTTAAATGAGTATAAAATAAATCAATAAAATAGAGAACACATAAACAATGGAGAAATATCTATAAAACAAAACTAGCTATATGATAAAACAGTTACAGTCAATAAATCTCTAGCCAGACCGCTCAGGGAAAAAAAAGAGAAATCACAATCATTATTGTTAGGAGTCAGACAGGTAACGAAGCTCTAAATGTTAACAGGTAACCTAAAGCCACTGAAATTTACGAAGTTGTGGGGTAATGAGTATGTTTCATAAGAAGAGACAAAGAGTGAGAATTGCAGGTACATATTTGAAGGGATGGCGTTAAGTCAAGGACTTGGAGATGTTCTGCATAGTTTCATGGAAAACAAAACAAAACTCAGAATCGCAGCAAACACTTTCTTATAATCATCCTCTTATGGATTATTGTGGTATAATTTGATTAGAAAATGTGGGTGTTGAAGTTGTTTAACCACTTAATGGAGATGTTGTATGACGGATGATAGAAATATGGAAGCAATAGAACTACCAACCTTCAGATTTAGAAGTTATAAATGATGGGTTGTATGCTGAGAGCCACAGCTATAGTGCTAATCTGTCCAACTTTGAGAGTGGAAAGTAAAATCTGCATATTTCTTATCATTACTTGACAAAACATTATAAATATTTTGAAATGTTTTATTTCAGCTATGGAGCTACTTAGGAAGAATTATATAATATGCCATTTAAATCTGGAAAAACATCCTGGAAAAATATACTGCAAAGAATAACCTGCATGTCAAGGTGATGATCCAGAAGACCCAATAGGTTTTATCTATCTGTGATTTCTTCAGCACTGTGGAAAATACTTGGCACAAGTAAAATATGTAGTGCATCACCCTAAATATCTATTACAGTCATTACATTGCCAAAAGCAATACATTCTCTCCCATTTAATCTGTAAATCTCCTTAATTAACACCTTGTTCATTACAGAAGCTATGTCTCATATATCATCCCAACCACAGGATTAAGTAGCAAAGTTCCCAAGGGTAATTGCTTCACCTATCTATAAAAGAAAACAGAATATTTTGCATCTTCACTTATGAAACATTTTCTCTCAATGAGTAGAATATTATATTTAATTTCACATATATGTATATATGAAGATGTTTAATAATATTTTCACTTAGAAATAAGTAGCCAATAAGCAATAAATGAAGGATTACAATTTGATTTCTGCAGCCTTTCTTTCCCATTTTAATTACTCAGTGACCTGTGATGGATTCATTTTGATATTTGACAAAACTAATACAATTATGTAAAGTTTAAAAATAAAATAAAATTAGAAAAAAAAGAATCAAAAAAATAAAATAAAATAAAACTTTAGTTGTAAAAAAAATTACTCAGTGATATTAGAAAAATTATAATAAAGAACACTTAAAGGACCAATCTAAGTTCAGAAAAGACATCTTTTAAACATCTTTAATGTTTAGGAGATAAACATAAAGCAGTGAGCAGATTAAAATGTGCAGGCCTACTTAGTTTCTGAGCCAGAAAACAAGCAGCAGAAGGAAACAAAGTGTCCTAAGGGATAATAGGAATTAAAAGTGTTCCCCACAATGTAAGACTGGATAACTCTTTGAAATAAAGATATTAGATTGGCATTGAACTCTGAATGTAGATGGAAAAGAAGTTGAGACAAAACTTCTTGCTGGGGTTATGACAGATAAAGTCAGCACTAAAGGAGTGAGACCCTGACGATGGGAAAGATTGAAGGTGAGAGGAGAAGGGGACGACAGAGGATGAGATAGTTGGGTGGCATCACCGACTCAATAGACATGAGTTTGAGTAAATTCCAGGAGTTGGTGATGGACAGGGAGGCCTGGTGTGCTGAAGTCCATGGGGTCACAAAGACTGGGACACGACTGAGCGACTGAACTAAACTGAACTGAACTGAAAAGAGAGAGAAGGAATGAAGCAGATACAGACATGCAGCCAACCATATCTGATAAAGTTTGTATGACTATCACCATGGGGTGGGAACCCTGGAGCAATTATATAAGACTGTTCTGATTCTGACTGGGAAAAAGGTAATTATGATACACAAAATCACATTTTAAAAGCAGTGACTACACAAACAAAAAAGAGAAAAACAAATATAATTGCAATTCCCACTCAGTATGAACTTGCAAACTATAATTTGGAAATTCAAATTTATTCTGAGAAAGATAGAGAACTGAATCAATTGGAAGATAAATTTATACTAAATAATATGAAAATAGTAGAGGAAACTAAAAATTACTTCAACACAAATATTTTAGATACTGTTACAAATAAAAATTGGAAGAGCATCAATAAAAAATGATTATTAAAAGGTAAAAACTACATAAAAATATGTTTGTCAAATTGTTATTAGAAATCTTGAGAAAATAAGGTCATTACATTTTTAGTAAATGAATGAGTAGACTAAACTATTGGCTGCATATAATTTAAAAACTAATTAGCGTATGAAAGAACAGTTCTGAAGCCAGCACAGCACTGTAAATCAACTATAGTTCAATCAAAAAACAAAGACAAAACAATTCTGATGAATCTACCCAGGTAGCAACACAATTAGGGTACCTGACCAAAACATAAATATATAAAGATATGTAAGATGTAGAAATAACAACACACATCAAATAGGCTTTTCAGAGGTTAAACTATTAAAAAAGCAGTAAGCAAAGATAAAAACAAGATAGAACATCCTCTGATTTTAAATGTGATGAAATCTCAGCTTAAGAGTTTATGTTGAAAACTGTGAATGATAAATACAAATAAAAACATACCACAACCCTTTCAATAAGATTGAAGACCATAAACAATAAAAATTGCTGACAATAAAAACTTGAAATTAAAAACAAGAGAAAATTTTATTTTAAAAATTCAAAATTATTGATAGTCAATAAAACAAGTTCCATGAAAGAAATAATAATTAGATTGACAGTAAGCTTTACAATATCAATATATGCCAGAAGTGAGTGGAGAAAAATCTTTCAGTTCAGTTCAGTTCAGTCTCTCAGTCGTGTCCGACTCTTTGCGACCCCATGAATTGCAGCATGCCAGGCCTCCCTGTCCATCACCAACTCTCGGAGTTCACTCAAACTCACGCCCATCAATTCGGTGATGCCATCCAGCCATCTCATCCTCTGTCATCCCCTTCTCCTCCTGCCACCAATCCCTCCGAGCATCAGAATCTTTTCCAATGAGTCAACTCTTCGCATGAGGTGGCCAAAGTACTGGAGCTTCAGCTTCAGCATGAGTCCTTCCAAAGAACACCCAGGACTGATCTCCTTCAGAATGGACTGGTTGGATCTCCTTGCAGTCCATGGGACTCTCAAGAGTCTTCTCTAACACCACAATTCATAAGCATCAATTCTTCAGTGCTCAGCCTTCTTCACAGTCCAAATCTCACATCCATACATGACCACTGGAAAAACCATAGCCTTGACTAGATGGACCTTTGTTGGCGAGTAATGTCTCTGCTTTTCAATATGCTATCTGGGTTGGTCATAACTTTTCTTCCAAGGAGTAAGCGTCTTTTAATTTCATGGCTGCAATCACCATCTGCAGTAAAAATCTTTAAATTTCTGACAAATACATAACTGCCAGCCAAGCATTCTCCATCCAGGAGTACTATCATCCATAACTGAGGGCAAAATAAAGTTATTTTTCAAATATATAACTATGAAGAATGCTAAATACACATACTATCACCTTAGAGTATATTAAAGCATTGATTGTGTCAAATGTGAACCTATATGAAAGGAAGAGTGAGAAGTTAAAAAAGGTGAACACCCACAAAAGAAGCCCAAAACATATCAGTAATTTAACTATTATGTATAAAAGCAATAATCATGACTGATGTTTATCCTTAAAGCATCAGAAATTAATTTATAGACAAAAACAGTAAGAGCAGTGTGAAAAAAAATGTGCGTTTTCCACTTTAAAATTTGCTGAGTTTTGTTTTTTTTCCCTTTCATGTTCAAAGGCTAGAGGCATTGATTATAAAAATATTTACTTAAATATGTATGTTACAGGTAACCAGTAAGAGAGTGCAAATGCAACATTTAAATTACAAACCATAAGAGGAAAAAATGTTCCAAGTTTGGCATAATATGGTATGATGGTAGAGAAACATACAATAGGATAAGAAGATAATGTAGAATTGAAAAATTAAGTTAAAACATAGACAAGGTTAATCCCATCAAAATTCCATAATGAATACAAGTCATACTCAAGCTTTGCTATGTTATTTGTTCATATTTATATTTATCAATTCAAATACTTTAGAAATCTTTTCGGCCCAACCAGTGCATATATGTACTTTGTAATATATATACAATTCTGTGCTCTTGATCTAGACTCATTTTCATTAGAAAAGTTAACTTTTATATCTTAACATTTTGTAGGTAGTTCATTGCCTTAGTATTTACATGTCAGAATACAAAACACAGCAGGTAGTGGCTACCACCAGAGCAGTGAACTAGAACAGCAGACGTGGGAACAGAATACAGACGTCTTCCATTTGAAGTCCTTACCATGTGGATGCTTTACTTGCTGTATAGCCCTTTGTTACTTTTGATTCACGTGCAGTTTTCTCTGCCTTGTCACCTGCCCCCTGTGCATGACCTGTTCTAAGGACATCAGTGGGCTTCTTGTGCCCTAGGGTTCCAGCTGGGCTCAGTGAATACAGTCCTCTGACAGGAGGTAGAGAGAGCTCCAGGGTATTCAGACCCCTACTTCCCTCCCTCTGAAGTTGCTTCTAACTGGATGTATATATATATATATATTTTTTTTTTTTTTAAGTGGCATTTATTTTTTTTATTTATTTATTTTTTAACTTTACAATATTGTATTGATTTTGCCATATATCAACATGAATCCGCCACAGGTATACATGTGTTCCCCATCCTGAACCCTCCTCCCTCCCTGTACCATCCTTCTGGGTAATATATCTTAATTGAATGTTACTGCTTCTCTCAAGGGAGCCTCTATTGTGAAATTCTCTTCTATTGGGTTGTTGTCAGGACTTGTGATTGTTCTACTGCTACTAAGTACAGTTGCTTAGGTTTCATCTGCATCTGAGTAAATAAACACAACTCTCCTGATTTGACTGGTTCTTACAGAAACCCTGAGAGGTACCAAATGTCAGTCTCTTGGTTGGTCATGTTCGACTCTTTGTGACCACATGGACTGTAGCCTCTGTCCATGGACTCCCCCAGGCAAGAATACTGGAAGCCATCCCCTTCTCCAGGGGATCTTCCCGACCCAGGGATCAAACCCAGGTCTCCTGCATTACAGGCAGATTCTTTACCTTTTGAAATACCAATGAAGCCCTCTGATAGGTACACTGTTCAATGAATCAAAAATAATTTTTAAATGATCATAGTTTTCATATACTGATGGAAATGTGTTATCCTTTGCTTATAGGGATATAAGCCTAAGGAAATTGTAGAAAATAAGGAATCATTGTCCTCATTTAGAGCCTCTCTCTGTAACTCTTTCAACATCTTAACTTTAAAGGACTATTTACAACATAGTGTATCTCCCTTGGAGTAGGAAATGGGGACCCACTCCAGTATTCTTGCCTGGAAAATTCCATGGACAGAGAAGCCAGGCAGGCTCCAGAGGCATGGGGGTCACAAAGAATCTGACACAGCTGAGTACAGTGAGCATGCACACACAAATGCATATTAACATATAGTGGCAAATGCCTGTCTCCCTAGCACTTCTTTTATCTCCTTTTTCTTCCTTCTAAGGAAAAAAAAAAAAAAAACTTCCATGAGAGGTTGAAGATGGTCAAAGTTTGTCTTCCCAAACATCCTGCAGATAGTAGTGGTGGAGGAGCTCAGTTCTCACCAGTGAGCTGTGAGAGTTGACTAATTAGGGAGAGAAGGATTTGGAGGAAGATTTTCATTTCAATGAATGTGGCTGTTAAAAGGAAGGAAAGTTCATCCTCCATTCTTCTCCTTCCCGCTTAGAATGCTGTCACGTTCTGATCTGATCCTTGCAGATGCAACACCTGAATTTCAAGTATGAGTGAAGATACTGCTACTCCATGGAAGGACAGAAGAGCAAGGATGAGGATAAATTAGAACTTATTGAGGCTCTGTGTTAATTCTGGAGCAGCTAATGTTTGGCCTTTTTACATGGAGTTGAATGCTGTTATTTTTTAAGCCCCTATGAATTGTACATTTTGTCACAGCCAAAAACGGTTTTATTCTTATAAAGGATAAATTGAAAATGGCACAAAATCCAACTGAAAATATATAAATTGAAAACCAGAATTTTTGAATGAGGGGGTCAAATCTCATTGCTTTAATTAAATAACCCTTATCTTGCACTATTTATTTATTTATTCTGAACCTCCATCTTATTGGAGAGAATTTTGTCTTATGAGTACACTTACCTGCTTTGGATTATAAGAAATGTTATCTTTATTATGGCTAAAGTGAAAGTGAAAGTCACGTCCAACTCTTTTGTGACCCCATGGACTGTATAATTCTCCAGGCCAGATACTGGAGTGGGTAGCCTTTCCCTTCTCCAGGAGATCTTGTCAACCCAGGAATTGAGCCAGGGTCTCCTGCATTGCAGGCAAAGTCTTTACTGACTGAGCTATCAGGGAAGACTTTTATGGCTAATGATATACTCAAAATTTTACAAATCAATTTTTTCCTCTTAGAATCTGAAAGAACAAAAGGGTAGTGGCTTTTTTGGTTAGTTTTTGCTACCTTAATTCTGTAGTTATCCAAATAGCCATGCTTTTACTTCTCATTCATAATACAAACCCTTCTCCTCTCCAGCAAGAAAATCCTAAATTAGTAACTACATGAAAAATGGATAATGTTTAGTATTCCAGTTGTTAAATAGCTTATTCATATTTATATTAATTATAACTTTTGATATACTAGAGTTTATTTTCACCATCTTATTTGGTCCTTTTTATTTTCCCCTTATTTTTAAATTTTCTTTATTATTTGGGCTACGCACAGCAACAAGGTATTTTATTTTGGGACTTACTTTTGTCTTTACTCAATTGCACCTGAGGGAAAGGAAAATTCAGATCAAACTTGAAGTTAATTTCAGTAGAAATATGTATTTTTAACATAAAATGGGAAAATAAATCTATATATGTGAAACTAGAACAAGTATAAAAAAAACTTATTCTAGAGTATGATTTCAAATCACCCGATCAAAAGGCATGGAAGTAATTCTAAATTGCTGAGAAATAGGTTATACTTGGGCTTGGGATTCAAAAATGTAAAAATCAATTAATATATCAAAATATTCATATTGCAATTTGAAGGCAAGAATAAATTATAAAAATTGAATTAAGTAGAACTGAGCAGAACCCTGAAGGCATCCCCCCACACACACACACGCAAGTATGAAATCAAACACTTAATGAATAGAACAAAAGAGTCACAGACTTGGTGTGTGATGCACATTCCCGAGTTGTTTTACAGATAATGTAACTTCCACCAGAGGGAAAAAGCTAACCGCATAATGACTAGACTGCAACCATGACATGAACTGCTCCAACTTGAGCAATACTGAATTATTGCTGGTACAACTCCCAGAACTGACCTCAAGAGAATGGAATTATCATTATTGTTCATAATAATATTAGTAAGCATCAAAATAATTGTAGCTTGCTTTACCCTTATATGTTAATTGGCAACTAAAATTGTCAGCAAAAAGATTCTGTAGATCCATGCTGACATCTTCTACTCTGAGAATACAGAATTCTATGTCAGTATGGAAAAGTTATAGAAGTTTTATCTTCACCCCTAATCCCATAGAAATAGAGAGGTGTTCTAACAAATGGGGATTGTAAACAGCTTGTTTTAGAAAACTCCCCTCAGAAGGAATTCCAAAACTGTATCATAACTTTTAAACCAGGCATCCCCATGTTGTACTCATTTCTGGCCCAAGCACACCTTTCAAATCTTTTTTATCATACAAATCTTGCCTAACGTGTCTGTTATTTCCAAAGACAGAAGAAGTAGAAATTAAGTTATTAACAGATAACCAGATCTGTTTGTAGCTTCCCCTTCAATAATCTCCCAAACAAACTGTAGGACAAAGTGTGTGAGCAAGATAACATCTAGAAGATCTTGAGGAGTCAACAAGCCTGACACAAGCCTGCATGCAGTGAGGAATGGAAACAGCTATGATATCCATCTCAGTGATTAACTGAGATTACTCCTTTGTTTTGCTTTAAAACTTTGATGGCCAATTAGAATCTTCAAAAGCAGTTTTGGGGGATGCTGAGGCCAGCATCTCCCTAGACTGCCAGCATTCTGATTAAAGCCATCTTTTCTTTCTCTGGACATTTGTGAGTTTCAATTGTGTAAGCAGGGAGTTTATTTATTTCAAAATATTACTATAATGGCAATTACTGTATATGAAAGAAAAAGAAAGATAGCACTAAGTCGTGTTTGACTTTTGTGATCCCATGGACTGTAGCCTGCCAGGCTCCTCTGTCCATGGGATTCTCCAGGCAAGAATACTGGAGTGGGTTGCCATTTCCTTCTCCAGGGGAGCTTCCCAATGCAGGGATTGAACCCAGGCCTCCCACACTGTGGGCAGATGCCTTCCCCGCTGAGCTATGCAGGAAGCTATTATGAAGTCCTTACTAAACCTAAGACATAGTGAGTGGTCAGAGCATTATATCCATCCCTTACTTTATTTTTCATCATGACCCTGGATATACACACTGTTAGATCTATTTTACAGATAAGGAATCTGAAGCCTTGATACATTCAATAAGTCAACACAATAAGCATCACAGAAAGGACCCAAGTTATTTGGAAGCATATGGCTTAAAGTAGGAAAATTGAAGCTTATTGAAAAAGGATGAAGTTGAAAACTATTTTCCCTCAAAAAGATAAAATGTTTTCAGTATTTAAATACTAATCTGCAGTAAATTCTCTATATCATCAGTTCGGTTCAGATGGTGAGTCGTGTCTGACTCTGTATCATTGGTCTTTATCATATGCTCTACCACATAGGGTGGTAATAAAGATTCTATAACTTTAAAAAGCATCTGAACTTTTAAAATTATGTATACAATTTCAAAATAGATTATCTTCATTGACTCATAATTTTATTTCCTTTACTCTAGATTCTAGATGTAGTTTTCATTTATATTATATAGCCTGGCAGGCTACAGTCCATAGGGTCACAAAGAGTCAGACACAACTGAGCGACTGGGCACATATCTATCTGTTTCTCTTCCAAAATCTATTCTGCTTCATCATGGAATCTTCAAGCAGAACTGTTTAATTGTGTTGGAATGGGATACATGTTTATAACACCACGATATGTTTTATTTGAGCACACTTATCTCTACATAGCGGCTTCCCAAGTGGTTCCATGGTTAAAGAATCACCCTACAAGGCAGAAGACACAGCAGACACCATGGGTTTGATCCCTGGGTCGGGAAGATCCCCTGGAGGAGGGCATGGCAACCCACTCCAGTGTTCTTGCCTTGAAGAATCTCAGGGACAGAGAAGCCTGGTGGGCTATAGTCCATAGGGTCGCACAGAGCCGGACATGACCAAAGCAATTGAGCATGTATGCACGCATCTCTACATAACTTAAGGTCAAATTGCTATAAAATATAAACAAATACTAAGAAATGAAATAGGCATAATGCCTCAGAGCAAAGAGCAATGTATTTCCTCAGAAAACTTTTGCACTTTCTACTTATTTAGAAGTCATAAGCTTTTGGTTTAGACTTTTAACATGTCAACATCACATTTTCCCCCCAATATGAGCAACACAGTCTTCATATTTTTCACAGAATTATTGAAAAGGTTAAAAGAAATCAGGGTAAAACGCTGTAGAAATTGTGCTATACAGAAAGACAAAAGAATTAAGTTATTATTGTTAATAAAATTACCATGTACAGGAATTTCCCATTTATATTCTCCTCTAATGTCTCCCTGATGAAATGTTTTGTCTTAGTCACTTAAACTATGTATACCATAGCTTCTATCATCTTGACTTATTCTAATACCAAAATTATAAAAATTATAGTTCACCTGTTAAGATGCTAGGCAAAATAACCCAATCCAGTGATCCTAACTTTATTTCCCAGATGATTTCTGTATGAAGATATAGCACCTGCCAAATTGTTTCCCCAAAGGAATTTTTGCTAAAAGTGTTAAGGGTTTCAATATGAAAGATCCATTCAGTTTCCTGAAGCTCAGAAGTCATGTAATTGTGTCACTTCCAATGATTTTTGCCCTTCAACCACTTATTTTGTGGTAAATGCTCTTATCTTGCTATTTCCAACAATCAGACCCCTTCTTTAATATCAGCTTCAACCAGTCCATTCTTCAGGCTCCATCTCTTGCCTTTCCAATTCCACTTTTTATTCCTATTGTTCTCACAATAACTTTTTTCCACCTGAACCTCATTCAGTCCTTCAACCCACTGACTGTTTTTCACTCTCATCACATTTTTTATTTTCCTTGTTACCTCTCCCTTTTTTTCTACATTTTACTAATCTGGAAATAAATCTCAACCTTAATTAAGTATCACTATCTACCTGCTCTATGCCTGCATATGAGCAACTCAAAGGGACTGGAAGAGAGCACACCCCCATAATTAATTGATATCACTTTTAACTCATGGCTAGTAACCTCGACTTCCTTTCTTCTCAGATATCCTACTCAGTGTTCTGTGTCTATGTACTTTCTAACATTTAAAAATATTTATTTGGCTACATCAGGTCTTAGTTGTGGCATTCAATTCTCTAGTTTTGCTGTGTGGGTTTCGTTTCCCCATGGCCTGTGGGATCTTAGTTTTCCAATCAGGGATCAAACCCACATCCACTGCATTGCAAAGCAGATTCTTAATCACTGGGCCACCCTACAGCAGTCCCTACTCTTTGAACGTAATATCTACTATTATATCACACTTTCCTCTTTCTTTTCAAACATTTTTTTAAACTGGGAAAGTATGATGAATCAAAGATAAAATATAACATTTTTATAATTTATCAACCCATTTACCTGCACTCATATTTGCGTTCTGATTTTTGTCCTGGTTTCAAGTACTTAAGTAACCAGGGCCAAAGGCCAAATCCTACCCTTTGGCAAGGAAATTGTCCCTTCTCAAACTATTTTGTTGCATACTTTCGTGAGAATTTTTGTAGTGTAAATGTATTACTAGTTAAGAAACAAACATGCAAAAAAACCTGAAGGCAGAAAATATTTGGAAATGTTGAAAACACATTCTCTATCAACAATCACATTGTTCAAACCCCTTTATAGAACTTTCAAATGAGTGTTTTATACTTTTTGTATCAATTTTATCTCCTATTCTCTTTTAATCTCAGCCATGTCAGGCAATTTAAGAATTACAACTCAAAATGGATTAAACATCTAAACATAAGACCAGAAACTATAAAACTCCTAGAGGAGAACATAGGCAAAACACTCTCTGACATACATCACAGCAGGATCCTCTATGACCCACCTCCCAGAATATTGGAAATAAAAGCAAAAATAAACAAATGGGACCTAATTAACCTTAAAAGCTTCTGCACATCAAAGGAAACTATCAGCAAGGTGAAAAGACAGCCTTCAGAATGGGAGAAAATAATAGCAAATGAAGCAACTGACAAACAACTAATCTCAAAAATATACAAGCAACTCCTACAGCTCAACTCCAGAAAAATAAATGACCCAAGCAAAAAATGGGCCAAAGAACTAAATAGACATTTCTCCAAAGAAGACATACAGATGGCTAACAAACACATGAAAAGATGCTCAACATCACTCATTATCAGAGAAATGCAAATCAAAACCACTATGAGGTACCATTTCACACCAGTCAGAATGTCTGCGATCCAAAAGTCTACAAATAATACATGTTGGAGAGGGTGTGGAGAAAAGGGAACCCTCTTACACTGTTGGTGGGAATGCAAACTAGTACAGGCACTATGGAGAACAGTGTGGACATTCCTTAAAAAACTGGAAATAGAACTGCCTTATGATCCAGCAACCCCACTGCTGGGCATACACACTGAGGAAGCCAGAGGGAAAGAGACACGTGTACCCCAATGTTCATCGCAGCACTGTTTATAATAGCCAGGACATGGAAGCAACCTAGATGTCCATCAGCAGATGAATGGATAAGAAAGCCATGGTACATATACACAATGGAGTATTACTCAGCCATTAAAAAGAATTCATTTGAATCAGTTCTAATGAGGTGGATGAAACGGGAGCCTATTATACAGAGTGAAGTAAGCCAGAAGGAAAAACACCAATACAGTATACTAACACATATATATGGAATTTAGAAAGATGATAACAATAACCCTGTGTACGAGACAGCAAAAGAGACACTGATGTATGGAACAGTCTTATGGACTCTGTGGGAGAGGGAGAGGGTGGGAAGATTTGGGAGAATGGCATTGAAACATGTAAAATATCATGTATGAAATGAGATGCCAGTCCAGGTTCAATGCACGATACTGGATGCTTGGGGCTAGTGCACTGGGACCACCCAGAGGGATGGTATGGGGAGGGAGGAGGGAGGAGGGTTCAGGATGGGGAGCACATGTATACCTGTGGCGGATTCATTTTGATATTTGGCAAAGCTAATACAATTATGTAAAGTTTAAAAATAAAATAAAATTAAAAAAAGAATTACAGCTGAAGTACCCAATGAAATTTAGTTGTTAAATTAACTGGACCATTATTTTCCCTCATCTTACTTGATTTATCAGAAGCAATTGGCATAGCTGATCACTTCCTTTGTAGACACAGATTCTTTATTACTATCCAAGACCTATGCTCTCCTAATTCTTTTCCCACCTCATTTCAGTCATTTTTGTTTAAACCATTTCAACATTTATCCACACATACTAATGCACAACCAGTCTTGTTTTCCCCAATTATATCACTCTCTCAGTGACTGTATCCTGTTTCATAACTTTAAACATCATCAACAGTATGAGAACCATGAACTTCCAGATGTTCAAGATGGAATTAGAAAAGGCAGAGGAACCAGAGGTCAAATTTCCGACACTCACTGGATCATCGAAAAAGCAAGAGTTCCAGAAAAACATATACTTCTACTTTATTGACTATGCCAAAGCTTTTGACTGTGTGGATCAAAACAAAATGTGGAAAATTCTTAAAGAGATGGAAATACCAGATAACCTGACCTGCCTCTCAGGAAACCTGTATGCAGGTCAAGAGGCAACAGTTAGAACTGGACATGGAACAACAGACTAGTTCCAAATAGGAAAAGGAGTACATCAAGGCTGTGTAATGTCACCCTGCTTATTTAACTTATATGCAGAGTACATCATGAGAAATGCTGGGCTGGATGAAGCACAAGCTGGAATCAAGATTTCCAGGAGAAATATCAATAACCTCAGGTATCCAGATGATACCTCCTTTATGGCAGAAAGCGAAGAAGAACTTAAGAGCCTCTTGATGAAAGTGAAAGAGGAGAGTGAAAAAGTTGGCTTAAAACTCAACATTTAGAAAACTAAGATCATGGCATCTGGTCCCATTACTTCATGGTAAATAGATGAGGAAACAATGAAAACATTGACAGACTTAATTTTGGGGGGCTCCAAAAGCATTGCAGATGGTGACTGAAGCCATGAAGTTAAAAGATGCTTGCTCCTTGGAAGAAAAACTATGACTAACCTAGACACCATGTTAAAAAGCAGAGCCATTATTTTACCAATAAAGGCCCATCTAGTCAAAGCTATGGTTTTTCCAGTAGCCATGTATGGATGTGAGAGTTGGACTATAAAGAAAGCTGAGTGCTGAAGAATTGATGCATTTGAACTGTGGTGTTGGAGATGATTCTTGACAGTCCCTTGGACTGCAAGGAGATCCAACCAGGCCATCCTCCTGAATATTCACTGGAAGGACTGATGCTGAAGCTGAAACTCCAATACTCTGACCACCTGATGTGAAGAACCCACTGATTTGAAAAGACCCTAATGCTGGAAAAGATTGAAGGCAAGAAGAGGAGGATGACAGAGGATGAGAAGGTTGGACAGCATCACCCACATGATAGACATGAGTTTGAATAGGTTCTGGGAGTTGGTGATGGACAGGAAGTTCTGGTGTGCTGCAGTCCATGGGATCACAAAGAGTCGGACATGACTGAGCAAATGAACTAAACTGAAACATCATATAAATGTTGAAAGATTTCATTTTTTTCCTTTGTCTAGATCTCTCATCTCCAATATACCTACTTGAAACATTCACTTTTATTTCTCTGAGTGATCACAACCATAGCATATCTAATTCTGAATTTTTATTTTCAGTTTCCCCTGAATGTAATTCTCCTTTAGTTGTTCCCATTTCAATAAATCACAATTCCAATTTTCCTTTTGTTCATACTGAAACCTTGGCCTCATCATGAATTCATCTTTTTTTTTCTTTCATTTCATATTAATAACAGAAAGTAATAATGATTACCACACTATTAAACTCTGCTACACAAATATACACACATATGAATGTTTACAACACTAAGGTTGGTAATACATTTATTCATTTCTATACAGATATCATAGTTAAAATAGTACTTGGCTATGTACCACAATACTGGAAGTTCTGGGATTTAAACCAAAGTAGTCTGACTCCAAAGTACATGCTCGTGTCTGATAGGCTTTCCAAATATAGCCTGACTCTGATTCAATCAGTTCTCAGGGCCTTCAGCATTATAGACTTTCTCTAAACTACCACTGTATCTCAGCAGTATTGAATCTGCCTGCAATGCAGGAGACCTGGGCTCAAGTCCTAGGTTGGGAAAATCCCCAGGAAAAGGAAATGGCAACCCACTCCAGTATTCTGGCCTGGAGAATCCTATGGACAGAGGAGCCTGGTGGGCTACAGTCTGTGGGGTCACAAGAGTCAGACACAACTTAGCTACTAACCTAACCAAACAACGATTGTCTGTTAACTCTAGTTTTGCAGCCTCCTGCTAACTAACGTGGTGTAGGAAATTACAACTCAGTCCACTATTCTTGCCTGGGAAGTCCCATGGACAGAGAAGCCTAATAGGCTAGACTTCATGGGGTCACAGAGTGGGACATGACTGAGCATGCATCACTTGCTAACTAACTAATCTCCAGACTTTTACTCTTTATAGTTTATATTTTAGACTTTTACTTAATATAAACTATTACTTCTTAAAAAATTGAAAAAATAAAATGTATATATAAAATAAGAAAAATTTTGCTACATAAAAATAGTTATATTTTTAAACTTTTACTTTTACTCCCTTATAGTTAAAATTCAAAATGCTTTGTTTTTTAACATCCACAAACTATCATATGTCTCTTATTAAATTCTTTCAATTTCTTATCATATGTCTCTCTCTCAAATTAAAAAAAAAAAAAAAAAAACCATCCTTACCCTGTAGGTGTTAATAAAACTGTCTGCCAGCATCCTTTCTTTCTTATCTGACTTCACACTCTCTCCAGCCTTCAGAGCTCCTTGACAGTTTCACTCCTGCTCTGTTGTATTTGCGTTTGCTTTTCTTTCTGATTGGAATCTCCTTCCTCACTTGTCTTTCTCCCTCTCCTCCATTAGGTCTGCTCAGATGCCACCTGACTTGAAAAGCTATCTCTGATCACCTTGAGGAAAATCACACCAATCTCTCTCCTCATTATTTGACCTTGTTCTCTGTTATGTCAACTTCCCTGGTGGCTCAGTTTAAAGCCTGCCTACAATGAGGGAGATCCAGGTTCAATCCCTGGGTCAGGAAGATCCCCTGGAGAAGGAAATGGCAACCCACTCCAGTATTCTTGCCTGGAGAATCCCATGGACAGAGGAGCCTGGTAAGCTATACAGTCCATGGGTTCCCCAAGAGTTGGACACGACTGACTGAACGACTTCCCTTTCCTTTTTTGTTGGGTCAAGATGAGTTTTAATCTAGGGTGTGCTTTCTCTTTTTCCATGAGGAAAAAAGAATATCTTTTTTTTTTAATTATTCCTAGAAGAGTACCAGATATAAGTAGATGTTCAATAATAATTTATTGGCTAAGTTAATAGTCCATGCATGTACTGAAAATTTTCTAATTTTTCCACATACCTTTGCAGTTAAGCTTAAGTTAAAGCAACATTCATGCTGTCCATCTTCTTCTCTTAAATGGAAATTGATATTAACTGCTTATCTGAGTAATAAAATATTGCCATTCATTACTGAACACTTTGATGTGAAGTCCTCTGAAACTTGTTTGCTGTATGTTCTCCAGAGACAAAGGCAGAACAGAATAGCTAGTTCATATCCATGGCAGCTCTGGAATTAGACAACTTCTTAATTTCCAAAAGTTGATTTACTAGATTTATTACTAAGACAATTTGGAAATCTGTGGACTCCACTCCAAAGGCTTGACCTATGCACCTCCCTGGGTGTGGTATATTTGTTCTCTGCATACCCTAAGTGGAAAGTGAAAAGAAAATGAAAGTGTTAGTCACTCAGTCATGTCCAACTCTTTGCAACCCCATGGACTATACCCTACTAGGCTCCTCTGTCTGTGAAATTTTCCAGGCAAAATACTGGAATGGGTAGACATTCCCTTCTCCAGGGGATCTTCCCGATGTAGGAATTGAACCCTGGACTCCTGCATTGCAAGTTGTCTCCAAAGTAAGGTGTATATATTAGCACAGGAGATGAGGCAGATGATCCACTAAGATGCAAAAAGAAAATGATAAATGACATTTAAACAGGAAGAAATAAATCAATTCTATACAATATTTAATATGTAGATAAATACTGATCTTCCCACTGTATTCCCAAAACAGATAGAGGATTGTAGCACATGATATAGGACTTTCCTTCAGGGAAGGACTGGAGTTCAGCCAAGAGAATGGATTTACAGTGACAAACTTTGTTTTATTCTCTAACAGGATGTCATATGTTGTGACATACCTGTTTCAGGGTCAGTAAATTCCTGGACAGTGCTATCCAGTTTTAACAAAAGCAAGTCATAAAATGGACAAGCAGCTGAAAAATATTCCTGTCAAGAATCATGGATTGAAGTTATTGCTAATAGAACAAGTAAACTAAAAACAACAGAGTGTACATTTTTCTTAGTTAGCAAGGTACTTAGATAAGCACTTAAATTATCAACAAAAGCAAAATAAAAATAATACCAGTATTATAAGAGTTAAAGGGAAGATGACAAAAAATAAGATAGAAAACAATTGGAAAAGTGCATTTAATTCTCATTTAAGTATCTGTTATTGCTGAAGATAATGTTTAATAATAGTATTAAGCCATCATGGTTAGCTAAACTATTAAGAACTAAGTGTTGAGAAAAGTGTTAATTTTTATTTAGTGATAAATATCAGTAATTATTTTATTGAGTTTTTCAACAACAAATTATATAAATTATCAAAACATAAGGAATTATTGTACATTTACCATTGTTTCATCTCCTAAATTTTTCTATTTTTTACTTTATACTTTGCAGATATTTTATAACACACATACATATATATCAGAATGGCAGTATAAATATATACGTGTAAATATTCATATACTGAAAGTAAACTCAAACATTTTAATACTAGTGGTACATGATTAAAATGTTTTGATAACAAATGTCTTCAGATATGAATGGCCCATTGTCTACACATTTTATTCATATAAATTTAAAACCACTAATGGAATTTGCTTATTCAAGCAGTTGGTAAATTTGATAAATATTTAAAATCCATTAAATAGACTGGCATCATGCTGGGAAAAAAATGTTGTATTAATGCTAAAAAGCCTGTATTCAAATATGAGAATTTTGATAATGTTTTAACTATTTTTTCTACAACATATATAGTTAAATTAGGTTAGTTCATCATGTTATTGATATATGAACATGAGCATAGGGCTTCAAAGTCAATGGGAAGAAAAAAGTGAAAACAAATAAAAATTAAAAAGTGTATTAGTAGTTAAATAAATTTAAAAGAAAGTAACTGTTGTGCATTACTTATATGCACAAATGAACTTATATGGACTTGCAACTCAAAAAGCTTGTTTTCTGGGTAATAATTGGTATGCTTAAAATAAACACACTATATAATTGATACTATTCATTATTAAACATTTTCAATAAAAATGCTTAAATCAATGGGTGTTATAATTGTTCCTGATTAATAAAATATACAAACTTTTTACAGGAGTGAAATTGCATATTTCAAAACAAAATTAACAATTTTGTTTTCTGAATGTGTGATATACATTAAGCTTATAATGAAGGAATAACACATGCTCTAAAATTTCTGCTCATGCTAATGATTCATACTGAAGATTTTCAAGTACAAAATTAGTATATATAAAATCAAGACAATCAGCTAAGTTTTGTATTCTGTTTGAAGTTAAATATTAAAAATTAATTTTAAATTGGTTTTTGAGAAATAATTTGTTCATGCTTCTTTTTTAAAAAGCAATGAAATATTAAAAAGAATAGCCACAAGAATAGTAAATCAGTTAGTCACATATTTTAAAATATTTTTATTTTATATTGGAGTAAAGTTGATATACAATTTTGTGTTGGTTTCAGATATACAGCAAAGTGATTCAGTTATACATATACATGTATCTATTCTTTTTCAAATTATTTTCCCATTTAGATCATTACAGAATACTGAGCAGAGTCCCCTGTGATTGATAGTTGGTTCTTGTTAGTTATCTCTTTAAATATAGCAGTGTGGATAATTCTATGAACAGAGGAGTCCTTCCATACAAATTTAGGGCTTCTCACGTAGTGCTAGTGGGAACCTAACTTGTCAGTTCAGGAGATGTAAGAAAGGTAGGTTTGATCCCTGGGATGGAAAAATCCCTTGGAGGAGGGCATGGCAACCCACTCCAGTATTCTTGCCCAGAGAATCCCATGGACAAAGGGCTACAGTCCATAGGGTCACAAAGAGTCAGACACAAATGAAGCAATTTAGCATGCTGCCCCCACCCATGCATGTGTCAGTCTCAAAATCCCAGTCTATCCCTTCCCCACTCCCTAATCCCACTGGTAACCATGAGCTGCTTCTCCAAAATTTGTGAGTCTGTTTATATTTTGTACACAAGTTTTTTTGTATCATTATTTTTTTTAGATTCCACATGCAAACAATATATGATATTTGTCTTCCTCTGTCTACTTACATTACTTAGTATGGTCATCTCAAGCTCCAACTATGTTGCTGCAAATGGCATTATTTCATTATTATTAATGGTTGAATAATATTCCATTATATATATGCAACACAACTTCTTTATCCATAGGTTGCTTCCATCTCTTGGCTATTGTAAACAGTGTTATGATGAACACTGGGGTGCATGCTTCCTTTTGAATCATATATTTCTCTGAATATATTCCAGGAATGGGATTGCTGGATTATATGCTTGTTCTATTTTTAGTTTTTTAAGAAACCTCCATACTGTTCTTCGTGGTGGCTGATCAATTTACATTCCCACCAACAGTGTAGAATTCTCTTTTCTCTGTACCCTCTCCAGCATTAACTATTTGTTGACTTTTTGATCATGACCTTTCTGACTGGTGTGAGGTGATATCTCATTGTCGTTTTGACCTCATTTCTCTCATAATTAGTGATGTTGGACATCTTTTCACGTATCTCTTGGTCATCTGTATGTCATTTGGGAAATGTCTATTTTGGTTTTCTGCTCATTTTTGTATTTGGTTGATGCTTTATTGATATTGAGCTACTTGAGCTGTTAGTAAATTCTGGAGACTAATCCCCTATTGGTCACGTTTTCTCCCACTCTGTGGGTTGTCTTTTTTTTTGTTTGCTTTATTGCTCCCCCTGCTATGCAAATGCTCTTGAGTTTAATTAGGTCCCATTTGTTTATTTGTGTCTTTATTTCTGTTACTATAGCCCCATAGACAGCAGCCCACCAGGCTCCTCTGTCCTTAGAATTCTCCAGGCAAGAATATTGGAGTGGTTGCCATCTTCTTCTCTAGGAGATCTTCCTGACCCAGGAATCAAACTCAGGTCTCCTGCATTATATGCAGATTCTTTACTGTCTGAGTCACCAGGAAAGCCCTATAGGCAACTATAGATACGCCTAAAAACTCTTTAAATTCTCAGTTATTATCACTGTACTTATTGTTTTGATATATTTTAAATGAAAAGAATAAAGTGGGACTATTGCACTTTTGTTTGAAGTATTGATAATATTTATTGGAGGAGATGGTACATGATTTGGACCTTGCTTTTTTTTAATTTAAATTTATTTATTTTAATTAGAGGCTAATTACTTTACAATATTGTATTGGTTTTGCCATACATCAACATGAATCTGCCATGGGTGCACTTTAGAAATATCAAACTTTTAAAAAGTCTTGGAAAATTCTTATACCATGTTACCATACATAAATTTAAATCACAATTTTGATTCTTTACTTGGGGAACAATGCTTTTTTGCTTTATTTGCAAATTATAATCTTTATTTTTATGTTTGGAGAGGGTTGGGAAAGAAAACTTTAGGGGAACAAGAATCTTCTGAGGATTTGAGGAATTTTAAATCCACTCTATTTTTTCTCCTTTTAAAATAGAAACTAAAAAGTAGAAAAAAAAAGAAAAGAAATGCCAATCTCAAAGAAAAATACTTCAAACTGAGAGATATACCCAGTAGCTCTATTTCCAACTCCCTGGCTCAATTGGTATTTCAATTAAATATGAGGTAGTCAAGCAGGGTAGTCAAATAAATGTAAGATAATGAAAAGATGAAGTGCTCTTAATATAATCATCTTCAATTTAGTGTGCAGATAATAAAATGAGCTAACTGATGACAAACTAAAATGCAAAGCAGTACAAGCATTAATATTTATCATGTTCAAGGGAAGTTTAGCAATTGAAGTAACTTATAAGTAAGGTGAAATTTTTTAATGCCTTAGGGACACAAACTGTATTTCTATAAGATTGTTTGCATTATCTAATAATCAGGAGTAATTATAGTTCACATGGTTGTAAGCATTTGACCCTCGGAGAAAGCTTAGCAAAAAGGAGATGCTGTGCTTTAGGTATTAAGACATAATACTTCCCACATTTAATATGCCAACTAAAAGGGTCAATTTTACCCCCAAATCATCTTCTATATATTATACCTTTCTTCCCCACCTACAGTATATTCTAGCTCTTTTAGGTGAGATGATAAGATTTTTCAACTTCTCTATTAAAATACTCTCCATATTCTGAATCTTGGGTTCACATGAATCACCACTGACTTGAACTGTTTTAATCCTTAAAAACAAATATGCCACTGACATTCTCTACTTAAAATAAGAAAAGTCACCAATAGCAAGCAAATCAACGTGCCCAAATAAGCTTCTGTAAGTTACCTGTTGCCTATCAGATAAATTTATAATCTTGTTCCTTAACTTCTTTCAAAAGGTACTACCCAATTTCCCTTGGATGAATTGTTTAAGATTCATCACACTCAAAGATTAGTCATCTCCCAGAAAATCCTATGATCCTGCTACTCTAAACTCTTTGCTACTCCTGGACAAATGTGACCTATTCAGTGCACTGGACCTTTACATAGTTAAATATTAAAGAAGTCTCCAAGAAGGAGTGCTGTTGTTTTTTCCTTTGTTTGTTTCTGTTTTCCTAATGCAATGTAAATATATATATTTCTATTACTACGGTGGATTTAACTCGTCATTCAGTTGCTAAGTTGTGTCTAAGTCTTTAGGACCCCATGAAATACAACACGTCAGGCTTCTCTGTTCTTCACTATCTCCCTGAGTTTGCTCAAACTCATGTCCATTGAGTCAGTGATGCCATCCAACCATCTTATCCTCTGTCACCCCCTTCTCCTCTTGGCCTCAGTCTTTCCCAGCATCAGGGTCTTTTCCAAAGAGTTGGTGTATTTGTAAAGAGACAAATTTAATCAAATCTGGGACTTTCCAGAATGTTCTAAAAATGTCTACCTTGATTTGAATTAATTCAGATTTTCTTATGTAATTTATAAAAGGCAAAATTTTTTTTTTAACTCTCTTGGTTTTATATATATATGTATATATACACACATACACACATGTGTGTGCACACACACACACACACACACACACACATATATATGGCTGAGCTCAGTCTTGGAGTCTGCAGGGTCTTCATTGCTCTGTGAGGGCTTTCTCCAGTTGTGGTGGGCAGGGGCTACTCTCTAGTCGTGGTGCTCAGGCTTCCCATTGCAGTGACTTCTCCTATTGCAGAGCATGGGCTCTAGGCACACAGGTTTTAGTAGTTGCCGCTTGTGGGCTCTAGAGCACAGTCTGAATAGTTGTGGCACAGGGACTCAGTTGCCTCACCTTAAGTGGAATCTTGCTGGACCATGGATTGAACCCATGTCTCCTGCATTGTCAGGCAGACTCTCTTCCACTGGACTACCAGGGAAGTAAAATGATATATTTATAAGGACTGAATGTTGAATTTTTATTCATAGTGAGATAAAAAATTAAAGCAAATATTTATTTTCTGTTCTCCCAAATGTAAATCACATTTTGTAGAGGGGCTAATGACTTAAAAAAAAATAGAGAAAGTTACATTATTTTATGATAATTTTCAGAACAAACCTATGAATATAACATAAACTGTTGAAAGTTTGTTTCACTCACAGATCCATGGGCACATCTACTTTCCTTCCCTAACCTCATAAATAACCAGTCAGCACAGACAGATACTCGTAGATTCAAAAGACAGTTCTGTGGAAACCTACACAAACTAGTATGCTATATAGTAAGCTATATAACAGCTTATTTATAGTAGATTTCAGAGTGTTTTCCCCATGTGTATATAGGAAAATAAAATTACAAGTGTATTAAAGTCCATTTTCTACTGTTTAGTCATTGGGGAACATAGAAAACTGCATCTCCCTCCTAATTACTCTACATATGACTCATTTCTATTATCAGATCAAGTCTGTCCTTTTCTCTAAGCTAAACAAATCTAATTCACTTAATGTCTATTTGCCAAAGGTTAATTATCTTTGCTTCCCTTCTCTGACTGTCTCTTTGTTCTTCCACATTGTTTTTTTACTTTTTAAAGTTCAGTATCTACACTAGATACAATTATAGAAACCTCACTGATGTAGAACAGCAAAGATTACATCTACCTCTTCTGTGATTTTTTTTTTTACTTAACATTAATATCTTACTTGATTATTTATATCATGGTATTTCATTATAGATTTCACTGTGGTCATAGACACCATCTTCTGTAATCCTTTTTCCCCCTAAATCTTATAACATTTTCCCTGAAGTTTTCTTCTTAATTTTCTTAATTCATTCACACATCAAAATTTTGAGGCTTTAACAGTGCCATCTACTTCTATAACTCTTCTCCAATCCAACTACATTAAAGCATGAGATTAAAAATTCCAAACTAGCATTGCTTCACTACATCCCATGGGAAACCATTCTCTGTTAACTGTCGTATTAACCCTTCTGTCTACGTTCAAAATGTTTCTCATTATAACAAATCCCTGAACATGAAGGTGAGCTGGCTCGGTTGATATTCCTGACAAATTCTTTATAAGACTCTCTTCCTCCTCTACCACAGTTTTTATAATATTCCTTTGTACTTTTCTATAGTGGAGAACCAGTAAGTTTGTTGTATTGAGAGAGGATGATGATCCCATGGCAGAGAATACACTTTAAGAGCTGAGGACAAGTACTGAATAGGGGGCATGTGGGGGGCCCAGGGTTACACAGTACCAAGGGCAAGAGAGGCGGTGGAGATGGGCCCATAAGGAGGGCCCAGCAGGCTCTGACTGAGGCCAAGACACTCGTGAGATTTCTGTCACAGTTATTACCATAAACGGCAGAAGGACAACCAATGCTACAGAATATCAATGCAGAAGTAAGGAACTAGAAGACAGGAGAGAATCTATAAGATCCTTGAGCTTAGGCTCAAGGCCTTGTCATGCTGGGGACACATAAAGTCTTCCATGCATCAAGCCATAATGAGGAGCAAAAGAAGCCCTGGAAGACTATGCGTTTTTCTAAAGGAGATTGTTTCAAAAAAAAATTTTTAAAGGCTTGTTTCAGTTCAGTTCAGCAACTCAGTCGTGTCCGACTCTTTGTGACCCCATGAACTGCAGCATGCCAGGCTTCCCTGTCCATCACCAACTCCTGGAGTCCACTCAAACCCATGTCCATTGAGTCGATGAGATGCCATCCAACCATCTCATTCTCTGTCGTCCCCTTCTCCTTCTGCCCTCAATCTTTCCCAGTATCAGGGTCTTTTACAATGAGTCAGCTCTTAGCATCAGGTGGCCAAAGTATTGGAGTTTCAGCCTCAACATCAGTCCTTCCAATGAACACCCAGGAATGATCTCCTTTAGGATGAACTGGTTGGATTTCCTTGCAGTCCAAGGCTTGTTTACTTTTAACCATAATTTTTCAAGGCTCCCTTGTCCTTAGCAGAAATGGAAACTTTGGAACCTAATGAAAAGGCTAATAGGATATAATACTAATATACATTCTGGAATCCCTAGGGGTACTATGAAAAATTCTACGCAGCAACAGATCATTTTTATTTTTATTTGTACAAACAAATCATTTGCCCCATTGTCACAGGGGGTGGATTCATGGGAATTTATTGCTCCTTTACAAACTCTGAATAACCATTTTAAACCTGCATGCAAGATCAGAGTATAAAGTTCAGTTCAGTTCAGTTCAGTCACTCAGTCATGTCTGACTCTTTGTGACCCCATGGACTGCAGCATACCACGCCACCCTGTCCATCACTAACTCCTGGAATTTACTCAAACTCATGCCCATTGAGTCGGTGATGCCACCTAACCATCTCATTCTGTGTTGTCCCCTTCTCCCACCTTCAATCTTTCCCAGCATCAGGGTCTTTTCAAATGAGTGAGTTCTTCACATCAAGTGGCCAAAGTATTGGAGTTTCAGCCTCAGCATCAGTCCTTCCAATGAACACCCAGGACTTATCTCCTTTAGGAGGGACTGGTTGGATCTCCTTGCAGTCCAAGGAACTCTCAAGAGTATTCCCCAACACCACAGTTCAAAAGCATCAATTCTTTGGTGCTCAGCTTTATAGTCCAACTCTCACATCCATACATGACTACTGGAAAAACCATAGCTTTGACTATATGGACCTTTATTGGCAAAGTAATCTCTCTGCTTTTTAATAAGCTGTTTAGGTTGTTCATAACTTTTCTTCCAAGGAGTGTTTTTTAACTTAATGGCTGCAGTCACCATCTGCAGTGATTTTGGAGCCCCCCAAAATAAAGTCTGTCACTGTTTCCCCATCTATTTCCCATGACGTGATGTCACCAGATGCCATGATCTTAGTTTTCTGAATGTTGAGTTTTAAGCCAACTTTTTCACTCTCCTCTTTCATTTTCATCAAGAGGCTCTTTAGTTCTTTGCTTTCTGCCACAAGGGTCATGTCATCTGCATATCTGAAGTAATTGATATTTCTCCCGGCAATCTGGATTTCAGATTGTGCTTCATCCAGACCCACATTTCACGTAATGTATTCTGCATGTCAGTTAAATAAGCAGGGTGATAATATACAGCCTCGATGTATTCTTTTCTGGATTTAAAACGTTCCCACAAATTCCAGCTCTAATGGAGCAATCTTATCAATTTGATTGTATTTGGAGATTGAGCTTTTAAGGAGATAATTAAGGTTAAATAAAATCATAAGGACATGCCCCTAACCTGATAGGATTGATGGCCCAAAAAAAGAGTAAGAGAGTAAAAGGCCATGTCTGGACACAGGGAGAAGGTTGTTGTCTATAAACCAGCAAGAGAGGTCACACCAGGAACCAGATGTTCTAGTATCTTAATCTTGAACTTCTTGCCTCCAGAACTTTGAGAAAACTAATTTCTGTTTTTTAAGCCATCTAACCCATGGTATTTTGCTATGGAAACCTGCATATACCACTCTAAGTTTTCCCAGTCATATCAATTTCTTCACTCTGTGGCATAGTTTCCCATTTTTGTGCATTTATTCAGGTACAACTGCATCTTTTTCTTCATTTTTTTCTTTTATCCTTGCTACTGCTGATCTTTCATGCTAAGTGAACTTCTACTCTCTAGGTCCTAGTACACATTCTTCTCTCTATGCTAGGTTCTCAGAGCTGGACAATTTAGCATGAACTGAATCTATATTGCTCATGTTTATTTATTAGATTTTATTAAGGACTTTGCCTTTGAATTTCTTGGGAAAGTTGGTAATACTTATACTTCTTGAATGAACTGTACTGGAGAACTTTATTCTAAATGAGAAAATTGCAGGAATAAAAATTTTTAAAGTCTCATAAAAAGAACATCTTATTTTTTCTAATTTCTTAGTTATCTCTTTTATCTTTTTCTCTAGAAATTAAAGATCTTTAAAAAACAACACTACTATATCAAGCAGGATGTTTGATTAATTAATACATTCTTTCAAATTTATGGTCAATATGGACAGTCCAGGCCTATTTTATTTCATTTGCAGTTTCATGAGGTTATTTTATTACCCTACATTTAATTCCCTACTAATAATGTAAAAGAATATACATAATGTAAATGTAATGTAAAATGTACATTTTACATTTCTTATTGATTTGTACTATGGAGGTTGTTTAGACACATTTATGTTTTGGGTTTGTTTAAGTTTTTGCTTTTAAGTTTCATTATGTGGCCAGCCACTTATTCCAAATAACCATATATCTTATATCTGAATATCATCATTTCATTGTTGTTGTCAGTCACTCACTTGTGTTCAACTCTGCAACCCCATGGCCTGCAGCACACCAGGCTTCCCTGTCCTTTACTAACTCACAGAGTTTCCTCAAACTCACTTCCATTGAGTCAATTATGCCATCCAACCGTCTCATCCTCTGTTGCCCCCTTCTCCTGCCCTTAATTTTTCCCAGAATCAGGGTCTTTTCCAATGAGTCAGCTGTTCACATCAGGTGACAAAAGTATTGGAGCTTCAGCCTCAGCATCAGTCCTTCCAATGAATATTCACGACTGATTTCCTTTAGGATTGACAGGTTTGATCTCCTTGCTGCCCAAGGGACTTTCAAGAGTCTTCTCCAGCAGCAGTTTGAAATCATCAGTTCTTCAGTGTTCAGCCTTCTTTATGGTCCAACCATCATATATATACATGATAACTGGAAAAACCATAACTTTGACTATATCGATCTTTGTTGGCAAAGTTATATCTCTACTTTCTAATATGCCATTTATCATCATCACATGTCTAAAATGTTGTAGAAAAAGCAAAAGGTGTGGAGTCAGAAGACCCTTCAGTAATGATCTCTTTTATCCTCTGGATTTTTGTGTCCTTCTTCAGTCACTCAGCTGTGTCCAACTCTTAAACCCCATGAACCAGGTTCCCCTCTCCATGGGATTTCTCATGTTAGAATACTGGAATGTGTTGCCATTTCCTCCTCCAGAGTATCTTCCCAACTCAGGGATCAAACCTGCGTCTCCTACATTGGCAGGTGCATTCTTTACCACTGAGCCACTGGGAGCTTCTTAGAATTCTATTAAACATATGGAAAATCCAGTCTCTACTTAATTGTAAAGTCATTAGCCTTCAATTAAAATGAATAAATTTAAATTAAAAAAAAGAACAACTAGAGAAATATATGAAAGTTTTTTTAAGGCATCAACAAAAATAAAAATATACTATTCTTTGGAAAAATCAGAAATGTTAAAATTGTTTATGTTCCAACTAATTCTGAATACTTTATAAATAATTTAAAATAAAATCCTACATCATATTTTGTATACTATGTCAAATGTCTGTCAAATTTTCATTTATCATATTATTTAGTGAAAATATGGTTAAATGTTTCATTACTTAGATTAGCATATCAATGATATTGATAATTTTGATGCAACTGTTCTCAAGTAAATTTGCTATATAGGCTATAGCTTGCTTATGGTACTTACATAGGTCTAAATATTCATCATGGTCACCTCTTTACTGCCACTAAATCTGCGAATTTAATTTTACTACTTGCCCATCTGCTTTTGTAATAAAAGAACTGCATGGGATTTAAAAAAAGATCTTAAAAGATGTTTGATAATGGCATTGAGAGCAAAATCAAATTTGCATAACATTTCCTGTGTTTCAAGGGAAGACGCTTTGAATGCTACAAAAAGAGGTAGTGATAATTCAAAAAAACTACCACTGACTCTGGTTGGGACATGAAAAAAAATCTGTGTATACAGATACACATGAATAATCACAAGCACACATGCATACATATTTAATAGTCTATTTTTTCCCCATGAATGATATATGTTCTAATGTGCTCAAGGTGAGGGCTCTGGGACATCATTTACTTTGCCACATGTTACCAGTCTCTACCCTCTCTGAGCTTTACAATTGCTACCAAAAAGTTCTTTCCCTAAAAGTATCTGGTATCTCAAGCTTGATTTACAAATTTCCATTTCATAAACATCCTCAGATTATCATAACTAAACAAAAGAAACTTTTATTATATAATATTCATTATAAGATTTTGTTGGCTTTTCCTTTTTGTTCTTAATCATCTCTAGAAAGTCCACTTTTCATATCATATTTTTAACCAAAATAAGATACTGCTATGTTGTTCATAGAATACCAAAAAGAAAAAAATCATTATTAAAGCCAATTACGAAGTATAAGTATCATTCCTGTCTGGCCATTAAGTCTCTGATCAATATGAAAGTAGCCAGGAAACATGCAAGATAATCTGTTCACTAATAAACTGTAAATGAAATGCTGTGATTTATTATATTTTTAGAATTTAATGTGTACATAAATATTTCAATTTACTCATTTCAACTGTATTTGGAAACTTACTAATAGACTTTTGGATAACACCAAAATTATGGTCTGAAGTTTTAAAATTGAATTATTATATTAAATGGAAATAACCAGTGATGAAAGGCTATTTTTCTTGTAAAGTATCACAGTGTCTAGCTTTAATCATTGTTTACTCATATCCATTTTCCAAACACTCTCCACTGTCCCAAATCTTACAAATCAGAATAAAGAGTTATTTTGTACCTTTAATTTCTCATTGTACTTCTATCTCTTTTGTGACACGTCACTCTCTATTTGAATTACATCTATATATTCATATACCTCTATTCCATATTAGATTCTATAAAAAGGCATTTGAGACTATATTTATTACCACCTCTTTATTTTTTACAAAAGCTGGTACAGTTTTATACAAAGTACATATTCAATAATACCTCCTGACACAGTATACCTGTAATGAGCTGTTAAAGGAAAGTTTCCTAACTTTTGATGTTACATTCCAAAATAGCTTGTAAGGTACAACTCCGAACAGATGTTTTATGGTAGGTGATCGAGAAATAGTTAAAGGACTCACCTATATCTAACATGTAAAAGGATCAGATTTGTCTGCAGAATTTTGTGAGGAGGGTGTAGCTGAAAAGATCTGCACTAAAATTTCAATCTCCACACTGTTCTCCATAGTGGCTGTACTAGTTTGCATTCCCACCAACAGTGTAAGAGGGTTCCCTTTTCCACACCCTCTCCAGCATTTATTATTTGTAGACTTTTGGATCGCAGCCATTCTGACTGGTGTGAAATGGTACCTCATAGTGGTTTTGATTTGCATTTCTCTGATAATGAGTGATGTTGAGCATCTTTTCATGTGTTTGTTAGCCATCTGTATGTCTTCTTTGGAGAAATGTCTATGTAGATCTTTGGCCCATTTTTTGATTGGGTCAATTATTTTTCTGGAGTTGAGCTGGAGGAGTTGCTTGTATAGTTTTGAGATTAGTTGTTTGTTGGTTGCTTCATTTGCTATTATTTTCTCCCATTCTGAAGGCTGTCTTTTCACCTTGCTAATAGTTTCCTTTGATGTGCAGAAGCTTTTAAGTTTAATTAGGTCCCATTTGTTTATTTTTGCTTTTATTTCCAATATTCTGGGAGGTGGGTCATAGAGGATCCTGCTGTGATGTATGCCAGAGAGTGTTTTGCCTATGTTCTCCTCTAGGAGTTTTATAGTTTCTGGTCTTACGTTGAGATCTTTAATCCATTTTGAGTTTATTTTTGTATATGGTGTTAGAAAGTGTTCTAGTTTCATTCTTTTACAAGTGGTTGACCAGATTTCCCAGCACCACTTGTTAAAGAGATTGTCTTTAATCCATTGTATATTCTTGCCTCCTTTGTCGAAGATGAGGTGTCCATATGTGCGTGGATTTATCTCTGGGCTTTCTATTTTGTTCCATTGATCTATATTTCTGTCTTTGTGCCAGTACCATACTGTCCTGATAACTGTGGCTTTGTAGTAGAGCCTGAAGTCAGGTAGGTTGATTCCTCCAGTTCCATTTTTCTTTCTCAAGATCACTTTGGCTATTCGAGGTTTTTTGTATTTCCATACAAATTGTGAAATTATTTGTTCTAGCTCTGTGAAGAATACTGTTGGTAGCTTGATAGGGATTGCATTGAATCTATAAATTGCTTTGGGTAGTATACACATTTTCACTATATTGATTCTTCCAATCCATGAACATGGTATATTTCTCCATCTATTAGTGTCCTCTTTGATTTCTTTCACCAGTGTTTTATAGTTTTCTATATATAGGTCTTTAGTTTCTTTAGGTAGATATATTCCTAAGTATTTTATTCTTTTCGTTGCAATGGTGAATGGAATTGTTTCCTTAATTTCTCTTTCTGTTTTCTCATTATTAGTGTATAGGAATGCAAGGGATTTCTGTGTGTTGATTTTATATCCTGTAACTTTACTATAATCATTGATTAGTTCTAGTAATTTTCTGGTGGAGTCTTTAGGGTTTTCTATGTAGAGGATCATGTCATCTGCAAATAGTGAGAGTTTTACTTCTTCTTTCCAATTTGGATTCCTTTTATTTCTTTTCTGCTCTGATTGCTGTGGCCAAACTTCCAAAACTATGTTGAATAGTAATGGTGAAAGTGGGCACCCTTGTCTTGTTCCTGACTTTAGAGGAAATGCTTTCAATTTTTCACCATTGAGGATAATGTTTGCTGTGGGTTTGTCATATAGCTTTTATTATGTTGAGGTATGTACCTTCTATTCCTGCTTTCTGGAGAGTTTTATCATAAATGGGTGTTGAATTTTGTCAAAGGCTTTCTCTGCATCTATTGAGATAATCATATGGTTTTTGTTTTTCAATTTGTTAATGTGGTGTATTACACTGATTGATTTATGGATATTGAAGAATCCTTGCATCCCTGGGATAAAGCCCACTTGGTCATGGTGTATGATCTTTTTAATGTGTTGTTGGATTCTGATTGCTAGAATTTTGTTTAGGATTTTTGCACCTATGTTCAACTGGAAATAGAACTGCCTTATGATCCAGCAATCCCACTGCTGGGCATACACACTGAGGAAAACCAGAAGGAAAGAGACACGTGTACCCCAATGTTCATCGCAGCACTGTTTATAATAGCCAGGACATGGAAACAACCTAGATGTGCATCAGCAGATGAATGGATAAGAAAGCTGTGGTACATATGCACAATGGAGTATTACTCAGCCATTAAAAAGAATACATTTGAATCAGTTCTAATGAGGTGGATGAAACTGGAGCCTATTATACAGAGTGAAGTAAGCCAGAAGGACAAACACCAATACAGTATACTAACGATATATATATGGAATTTAGAAAGATGGTAACGATAACCCTGTATACTGAGACAGCAAAAGAGACACTGATGTATAGAACAGGCTTATGGACTCTGTGAGAGAGGGAGAGGTGGGAAGATTTGGGAGAATGGCACTGAAACATGTGAAATGTCATGTATGAAACGAGATGCCAGTCCAGGTTCAATGCACGATGCTGGATGCTTGGGGCTGGTGCACTGGGACGACCCAGAGGGATGGTATGGGGAGGGAGGAGGGAGGAGGGTTCAGGATGGGGAACACATGTATAATTTTTAAAATTAAAATTGAAAAAATAAATAAATAAAATAAAATATATATAAAAAATTTCAATCTCCAAAAAATTGGAGAATGCAGGCCACTCTCTCATTAGAATGCAGAATCACTTGAAAGCTTCTTAGGTGTCTCCTGCCATTGGCAATCCAGGAAGCTGATGTCTGACCCATGCCTGACAAATACGAGGGTGAGGAGCTGGTGAGAGCAGGACTATGTCTGGGAATAAACTGCACTCTTCCTCAAGCCAGTCAAAGGAGTGTGTGATTTCCAGCGACCTGTTTAAAAGGTTTCTGGTTTCTGAGGAATTCTGTCAGAGAATCAGATGTCCTCAGAAGAAAGAGACAGAGTCTATCTTCAGATGCCAAAGCAGCAAGAGCTCTGGGACTGTGCAGATTAAAGCTGGGCATGGTCTACATTGAGAGAGTTGAAGTTGAAGAAGTCTAACACAGGACATGTGATCACAGACCACAAAAGCCCAAAGACACTTTAAACTGATCCTTGTTCTGTGAAAGCTTTTGCTTTTTCTTTCCATTCCTCTCTACTCCCAGACCAGCGCTGGGAAAGCCAAGAAACTTTTACTGAAAGGGAAGTATCAAATAGAAGAGAGCAGAAAGACCCTGCTGCTGCTGCCGCTTAAGCTGCTTCAGTCGTGTCCGACTCTGTGCGACCCCAGAGACGGCAGCCCACCAGGCTACCCCATCCCTGGGATTCTCCAGGCAAGAACACTGGAGTGGGTTTCCATTTCCTTCTCCAACGCATAAAAGTGAAAAGTGAAAGTGAAGTCGTTCAGTCATGTTCGACTCTTAGCGACCCCATGGACTGCAGCCTACCAGGCTCCTGCGTCCATGGGATTTTCCAGGAAAGACCCCTAACTTACTTCAAAAACTAGGTTCTCACTGGCAGCAGACTCAGAAGAAGGTAAGGGAGAAACTATAATTGTCTTGTTTTGAAGAGCTTTCAATGATATGTTGAGATATCATTAATGTACAATAAACTGCACAAGTTATAGTGTAAAATTTAATAAGCTTGACAGATACATACTCTGTGAGACTGTGGCATAATCAAGATGGTGAATATACCATCATCCCTCAAAGTTTTCTCTTGTAACTTTGTAATGCATTCTTCCTTCTTTTTCTGCTCTGGATATCCCTATTTATTAACTTTGTATTTTTAATTACACTATAGTTGATTAACAATGTCGTGTTAGTTTTGTTTTTATTTTATTTTATTTTTTAAAAAAAACTTTACAATATTGTATTGTTTTTGCCAAATATCGAAATGAATCTGCCACAGGTATACATATGTTCCCCATCCTGAACTCTCCTCCCTCCTCCCTTCCCATACCATCCTCTCGGTCGTCCCAGTGCACTAGCCCCAAGCATCCAGTACCATGCATTGAACCTGGACTGGCGACTGCTTCATACATGATATTATACATGTTTCAATGCCATTCTCCCAAATCTTCCCACCCTCTCCCTCTCCCACAGAGTCCATAAGACTGTTCTATACATCAGTGTCTCTTTGCTGTCGTATCTCATAGTGGTTTTGATTTGCATTTCTCTGATAATGAGTGATGTTGAGCATCTTTTCATGTGTTTGTTAGCCATCTGTATGTCTTCTTTGGAGAAATGTCTATGTAGATCTTTGGCCCATTTTTTGATTGGGTCATTTATTTTCTGGAGTTGAGCTGGAGGAGTTGCTTGTATATTTTTGAGATTAGTTGTTTGTTGGTTGCTTCATTTGCTATTATTTTCTCCCATTCTGAAGGCTGTCTTTTCACCTTGCTAATAGTTTCCTTTGATGTGCAGAAGCTTTTAAGTTTAATTAGGTCCCATTTGTTTATTTTTGCTTTTATTTCCAATATTCTGGGAGGTGGGTCATAGAGGATCCTGCTGTGATGTATGCCATAGAGTGTTTTGCCTATGTTCTCCTCTAGGAGTTTTATAGTTTCTGGTCTTACGTTGAGATCTTTAATCCATTTTGAGTTTATTTTTGTATATGGTGTTAGAAAGTGTTCTAGTTTCATTCTTTTTACAAGTGGTTGACCAGATTTCCCAGCACCACTTGTTAAAGAGATTGTCTTTAATCCATTGTATATTCTTGCCTCCTTTGTCGAAGATGAGGTGTCCATATGTGCGTGGATTTATCTCTGGGCTTTCTATTTTGTTCCATTGATCTATATTTCTGTCTTTGTGCCAGTACCATACTGTCTTGATAACTGTGGCTTTGTAGTAGAGCCTGAAGTCAGGTAGGTTGATTCCTCCAGTTCCATTTTTCTTTCTCAAGATCACTTTGGCTATTCGAGGTTTTTTGTATTTCCATACAAATTGTGAAATTATTTGTTCTAGCTCTGTGAAGAATACTGTTGGTAGCTTGATAGGGATTGCATTGAATCTATAAATTGCTTTGGGTAGTATACACATTTTCACTATATTGATTCTTCCAATCCATGAACATGGTATATTTCTCCATCTATTAGTGTCCTCTTTGATTTCTTTCACCAGTGTTTTATAGTTTTCTATATATAGGTCTTTAGTTTCTTTAGGTAGATATATTCCTAAGTATTTTATTCTTTTTCGTTGCAATGGTGAATGGAATTGTTTCCTTAATTTCTCTTTCTGTTTTCTCATTATTAGTGTATAGGAATGCAAGGGATTTCTGTGTGTTGATTTTATATCCTGTAACTTTACTATAATCATTGATTAGTTCTAGTAATTTTCTGGTGGAGTCTTTAGGGTTTTCTATGTAGAGGATCATGTCATCTGCAAATAGTGAGAGTTTTACTTCTTCTTTTCCAATTTGGATTCCTTTTATTTCTTTTCTGCTCTGATTGCTGTGGCCAAAACTTCCAAAACTATGTTGAATAGTAATGGTGAAAGTGGGCACCCTTGTCTTGTTCCTGACTTTAGAGGAAATGCTTTCAATTTTTCACCATTGAGGATAATGTTTGCTGTGGGTTTGTCATATATAGCTTTTATTATGTTGAGGTATGTACCTTCTATTCCTGCTTTCTGGAGAGTTTTATCATAAATGGGTGTTGAATTTTGTCAAAGGCTTTCTCTGCATCTATTGAGATAATCATATGGTTTTTGTTTTCAATTTGTTAATGTGGTGTATTACACTGATTGATTTGCGGATATTGAAGAATCCTTGCATCCCTGGGATAAAGCCCACTTGGTCATGGTGTATGATCTTTTAATGTGTTGTTGGATTCTGATTGCTAGAATTTTGTTTAGGATTTTTGCACCTATGTTCAACTGGAAATAGAACTGCCTTATGATCCAGCAATCCCACTGCTGGGCATACACACTGAGGAAATCAGAAGGGAAAGAGACACGTGTACCCCAATGTTCATCGCAGCACTGTTTATAATAGCCAGGACATGGAAACAACCTAGATGTGCATCAGCAGATGAATGGATAAGAAAGCTGTGGTACATATACACAATGGAGTATTACTCAGCCATTAAAAAGAATACATTTGAATCAGTTCTAATGAGGTGGATGAAACTGGAGCCTATTATACAGAGTGAAGTAAGCCAGAAGGACAAACACCAATACAGTATACTAACGCATATATATGGAATTTAGAAAGATGGTAACGATAACCCTGTATACGAGACAGCAAAAGAGACACTGATGTATAGAACAGGCTTATGGACTCTGTGAGAGAGGGAGAGGGTGGGAAGATTTGGGAGAATGGCACTGAAACATGTGAAATGTCATGTATGAAACGAGATGCCAGTCCAGGTTCAATGCACGATGCTGGATGCTTGGGGCTGGTGCACTGGGACGACCCAGAGGGATGGTATGGGGAGGGAGGAGGGAGGAGGTTTCAGGATGGGGAACACATGTATAATTTTTTAAAATTAAAATTGAAAAAATAAATAAATAAAATAAAATATATATAAAAAAATTTCAATCTCCAAAAAATTGGAGAATGCAGGCCACTCTCTCATTAGAATGCAGAATCACTTGAAAGCTTCTTAGGTGTCTCCTGCCATTGGCAATCCAGGAAGCTGATGTCTGACCCATGCCTGACAAATACGAGGGTGAGGAGCTGGTGAGAGCAGGACTATGTCTGGGAATAAACTGCACTCTTCCCTCAAGCCAGTCAAAGGAGTGTGTGATTTCCAGCGACCTGTTTAAAAGGTTTCTGGTTTCTGAGGAATTCTGTCAGAGAGTCAGATGTCCTCAGAAGAAAGAGACAGAGTCTATCTTCAGATGCCAAAGCAGAAAGAGCTCTGGGACTGTGCAGATTAAAGCTGGGCATGGTCTACATTGAGAGAGTTGAAGTTGAAGAAGTCTAACACAGAACATGTGATCACAGACCACAAAAGCCCAAAGACACTTTAAACTGATCCTTGTTCTGTGAAAGCTTTTGCTTTTTCTTTCCATTCCTCTCTACTCCCAGACCAGCGCTGGGAAAGCCAAGAAACTTTTACTGAAAGGCAAGTATCAAATAGAAGAGAGCAGAAAGACCCCTGCTGCTGCTGCTGCCGCTAAGCTGCTTCAGTCGTGTCCGACTCTGTGCGACCCCAGAGACGGCAGCCCACCAGGCTACCCCATCCCTGGGATTCTCCAGGCAAGAACACTGGAGTGGGTTTCCATTTCCTTCTCCAACGCATAAAAGTGAAAAGTGAAAGTGAAGTCGTTCAGTCATGTTCGACTCTTAGCGACCCCATGGACTGCAGCCTACCAGGCTCCTGCGTCCATGGGATTTTCCAGGAAAGACCCCTAACTTACTTCAAAAACTAGGTTCTCACTGGCAGCAGACTCAGAAGAAGGTAAGGGAGAAACTATAATTGTCTTGTTTTGAAGAGCTTTCAATGATATGTTGAGATATCATTAATGTACAATAAACTGCACAAGTTATAGTGTAAAATTTAATAAACTTGACAGATACATACTCTGTGAGACTGTGGCATAATCAAGATAGTGAATATACCATCATCCCTCAAAGTTTTCTTTTGTAACTTTGTAATGCATTCTCCCTTCTTTTTCTGCTCTGGATATCCCTATTTATTAACTTTGTATTTTTAATTACACTATAGTTGATTAACAATGTTGTGTTAGTTTTGTTTTTATTTTATTTTATTTTTTTAAAAAACTTTACAATATTGTATTGTTTTTGCCAAATATCGAAATGAATCTGCCACAGGTATACATATGTTCCCCATCCTGAACCCTCCTCCCTCCTCCCTTCCCATACCATCCCTCTCGGTCGTCCCAGTGCACTAGCCCCAAGCATCCAGTACCATGCATTGAACCTGGACTGGCGACTCGTTTCATACATGATATTATACATGTTTCAATGCCATTCTCCCAAATCTTCCCACCCTCTCCCTCTCCCACAGAGTTCATAAGACTGTTCTATACATCAGTGTCTCTTTTGCTGTCTCGTATACAGGGTTATCGTTACCATCTTTCTAAATTCCATATATATGCGTTAGTATACTGTATTGGTGTTTGTCCTTCTGGCTTACTTCACTCTGTATAATAGGCTCCAGTTTCATCCACCTCATTAGAACTGATTCAAATGTATTCTTTTTAATGGCTGAGTAATACTCCATTGTGTATATGTACCACAGCTTTCTTATCCATTCATCTGCTGATGGACATCTAGGTTGCTTCCATGTCCTGGCTATTATAAACAGTGCTGCAATGAACATTGGGGTACACGTGTCTATTTCCCTTCTGGTTTCCTCAGTGTGTATGCCCAGCAGTGGGATTGCTGGATCACAAGGCAGTTCTATTTCCAGTATTTTAAGGAATCTCCACACTGTTCTCCATAGTGGCTGTACTAGTTTGCATTCCCACCAACAGTGTAAGAGAGTTCCCTTTTCTCCACAACCTCTCCAGCATTTATTGCTTGTAGACTTTTGGATCTCAGCCACTCTGACTGGGGTGAAATGGTACCTCATAGTGGTTTTGATTTGCATTTCTCTGATAATGAGTGATGTTGAGCATCTTTTCATGTGTTTGTTAGCTTTGGATGTACAGCAAAGTGATTCACTTATGTATATACATGTATCTATTCTTTTTCAAATTCCTTTCCCAATTAGGTTGTTACATGACACTGAGCAGAGTTCCCTGTGCTATACAGTAGGTCCTTATTGGGCTCCATTTTAAATTCAACAGTGTGCAAATGTCCATCCCAAGTTCCCTATCTCTTCCCCTCACCTAACCCTCTGGCAACTATAAATTCATTTTCTAAGTCTGTGAGTCTGTTTCTGTCTGTAAATAAGTTCATGCTTATCATTTCTTTTTGGATTCCACATATAAGTGATATTCCCAAATAACCACTAACCAATTATCACTAGAGATTAGTTTACATTTTCTGTAGTCTTATATAAGTGAAATCATATATTATCTATTCTTTTGTGGGACAGAAGTGGTCCACTCTCTTTTTTTCTTCAACAGAATTATTTTGGTGTTCATCCATGATATTTCTTGTATCAACGGTTCACTCATTTTTGTTGCTAATATTTCATTTTTGGGTATCAGTTCAGTTCAGTTCAGTCCCTCAGTCGTGTCCGACTCCTCGCGACCCCATGAATTGCAACACTCCAGGCCTCCCTGTCCATCACCAAGTCCTGGAGTTTGCTCAGACTCACGTCCATCTAGTCAGTGATGCCATCCAGCCATCTCATCCTCTGTCGTCCCCTTCTCCTCCTGCCCCAATCCCTCCAAGCATCAGAGTCTTTTCCAATGAGTCAACTCTTCGCATGAGGTGACCAAAGTACTGGAGTTTCAGCTTTAGCATCATTCCTTCCAAAGAAATCCCAGGGCTGATCTCCTTCAGAATGGACTGGTTGCATCTCCTTGCAGTCCAAGGGACTCTCAAGAGTCTTCTCCAACACCCCAGCTCAGAAGCATCAATTCTTTGGTGCTCAGCCTTCTTCACAGTCCAACTCTCACATCCATACATGACCACTGGAAAAACCATAGCCTTGAACTAGATGGACATTTGTTGACAAAGTAATGTCTCTGCTTTTGAATATGCTATATGAAAAAAATATGCATTTTTGTAATATGAACATTATTATAATATGAACAAAAATTATACATTTATTCATAGCAGAAATATTTTAATAGACACAAATGGTCTGAATGTCAACTTCCTGGTAATAGATTGTGCTATCCCTAAAAATCTAGTTATGTCCAACCTAGATTTTTAGGTATAGCACAATGTATTACAAGAAAGTTGACATTTAGACCATTTGTGTCTATTACAAATATTTCTGCTATGAATAAATGTATAATTTTTGTGGGGATATATATATATGTGTGTGTATATATTTCCTTTTCATTTTTTTATTTCCTTTTTATTTTTTTCTTGTGTAAATGCCTAGTATCAGAATGGCTGGGTTAGATGTTTGGTATATGCTTTACTTTAAAAAAGAATAACCTGGCAAACTTTTTCCAAGGTGGTTGAATCATTTTCTACTCACACAAGCAGTGATTGAAAGAGTTCAAATTCCTTCTCATCCTCTTCAATGCTCAGTACAATGAACCTTTTTTAATATTAACCACTCACATAGACATTTCATAGGTTCTTACTGTGATTTTAATTTTCCTTTAATTAAAAACTAATGATATTGAGCATATTTTAATGTGTATATTTACAATTTACCTAAAAATGAACATTTCATATTATATAAATTAGATGGTTTTCATGACTTTAAATGACTCCAGGTCTGTTTGTTCCTTGCTTAAATAACATATCAGTCATAATTAAATAAACTTCTGTTCATCTTATTATTTCAGTAAACACCTCCTGACTTAGTAACTCAGTAAATCTGTAATATCTTGTTGAATTAGTTGAAAGTGGTATAGTCATTAAGGTGGCAGATTCTTTTTGTTTTGTTTGTTTGTTTTTGTTTTTGTTTATTTTATTTTATTTTTAAACTTTACATAATTGTATTAGTTTTGCCAAATATCAAAATGAATCCGCCACAGGTACACATGTGTTCCCCATCCTGAACCCTCCTCCCTCCTCCCTCCCCATACCATCCCTCTGGGTCGTCCCAGTGCACTAGCCCCAAGAATCCAGTATCATGCATTGAACCTGGACTGGCAACTCGTTTCATACATGATATTTTACATGTTTCAATGCCATTCTCCCAAATCTTCCCACCCTCTCCCTCTCCCACAGAGTCCATAAGACTGTTTTATACATCAGTGTCTCTTTTGCTGTCTCATACACAGGGTTATTGTTACCATCTTTCTAAATTCCATATATATGCGTTAGTATACTGTATTGGTGTTTTTCTTTCTGGCTTACTTCACTCTCAAAGAAAGTTGCTCTTCAGAAACAGTAGGGTAATTTTTTATTATTATAGCACTAAGCAAGGCATTTGTGAGAAATTAAACCTATTACTAAAGCAAATGATGAAACTTCAGAATGATGTGAGGTTCAATGTAAGTATTTTAAATGTTTCAAAATAGGTTTCAGACAACTGTTCAGACTGGAACACCACCTAAGAATAAAAATTAAATAGAAAATCAATAAAATATGACTGCAAAGTCGATTTCAAACTATTCAGTGAGTATTATATACCAATATTATGTCTAGTAAATAAGGATGCAATGAAGGCTTCAAATCCATCATATATGTGTTTTAAATAATCCTATATGTTCAACTTTTAAATTTGGGACAGGAAGGAACTTGTGTTACATAATCTCATATTCATTATATTTTAATATATTAACTAATTATCCATACATTTCCCCCAAGCTATTTGCTAACTTGACTGATAAATCTCCTATAATTACTCACTGATTCAATTTTTTAAAAAAATGCAGTATTCTTTTAAAAAATGGAGTGGGGTGGGGGGCGGGCAGGAGGGCACCCTGACAAGCAGCCAGGAGATACTTCCACTTTGATAAATGCAAGTCCTTTGGCATTACATTAGACCTTTTGCATTATTGATCTAATGAAGAAGAGGGATATAAGAATGGTGATTTCATATTAACCCTGAAAGGTAAGACTTCACCAGCATCTTTGTTGTCAGTCTACTAGGATGATTGTAATGAATTACAAAGAAACATCACTGTAATAGCTCTCCTTATAACAAAAGACAAAATGATTACAAAGTCAAAATTTCTTTTTTCCAAAGACCACATACTCTGAACACATTTAATTCATTTGTATACCATTTAAATCAGTTTTTACTTTGAGAAATGGAAACGCTGGAAAATAAAAATGAATCCCAATTGTTAGAACATTTTCAGAATTATTTAATACACTTTATTAGCAAAATATCAAAATTGAGGATAAGATGAATGATTCTTGCTGTTTGGAAATTTAAGAAACATTGTCCTCTGATTAGCTCTAACAAGCTGATACTTTCCCTTTCAGTTCCACACCAGAAAATCTATTCTACTATCATAGAAAATGGTTTCAAATTTAATAATAAATGACAATGCATAAATCTAGCTAAATAGATTTTGAAACTTTTTAAAAAAGGTTTGTCTTTATACTGAAGGCATTATAGACAAAATATTATGATAATGTGTTTACACCTTATTTGGGTTATTTTTTTACCCCACCCTTCACTCTGGTTGTGACATTCATTTTTAATTTATTTTCCATTTTAAAGATTTTTATCCAACCTCATTTATTTTATTGACTATATAAAATCTTGCTGCTGCTGCTACTGCTGTTGCTAAGTCACTTCAGTCGTGTCCGACTCTGTGAGACCCCATAGACGGCAGCCCACCAGGCTCCCCGTCCCTGGGATTCTCCAGGCAAGAACACTGGAGTGGGTTGCCATTTCCTTCTCCAGTGCATGAAAGTGAAAAGTGAAAGTGAAGTCGCTCAGTCGTGTCCGACCCTCAGCGATCCCATGGACTGCAGCCTACCAGGCTCCTCCATCCATGGGATTTTCCAGGCAAGAGTACTGGAGTGGGGTGCCATTCCCTTCTCCTTGATGTGTAACCAAATATCAAAATTATATCAAAAGAAGTGAGATCTGAGATGTTTTAGCTGTTTTAGAACCATCATGCTTAGGTTTTGATTTTTTAAAGTAAATATATATGTGTATCCCATTTCTCTTCTTTCTTATGCAAATGGTAGCATACAATATACACTCTGTTTCCTTTTTTTTCTGACCTAACTTTATTAATTGAAATGACTTCACATTGGTTAATATAGATCTTCCTCCATTTTTTTAATTGCTGCATGGACTCCAGTGTGTAAAGACTAGGGTTTATTTAGCCAATATACTGTTTGTGGCTATATTTTCCTCCAGTACCTGGCACTAGAAATAATGTGACAATAAATAACCTGGTGCATATATATTTTCATATAGTTTAAGAATTTTTTCATTCTAAAAAGTGAAATTCCTAAATCTACATATTGTTTTAACATATAATAAAAATTATTTTTTTAGAAATTATAAAAGCTTATATTTCTAGCAATAATGTTTGAATGCTTACATTTATGTGTGTGTGTGTCTATGTGAAAGAGAGTGAGAGAGAAAAAGAGGGAAATTTGCTTCAGATATTTGACCTTTGCAGTAATTTCAGCGGTTTGACCTTATCCAGAACTGGTTAAGCAGTATTTATCAATCTGTTTTCTTGTGTCTGATGCTCAAGAGGAACACAGGGACAGACAGCCATCAGGGTAAAAGCAAGAACTAAATGGAACTCAAAGCACAAGCTATAGTGTGTGTGTGTGTGTGTGTGTGTGTGTGTGTGTGTGTGTGTGTTACGTTGCTCAGTCATGCCTGGCTCTTTGTGACCCTGTTGGCTGTATTGTAGCCTCTTTTCCAGGCAAGAATACCTGAGTGGGTTGCCATTTCCTTCCAGGGGATCTTCCAGACCCAGGGATGGAACTGGCATGTCTTGCATCTCCTGCATTGACAGACAGATTCTTTATCACAGAGCAACCTGGGGAGCCGATGAGGAGAGGCTAAAACCTGGGTCATTTGTCATTATCTCTGTCTTCAGTGGTGTTGGTATTCTACAGAACCTGGGCTCCATTACAGACCTAACACATTCCACACTTAGGAGTTAGTGAAAGGAAAAAAAGGAGCAAGCAGAAGGTGAAGCAGTTGCAGGCATGGGCATATCCTTACATGAAAGAGAGGAGTCAGGGTATCAGGAACAATGGATGAGAGCTTCAAAATGGCTACTGCTTCATGGCCATTCTCCAAACCTCTCACAGGAGTCTCTCCTGTAACCCAGCCCAACCAGAAATGTACAGGAAAAGAAAGCATGGAAAAGCATTTCAGTATAGCCACGATGACACATCACAAGGCCACATAAATGATTCTACACCAGCTATTTCTATTTTCAGACTCTCAGTTCTCAAGTTCTATGCTTTGTGATTATCACTACCAGATGATTAGAGACCTCTTCCATGACTTTTGAGTAGGAGAAGGCAATGGCATCCCACTCCAGTACTCCTGCCTGAGAGTCCCATGGACAGAGGAGCCTGGAGGGCTGCAGTCCATGGGGTCGCTAAGAGTTGGACACGACTGAGCGACTTCACTTTCATTTTTCACTTTCATGCGTTGGAGAAGGAAATGGCAACCCACTCCAGTGTTCTTGCCTGGAGAATCCCAGGGACGGGGGAGCCTGGTGGGCTGCCGTCTATGGTGTCGCACAGAATCGGACATGACTGAAGTGACTTAGCAGCAGCAGAGTAGAAGCTTATATGTCCAGGCAGTTGAGGAAAATGGATTTTCAAACAAATTATATCTAGCCGGAATTAGTATTATCTAGCATGGTACTTCTTGAGAAGGAAATGTTAATCCACTTCAGTATTATTGCCTGGGAAATCCTATGGACAGAGGAGCCTGGCAAGCTACGGTCCACAGAGTTACAAAAAATCAGACACCACTGAAGCGACTTACCCTGCAGGCAGCATGATACTTGGCTTCTCGGGTGGCTGAGTGGAAAAGAATCTGCTTGTCAACACAGGAGATGTAGGTTCCATCCCTAGGTCAGGAAGATTACCCTGGAGAAGAAAATGGCAAACTGCTCCAGCATTCTTGTCTTGAAAATCCCATGGATAGGGGAGCTGGTGAGCTACAGTCCATAGGGTGACGAAGAGTTGAATACATCTGAGCATGCATGCAAGCGCACGCACACACACACACATACACACACACACACACACACAGAAACACAGCATGGTACTTAGAATGATGGCAAAAATAAGGCACTCAGTACCTGCAGGAGGGCATGGCAACCCACCCAGTATTCTCGCCTGGAGAATCTGATGGACAGAGGAGACTGGCGGCTACAATCTGTAGGATCACAAAAAGATGGACACTACTGAAGTCACTTAGCACTGCATGCATGCAGGCACTCAGTTAGAACATAGCGAATAAGCAGCTAGATTGAAGGAATTGGAAAGAGAAGGTAGAATACACACATAACTCATAATGGATATGAAAGTGGGGCAAATGAGGCCAGAAGCTTCATGGTCCTGGGGAACCAACAAAATGTCTGTCAACCCAAAAGTTCTGAATTCATAGCTACAAGCCTAGTGAATCAAACTCTGGATTTTCAAATGGTGCTGGTATTCTGATAAATAGATGATCTTTTTGTTTGTTCATTTTAAACTTCCTTTTGTATATTTACAAAAGCAGGAATGTTTGCAAATGTTCTGTGGATGTACTGGTTTCTGAAATGCACACTGGAAAATTATTGTTTTTGTTTTGCACAGATTTGAATAATATTAGAATTAGCCAAGAAATTGAACTTCTTCTATTCAGTAAACATTATGATACAAGCTTGTGCCCTTTAAATCTATTGATTTCATAGCAAAGAAAAATTATTTGGGGGAAATTTTGAGTGAATTCTTAAATCTGTAATTTTCTTTCCCTCATATTCTTTCCAGTTCAGTTCAGTTCAGTCGCTCAGTCACATCTGACTCTTTGTGACCCCATGAACCGCAGCACGCCAGGCCTCCCTGTCCATCACCAACTCCCGGAGTTCACCCAAACCTATGTCCATTGAGTCGATGATGTCATCCAACCATCTCAGCCTCTGTTGTCCCCTTCTCCTGCTCTCAATCTTTCCCAGCATCAGGGTCTTTTCCAATGAGTCAGCTCTTTGCATCAGGTGGCCAAAATATTGGAGTTTCAGCTTCAACATCAGTCCTTCCAATCAACACCCAGGACTGATCTCCTTTAGGATGGACTGGTTGGAACTCCTTGCAGTCCAAAGGACTCACAAAAGTGTTCTCCAGCACCATAGTTCAAAAGCATCAATTCTTTGGAGCTCAGCTTTCTTTATAGTCCAACTCTCACATCCATACATGACCACTGGAAAAACCATAGCCTTGACTAGACAGACCTTTGTTGACAAAGTAATGTTTCTGCTTTTTAATATGCTGTCTAGGTTAGTCATAACTTTCCGTCCAAGGAGTAAGCATCTTTTAATTTCATGGCTGCAATCACCATCTACAGTGATTTTGGAGCCCAGAAAAATAAAGTCAGCCACTCTCTCTACTGTTTCTTCATATATTTGCCATGAAGTAACAGGACCAGATGCCATGATCTTAGTTTTCTGAATGTTGAGTTTTTTTTTTTTTTTTTTATAGTTGTTTTCAGTTTTTATTGTTTGGATAATACTCCTATTGACATTCACACACTGGTCTTTATGTAGACATATATTTTCATTTCTTTGGGGTAAGTACATAGGGTAAGGATTTCTGGGTCATATGGTAACCGTGTATTTAACTTTATAATAATAAATGCTAACTTTTCCCAAGGTAATTGTACCAATTTACATGTCTACCAGCAGTATATGCAGTTTTCATTTCTCTAGTACTTTGGAAATAAATATTGTAAGTATACTTGTACTAGATTTTTGGTTTTAGAGTTGTAAGATTTTACTGAGTTTTGAAAAAAAAAAGTGTCAAAGTAGATGGATAAATGTGCTGAGGTCTAAATTTTTTGGTTGCCAAGGTAGAAAGATATTGAATAAGACCAATCTCTCTCCCAATAATTCCTCCACTGTTTTGTTTTAGCAATACTTGAAATTCTTTCTTTGCAGTGTCATTTTTCCTCCTCAATTTTTTATTAGAATTCAGCCTCCAGGAAGCCGATCTGACAGGATCACCCCATCAGGGTTTATCAGGATCACTTTCCAAAGGCTTAGCAAGAGTTGAGTGGTGAGAGCCATTCCCAGAATAGAGAGTCTGAGTCTGAGACTAAAATGGGGAGTGGGATGACAACACGCGGGAGACACACAGCAAACCCCAACAGCCAGGTGGCAAGGAGGCCGGGGTGGAAGCCTGTCTTCCTTCTCTCGCAGCTGTGGTGGTAGATTTGTGCCACTTTCTAGTGAGCTGGCTTTCAGCAAATCATGTAATCTCTTGGGGCTTCCCTGGTAGCTCTGTTGGTAAAGAATCCGCCTGCAATGCGGGAGACCCTGGTTCGATTCCTGGGTCAGGAAAATCCACTGGAGAAGGGATAGGCTACCCACTCCAGTATTCTTGGGCTTCTCTTGTGGCTTAGCTGGCAGAGAATCTGCCTGCAACATGGGAGACCTGGGTTTGATCCCCGGGGAAGATCCCCTGGAGAAGGCAAAGGCCACCCACTCCAGCATTCTGGCCCAGAGAATCCCATCAGTCCATGGGGTCACAAAGAGTTGGACAGGACAGAGCGACTTCCACTTATTTAAACATTAGATTTATTATTATTTTTCCATCTAGGATGCTGAAGAAGTAACACTAGCTCCATGTGCCTTGCATGACTGTTGTGGGCCCTGCACTGAGATGTAAGGGTAAGTGTGATGTCTACTTCATGAGTGTCTTTTATTTGGTCAGTTTTTAACCTGCTTGCCCTCCTTTAATTCTCTTCTGTTGAATCTTCTTTTGACTTTTACCCTTTGCCTACCATATCCATGGTGTTTCATTTCAGATTCATTGACTTTCTTTTCCTGCCCCCATTGAAACATACTACACACTTAGGAAGCAACCAGCGGCACTATGATAAATTTCCTTTGACTTGAGCCCATCTCAGACCCAGAGAACAAAACTGTGAGGTTTGAGATACGACTGGAGTGTGCCCTTCAGTTTCAGGTTCCATGATCAAAGAACACTCCAATTACGTTTCAGTCAACCTGCAGTGGGATTCAGATTGATCTGAATGTTGAGTTTTAAGCCAACTTTCTCATTCTCCTCTTTTCACTTTCATCAAGAGGTTCTTTAGTTCTTCTTGGCTTTCTGCCATAAGGGTGGTGTCATCTGTATATCTGAGGTTATTGATATTTCTCCCAGCCATCTTGATTCCAGCTTGCGTTTATTCTCTTAGAATTTTTATTTTTTTAGAAATGGTCCAAATGTCATAGTTTGTCTAGGAAGACTTTCAGTACCTATGAAAGTTGGTAATTCTTAAAATTTTATTATTAATATTATATTAGCACAGTAAACTTGAAGATATGATCAGAGACCATTAATTAAGGTAACAGAAAAAACTCTGAGGTATCATTTTTACCTGGATTCCTGTTTTGATGAAGCATGCAAATAGCATATATCAGAACGAAGTTCTTTTAAAAATCAATAGTGATAAGTGATGGATGAAAAATGCAAATCTATCTTTGTGAACAATAGAGTCTTTAATTGAAATAATCTATATGGTTATAAGAATAGTATGTGTCCCAGGAAGGCTTCATGCAAGGCAAAAGATGGGAAACTAGCTTTGTAAAAAGTGTAAAGAAAAAAAAAAGTTAGACATTTTTTTAATCTTAAATATGATAGAGTATTCTGCTCATTAGCCTTTGAAGTTTCCTGTTTTTCCATTGATTATTCACTGTAATTATAACCATGCATTAAACAAGGTCACCTAGGACATAACTGAATATAGGAAGCTTGAATTTTAGTTTTGGAGCCTCACTCCAAAATGGAAATGAGTGTGGTTATTTAGAAAAATAATTCTCATACCAATTAACATATTCCCATTGTTTCTTTTATGATGCAAATTGCCATTAAAACACTGTGTAAAATTTTGCTACACATCACATAATGGAATAGAAAAGTTCTTGCCGTCTAACTTTAACAAGTAAAAGGATTATCATTATAAGCATTTCCAGCATTCTGAATTATACCTTAAATATTTCTCACCAAGTGAAACACATAAACCAGTTATAGCTGCCAAGACACCCTATTATATCTAATATGTTAATTCCAAGATGTGAAAATGTAGCCTGATGACTCAAAAACATACACACAGCACATCAACTTTTTGATTCTACTTCTTCATTCACTGAGAACTCGGATACTTCCTTGAAAGACTTTTTCAATTTAATTGTCCTTGTTCTGGGATGCCCAACTCCACGTAGGCTTCCTGTGCAATATGTCAATGACCAAAATTTAATTTTATGTCAATGACCAAAGTCTATTTCAATCTTTAAATCTGATTATCATGTTAAACGTTTCAGCCTTAAAAATTTTACTTCACTTTACCCACAGCCTAAATCATGGTGTTAAATAGCTTAAAGTGAAAGTGAAAGTCACTCAGTCCTGTCCAACTCTTTGCAACCTCATGGACACAGTCCATGGCATTCTCTAGGCCAGAATACTGGACTCCGTAGCCTTTCCCTTCTCCAGGGGATCTTCCCAAAATAGGGATTGAACCCAGAATTCCCCACTGCAGGCAGATTCTTTACCAGCTGAGCCACAAGGGCATCCCAAGAATACTGGAGTGGTAGCCTATCCCTTCTCCAGGGTATCTTCCCAACCCAGGAATTGAACCAGGGTCTCCTGCATTGCAGGTGGATTCTTTACCAACTGAGCTATCAAGGAATTACTACCAATATAGTCATTCATCTCAGGATTATTTTCTTTCCATCTACTCCCTGACAACCCCCACCTCTTTGAAGTCACTTCCCTTCTCCTACATTTCCTCATCCTGCACAGAGTACTGAATTTTGCTGTTGGAAAAAATAATTCTATACAATAACATGTTGTTGACATTTCAAATACCCTCTTGCCAAAAACTAACAAATTTAATGGATCCATGTCATTTATTATCTTATTTAATCTCTCAACTATACTTCCTATACTTGACCAGTCTTTCTTTCTTGAAATATTTTCTCTTATGTCCATGACAAACACTACCTTGGTTGTTTTCTTATAACACTGGCTTCTCCTTCTCAATCACGTTTTCTAACTCTTCCTGTACTTCTCTGCTGCTGCTGCTACTGTGTCACTTCAGTTGTGTCCCACTCTGTGTGACCACATAGACGGCAGCACACCAAGCTCCACCGTCCCTGGGATTTTTCAGGCAAGAACACTGGAGTGGGTTGCCATTTCCTTCTCCAATGCATGGAAGTAAAAAGTGAAAGGGAAGTCACTCAGTCATGTCTGACTCCGAGACCCCATGGACTGCAGCCTAACAGGCTCCTCCATCCATGGGATTTTCCAGGCAAGAGTACTAGAGTTGGATGCCATTGCCTTCTCCATCTATCTTCAAATATTGAAGAACTCCTTGGTCTTTTAGTATTTTCCTTCTATTTTTGGACTCCATTCTCTTTATTTCATTTATTCCCATAACTTTGAATCCAATTTGCTAGTTTTACCTCTGGCAGAGGAAATACTGTCCTTGGTTACTCATTGACTTTCCTGTGGAGGGTTATGTCCCTCTACAAACACCTGGGATTATTGTGACTTGCTTTTACCAATGAAAGGTGAGCAGAAGTGACATGCCACGTCTTGGATTCAGGGTAGAAATAGTAAGAGCTGTTGCATACTATTGCACTTTTCTCTGTTAACTTCTATTTTCACATCCTTTGCTGTGAGAATGTCTTCTACCAGACAGAAATCTTGATTTCACTTGGATTCAGAACTGAAGACAGATTACAGGATTATAGAGAGCTTCAGCTGGCATCTAACTGAGCAAGAAGTTAAAATTTGTATTTGCATGCCAACATCTGCTCAGAATTATTTGTACATATGTGTGTGTGTGTGTGTGTGTGTGTGTGTACTAAGTTGCTTCAGTTGTGTCCAACTCTGCGACCATATGGACTGCAGCCCACCAGACTCCACTGTCCATGGAATTCTCCAGGCAAGAATACTGGAGTGGTTTACCATGCCTTCCTCCAGGGGATCTTCCCTACCCAGGTTTTGAACCCATCTCGTATGTGTCCTACATTAGCAGATTGATTATTTACCACTAGTGCCTCCTGGGAAGCCCCTAATGGCTCAGTGAGTAAAGAATTCCCTGCAATGTAGGAGATACAGGAGATGCAGTTTCAATCCCTCTATCTGGAAGACCCCCTGGAGGAGGAAAGGGCAACCCATTCCAATATTCTTGGCTGAAAAATCCCATGGACTGAGGAATCTGGTGGACTACAGTTCAAAGGGTCGAAAAGAGTCACACATGATTGAGTACATTCAAAAAAATATTATATATATGGCACATCATATTTTATTCTTTATCCATCAATTTATTGATAAAGACTGAGGGTGTTTTCCTAACTCAGCTATTATGAGTAATGTTGCATGGAGTGTGGGAGTGCTGCTATCTCTTCAAGATAATTATTTCATTTTTTCAAACATATACCCAGAACTGGAGTTGTTGAATTATATGGTGTGATATTTTTCAATTTTTTGAGGAACCTCCATACTGTTTCCAATAAAGCCTGGACCAGTTTGTAGTCCCAGCAACAGTGCACAGATTCTCCACATCCTTGCCAACACTTGTTACTTCTTGTCTTTTTGATAAAGACATGCTAATAAGTGGGAAGTGACTTCTCATTGTGGCTATGATTTGTGTTTTCCTGATAGTAATGTTGAGCATCTTTTCATATACCCATTGGCCATATTTATGTCTGCTGTGGAAAAAAAATATTTATTCATGTTGTTTCCCATTTTTAAATTGATTTTATTGCTGTTATTTCTGTGTCATTTTGCTATTAAGTTGTGTGAATTCTGTATATATTTGGTATGTTTAACCATTATTGGACATATTGTTCGCACACATTTTCTCCAATTCCATAGGTTGACTTTTCTTTCTTCGTCCAGGATGGCTGCTTTTGCTGTGCAGGAGATTTTTAACTTGCTGTAAACCACTTATTTATTATTGCAGTTGTTCCCTTTGTTTTTGATGCCAAATCCAAAAATATCATTTCTAAACTACTGTCAGGAGACTATCCCCCATGTATTCTTATAAGAGTTTTAGAGTTTCATATCTTATGCCCAGGTTTTTAATCCACGTTTAGTTAATTTTGTGTATAATGTAAGATATGATTCTGATTTATTCTTTTGTATGTGGATATCCAGTTTTATGACCACCATTTATTGAAGAGATTATTATCTCTCCTTTGTGTATTTCAGGAGCATTGTAAAAAATTAATTAACCATATGTGTGTGGGCCTACTTCTAGGTTCTCAATTCTGATCCACTGATCTATGTGCCTGTCTGTATCTCAATAGCAATCCTTGTTCACTATAGCTTTTTTATGTAATTTGAATTCAGGAAGTGTGATGCTTCCAGCACTTCTTATTCAAGATTTCTTTAGCTACTTGAGGTCTTTTGTGGTTCCATACAAATTTTATAATATTTTTTTTCCTATTCTTGAAAAAGGCCTTTGGAATTTTGATAGGGATTGCACTGAATCTGTAGATCACTTTGGGTCACATGGGCATTTTAATGACCTTAATGTTTTAATCCATAAATACAGAATATCTTTCCATTTTTTGGGTTTCTTTCAATTTCTTTGATCAATATTTTATAGTTTGTTCTAGGTTATCCAATTTATTGGTGTACAATTGTTTGTGCTCAGTTTCTTATGATTCTTAGTATCTCTGTGGTATCACGTATTAAATGTCTTATCTTTCATTTCTGATATTATTTATTTGGCTCTTCCCTCTTTTGTTCTTTGTTAGTCTAGTTAAAGGCTCATTAATTGTGTTTACCTTTTAGAGAACTCGGAGAAGGCAATGGCACCCCACTCCAGTACTCTTGCCTGGAAAATCCCATGGACGGAGGAGCCTGGTAGGCTGTAGTCCATGGGGTCGCTAAGAGTCGGACACGACTGAGCGACTTCACTTTCACTTTAGAGAACTAGCTGTTAGTTTCATTGATATTTCCACTGTTTTCCTCATTCTTATTTCATTTATATTTTCTCTGATCTCTGTTATTTCCTTCCTTCTGTATACTATGTACTTAGTTTGATCTTCTTCTCATAGTTCTTTGAAATGTAAGTTTATCCGTAAATTTCCCTCTTACAATGATTTGGCTATATCCCATATGCTTGATATATTGTGTTTCCATTTTTTTTCTGTAAAGATATTTTTTGTTATGCCTTTTGATTTCTCTTTGACCCACTAATTGTTCAGGAACATGTTGTGCAAATTATCCATTTTTCCTATTACTGATTTCTAGTTTCATTGGAAATGATACTTGATATCATTTCAATCTTCCTTAATTTTCTACTAATAATTTTGTGACCTAACATTTGCTCTATTTTGGAGAACATTCTGTGAGTACTTGATACTATGTATTTGGCTGCTGGTTGGATGGAGTGTTCCATGTATGTCTGTAGGACATGTTTTTATAGCTAGTTACAAGAAGTGCACACACCCATTTAAAAACTGCCTCTTTGTTAACCATTAAGACTCTTGAATGCTAAGCTTCATTGGCTCTCAGAGGTAGGTAATATGGAGATTCATTTCATTGGAGGTATCCTTATAAGCTAGGATGCTAGATATGGGAACATGTTCTTTTCAGGGAGAAGTTCTAAGTTACTTAGTTTTATTGTTAGATTGAAATAAAAGACAAGGTAAATGCCCACCAAAAATTTCAAACTGCAAGGAGGATCCTAGCAAACTCTAAGATACAGGTTGACTAGAAGCTGGCCCCTCAAGCAGGAACTTTTAAAGTTGTAGAAAACCCCTTCCAGGGAAAAACTAGGAGATAAACATTTTTTGCTTGCACCTTCACTCTATGCTAAACCTGGAGATGGGAACTTTAGGAAATGCTTGTATGCCCATTTAAAACTACGTTTTTATTTAGTATGGTCCCATGGGACTCATAAATACAAAACACACTGCCATTCAGAGCTGGGTGGTTTGGGGGCCCAAATTTCAGGTGAGAACCTTACAAGTTTGGGTTCTATATGTGTTGCCCAAACCCTTTATTCCACAAAAAGGAACTGGGAGTTTGGGCTTCCCTCCCATTTGTAAGAGTCTGTGCCAGGGTTGGGGTCTATGGCCAGACTCTATTTTAGCCTTTCCTACCTACTTTCTTGTAGGTGTTTTCTCAGTCATCTAATGGGTAAGATTCACTCAATTCATTTCTGGATTTCTCTTGAGAAAGTTGACCAATACGAAGTTGTATATTTAGCAGATCTAGGAAGGTGGAAGGAGAAGGCAATGGCACCCCACTCCAGTACTCTTGCCTGGAAAATCCCATGGATGGAGGAGCCTGGAAGGCTGCAGTCCATGGGGTCACTGACGGTTGGACACGACTGAGCGACTTCACTTTCACTTTCACTTTTCACTTTCATGCATTGGAGAAGGAAATGGCAACCCACTCCAGTATTCTTGCCTAGAGAATCCCAGGGATGGCAGAGCCTGGTAAGCTGCCATCTTCTGCCTTTTCAGTTTGTACATTTGGAAGTTCTCGGTTCACATAATGGTGAAGCCTACCTCAAAGCATTTTGAGCATAACCTTGATAACATGTGCAATGAGTGCAATTGTAAGGTAGTCTGAATATTCTTTGGTGTTACCCTTTTTTGAGGCTGGAAAGGAAACTGACCTTTCCCAGTCTTGTGGCCACTGTGAGCTTTTTCAAATTTGCTGACATATTGAGTGCATCACTTTAACAGCATCATCTTTTAGGACTTGAAATAGCTCAGCTGGAATTCTATCACCTCCACCAGATTTCTTTTGTAGTAGTCCTTAACATCCACTTGACACCAAACTTCCCTTTATTCACTTAGTCCAGGGACAAGGCAGATTCTCTCTTTGTATCATTCCAGTCTTTGTGAATACAAAGTAATTTGAACCAAACCATCAAATATTCTTATTTTTAATGTATATGTACTTATCAAAATGAAAATCAAGTCAAGAAACTTTCCTTAAAAGACTACTAACTCTTCAATCAATTCAACACAGCAATTCCAAATATCAACATAGGCTTTACTTAGCAATTTATCCAATCTAATTAAATGACATTCAATACAACTGCTAAGTCACTTCAGTCGTGTCCAACTCTGTGCGATCCCATAGACTGCAGCCCACCAGGCTTCCCGTCCCTGGGATTCTCCAGACAAGAACACTGGGTTGCCATTTCCTTTTCCAATGCATGAAAGTGAAAAGTGAAAGTGAAGTCGTTCAGTCGTGTCCGAGTCTAGTGACCCCATGGACTGCAGCCTACCAGGCTCCTCCGTCCATGGGATTTTCTAGGCAAAAGTACTGGAGTGGGGTGCCATTGCCTTCTTGGATTCAATACAAGGCATCCAAGAAACATATATTTATAGTTATGTGTGTTGGAAGTCACAGACACTATCAGTGCTTCTCAGAGTACAGTTCCTGATTCATCTTTAATTACCTGGATATGATTTAAGAATTCAAACTTCCTGATTAACACCCCAGAAATACTTAGTGAGAATCACAGGGATGAAGGAAATGAACCTGATTTTTATGCTGTTTAAAAATGAATCTATTAAAAATATAAATGTACATAAGAACAAGTATTTTAAAAATGTTTAGATGATGCAATTAGGCCAATGACAATGACACATGCACTTGATTTATTTACATGCTATTTAAATAATTCAATTCTATCCTCTCTTTCAAGGTAGAACAACTTGCCCTAACAAAAATCCTGTCTAATTATTAAGAATGCAGTAACCACAGAGTATAGAGATGCAGTGAAGCCTTCCAGATATTTGGACAAAATATCAAATAGCTGTTTCTCTGAGGAATTTGGAATTTCAGACACTAATGATTATATCTGAATAATTTAGTTAATATGAGAATTATTATTATTAGTGTACTTAGTTAACTTCAAGATCATGAACTTGGCTTACTTCCCTGGACATTATATTTTAGAAACAGATTTAATTTATAAAGCTACGCTAAACAAATTTGTCTTTGAAGTAACTCCTAAAACAGCCAAACAACTAATTATTGAAGTAATTAGGCTAATTAATCTGTTGAGATTACCAAATGTTTAGTATTTTTCAGTGTATTTTTATATAATTTCACAGAAGAATGGATTTTTTAAAGCACCTTACACATTAAAAGTTTTTCCTTTTTTGGTTAATGTATTTGCAATATTTTATGACTGACTAGTAAAAAATTGTTAGTCAAGACATCACTGAAGAATAATACTAATCAGAATACACTAATATAAATATTTATTCATTTTTTTTCAGTTAACAATAGGTACATAAATGTAATAACTCCCTGGATAATTGACATTAAGCACTGATTTTACTTCTCAAATTGTCTTAAACACATCTGAAACTCAGACAAAAGTCTTTGAATAAAGTGGACATTAGAGTAATTATGAAAATGCTTATTGAGCTGTAATATTAACTATTTAGCCCTTATTGTAGTTTTTAACATTTTAACTGTATGCAAGCAGCTGACTCTTTGTATAAGTCCCTGATGCTGAGAAAGATTGAGGACAGAAGGAGAAGAGGGTGTCAGAGGATGAGATGGCTGGATGGCATCACCGATGCAATGAACTGCACTTGAGCAAACTTCGGGAGATGGTGAGGGACAGCAGGGCCTGGTGTGCTGCACTCCATGGGGTCTCAACAAGTCAGACATGACTGGGCAACTGAACAGCAGCAGCACAGTTTCTCACCTAAAGCCAGTCAACACAAGGTATTAGGGAATGGGACTTCAGCCATGTCACAGTATTAAACTTCTCTAATTCTCATTTCCTAATCCAGATGGCTTGCGGACAAAGTGAGGTATTGCTGGAACTCATAGCTGATGCTCACTCAATGAGAGCTATTATTAGACCCTGAGGTACTGTCCTAGTTATATTCTTTGCATATTCTAAAGTAGCTATTTTTTTAAATAAGGATGCTTCTAGCTCTGACATTGTGTGTGTCACACACACATCTGAGCTTCATTGACTGTGTTCCCTCATTTGAAGTAATAAGAAATCATAATAATGAAACTGTAAAGATATTTTGAAGAACAGAAGAGAATCTCATGTAAGCCTGTGACACCTGGTTTATTAAGGATACAATGATTATCTATTTTTGGAAGTTAAGTATCATTTATAATTATTTAGGTACTGTAAAATATCTCAAAAGCCAACCTCTGTTTGCTTTGATTTACATATTACAAATATATACTGTATCAAATAATCAGCATCTTCTATAAGCATATAGAGACTGATAATCACAGCTGTGGCTGCAGAGTCAAAAGGCACAGCAGGCTACTCTATTACCATATGATGTGCATATTCAGGTGAAAAAAAACCTTACAGATGGAATTCATCTAGCTTCCATTCTGAAGTGATGATGTATTATAATAAAGAACATGAGAAAGAACTATGGAATCTCATCTACTTTTTAGCTATGTTAAAGGGAGAGAATGATAATATCAGGTAACAAGAAGGAAAAAAATATGATATTGTGCAGTGAATTCATAAAATGTAGTAGGGTGTATTATCATGTGAATGAGATGGGGTTTTTTTAGCAAAGGACAATGTAGACTTCTAATTTTATAACCTGTGACTTAGTGTAAAAGAAATCCTATTTTTCATTTTCCTCAGGCTATTCCACCTAACTTCTTCATCTAATTTACCAGCCAAATTGGTTTTCCAAATTCAAATGTCTGCCTATGCTAATAGAATCTATAGAGAAATGTAATTACTTAATCCATTCATTATATAGGATAAAGATAGTACAGTTAAAATGTCAAATAGAATTAAGGCTATCTGAATGAGAAATATTTTCAATTGTAATTTTTCGTTTCCCAAAAGAGACATGAAAGTATAATTTCCTGTATGCATGAAATGTTTTGTATTAGCTCTTGAAAAGAATAGTCTCAGGAACTATTTAAAAGTATGAAGGATTCATACTACTGATTTTGGACCAGTTTTGTAATCTTTCAGGGCCTCAGTTTCCTCATCTCCAAAGTGAGAATTATGAGCCAAATGTCCTCTCACTAAACTGTTAACCAAAAGTTTTACAAGTCTAGAAAATAATCCACTTTTTAAATAAGAAAAAAATGCAGTGGGATTTATCAATTTAATGGGATTGAAGAATATTACAGTATTAAATTGATTGACATTCAAAGCTGAAATTGTATTAAAAGTGTTTTAGAGAAAAATGCTTAAAAATAAAAAACCAACTCAGTAAATTTAATTTTTGCCCACATATACTTGGAGAAGTTCTGTTTTTGTCTCCTGCAGAAACTATGCATTTCTCAGAAAGGGTGTGACTCAGAAGCAAGGAGGTGTTAAAAGGGATACAACCTGTCTAGAGTCCACTGTAATTATTCTGTGAAAGTTTTCGATAGCAATATATCCATTCAGGATGGAGACTAGAAATGAGAAAGAAAAGTGAATTAACATTTTATCTGAAAAACACATATAAGCATACATACACACACACATATACAAGCTAGATGTGATTTTAGTAATGTCAATGGGTCTAAAGCAAACAGTTTTCTCTTACTTATATCGACTGGCATTTTACAGATACGGAAACAAAGGCAGATAAAGAAAAGGCTTGCTGATAGATAGTTTCCAGGACTTAGACTCAGAGGTTGACACTTGCTAGTGCTTTCCAGAAAAAAAATACCAGTCCTCCCACATAGACATGTTCAGTCTCATTTCTTTGTACCACTGCATGACAAGAGCAAAAGGTATAAGAAAAATTAATTGTAGTGCCCAATGATAGGACTTGTCCTATGCATATGACTTGAGCTATTATACATGCTATCATATATGCAATATTATAATTATATGTAACACTCTCAGACACACCAAAAATGAATAAATAGTTATGAAATTAACAACTTGAGGGAATAAAACTCTGAATATGTTATTATTTATTATTTTCAATGAAGAAAGGAGAACATTCAATTATCTTGACACTGACTTTTGATTAATTGCATTTTTACCAATCCCCATAAGAAAAAATGAAATTTTTCTTATAGTAAAGATGTCAGTGATTGTTTTCCTAACTGATGCAATGGTGTCCAAATTCTTACAGTCCTGACACCCTCTCTGAATACAACACAATGTATCATTTTTCAATTTGACTCAAATAGGAATCCTTCAATGTTATTTTTTTGCTTTGGAATGTGCTAAATCGAGGTGAAACTTTTTTATTTCCTAATCTATATTGAACTCACATTTAAAAGAGTAAAGATTAATATTAAACTTTCTGATTGAAATGCAGTTTAGCCTTTGTGTCATGTTTTGAAACATACTAAAGTCTTCAGGTATTTTATTTTAAAAATAAAATTAAATTAAAAAAATAAATTCAGCATAAAGTCTTCAGGTAGAACTGATATAACTACATATTTTTATTCAGCCTAATAATTTTAAAAAGTAAAAATAGTCTTTTTTAGTGCATTTCAAGAAAATTCTAAAATCATCAGTGACAAGGTTAACATTTCAGGGCATTTAATCTATCTTTTGAATATGCATTGTCAGACAAGCCCTAGATACCACCAAAATATGTTTCCCCAACAGTAAATCATCATCATGATTGCCGTTATTGATCTGTAGAGTCAGTAACTGAATCTATCCATGGGATTCAACATCATCTATCTTGATATTATATAGCCCCATCCTGCTGCCTAAACCCATTAAACTGTCATCTGTGGGTTTACATCATTTTTATTTGAGGGGCCTAGTGAAACTTTGCACTTTACTTGTTTTCTAAAACACTTCTAAGACCAAACTATCTCATCAGGAAAATTTCATTGTTTCCTGTTAATATCTGTTACCAAGATTGGAGGTCTTAATAACTTTTAGTGGGAGTATAACTATTATCACTGAACATAGCATGGCATATGTATTGTGCATGCTTATTATCATGTCTACACATCTATGCATGAGTATATATATGTATAGGCTTCCCAGGTGGCTCAGTCACAAAGAATCAACCTGCCAATGCAGGAGACATGGGTTGGACCCTGGGTCCTGAAGACCCTCTGGAGAAGGAAATGGCAACCCTCTCCAGTACTCTGAGTACAAAAGCATTCACACACACACACACACACAAGGTATGTTGTTGTTGTGTTAGTCATGAAGTCATGTCTGACTCTTTGCCACTACATGGACTACTATAGCCCACCATTCTCCTCTGTTCATGGGATTATCCAGGCAAGAATACTGGAATGGGTTGCCATTTCCTTCTCTAGGGGATCTTCCTGACCCAGGGATCAAACCTGCCTCTCCTGCAAGTTTCTCCTGTACTGCAGACAGATTCTTTACCACTGAGCCACACCAATATGATGATAATTTACAGTTATTGGAACATGGGAAATATTATGTAACAATATATGTCTTGGGGCACACAGAGAATCAGTTAAGACTTAGTGAATACTATTTTACTACTGTTACCTAGCTCTCGAAAATAATTGAATAGTAATTAAAGAAAAGATATTACATATATAAATCACGCAGTTAATACTTTTTCCTAGAGTTAAACGGAAGATATTTGGAGTATGAAATCAGGAGTTTTCCCTACCTTCATTTCCAAAAACTTTCAGGGATTCATTAATGTATTTCAATGTGCACCTGGATATCTTACATTCAGGAGACCCCTGTTCGATTCCTGGATCGGGAAGATACCCTAGAGAAGGAAAGGGCAACCAATTCCCGTTTTCTTGTTTGAAGAATCCCATGGACAGAGGAGTCTGGCAGGCTACAGTCCATGGGGTCACAACAGTTGGCCATGACTTAGTGACTAAACAACCAATGGATATCTTGACAATGCATGTGGAAGATTTTATCTATGTGCATCTGTGCTAATTGGTGGGGAAAAGATCAATAGTTTTCAAGATCTCCGGAGATGTCATGATCTATAAATTATTAACAGATAACAGGATAACCAGTAAACATTTTTTAATTTAAAAGATAATTAGGAAAATCAATTTGCTGAAAATTAAAGTGTGACATACTTTACTTAGTTTACACTCAGAATTTTGAAAGTAAGCATTGGCTATTAGTTCAATATCAAAATGAAACCCTAAACACTGCACATCCGTAGCCTAAAGCTCATTGCATGAAATGTGCCCGAAGTATTCAGTGTAAAGCAAGTACATATTGCATGTAAAGAAGAAATGAACTCGTATAATTATGTCACCTATCTTTCTGTCTTTCTACCTATTTATCTAAAAGTTAATATAATATACATCCTTTTGCTATGAGTAACTTTGTTATGGTTTTGCCTATATTTTCTCCATTCTGTGATTGTGAATTACTTTTTATACTTATAAAATTATAAAAAATTACTGCTTCAATATAATGTTTTTGTCAATTATATTTCATAGGTGATAAAGCTGAATTTTTAAATCATAGTAGTTATGTGCAATTGAACACACTCTATAACAGCTACTCTAATTGTGAGGTAAGAAAATAAACTACAGTTAACTGCAAATAATTACTCCCATTTTTGTTCAATATTTTTCCCACATCAATGCCTCTGGAAACAATTTGAAAGACAGATAAATAATTTCCTTTAATTTGATAGAATTGGCAACATTCAGTCATAGGGAAAACAAATTCTTTCTTTCTTACTGTCACAAAGCTTCATTGTTGTTTTTCAAGTCCCTGAGCACCAAAGAGTGAAGTTTTAGGTAATCTTTTTCTTTAAACTTTATTTTAGAAAATATAATCTTTACACTATGGCAACATTTCCAGAAATTGTGAAAGCACTAACAAAAGCAAAACAATTTGTAAAGTTTAAAAATAAAATAAAATTAAAATACAAAATAAATAAATAAATAAAAATTAAAAAGTAAAGACATTTAAATATATACACACTGCATCTTCTCTTAAGAAAATTCATGTGGTATATGGGGCTTACCATATATTTAAAAATGTATTAGACAATCATATTTTGCACTGGATTCCTGGCATCAGAGAGGAAAAATGATGAATCCATTTTTTATGCCTGTCTTTAAGGAACTTACACTTTGGTTGATTACATAATGATAGTATAGTACAGTGAGTTCACTGCAGTGATGGATATATTCCCTAGGCTGTGTAAGATAAGCACATCAATTGGTGCTTTTCCTTATAGGACTAGGGGGATGCTAGGAATATTTTCCAGAAAGGAGTGACAGCAACATGACAATGCTGGTAGTTGTGTACCGTTCTGTAAAATCACAGTCACATTGTCCCAAATGACTGAATTTAACAGTTGGTAAATATATCACACAGTGTATATCATATGGCATATATCAGTTGGCAGAGTACATTGTATACACTGGGTTCTTTATGAATAGTTGATAGTAAATGTAGTTAAGATATATACTTATCCACAATTTTATTATTTTTCACCCTAGTGAGGCCTAATTTGTTTTGTTTTGGTTTTTAAACTGGGTTACATTTAAGCATGTTTTGAGGACAGAAATCAAACATTAATAAAATATATCCATCTCAGTATTTTTCAGATTTCTAAGATACTGGGCATTGAAACAGTTTCAGCCATGATGAAATTTGCAGCTATAGGCCCTGTCTCAGTCTCTTTGTATCTCTTGCAACCTCATTCTTTCTCATTATTCACTTTTAAATGTATATGTGTGTGTGTGTGTGTGTGTGTGTGTGTGTGTGTATAATGTATTATAAATATGTATATATTAACCAAAAACATTTACTGAACATATAAATGGTGGGCACATTCTTCACATCAGAGATTTCAAGAGGAATAAGACTGGCCCTAAAGCTGTGGACCCAGAAAAGTTCATTCAGTGTGATAGATGTCAGGAATATGTTGAGATGAACAGGTACTTTTTCTGGGCCTTAAATTTTCAAAATTTTATCCTAACTACCACTCTAAAATTACTGAGTTTCTTAGTTAAAAAACAAAACAAAACAAAAACAAACAAACAAACAAAAAAAACAAAGGAGTAACATGTGAAAGGCTCAAGGTGTCACCCAACCTGGGACACAGTTGACAGGGAGAGATGGTGAGGATGAGTGAATGGGAATTTGGAGTGGGAAAAAAAGACCAGAAAGATTTTATGTCAGGTTAAGGAATTCAAGACACTATTATACAGGCAAAAGGAAATAAGCAGAAGGTGTGTGCACAGCTTTGTTTCACAAACCTCGGTTCAGCATAAGTGTGGGATTCAGCACACAAGAGACCAGTGACAACAATAGCGAATTTTGCTAGAGCTAAGGAGAGAGATCTAGCTGCCTGGAATCAAAGTTTCCAATTTCCCAAAGTAAAAATAAGAGAAGGCTTGGGTATCCTCATTCAGTTGTATGTCTATAGTGGGTCAGTGAGAACAGCCTGCTTTGCTTCTGTTTTTTTGGGTATAGTTGCTTTACAATGTTGTGTTCATCTCTGCTGTACAATGAAGTGAGTCAGTTGTATGTATACATATATCCCCTCCATCTTGGACCTCCCCTCACTCATCTAGGTCACCAGAAAGCACCAAACTGAACTCCCTGAGCTGTAATAGCAGGTTCCCACTATTTGTTTTACATGTGGCAATGCATATGCATCAGTCCCAATCTCCCAATTCATTCCTACCCCTGCCTATGTCCACGTATGTCTCTATGTCTGTGTCTCTATTCCTGCCCTACAAATGCCTTCATCTGTGCCATTTTTCTAGATTCCACATACATGCATTAATATATGATGTTTTTCTCTTTCTGGAGAATAGTGTACTTTGTGTAAAGGCGACAAAGATGTGTGTACTTTGCAGACAAATGGAAAGTATAAATACACTAACTGAAAGTTGGTTGGCTTTGTTTCATCATTGTGATTTAATGAACAATGCTAAATAAGCCTTCCCTAAATGCTAAATAAGGCTTCCCTGGTGGCTTAGATGGTAAAGCATTTGCCTGCATTATAGGAGACCCAGGTTTGATCCCTGGGTCAGGAAGATGCCCTGTAGAAGGGAATGGCTAAGGAAATGGCAACCCACTCCAGTGTTATTGCCTGGAGAATCCATGGACGGCAGAGCCTCATAGGCTGCAGTCCATGGGGTCGCTAGGAGTCAGACACGACTACTGAGCGACTTCACTTTCACTTTTCACTTGCATGCATTGGAGAAGGAAATGGCAACCCACTCCAGTGTTCTTGACTGGAGAATCGCAGGGACGGGGTTGCCTGGTGGGCTGCCGTCTATGGGGTCACACAGAGTTGGACACGACTGAAGTGACTTAGCAGCAGCAGCAAAGTATTCTTGCCTGGAGAATTCCATGGACAGAGGATACTGGTGGGCTACAGTCCATGGGTTTGCAAAGAGTTGGGCATGATTAAACAACTAACAGACTCCCAACTCAATATATCTGTAAGCTTCAACTTATTGCATTTATATTATTTATCCTTTATCAAACATTAATACAAAGAATTTATATGTGAAAATTAATATGGAGAATTTCTAGCCACAGAGACATACTCCAATGCTTAGCTATGCAAGTTCAACTTGAAAGTAAGGTCATAAGGATTCACATTTATTTTACCTTCTTTCAGTGCATCTTTTTTGGCTCCAACCTCAAAAGTATTATATAATTCTTTTTGCAAGAGCCATATGCAATTTTTCTTTTATCAGCTATCATTCCCCCCTATGTGAAGCTTTAATGAGGTTAATCAGAAGCAAAATATATTCACAAACAGCCAAAATTAGCTTTGAAAAGTGTGCAGTGAAATGCTAAGCTTTGAAATCATCCTTTGAAACTCTGTGCATGGAAATTGCAGAGTAGGCCATTCATTATGAAACCACAAAACTAAAGAAATGGAACCTTCCAAAGAAAAGTAGATTCAAATTTCAAAAGAGAATTCTTGGAGAACTGACAAAAGACGCTCATCTTATGTTGCCAAAGACTTCAAAAGAGAAATGTTTTATTTCCTTGATTGTTTCCATCAAGAATTAGATACTCATTCTGAATTAATGAATCAATAATGTCAACCTTTACTACCATTTAGCCATTTTAAGTGCTTTTTGTAGAAGAAAAATAGCTTCAGAAGTTTTAATAAATATAATTGAACTGATGATATATTTTTTTAATCTAAATTTATTTATTATTTTTGTATGTTAATATATTTCATGGAAAATTTGTGAGAAAACACAAAATAATACTATAATAGATTTCTTAGATTGTTATGAATCTTCACATATCTTATATTTAAGACTTTTCTTAACCATTTGTACATGCTAATTCATGTAAAATAATAATTTGAAAATTAAAATGCTTTTCAAAATGAATAATAAAGATGCTTGACCAATAAGGAGAGAAAATAGATTGACAAATCTGCTGTAACAGCTAATGAATATGACAAAGAACAACTTTAAAGAAGTCACTGACAAATTTGTATAAATTCAGCCTCAAAAACAAAAACTATAATGTTATTTATTAATGCAAAAGATTGATATAAAAGCATTTTTTCTTTTTTCTAAAAATTATACTGAATGCAATTCAAAGTAGTAAAAATCCATTATTTTTTCTTTCTATATATATTTTTTCTGTGATAATTTCATACATATGAAGTTTGACAAAATTCTATCCATCATTTTTCAGGCCATATTTGACACTTGTTTTATCTTATTATTATTCCTGAAAATAATTGGGTCATGTAGATAAGGGAGAAGTTAAAAAATGATTCACTCTGACTATCAAATAAGCCAGGCACACACTGCCTTCATTAGACCTCCAAAGATCTCATTTTAAGTCTAACCTTGTGTCAACCTCTGGGAAAATTTAAATAAATTCTATGAAGAATTCATTGTATAAATCAAATACTAAGTATACTAAGGAGTTTTTTTAGATGTGGTAATGGCATTGAGATCATTTAAGAAAATGGTCATACTATTTATTGTAAAACAATGAGTGAAAAGCTATCAAGGACTGAAATTTGCTTAAAAATACTTTGTCATTGATAAAGAGAAAAGAAAAGGGAGGAAGTAGGGAGAAATTTTAAAAAGATGAAAGTTTAGAAAAATGTTAATTATTTTCAACCTGAATGATATTTGTTTATTATTCTAGTCTCTCTGCCTATAAAATTAATGTTATTTTTCATAACAAAAATAGTCAAAGAAAGGGTTTGTCTTGATATATGAACTTGGATTGACACATTAAGTCACTATATTTTCTGAGAGAAGCTGACCTCCAATATGATTGAGTAAAAGAAAAACTTTTAACTTTCTGGTACTTGTTTCAAGGACAAGAAGTAGTAGAAGCATTCATCGCTCAGCCAGTCATCTTTGGAACCTATGGACTGTAGCCCACCAGGCTCCTCTGTCTATGAAATTCTTCAGGCAAGAATACAGGAGTGGGTTGTGATTTCTTGTTCCAGGGGATTCTCTCAACTCAGGGATGGAACCCGTGTCTCCTGCATCTCTTGTATTGGCAGGCAGATTCTTTACTCTTGAGACACCAAGTAAGTTCTTTTGCTTATATTACTCTTATATAAAAGAGATATTAACAAAAATGAATCTACACTCCAAATAGTGATAATCTATAAAGGGAAGGGAGATTCTAGAATGTCATGCATCTGTAGACTCTATGTCTGAAATTATTTATTAGAATCTCTGGAGAATATCCATGAATAAACTGCAGGTTGCTATTGCATTCCTGAAATTAAAAATGCAACCCACTTTCCAGAGAGAGGAATTTTGACTCAAAAGATCAAAAATCACGACTAGTGTCCAGGTGTATCCTTCTTCAAATGAGGCATTTGAAATTCAGACCAATGAAATGTCTTATAAAAATCATAGAGGTAATTAATTATAAAATTAACACCAGAACAAATTTCCCTCGTCTACAGTCCAGAAGTCATGTATGAATATGAGAGTTGGACATTAAAGAAAGCTGAGCAATGAAAAATTAATGCTTTTGAACTGTGGTGTTGGAGAAGACTCTTGAGAGTCTCTCAGACAGCAAGGAGATCCAACCAGTCCATTCTGAAGGAAATCAGTCCTCAATATTCATTGGAAGGAATGATGCTGAAGCTGAAACTCCAATACTTTGGCCACCTAATGCAAAGAACTAACTCATTAGAAAAGACACTGATGCTGGGAAAGATTGAAGGCAGGAGGCGAAGGGGACGACAGGGGATGAGATAGCTGGATGGCATTATCAACTTAATGGACATGAGTTTGAGTAAACTCCAGGAGTTGGTGATGGATAGGGAGGCCTGGAGTACTGCAGTCCATGGGGTCGCAAAGAGTTGGACACAACTGAGCAACTGAACTGAACTGATAGCCCTTTATTCTTTTCCATGTATTATTTTTTAATATCTTTACTATTCTTGAAGATTTCTAGAAACAGGAAAAAACTTTAATGATTGAGTTATACAGAGAGGTAGGGAATGCTGCATCCTTTTCAAAAGCTTTTAAAGCTGTGATTTTCTGTTGCTTCCATTGTAAAGATGTTTGGAAACCATTCTAATAAGCATAACCTTTTATGTGTTTGAGTATAGTTATTAAATCTGTCTAGGCCTTTCAGGCAAGATAGTGCAAATTCTTCTACTCTTTCTGTACATACCATATTTTCTGTCATTCTTGTAATATTTGCTCTCTGAAAACTACAAGTCTTTTCCATGCATTTTTATGTTAGATAACCACAAATAGAAGATATAGTAAAAAAGAATAGTAAAATATGCAATTCATGAAACATTTTCTATTACTTATTCTCTACCTCTGTAAATATTCCACTTCTGCAATTCTTTGATCTCTCTAAATTTGAGAAACAAAAAAAGTATTCATATAACTGAATGTAATACTTCACATAACACAAGTTTTTGAGATTTTTATGACATTTTGTAGCACTGTGATGTAAAGAGAATAGTCAATAGATTATTTTTAAACTGCTTTGAAATCCTCTTTCCAACAATTAAATGTGTAACATTATATTATTTTGAAAAATAAGAAAAGACCCTTTTGCTCATTGGAAAAGACCTTGATGCTGGAAAAGATTGAAGGCAGCAGGAGAAGGGGATGACAGAGGTAGAGATGGTTGGATGGCATCACTAACTCGATGGACATGGGTTTGAGTAAGCTCCGGGAGTTGGTGATGGACTGGGGAGCCTGGTGTGCTGTGGTCCATGGGGTCACAAAGAGTTGGACAAGACTGAGCGACTGAACTGACTGATACTGATCTTATTTTAGCTTTGTAGGTCAACAGATTATTCTTAAAATTGATGTACTAATACAGAGGTTGGAGATTTTTTTTAAAGCCAAATATAGACTTTTGGATCGCAGCCATTCTGACTGGTGTGAAATGGTACCTCATAGTGGTCTTGATTTGCATTTCTCTGATAATGAGTGATGTTGAGCATCTTTTCATGTGTTTGTTAGCCATCTGTATGTCTTCTTTGGAGAAATGTCTATTTAGTTCTTTGGCCCATTTTTTGATTGGGTCATTTATTTTTCTGGAGTTGAGCTGTAGGTGTTGCTTGTATATTTTTGAGATTAGTTGTTTGTCAGTTGCTTCATTTGCTATTATTTTCTCCCATTCTGAAGGCTGTCTTTTCACCTTGCTGATAGTTTCCTTTGATGTGCAGAAGCTTTTAAGGTTAATTAGGTCCCATTTGTTTATTTTTGCTTTTATTTCCAATATTCTGGGAGGTGGGTCATAGAGGATCCTGCTGTGATGTATGTCAGAGAGTGTTTTGCCTATGTTCTCCTCAAGGAGTTTTATAGTTTCTGGTCTTATGTTTAGATCCTTAATCCATTTTGAGTTTATTTTTGTGTATCACTCATTATCAGAGAAATGCAAATCAAGACCACTATGAGGTACCATTTCACACCAGTCAGAATGTCTGCGATCCAAAAGTCTACAAATAATAAATGTTGGAGAGGGTGGGGAGGAAAGGGAACCCTCTTACACTGTTGGTGGGAATGCAAACTAGTACAGCCACTATGGAGAACAGTGTGGAGATTCCTTAAAAAACTGGAAATAGAACTGCCTTATGATCCAGCAGTCCCACTGCTGGGCATACACACTGAGGAAACCAGAAGGGAAAGAGACACATGTACCCCATTGTTCATCGCAGCACTGTTTATAATAGCCAGGACATGGAAGAAACCTAGATGCCTATCAGCAGATGAATGGATAAGAAAGCAGTGGTACATATACACAATGGAGTATTACTCAGCCATTAAAAAGAATACATTTGAATCAGTTCTAATGAGGTGGATGAAACTGGAGCCTATTATACAGAGTGAAGTAAGCCAGAAGGAAAAACACCAATACAGTATACTAACGCATATATATGGAATTTAGAAAGATGATAACAATAACCCTGTGTACGAGACAGCAAAAGTGACGCTGATGTATGGAACAGTCTTATGGACTCTGTGGGAGAGGGAGAGGGTGGGAAGATTTGGGAGAATGGCATTGAAACATGTAAAATATCATGTATGAAACAAGATGCCAGTCCAGGTTCAATGCACGATACTGGATGCTTGGGGCTAGTGCACTGGGACGACCCAGAGGGATGGTATGCGGAGGGAGGAGGGTGGAGGGTTCAGGATGGGGAGCACATGTATACCTGTGATGGATTCATTTTGATATTTGGCAAAACTAATACAATTATGTAAAGTTTAAAAATAAAATAAAAATTTTAAAAAAAGCCAAATGTATTAATAAATTAGACATAATGGATTTAAATTTCCTTGAAAACTATACCTCTTCATTAAAACTTATTTAGCTATAATACTCCTGGTTCACAGGGAATCCTTGATGACCAAAAGGTAAAATAAATAGAGTCAAAGTTCCTATCATGTAATTAAAGGTTGATAGTTCACTGTTTTATCCTCTCATTTTATCTTCTCACTTCATTACTAATACAATATTGTAAAGTAATTAGCCTCCAATCAAAATTAAAAAAAAAAATTCCAGAGAATTTATTTTAAAAAGGAGTTATTGGGAGAGTACCTATTTATAGGAGGACTGTATTTGAACTCTATCTTTTTCCTAAGTAAAGAGTTTGTTTTCTACAATACTGTAATATGTTAAAGGTATAAAATGTGTTTTTTCTTGGGGTGTATGTGTGTATGTGGTTGATGGTGGTGATACTATATATACACACTGAACCTTAACATACAGGAATGATAATATTGGTTCCTTCTAAAAAAATATTTTTAGTTCTATTATCCTATTTCCTTTGCCTAATAATTTATCTCTAAGGAATAAGCTTTTTAAAAGTTTGGAAAATATTAGTTGTTTGTCAGTTGCTTCATTTGCTATTATTTTCTCCCATTCTGAAGGCTGCCTTTTCACCTTGCTAATAGTTTCCTTTGATGTGCAGAAGCTTTTAAGTTTAATTAGGTCCCATTTGTTTATTTTTGCTTTTATTTCCAAAATTCTGGGAGGTGGGTCATAGAGGATCCTGCTGTGATATATGTCAGAGAGTGTTTTGCCTATGTTCTCCTCTAGGAGTTTTATAGTTTCTGGTCTTATGTTTAGATCTTTAATCCATTTTGAGTTTATTTTTGTGTATGGTGTTAGAAAGTGTTCTAGTTTCATTCTTTTACAAGTGGTTGACCAGTTTTCCCAGCACCACTTGTTAAAGAGATTGTCTTTAATCCACTGTATATTCTTGCCTCCTTTGTCAAAGATAAGGTGTCCATATGTGCGTGGATTTATCTCTGGGCTTTTTATTTTGTTCCATTGATCTATATTTCTGTCTTTGTGCCAGTACCATACTGTCTTGATAACTGTGGCTTTGTAGTAGAGCCTGAAGTCAGGTAGGTTGATTCCTCCAGTTCCGTTCTTTTCTCTCAAGATCGCTTTGGCTATTCGAGGTTTTTTGTATTTCTCAAAAATATACAAGCAACTCCTACAGCTCAACTCCAGAAAAATAAATGACCCAATCAAAAAATGGGCCAAAGAACTAAATAGACATTTCTCCAAAGAAGACATACAAATGGCTAACAAACACTTGAAAAGATGCTCAACATCACTCATTATCAGAGAAATGGAAATCAAAACCACTATAAGGTACCATTTCACACTAGTCAGAATGGCTGCAATCCAAAAGTCTACAAGCAATAAATTCTGGAGAGGCTGTGGAGAAAAGGGAACCCTCTTACACTGTTGGTGGGAATGCAAACTAGTACAGCCACTATGGAGAACAGTGTGGAGATTCCTTAAAAAACTGGAAATAGAACTGCCTTATGATCTAGCAATCCCACTGCTGGGCATACACACTGAGGAAACCAGAAGGGAAAGAAACACGTGTACGCCAATGTTCATCGCAGCACTGTTTATAATAGCCAGGACATGGAAGCAACCTAGATGTCCATCAGCGGATGAATGGATAAGAAAGCAGTGGTACATATACACAATGGAGTATTACTCAGCCATTAAAAAGAATACATTTGAATCAGTTCTAATGAGGTGGATGAAACTAGAGCCTATTATACAGAGTGAAGTAAGCCAGAAAGAAAAACACCAATACAGTATATTAACGCATATATATGGAATTTAGAAAGATGGTAACAATAACCCTGTATACAAGACAGCAGAAGAGACACTGATGTACAGAACAGTCTTATGGACTCTGTTGCAGAGGGAGAGGGGGGGAAGATTTGGGAGAATGGCATTGAAACATGTGTAATATCATGTACGAAATGAGTTGCCAGTCCAGGTTCGATGCACGATACTGGATGCTTGGGGCTAGTGCACTGGGACGACCCAGAGGGATGGTATGGGGAAGGAGGAGGAAGGAGGGTTCAGGATGGGGAACACATGTATACCTGTCGCGGATTCATTTTGATATTTGGCAAAACTAATACAATTTGTGAAGTTTAAATATAAAATAAAATTAAAAAAAATAAAAATAAAAGTTTGGAAAAGAGAAAGCAAAATGGTTTTCCATGCTTTCACTATTGTGAAAGTCTTCTCCCCAATCCTGAGGAATACAGGATGATAAAGAACTAGAACACTATGATTCCATCAATGCTTTATTACAATAACATATTCACATGTTCCGGAATCTCATTAACTTGCAACTCTGTGCTTATTTTATTTATGTATTTGCTTGTTTTCACAGGTTAATTTAAAATATGTTTACTAGTAAATTATGAAGAATCCCAATAAATAATTTAAATTACTGCTATGGAAATAGATATATTTGTAGTCTGAAATATGAATATTGCATCTTTTTGCAGGAAATGAGAATACTATCTTTTCTGGATAAAGAATAGCAGTCATGTAAGTTAATGTCTGAATTACAGTGTGATATAGCACAAAGTAGCATAATATGTCACAATAACAACACTGGGGACAATGTGCCACTGTGCTGTAAACTTTGAATTGTTTTATTGAGAGCTTGGCACTGCAAGCATGAGTACCTATATTATAATTTAACATGACCAATGTTCTTGCAGGCATTTTAACAATGAAAATTCTTATTGTTAGTCAAATCTCGGCTTATGCAAGGCACATAAATATAACAACAAAGACATATTACTTCATCTTTTAGGGGCCAATATATTGAATACAAAATTTCCCAATACAAGTAACTTCTGTATTTGTTAACCCAAGGAGATATAAATATTTGTTAGTATTGAATTTAGTGGATACTCTTTTACATGTGATTTTTCATTGTTGTGTAAGTATACTGATTTTAAGATATTTAACACTTCATGCTTATATACATATATATATATGTGTGTGTGTGTGTGTGTGTATATGTATAATTCCATGGACTGTGTAGTCCATGGGTTCCAAAAGAGTCAGACACAACTGAGTGACTTTCAGTTTCACACACACACACACACACACACACACACATATATATATATATATATATATATATATATATATATATATACTGTAAGGTCTGATGCTGTAGATGAAGCTCAATACTTTGGCCACTTGATGCATAGAACCAACTCATTGGAAAAGACTCTGATACTGAGAAAGATTAAAGGCAAAAGGAAAAGGGAGTAGAAGAGGATGAGATGGTTAAATAGCATCACTGACTCAATGGACACAAATTTGAGCAAATTCCAGGAGACAGTTGAGGACAGAGGAGCCTGGTGTGCTGCATCATAAAGAGTCAGACATGACTTGGTGCTTGAAAAACAACTATATATATATATAAGCACATATATATACATATATATGTATATGCATACATATACTCAAAGGGAGAGAGAGGGAAAATATATATGTATTTTATTGAAATAATTCAGAATTAATAATGAAAACATATTATTTCTTGGCTCTTGGAGGCATGCATTTATGAGTTTAAAATTACTAGTACCTAGCATGTGGCTGATACTCAGTAGAAACTTACTTTAAAAATAAAGAAAAACAAAAGCTACCTCTTTCATTAATTTCAAGTTTATAAATTTACTTTCTATAATCTTCAAAAACAGTACTTTTATTTACTGTCAACCTACAAATTGCCAGTGCAAGTCAAAACTACCCCCTTATCTTCAAAGTGAAAATAATTCCTTATTATTGGACAGTCTAATTCACATGACATCTCTAAGCAAATATCTCACAAATTTTAAATGATACCTTATTATTCTTTCACTTGCCAATCTAGTCATAAACATGTATTGTGTACATATATCAGTCTAAGTATTAGACTCTTCATGGGTCTTATACTCTAATGAAAAATACTATATGCAAAAGAATATAGAAATAATAATTTCAAAAATTGCTATGTGCTTTGAAAAATCACAGCAGAATTACTGGTCAATTAGCAAGAGGAAAATCTACTTGTGTAGGATGTTAAAAGAATTACTCAGATGGGAGGAGGTCCTGATATCTTATTGATAAACTATGAAAATCTGGGGCAAAAGTCATCCAGGTAATGAAACAACAGGTTAATGCCTTGAGACTGGAAATAAGTTCAACTCAGCAAAGGAAAATAAATTCAACATCTACGTTTATATTGCAGAAATAATTTCCTATTTCTATCTTTGCCACCCTATATTCAGTTCTCCAAACAGCAGTGTTTGTTTAAAAATTTCATCATATGCTCCACTTGTCTAGATAAAGAACTCCAGTAGCTTCTTTTCAAATGCAAAATAAATTGTATTCCAAATGACTTAACTTGCCTGCATAGCCTTGTCAGTCTGAATTCTGGTTATCTGCCTGACATCACCCATCAGTCCTCTCACTCAGCTACAAGGTCCAACCATACTGACTTGATGGTGAAGGGTAGTAGGTTAACACATACATCAAAGTACTGATTTGCAAGTAGATGTTTTTGACCGCTAAGATATGCTAGTGAAGGTGAAGAAATGGTTAGATTTGAGATCATTTTATCTGCTACTCTGTAGAGTTATTGTAATAGAGAAAGAAAAATCAAGGACGTGCCCAAGAATTTTGGTCTGAAAAACTTAATAAGAGGCTGCTGCTGCTAAGTCGCTTCAGTCATGTCTGACTCTGTGCGACCCCATAGATGGCAGGCCACCAGGCACCCCGTCCCTGGGATTCTCCAGGCAAGAACACTGGAGTGGGTTGCCATTTAAATGTAACCAAATGCAACATGGCAAAGTTGAATCTATTATTGGCTCCCAATCTGAAACTTTTTGTCCATTACATGGAAAGTAATTCATTTGGGGTCTTTATGGTCTCTTATTATGTACATTTTCATAATGCATCAATAATTAGATTCAGTTGATTAGAACTCTTGATATTTTTTGTGTTTGCTTTCCCTACCCAAATCAGGTATTACCTAAGTTAATATTAATAGCTATGTACACATTGGCCTTATAGCTTTTAATCTTCCTCCTCTTGAAATTATATTTGTAAAACTCAAGTTCAGTCATGCCATGTCCTACACTAAGTCTTTTGTAACTTGTTAAAATCACCTTCAATATCAAACCTAAACTTCATATTGGGATATACATGGACCTTCATCTTAATATTTTGGCTTTAACACCTAACCTCTATTTTATTACGTCTCTTCTAGGACTCCTGCTTCAGTTAGTCTAAATGAGTTGTGGATCTTTAAATCTGAACGTTTCAATTTTTTTTCTATGCTAATTTTTTTCCTGTAATATCCTCTTCCATCATTGGAAACCTATTCATCTTTGAAGGTTTTATTCATTTTGAGGGTGTTGTCATAATGAGATTCATCTTCTCCTCATTTATAGCTCACAGTCTCCTTTGTGAACCCATTTGCCATAGGCGATTCTTATTTCTCTTTAGCTTTTTGATATCAAGTGATTTTGGTTAATGGCGATGGTGATGAATATTATAACAATGTAGAAGGTACAGAAGGATAGAAGGTACAGAAGGAAGAAGCAGTTTTCATGGAGATTTAAATAGATGATTCAGAAAGAGCCAGTCTTCACGGAGATTAGCTCTATAGCAATTTCTGGCTTCAAGGTCCTGTGACAAACTTAACAACATGAATTTTTTTCTACTTATTCTCCTTTGCTCTGTATGACCCATTCACATTCTTAAACTCTCTTACTATCTTTCAAAAGAAGAAGGGGACAACAAAGGAGAAGATGGTTGAGTGGCATTACTGACTCAATGGACATAAGTTTGAGTAAACTCCAGGAGATAGTGAAGGACAGGAAAGCCTGGAGTTGTGCAGCCCAAGGGGTCACAAAGAGTTGGACACTGCTTAATGACTGAGCAACAACAACAATCTTTCAATTTGCTCAAAATTTCTCTTTCTTTTCTTGGTAAAGCCCCTATAAATTTAATATGCATATAACTCAATATGTTCTGCTCCAGTTTCAATGCTTTTTGTGTAACCAGAAAATCATGTTTTTAGTTCAAATTTTAGAAAGCTAATCTGAATAATCCAGCTCATTTTGGTATGAACCATATCACAAAAGCTATACCGGTCTCAAAGAAACTTCTGTATTTCTTGTTCTTCATTATTTCTTGTGGGTCTATAAGCACATTGAATAAACCAAAGCTGACTAAGTGAAACAGACTATGAATTTTTTTAAAATTCCATGATAAGGAAGAAGGGATCAAATGAACACCAATCTAAAATGTGTCATCCTCTAATTATTATACAAGTTTTTATTTACTTGACACACAGCATCATTTATAAAGATGCTTGCTAAATGTGATCTAACCATCTTACCCAATCACTAAAATCATTCTCATAACCACCTCACAGAAAGTCTGATCAGACATATGCTGCTGCTGCTGCTAAATCGCTTCAGTCGTGTCCGACTCTGTGCGACCCCATAGACGGCAGCCCACCGGGCTCCCCCATCCCTGGGATTCTCCAGGCAAGAACACTGGAGTGGGTTGCCATTTCCTTCTCCAATGCATGAAAGTGAAAGTGAAAGTGAAGTTGCTCAGTTGTATCAGACTCTTAGCGACCCCATGGACTGCAGACTACCAGGCTCCTCCCTCCATGGAATTTGCCAGGCAAGAGTACTGGAGTGGGGTGCCATTGCCTTCTCCTGATCAGATATATAACATGTTATAAATCCAGAGGTAAGAGAGAAAAAAAAAATCCTCTTTAAAACTATTTTCCGGTTTTAAAATCTAGGACTTCCAAGCTGTGTTCATTAATTTCCGAGTTCACTCATAATCCCATTGTGATGCTATTTCCTGTGAATCAAGTGGAATAGTTAATACAACTACAAATGCCAAAGCTTAAGTATAATATTGGGATAAAGGCAGAAAAACTGCAATAGCATGTCCCATATCTAACCAGAATTAAAAAAAAATGATCAAGGGTAACACAATGTATTAGTCACTGGTTACATGCACTGCTTCATAAAACATCACAAAGCTTTGTGGACTAAAAGAACAAAAGTCATTTATTTTGTACATGTATTTGTAGTTTAGGAAGGGTTTGGAAAAGATTCAGCAGGAAGCTTGTCTTTAAGAGATTCAGCAGAAGGAATTCAACTAGAGCTGGGGGAATCTACTTTCAAAATGGTAAATTCACAAAAATAGCAATTTAGCACTAGCTGTCAGCTGGGATGGCATCTGTACTGCCAGCAAATGCTCATTCACAGAGCCCTTTCTTGGAGTCTCTCTGCTCTTTCAAGAGCAAGCATCACAGATGACCATGGTGGATGTACATGGTATGTTTATACAACAGGCTGAGATAATTGTAAAGAGTCATTCAGTTTCAAGGAGAGATAACAGATTCTATTAGTCACATTGTAGAAAAAAAAAACTGTGGAATGGAGATACTGCTATGCTCATCACTGGAAAACTCAATCCTAGCAATGGCTTTGACTATATACCTCACACGCCAAAAAACATTACTGAAATTTATGGCTCTCATTCTAAAGTAACCAATGATTTGTTAGTTGTTGCGGATATATCAATGACTTAATCAATTGATAAATAATATTTTACCTCATTTTTTCCCCTTATTTGTAGATGGTGTGCTTTCTACTCATACTCAGAAATGACATGGGGGGAAGAGGCTCAGTTTACCCCTCGTATGAATCACGCACATCAAGCGTGAAGCTTGGATTATTTGGTAATTCATCTTTTTCCCAAAGTAATGCCATTAAGATTATAGGAATTCCCTGGGAGTCCGGTGGTTAGGACTTGGTGCTATCACTGCCAAGGACCAGGTTCAATTCCTGGTTAGGGAACTAAAATCCTACAAGCTGCATGGTGCAGTCAAAATAATAATAATAAATAGATTATAACGTTTTTCTATCCTTGTTTACTTTAATAATGCTCTGGAAGTTGGTGATGAACAGGGAAGCCTGGCATGCTGCAGTCCATGGGATTGCAAAGAATCAGACATGACTGAGCAACTGAACTGAACTGAACTGATCCTTGTTTACTTGAAAAGTGGAATCAGAAAGGATTATTTTGCTTAACAGATTCCCAGGGAAACTAACCCCAAATCACCTGCACAGTCCTCAAAATATCCAACATACCTCAGAGAGTAATAAGAAATTGTTCTTTTCCAATGCAGAGAAATATGGCCCATAATACCTTTTCTAGCCTAATTCAATCTTACTACTTTCAAAAATTTCACCACTCAAAGCCTTAATCTTAGTTCAGATTTCTATGAAAGAAATTGTTCTTAGGAAGTATTATCTTTTGGCTTCCCAGGTGGTGCTAGTTGTAAAAAATCTATCTGCAATCTACCTATGCAAGAGATGTAGAGAGATGTGGGTTTGACCCCTGGGTCAAGAAGATCCTCTGGAGAAGGGCATGGCAAAGCACTCCAGTATTCTTTCCTGGAGAATTGCTTAGATAGAGGAGCCTGGTGTCTTTATAAGCCCATTTTGCATAGACTGTAAGTGGTGTAAACAGAATGCTTTGGTGATGCAGCAACTTCCTGATGGAGTCTCTGACCCTAAAGTAGAAAGTCTGGGTCATTTATAATGAAGCTTGACCAATGAGGCAGATGTAGCTGGAAGGATGCAAGGTGAGGATGAGGCAGAAGTAGACATCTTCCACTGCAAAGTATATGGATAGTAGGCATAAAGATTAACCTATCCAAAAAGACATAATGGAACTTGCATTTGAAGTATCTGGTTTATTATATTGCATCTCTTGCATTCACAGTACAGGTCTGACTCACACTCTATACACTATGGCTGACACACAGTAATATTTTAATGTTATATACGTTAATAAAATAACAGAAAAAAGGAATCAATAGGTTATATTCTTTATGATGGCCACGATGACACTAGGAGACTGTAAACAGAATTCATGTCAGCTCTTATTGACAATAATATGAAACCATGCTGTATACAGTGAAAAGTCAGACAATTTTCAGGCATTAAAGTCAGGCATTTTTCTATACAATGGAAAAGAAATGATCTATGAAGCAATTTGGTCTTATGTTTAGTTAATCAATTATTTAAATCTACCCTATTATACATGTTATCAGGAGATATGCATGCTGTAACCTGTCTACTAAGGGGAAATATTTCAAGCTTGATATCTAATTTCAAGCCAGGCACAATACTTTTATGTGCTTGCTTGTGAATGGATAACATGAATTCTCCTGTATAAACACTGAAAAGACTAAAGTAGGAAACCAGAAAATCAGTTACAGATTTTACAGATATTCTGTTTAACTCAGGTACTTTAAACATTTTTAAAGCTTATTGCCTGGCTATCTTAGTTATATATGAAGATGGAGGCACAGAAGAGTGCGAAAGACATAATAGAAGAAGCTGATGGAGAGAAAATGATCTGGAGAAGTTGGGAGTATTTATTTTATATAATTAGGACCTGAAAGGACAAATGAATAAGATTGGTATCCAAAGACATAAAATAATTATTTTCTGACAATATGATACACAAAATACCACTGTTATTTGACTTCACTGGTGGTTCAGATGGTAAAGCATCTGCCTACAATGCGAGAGACCCAGGTTCAGTCCCTGGGTCGGGAAGATCTCCTGGAGAAGGAAATGGCAACCCACTCCAGTATTCTTGCCTGGAAAATCCCATGGACGGAAGAGCCTGGTAGGCTACAGTCCATGGGGTCGCAAAGAGTCGGATGTGACTGAGCGACTTCACCTTCACTTTCAAGTGAAACAAAAGAGGGCCATTGAATACAAATTATAAAAGAGACATAATTTGCATTAATGCTTCTTACAAAGATTGGAATTCTGTTCAAAATTAGGATTTACACAATTGTATGGTGGACTTGAGATGGAAATCCTGACCCATAGCATTATAATTATAGAGACAACACAGAAGCTGTGCCTTTAGCTTGCTGGTTATAATTTTGCGGATATTGACCCTCCAATGAAAGTTCACTTTAGCAACACAGTGTTTCCTCTGATGTAAAACTCTCATAGGTTCCAGAATCATCTGATTCTGGTTTTAACTATCATCCGTCCTGAAGTCTTTAGAGAGTGTTTTTCACCTTCTGCTGAGCGTTTCTCATTGTGAGATGGCACATGGTGCTTTGGGGCTACAGCCAACGAGCTGTTTGCTGCCAGATGTGCTTGTGAAAGTGCTCATTCCACTGAATTTAACTCATGCCTGGAAAGACTTGGCGAGATGGAACTAGCTGACCTCCTACGGAGAATCTGAGATTGATCCATTAAACTTGCTATAGCAAAAATGCAATGTATGAGATTGCCTTGTTTTGAATTTTCATACATTTCATGCAAATCTGTGATAGCCAACAACTCAACATAGAAATACCTATTTATCTACAAACGAGAGTTTCATCTCAGTGCTTCCAAGCACTGAAAATACAAATATAAATATTTACACACATGTGTATATGTGTGCATATATTTTTGATACAGAAAATCCAGTTTATCTGAGGCAGGATTTCTCATTTACAGAAACTGAGACACTAAATGTTTTAAGGTACTAAGTTTGCTGCAATTTTTGTACAGTATAGCGATGAATACACTCATACATTCATGTGCCTGCAGTTCAGTAGAATACAATCTGAACCGCATGAAATCAGCTGTGACTTCTTTTTTAAAATGTCCATATTTAATAACTATTTAACATTTTGAGGAAAAATATTTAACAAGGAAATTATTTTATCTCTATATTTTGTGTTCTGGGATCCATTAAAATGAGCATCAATGTAGATAGGAGAAAAAGACATTATCTCCCCTGACTAACAGCCCTTAAATTCTGTGGTTCTAAAGCAACATTGTAATTCAGAATCATTCATGAAAGTTATTAAAAAGCTATAAAAATAATTAAAGTCAGTTCTCAACTCCTTAATATTTAGGCCAACTGAATAAGTATCTTCATGTTCTCTATCTTTAGACACATGGACAAGGGAACAAGTAAGAACTGCTATCCTTCCTTAAAGGAAAGTAACCTTTTTAAGGACTAGAAAGGCAAATCTGATGAACACACCTAATAACAGACACTACTTTAATGGCCTTTTGGTTCCTCTAAGACAGATAAAGTCTGACACTGAAGGCTGTTCACAGTAGGAATCCAATTACCTTCCTAACATTCTGCCCTGCATTCTGGATATACGAAAATGTTCAGTTCTCCAAACAGGTGATGAAATCTAATGTTATTGGTCTGTGAGCTACCTGTAAGGCCCTTTCCTATTTTGTCCTCTAGCCCGTTTCCTCCTTTCATTCAAGCATGACTGCCTAGTCCTGTGTCAGTGGACACAGTGCACAACTTTCATCAGTTCAGCTCAGTTCAGTTGCTCAGTCGTGTCTGACTCTTTATGACTCTATGGACTGCAGCATGCCTGGCTTCCCTGTCCATCACCAATTCCCAAAGCTTGCTCAAACTCATGTCCATCGAGTCAGAGATGCCATCCAACCATCTCATCCTGTGTTGTCCCCTTCTCCTCCTGCCTTCGATTTTTCCCAGCATCAGGGTTAGATACTTCTTTTAGCAGCAAGAATGTAATGCTGTGATGTTTTGCACATGTATTTATCTTTTTCATTAGACAACAATTGTTCAAGCTCAGAGTCAGTGTCTCAGTCATCTTTGTATGGCCAATGCTTTAAATACATATGCATAAACATATATGTGCATATATATGTATATATATTTATATGTATAGTCCTATATAGTAAATGTGTAGTAAGGACTGTACTGAATCAGATTTAATTTTAAAATATATTTACAAAAATAATGAATCAGTAGATTTAATTTGAAAATATCTTTATAAAAGTAGTGAGTCCTTTAAATGAAGCTCTTATCCCATAATAATTTTCATAAATGGAATGGTTATCTTTACCTGTCAACATGGATAAGCTATAGTACCCAGGTCTTTAATAATACACTAGTCTAGGATTTTTTAATATATAAAAGTAGTTGAGGATGCTATTAACATTTACAATCAGTTGACATAAAGTGAAACAGACTACCCTCCATAATGTGGGTGGGTCTCTTCCAATAATTTGAGGATCTTAAAAGAAGAGTTTTTTAAAAAGGAAGCAATTCTTCCTAAACACTGCAACATATAAACCTTACCTGAGTTTCCAGACTGCTGGTCCTCCCCACAGGTTTTGGATTTAAGACTGCAACATCAACTCTTAGCTGAATTTCCATTCTGCTAGCTAATACTGCAAATTTCAGACATACCAGATTCCCACAAGTGCTTGAGCCAATTGCTTAAAGTGAATACTTCTTTAGATAGATGTACAGACAATAGACAGATGGATAGATAGATATATAGATATACATAGAGATATTTCTTAGCAATTCCATTTCTCTGGAGAATTTATTTTTATTGATGATGGCTTAATATTTAAAAATGGTCAGCCCAAGAGGAAATGTAAAGCAGTCTTCTTAATCACTTTATTTTGAAAATTAAACAAGATTTTGAAACATAAATAGAACCTATCTTTTGAAATATTTAAAAAAATTGTAGGTGAAAGTAAAGTAAAAATGTCATATTTATAAAATATGTCGTGATTAAAGAGGAACAAATATAAGCCAATGTAAATATTACTTCTTAAGTTTCCTTATGTGTCCATATTAATGTTTAAATCTAAGCATTGAGTTAGAGGATTAAATAACTTAAAGATGTCATAATGAAATAAACTCCTTTTAATATGTTTTTTATTGATAAATTGGCATAGATCTTTTTATGCCTTCACAATGTGTTCTTTGGTGGAATACCCTTATGAAATGAAAAGAAAATAAGTATTCCTTTTAATAGATATATGTCCTCTGGAAATGCTCAGAGCAATAGAAGTTGGAGTATGCAGAATAATGCCCACCCCCAGCCTCCTCCAAACATATGTTCACATTCTAATCACCAGAATTTGTCATTATATTACTCTCTATGTAACAAAGTATGTTGCAAATGTGATTACGTTCCTTAAGATGCTTAGGTTAGCCTGGGTCCAGTTTAGTCACATGAATCTTTAAAAATGGAGAACCGTTTCTAACATGATCAGAGGGAGACTTAACTAGGGAAGATGATCAGACAAATGCAAAGGCATTGGCTTTGAAGATGAAGAAAGTTGGCCATGAGCTCAGGAATATGGGTGGCCTCTAAAAGCTTTGCTGTTCAGTCACTAAGTCATGTCTGACTCTGTGAATCCATGGACTGCAGCCCACCAGGTTTCCCTATCTGACACTACCTCCCAGGGTTTGCATAAATCCATGTCCACTGAATAGGTGATGCTACCTAACCATCTCATCCTCTGCCACCTTGTACTTTTGTCATCAATCTTTCCCACTATCAGGGTTTTTTCCAATGAGTAAGTTCTTTGCATTAAGTGACCAAAGTATTGGTGCTTCAGCTTCAGCATCAGTCATTCCAGTGAATATTCAGGGTTGATTTCCTGATCAACCCTGGTTGATCAACCCTGGTTAAATTTACTGGTTTGAAAGTCCAATACTGCAATTTGAAAGCATTAGTTCTTTAGTGCTCAGCCTTCTTTATGGTCAGACTCTTATACCCATACATGACTACTGGAAAAACCATAGCTTTGACTAGACAGGCCTTTATTGGCAAAGTGGTGTCTTTGCTTTTCAATATGCTGTCTAGGTTTGTCAGAGCTTCTTCCAAGGAGCAAGCATCCTTTAATTTCACGACTGCAGTCACCATCTGCAGTGATTTTGCAGCCAAAGAAAATAAAATCTCTCTCTGCTTCTAATGTTCCCTCTTCTATTTGCCATGAAGTGATAAGTGATGAGGCTGGATGCCATAGTCTTAGCTTTTTTTTTTTTTTAATATTGAGTTTTAAGCCAGCTTTTCCACTCTCCTCTTTCACCTTCATTAAGAGGTTTTTTAATACCCCTTTGTGTTCTGCCACTAGGGTGGTGTCATCTGCATATCTGAGGTTTTTGATATTTCTCCCAGCAATCTTGATTCCAGCTTGTGATTCATCCAGCCTGGCATATTGCATGATATACTCTGCATATGTGTTAAACCAACTAGATGGCGGTATATAGCCTTGATGAATCCCCTTTCCGATTTTGAACCAGCCAGTTCCTTTTTTTAAAATTAAATTTTTGTTGAACCAGTCACTTGTTTCATGTAAGCTTCTAACTGTTGCTTTGACCATATACAGGTTTCTTTGGGGACAGGTAAAGTTGTCTGGTATTCCTATCTCTAAGAATTTTCTACTCTGTGCTCTGATCCACACAGTCAAAGGCTTTCACACAGTCAATGAAGCAGAATTTTTTCTGGCATTCCCTTGCTTTCTCTGTGATCCAACACATGTTGGCAATTTGATCTCTAAAAGCTGGATAATAGGAAATAGATTCTCCCCAGAGCCTCCAGAACAAAATGTTGTAGGTGCTGAAACCTTAATTTTAGGACAGTGAAGTCCATGTCAGACTCCTAAAGAAATGGAGAATAATAAATGCGCATTGTTTTAAGCCAAAAAGACTGTGGTAATTTATCACAGAACCATTAGAAAACTATATACAGGCTTTCATAATAATTATGATATGGAGACATATCCATAAAATTTAAATACAAAAGAAAGAAACACAAGGTTAATTTTGAAAATATCTTTCCATATTCTGCAACATTGGGATCCCAGAATAAGCCATCTAGAACTTCCCTTTCTCTGCACAGTTTAAATAAGGCCCTGAGCACTTGAGAACATACTTGGCCACACCCTGATGGTTTACCACCAGCAGGCAATTGTGAGCACATCTCAAGTAGTTTAGCTGGTGACTGTGTACAGCTGCAACTTCATAAAATTATTGTTTCCATGAAGTGGACCTCAGTTCAGAACTGTAGCCAATTTATTTGCACTATGGGACATTATTTGAGGAAAAACAGAAATATTGGACTTCATAATACAACCTTCCTTCCTAAATTATCACAGGCTGAAATTCTTTTTTTTTTTTTTTTAATTTTATTAAGTATAGTTGCTTTACAATGTTATGTTAGTTTCTGTTGTAGAGCAAAGCAAATCACCTATACATACACATATGCTCCCTCTCTTTTGGATTTCCTTCCCATTTAGATCACCACAAAGCATTGAGTAGATTTCCCTGTGCTATATAGCAAGTTTGCATTAGTTGTCTATTTTATACATAGTGTTGTATATATGTCAGTCCAATCTCCCAATTCATCCCACTCCCTTTTCCTCTCACGGTGTCCATAAATTTGTTCTGTATGTCTATGTCTCTGTTTCTGCTTTGAAATACATTCATCTGTACCATTTTTCTAGATTCTACATATATGTGTTAACATATGATATTTGCTTTTCTCTTTCTGACTCACTTCACTCTCTATGACAGTATCTAAGTCCATCACTAGACTAGAGACTAGAGACATCCATGTCTTTGCAAATGGCACAATTTTGTGTTTTTTTATGGATGAGTAATATTCCATTGTGTGTGTGAGTATATATAGCTTCTCTATCCATTCCTCTGTTGATGGACATTTAGGTTGCCTCCATGTCCTGGCTATTATAAATAATAATGCAATGAATTTTAGAGTGCATATTTATTTTGGAATTATAGTTTTCTCTGGGTATATTTCCAGGAGTAGGATTGCTGGGTCATATGTTAGTTTTATTTTAAGTTTTTTAAGAAACCTCCATACCATTCTCCATAGTGGCTTTATCAATTTACATTCCCACCAACAGTGTAAGAGGGCTCCTTTTTATCTACATTCTCTCTAGCATTTACTGCTAGTAGTTTTTTTGATGATGGCCATTCTGACAAGTGTAAGAGGTATATCTGCAGTGGCACTGGTCACAGGCATAATATCCAAAGTGAAACGCTAGCTTAAGGAAGCACAGTGAATTCATCTACATGGATAAGTAGCATGTGGAGCTACTAAAGAATGATGCTGAAGATAGCTTTTTCAAAAGTATTAGTTGTGTAAAAATAAGGTAAAAATAATCCTTGACTAAGTATTGAATGAATAACTAAACTATAAATTATTCACTGAAGAAGTATTGTTATAAGCTATTCTGTTCCCTAGAAGCAAATGAGTTAAAAGATTTCATTTATAAAAGGGAGATATAATTTGTCTTACCACACAGAGTTATTTTGAGTATAAAATTCGATAAAGATAAAATGTTTGAAATAATATGGATGTGGAAAAGCATACTTTAGCAAAAATAGCAAGGCTGCTGAAGGAAAGAAGAAATGAAAGAAAAATCTTATGTCATGTATAATGGTAATTTATAAAATATTTGAAAGGATTCAATAATAAAAATAGCTTTAAAGCATTTTCTTCTAAAAAAAAAAAAAAAAAAACTCCTTGGTTCAATCTTTCAAACATTGAGAGTTCAAGAAAACTCCATTGTCATCACGATCTATGCATGGTTACTCTCCAGCATTCTCTGAGAGTTTTGCACCTGCTCTGTCCACTGAAGCAAAGTGAGAGACACATTCAATTTTTAATATCAAGTACCTGCATTAAAAATTTTCAAAAAGCTGCAATTAATGCAAATAATATATTTCCATTAATTCACTATACCCAAAATATTATTTTGACATTGAATCAATGCTTAAATTACTATCAATGTATTTTACCTTTTCCTTTACTTTGTCTATAAAATATGGTGGGTAGATAGTATTGGACCACATTTCGTGTACCTAATAACTACATGTGGTTAGTGGTTACTATATTTGAAAGAATAGTTCGAAATGCAATGCTTGTACCATCTTTGGTTGAGGAAAAAAGCTGGCCATCCAGCGCAAAAATTTATCCATTTGATTTTTAAGAAAGCAACTTGATGTATTCTCATCCAGGGGTCATCAATCTGTGGGGGAGGTATGGACAGTTCTGAGCGCTGACCTCCCTTCACAGCTTCACAGCTTCAACTAGTCATTCCAGTTTATTCTAGTTTGTTTTGTTTCTATGTCATTCTTTTTAACAGGCTTTCCTTGATTTTATATATATATATATATATATATATATATATATATATATATATAAAAATTATATATATTTGAGATTATATATATATATAAATCCCAGAAAACAATGCTTTAAGGCATTGATTGCAAAACAGAACACAGACGTAGAAAGAAGCACATGGATATCATATACTTAGGGCCTGTAGAATATTTTATGATTATTTTTTCACATCAACAAACACATCTGTAGCTTCTTTTAAAAATGACACATTCTTTGCCTGCCTGCTTCTGTCATTCAAAGGCTCCTTTACCCTAGTACTATCTTATACTAACCCTCCATATTCATTTACATCACCTATCAAGTTCCTGCAGAAAATGAATTCTTTACTCTGTGCTCTAATTAAAATAATTATAGGTAGATTTCAAGATCAAATGCCCAGAATATCTGCTCATATAAAAAGAAAGTCCACAATTATTTTTTATCCAGGTACTTGAACAACAATTAATAGTACAACTGGCCAGGAAATCTCAAATTTTATCACAACCAAGCACAGATCTCCTTATTAAATAATTCTGATGGATATATCAAAGGTAGTAATACATCTATATGTATCCGATTAAAAATGAGCACTAAAAAAACAATGCCATTTACCATCCAGTTCTACTTTACAAACTGAATTGCTAAAATCCAAGGAAAATAGTTATTATACTAATATAAAATTAGTAAAAATTCTCCTATGTAACTGAGAATTTCATTAGTAAGGAGAACTTTCAATTCTGGCCAAGGGAAAGTAACAAAGAAAGGATTTACTTTCATCTGAAAAATCTAAAAATCAAAAAAAAGTAAAACATAGTTTTAAGGCCACCAGACATTGGACAATGATGGATAGCAAACCATGAGACATAGAAACAACTAGAAGAGCGCTACCGTCATCTTTAATCAATGTCTTGAGTAGGTTGGCTTCATAGCCAGAAAAGAGTCCAATACTTAATGCAATGCCCACTGTCACTGTCTTTACATTCTTAGTAATGTTTGGAAAGGGGCTCTTGTACCTTTCTTTTTGCAGAGGGCCTGCAAATTATGTAACTAGTTCAGTCTTAAGACTTTCTGTATCACAGTACATAATGAGAGATCTCAGATAGGGTTTAATGGATTCCCCATTTTTAAAAGATGGAACAGAAAGAGCAGGGAGACAGAAGCAGGTAGAATTGACCATGTAGGATACCAGAGAGATGAGAGAGTTCTTTACACATGGGTAAAGAACTCCAGAAAATCACAGATGGCCCCATTTGAGTATTTAGCACACACATGAAAAAACTGCAGGAGGCTTAGGAAGAAAAACCTGAGAGAATCAGTGGAAATACTGATTTGACCTCACACCTGTCTGAGAATGGTGACAATTTTCACCACTCAGAGTTGAAACCAACACAGTTCATGAGGCACTGGACTTAAATTTCAGATAAAGTTTTCTCTGGTCCAAGCTAACAAAATTGAAAAGCAAGCCCAAATAGATCAGACTGTTTTCAAGTAACTTTAATGAATCTCAGAACAAAGTACAAAACTATTTGAAGGAGTACAAAATATAAATTCAGCTTCTTGTAAAGTTAGAGTCACAGTGTCTGATATTTAGTTAAAAATTACCAGGTACACAAAGAGGTAGGGAAATTCTCTCCCCAAGGAAAAGCATGATCTGTCAATCAAAACACACACAGAATTGACACATATGCTGTTTTAGTAGATAAGGACATTAAAAGCAATTATGATAACTGTATTTCAGATATCCAAGCAACTAGAGGAAGGAATGAACAATTTTAGAGAGACATAGAAGGTATAAAAATGGAGCAAATAAAACTTTAAGCATAGAAAACCACAATATTCAAGATGAAAAATATAGTGGTTAGGGACGGGGTTTTCATCAGGTTAGACACTGCAGAAGAAAACATTATTGAATTTAAAGACACAGGAAAAGAAACATTCTGAAACAAAGCATTGAGATACAATAAAAATAATAATATAAGAATCAGAGAGGTTTTACAATTGCAAAGAAGTGGCTATATATGTAAGTAGAGTTATCAAAGGAATGATGGGAAAAAATCATATGAGAAATGGGGGGAAAAATTCAATTTTGTTTCACAGTGCAAGTTAAAGCTCTTACAGGGAAATGATTTATGCCAATTCTGCTGATAAGTCTTGACCAGAACTGATCATTCGGTCCTACAAGGGGACCATTTAGAATATTATGTTTCAAAAAAAAAACCTGTTAATGTTTAACAAACAAAATAATGACTATCACACTGAGGTTCTTCATTATGGTATAGTTAAATTCAAATTTTCTTTGAATTTCTTGGTGCAATATTTAGAGAGATAGAGTAACACTAGTTTCTATAACAAATACTTTCTACAGTTTCAGTAACAACAAGATCAGGGCTGTCTTTCTATTATGTAAATACCTACAGCAGCTGTTGCTTTCCTTTAAGTGCTTTCTCAACACTTGAAAGTTCAAGGATTTTGACTATCTCTTTTTTGAATTTCTGAATTTCCCTAGGGCTTCAGATAATTTTCCATCCAGGTTTAAAGAAAAAAAAGAAAAAAAAACAGGTAGAAAAAGCATCCATGCTTCTTAGCTCACTTGGCCAGAAAATAACCCACATCATTTCCATTTATATTCTAGTGGATATGGCTCCAACTTATTGCAGAGGATTAAGAAAGCATAGTTTTCATTACACTTTTGTAAAGTTTAACCATTTTTTTATAAATGTCTTTTTGAAAATCAGACAAAAGGAATTATTTTGTGACATGCACTAGGATACAACAGTATACTTCCAACTTAAGATTGGACATCACAATATAGGAGGTTCCGGAATGGAGCTGGAACACCTAAGTAATTGTCCTTTCTATCTCGTTTTCTTTTGTGTGCTTTTCTTTTTTCAGTATTTCTTCTGTTCTGACTTCACACTATCCATCCTACACGGTGAACAAAGCAGTCTCACAGAGTCCAATTTTCACCTTTGATAGAATCCCACACCAGAGAAAAAAATGATTCCTGGTTATTCTTATTCCAAATTGCAAAACCCTTGGTGAAGGGCTCTATTTGGTCCAATGGGGTCAGGAACTTACTACTGGACATAAAATTGACCAAAAGAACACAGCATATAAGAACAGGAGTGCACTCTTATTAACTGTACTTTTTAGTGTAGTGCTTACAAAGACAGGAGTGATTCCAGAAGCAAGAAAAGAATTCATGGTTAGGACAAACAACAGCAAAAAGGAACATTTTTTTTTTTTTTTTTCTGGTGATCTTTTCTCTCCTTTTGAAATGATTTCTCCCACTTAGAAATCCTGATACCTACCCAGCACCCAATTAGCAATCATGGCCAAATTATGCAATTCAACAACTGAGAATGTTTTCCTCAAGTTCTCTACACCAAATTTCCTCATTCTTCTCTCTCATTGAAGGCAACACAACCACTCTTTAACAGAGTGAATTCCAGCTTCCTGCTATTTTAGTGAGATTGTGTGTACTTGTTCAGTTATGTCTGACTCTTTGAGACTCTGTGGACTGTAGCCTACCAGGCTCCTCAGTTGATGGGATATTACAGGCAAGAATATTGGAGTGCTTTGCCATGCCCTCCTCCAGGGGATCTTCTTAACCTAGGGAACAAAACTGCCTCTCCTGAGTGTTCTGCATTGCACGTGGATTCTTTACCCTGCAGAGCCACTGGGGAAGCCCCTAGTGAGATATTATTTATACCTACATCTTTCATTACATCTCATTTCCTTTAGTTTAAGGAACTACATTTTAAATTTGAATTTATTATTTCTATCCCATCTTTGCATGAAATATTCCCTTGGGATTTCTAATTTTCTTGAAGACATCTCTAGTCTTTCTCATCCTATTATTTTCCTCTATTTCTTTGCACTGAACACTGAGGAAGGCTTTCTTATCTCTCCATGCTATTCTTAGGAACTCTGCATTTAAATGGGTATCAGTTCAGTTCAGTTCAGTCCCTCAGTTGTGTCCGACTCTTTGCAACCCGTGAATCACAGCACGCCAGGCCTCCCTGTCCATCACCAACTCCCGGAGTTCACTCAGACTCACATCCATCGAGTCAGTGATGTCATCCAGCCATCTCATCCTCTGTCTTCCACTTCTGCTCCTGCCCCCAATTCGTCCAAGATCAGTCTTTTTCATGAGTCAACTCTTCGCATGAGGTGGCCAAAGTACTGGAGTTGCAGCTTTAGCATCATTCCTTCCAAAGAAATCCCAGGGATGATCTCCTTCAGAATGGACTGGTTGGATCTCCTTGCTGTCCAAGGGACTCTCAAGAGTCTTCTCCAACATCATAGTTCAAAAGCATCAATTCTTCGGCGCTCAGCCTTATTGACAGTCCAACTCTCACATCCATGCATGACCACTGGAAAAACCACAACCTTGACTAGATGGACCTTTGTTGGCAAAGTAATGTCTCTGCTTTTTAATATGCTGTCTAGGTTGGTCATAACTTTCCTTCCAAGGAGTAAGCGTCTTTTAATTTCATGGCTGCAATCACCATCTGCAGTGATTTTGGAGCCCCCCCAAAATAAAATCTGACACTGTTTCCACTGTTTCCCCATCTATTTCCCATGAAGTGATGGGACCAGATGCCATGATCTTCGTTTTCTGAATGTTGAGCTTTAAGCCAACTTTTTCACTCTCCACCTTCATTTTCATCAAGGGGGTTTTTAGTTCCTCTTCACTTTCTGCCATAAGGGTGGTGTCATCTGCATATCTCAGGTTATTGATATTTCTCCTGGCAATCTTGATTCCAGCTTCTGTTTCTTCTAGTCCAGCATTTCTCATGATGTACTCTGTATATAAGTTAAATAAGCAGGGTGACAATATACAGCCTTGACATACTCCTTGTCCTATATGGAACCAGTCTATTGTTTCATGTCCAGTTCTAACTGTTGCTTCCTGACCTGCATACAGATTTCTCAAGAGGCAGGTCAGGTGGTCTGGTATGCCCATCTCTTTCAGAATTTCCCATAGTTTATTGTCATCCACACAGTCAAAGGCTTTGGCGTAGTCAATGAAGCAGAAATAGATGTTTTTCTGGAACTCTCTTGCTTTTTCCATGATCCAGAGGATGTTGGCAATTTGATCTCTGGTTCCTCTGCCTTTTCTAAAACCAGCTTGAACATCAGGAAGTTCACGGTTCACATATTGCTGAAGCCTGGCTTGGAGAATTTTGAGCATTACTTTATTAGCGTGAGATGAGTGCAATTGTGTGGTAGTTTGAGCATTCTTTGGCATTGCCTTTCTTTGTAATGGAATGAAAACTGACCTTTTCCATTCCTGTGGCCACTGCTGAGTTTTCCAAATTTGCTGACATATTTGAGTGTAGCACTTTCACAGCATCATCTTTCAGGATTTGAAATAGTTCCACTGGAATTCTATAACCTCCACTAGCTTTGTTCATAGTGATGCTTTCTAAGGCCCCGTTAACTTCACATTCCAGGATGTCTGGCTCTAGGTCAGTGATCACACCATCATGATTATCTGGGTCATGAAGATCTTTTTTGTACAGTTCTTCTGTGTAATCTTGCCACCTCTTCTTGATAACTTCTGCTTCTGTTAGATCCATACCATTTCTGTACTTTATCAAGCCCATCTTTGCATGAAATGTTCCCTTGGTATCTTTAATTTTCTTGAAGAGATCTCTAGTCTTTCCCATTCTGTTGTTTTCCTCTATTTCTTTGCTTTGATCACTGAAGAAGGCTTTCTTATCTCTTCTTGCTATTCTTTGGAACTCTGCATTCAGACGCTTATATCTTTCTTTTTCTCCTTTGCTTTTCACTTCTCTTCTTTTCACAGCTATTTGTAAGGCCTCCCCAGACAGCCATTTTGCTTTTTTGCATTTCTTTTCCATGGGGATGGTCTTGATCCTTGTCTCCTGTACAATGTCACGAACCTCATTTCATAGTTCATCAGGCACTCTATCTATCAGATCTAGTCTTTTAAATCTATTTCTCACTTCCACTGTATAATCATAAGGGATTTGATTTAGGTCATTCCTAAGTGGTCTAGTGGTTTTCCCTACTTTCTTAAATTTAATTCTGAATTTGGCAATAAGGAGTTCATGATCTCCAGGTTATCTCCATAGTTATTTCCAGGTCCTGTTTTTGCTGACTATATAGAGCTTCTCCAACTTTGTCTGCAAAGGATATAGTCAATCTGATTTCAGTGCTGGCCATCTGGTGATGTCCATGTGGAGAATCTTCTATTGTGTTGTTGGATGAGGGTGTTTGCTATGACCAGTGTGTAGTCTTGGCAGAACTCTATAAGCCTTTGTCCTGCTTCATTCTGTACTCCAAGGCCAAATTTGCCTGTTACTCCAGGTGTTTCTTGACTTCCTACTTTTGCATTCCAGTCCCCTATAATGAAAAGGACATCTTTTTTGGGTTTCAGTTCTAGAAAGTCTTGTAGGTCTTCATAGAACCATTCAACTTCAGCTTCTTCAGTGTTATTGGTTGGGCACAGGCCTGGATCACTGTGATATTGAATGGTTTGCCTTGGAAACAAACAGAGATCATTCTGTTGTTTTTGAGATTGCATCCAAGTACTGAATTTCTGGCTCTTTCATTGACTGTGATGTCTACTCCATTTCTTTTAAGGGATTCTTTCCCACAGTAGTAGATATAATGGTCATCTGAGTTAAATTCACCCGTTCCAGTCCATTTTAGTTTGCTGATTCCTAAAATGTCAGTGTTCACTCTTGCCATTTCCTGTTTGACCCCTTCTAATTTGCCTTGTTACATGTACCTAACATTCCAGGTTCTTATGCAATACTTCTGTTTACAGCATTGCATCTTGCCTCTATCACCAGTCATATCCATGAATGGGTGTAGTTTTTGCCTGGACTCTGTCTCTTCATTCTTTCAGTGGAGTTATTTCTCCACTGATCTCCAGTAGCATATTGGGCACCTACTGAGCTGGGGAGTTCATCTTTCAGTGTCTTATTTTTTGCCTTGTCATACTGTTCATGGGGTTCTCAAGGCAAGAATACTGCAGTGTTTTGCCATTCCCTTCTCCAGTGGATCATGTTTAGTCAGAACATTTCATGCAAAGATGGAATATTTCATGCAAAGATGGGATCAATAAAGGAAAGAAATGGTATGGACCTAACAGAAGCAGAAGATATTAAGAAGAGATGGCAAGAATATACAGAAGAACTGTACAAAAAAAGATCTTCACAACCCAGATAATCACGATGGCATGATCACTCTCCTAGAGCAAGACATCCTGGACTGTGAAGTCGAGTGCACCTTAGGAAGCATCACTACAGACAAAGCTAGTGGAGGAGATGGAATTCCAATTGAGCTATTTTAAATCATGAAAGATGATGCTGTGAAAGTACTGGACTCAATATGCCAGCAATTTGGAAAACTCAGCAGTGGCCACAGGACGGGAAAAAGTCAGTTTTCATTCCAATCCCAAAGAAAGGTAATGACAAAGAATGCTCAAACTACCGCACAATTGCACTCATCTCACATGCTAGTAAAATAATGCTCAAAATTCTCCAAGCAAGGCTTGGAGAATAAGTGAACTGTGAACTTCCAGCTGGTTTTATAAAAGGCAGAGGAACCAGAGATCAAATTGCCCACATCTGCTGGATCATGGAAAAAGCAAGAGAGTTCCAGAAAAACATCTATTTCTGCTTTATTGACTACACCAAAGCCTTTGACTGTGTGGATTGCAATAAACTGTGGAAAATTCTGAAAGAGATGGGAACACCAGACCACCTGACCTGCTTCTTGAGATACCTGTATGCAAGTCAGGAAGCAACAGTTAGAACTGGACATGGAACAGCAAACTGTTCCAAATAGGAAAAGGAGTGCATCAAGGTTGTATATTGTCATCCTGCTTATTTAACTTACATGCAGAGAATATCATGACAAATGCTGAGCTGGATGAAGCACTAGCTGGAATCAAGATTGCCGGGAGAAATATCAATAACCTCAGATATGCAGATGACACCACCCTTATGGCAGAAAGTGAAGAGGAACTCAAAAGCCTCTTGATGAAAGTGAAAGTGGAGAGTGAAAAAGTTGGCTTAAAGCTCAACATTCAGGAAACGAAGATCATGGCATCTGGTCCCATCACTTCATGGGAAATAGATGGGGAAACAGTGGAAACAGTGACTGACTTTATTTTTATGGGCTCTGAATCATTGCAGATGGTGATTGCAGCCATGAAATTAAAAGACACTTACTCCTTGGAAGGAAAGTTATGACCAACCTAGATAGCATATTCAAAAGCAGAGACATTACTTTGCCAAAAAAGGTCCATCTAGTCAAGGCTATGGTTTTTCCAATGGTCATGTATGGATGTGAGAGTTGGACTATAAAGAAAGCTGAGTGCCAAAGAATTGATGCTTTTGAACTGTGATGTTGGAGAAGACTCTTGAGAGTCCCTTGGAACTTGCAAGGAGATCCAACCAGTCCATTCTAAAGGAGATCAGAATAACATCCTTGGTGTTCATTGGAAGGACTGATGTTGAAGATGAAACTCCAATACTTTGGCCTCCTGATGCAAAGAGCTGACTCATTGGAAAAAGATCCTGATGCTGGGAGGGATTGGGGGCAGGAGCAGAAGGGGACGACAGAGGATGACATGGTTGGATGGTATCACTGACTCGAGGGCCATGGGTTTGGTTGAACTCTGGGAGTTGGTAATGGACAGAGAGGCCTGGCGTGCTGTGGTTCATGGGGTCTCAAAGAGTCAGACATGACTGAGCGACTGAACTGAACTGATATTAGTCACATACTTTTAAAAAAAGTGAAAACACAAAAGTCCTATTAATCTCATGTTTTGTCTGTTAATTTTATTCCCTCTGTATATGCACATTGCTACCACTTTATTGATGAAATTCCTCATTTCTCAGGATTACTTTATATTAAAATTAGTATTGCTAACCTTGATCTCCTTCCTAGGCAGAAAAGCCTGAAAACTGTCATCAGACTATTCTTTTTAAATCACAGAGCAGATATTTTACATTTGATTTAAAAATTATAGAAATGTACTCTTGTGTTTAACATGAAGTCCAAATGTTTATTTGTATATATAAAGCTATACTTAATCTGATACCTGCCTAGCTATTCAGTCATCTACTGTAGAATGCTCCCTCCATCCCATGCTGTACCAACTTGATGTTTATGCTGATTACTGTAACTTCTTAGATTTCAATATTTAAATTAAAACATCAACTTCTTTATCCAATTATTTTACTTTTCAATAATTCAATTTTATACTGCACACTCCAACTAAAGTAGAATTATTATCCTCTGCTTTGATGCCATGTATACTTGTCTTTTTATATGAGGTCTTTAAGTTTCATTGCCTTATTCAGTTTTAGGTTTAGCTTCATCTCTAGAATTAAGACCCTTAAAGCTAGGGGTCATATATTATTCATCTATGTATTACGCTTGTGTCCAATGAAGTGATGAATTGATACTATACCTTCCAAAATATTAATTCCATATAAGAAGAGAAAATATAATAGTGGAAAGTCATGATTTTTAAAGTTGAAATTTCAAACATCAGGAATTATTTTGTTAATGATGTCCTCAGATTTGATAATTGTCTGCATTTATCCATATGTAAGTAAACTGAATGAAACATACATTTCATTCAGTTAGACCACATTATAACTTTCATGGGTCTCTTTACAAATCTGATCTTAAATAGCTATTCTCAAGGTACAGTCCCTAAACCACAGGATCACTGCCATCATACAGTCCTTCAGATATCTCTGATGTCCCAGTGTTTGAGAACTACTGTAAAGGTTAGGGAAAGAGCTCATGTTTGTTGCCTGATTTTCTTGTTTTCCTTTATATCTTGTACAGTGGTTGGGAAACCAAGCTCTAAATGTGAATTATAGCCAACATGCATCATTTGGGTAGTATGAAGACCTAGCTTAATCTTTTGAACCTACATTCTTTAATTTATATGATGGGGTGAAATATTCCCTACCTCTAGAGTTGCTATGAATATTAAATAAGCTAATCCATAGAATATGTCTACACAATTCATGGAAAAAATGCTTAGCACTATGCTTGCTAAGACATTTTAACCACTTTTTTTTTTTTCTTTCTTTCTTTCCTTTTGATACTATTGCTGAGATTTCCATTATTGCTATCACTGCTGTGGTACTGTTTTTAATACCATTACTACCACTACAATTAGTTTTACAGTTCTTAAAAAAATAGTTGTGAAGTGTTATATTTAGTCTTACGTTACAAAGGCGGGAACAGACTGAAAGGTAGATTAATAAGATCACACAATTATGAAGTGAAACCAGATTAAATGAGTCATTCTGGTGAAATCAGAGAACACAATTTTCTTTTCTGTTTTTTTTTCACTTTAGATCTTTTTAATAATTTCTTTGATCAAAATAAGGTAAAATGTTATATATGTATAAGAAATATTTTTAATTGAATAGAGATACATAAAGTGAAAGAAATTCACTGAATTTCACTAATAAAGTTTTGTATTAAAAATATTTCATAACACCACAAACATCCATTAGCAACTATTACTACATAAATGATTTGTATTTCACGTGAGGATGAAATACTTTAAGAAATGTTTAGTACACAAGTGAAAAAGAAGTCTGATTATGTGTTTTAAAAAAATCCAGACACTGTTAAATAATGCCAGGTTAGTGTCTTCTTAAAGAGTAGTAACTCAACAGGTCAAAGTGGAATTGCAGTTAAAATATGACAAGAAATATGCAATCCTTAAAGGCCTATTGATTTTTTTCTTTCAACACTTGTAGTTATGAATGTCAACACAAATTCCAGTATATGAAAGAAATAACATATTTTCCCCAATGATTCAGCTAACTTCTAATTTGAATGCCCATAGCACTGTGGTTTAAGATTTTAACTCATTCAATTGAGAGTTTTTGCCCAATCCTGAGATTTTTGTTGGGTTCACTTAATCCTTGATGTAATATCTCAATAGGAAAATCTTGAGATTTTCTTCATCCCATCTGGTCTTCATTCAGGTCATCATTGAAATATTCCTCTTTCCTTTGTGCTGACTTTATTCAAATCCTATTATTTTTACTGCTATTTTCACATCAATCCTAAAGCCATAAACACTTTCTCCAGCTTCTTGGTCACCCTAGGGATGGAAATCCTTGGAACACTATGTTCCTTACATACTTGGCACTGAAAATTTCCATCCTCAGTTATGGTAGACACAGAATAGCCTAAATGCTTTGGCATGACAGAGAGTGAACTACAGAGAGAACAAGGACAACAAAATCAATATTCGTCACATGAAAAAAAAAATTCAGCCACATTTTTTACACATTGCACATTTTCTGTACTATTGCAAGGCTTAAATCATGTCCTCAAATCCACTCAGTCTGCGGTCACCTAAGCCCTTCAGTTTTCCTTCACAAAACAAATGAATAGTAGCCATTCAATTGATAAGCTAATTCAGTTCACTTTAAAATGAACTACACAAAATTTTAATATCTATAATGTGTTTGGCAGCAATGGGCAAAGTTTGTATCACTAGAACAGATGTTAACATTTTAACATCCTGTAGAAAGATGAGGAGAGACATATGGTATTCACGTTAGTCATTAAATCTTAAGAAGTTAGGAAAGAAATATTAAACACTCCTGCAAAATGGAATTAAATAATAGTTCACAGAGTCATGAGGAATTACTTGGAATGAATAGATAACAAAAAATGTGAGTTGAAACTGACAGACCTGTCTCTAGTGTCATATATAAGTTTGAAATGCCATTAAGTGCAAGTCTCAGCTGTTCTGAAGAATTGATAATTTAATAATTGGCTTTGGGACCCTACATACTCACCAAACATACCCACACATACACACAACCTTGCACACATGATGATTTATTTTTTGATAGATGACTGTAACAAAATTTAGGTCATAGTTTTAATTATATAGGCTTATTTATTGCACCAAATAATTCATTCATTTATTTCAGAATTGTCTTAATTATTAAATTGATATTTTCATCATTTATGTAAATGAAATGGTACTTTGTCAGTTTTAACATGCTGACTCTATGATCTGAAACTCAAATATCTAATTCTAGTGGTAAGCTAACTCATAGAACAGTTACCTACCCAGAAAGAAAACAAACTTTCACCGAATAGATACTTAGTATTTAATTTTTTAATGAATACATTTTAAAATAATGAGGAAAGGATAAAGGGAGAGAACAAGGAACAACAACAATGAAGGAAGGGAGAGGAAGGAGGGGAAATCAGGAAGGAAAGTCGGAAAGGAGGGAGGAAAGGAAATAAAGAAAGAAGTAATGAAAAAGAATTTTCAGAAAACTCTGTGATAAATAAACACAGAAAACTACCCCTGATACTATTCTCACTATTACCATTAGTAAACTATTTCTTCAACATAAACATAACTTTGTACTATAGTATCAGCCATCTTTTCACAGTAGAGATGGAGGATCCTGTTTCTTTCAATATTACTGTATTATTTCATGTAGTTTAATCCCAGTGAATTTTAAAAATTCACTTTCCTTTGACACAAATTTCAGTAGCTCTTATGAAGTATTGATACTTTCTTCTAAAGTGTCCATGATTCTTTTAAATTTCTACTTCTACCACCATATTTAGATTTTTATCTTTTGTCTTTAATGGCATTCCAGGTATAATGACCTCCAAGTCTCTCCGTACACCAACCAAAAATGCTTTTAAAGGCTATCCTAGACTGGTTGCTAGAGAAATTTCTGATATACTATAATGCAAGTCTTGTGGAGAAATAGTAGGCCGACTTCCTGGACTGGAAGTCATACTGTTGATAAGGATTTGACTTCCTGTGCTGGTTGCTGAAGATTGTGGGTAAAAGCTCTATTTTTATAGATGATCTGTGGACTGAAAAAAAAAAAAAAAGCACCATGTGAGACCTGTGAGTTTAGTTTTATTTGTAGCTGCTGAGGACTATTGCCCAGGAGATGGCCTGTTAGATAGCTCTGAGGGACTGTTTGAAAGAGGTGGTGCAGAGGCAGATTTCTTCATACGTATGGATTTGGTGCAGAGAGTATTTGCTATCAGTCATACTTCTCAGCAGAAGACTGATGATAATTGTGAGGAGCAGATATCTCTTTTAGTGACTATACTGCTTTCCAGTTATGAGAAGGTGAAAGAAATCACATTCCTAAAATTTTCCCCTGAAAATGTTTAATTTCCTGAGGGCTTGTTCTGCCGGCTTTACGCAGGGCACAGGGCCTCATTTCTGATCTCGGCCCTGAGCTTTCAGTGAGTTAAAGTCAGTGACTGCAGTGCTTAGTGACTTCATCCTTGTAGAAAAAAATGGTAAAGTTGGCAATCTTTAGTTTGCAGGTCTAACCATTTTCCACTTGTGTAATCAGCCTCTAATATGAAATATCACACAACCTGGATATATGTGATTCTTCCTCATGATGATAACTAGATGAAGCTTCATTATAAAAAGCATTACAGAGGTGATGTGTATTTTCATTTACTTTGCATATGTAGGTACAGAAAGCCACTGTATCTCATTGTTTGTGTGCCAAGTTGAATCACTTGGATATGGTATTGTCCACCAGATCCTTTTCTGTAGGAAATCTTTCACTTTTGGCCTTCAATGATTTATAAGGTGATACTTTAAGAGGCTATAAATATATTGTAAGTAGTCTATTCTCCAACAACATTTTACCCATTTAGCTTTATTGATAATTATGGCACTCAGGGACTTCCCTAATAGCTGAGTTGGTAAAGAATCCACCTGCCATGCAGGAGGCCCCAGTTTGATTCCTGGGTCAGGAAGATCTGCTGGAGAAGGGAGAAGCTACCCACTCGAGGATTCTTGGGCTTCCCTTGTGGCTCAGCTGGTAAAGAATCTGCCTACAATGCAGAACACCTGGGTTCAACTCACTCCAGTGTTCTGACCTGGAGAATTCTATGGACTGTAAAGTCCATGGAGTCACAAAGAGTCAGACATAACTGAGCCCCTTTCACTTTCACATGGCACTGAGGGTTGCAAGACAGCAATCTTTTGAATTATCTCTTTTTTTCTCTGCATATAGTAAAGAAGAGCTTTTTTTTTTTTTTTTTACCCTCCTCCTTTCTTTGTTAAAACATCATTGTGGAAACTTTTGTTATTCAGACTTTTATAATACATTATCATCAATCATTTTCTTTATTTCTTTCTGTGTTTTTTTTTAATACACAATCTATATTAAATTAGGCCCATGGGGATAAAAGTTCTTGTCCTTTTATATATTCACAGCAGAATTTGAGCACAAACTTGCTTTCTAGAACAATGTATTGCATGTTTATCTTCTACTTTCTCCCCATTATAAAATCAGCCATTTCTCCAAAGAACATTGATACCTTTTATTGGGAACACATGATTGCTTTAATTTTGATGAAGAGAAAGCTGGAATAATATTTTCTACCTTGCTCAAGATATTTATTAAGAAAAAAAGTTATATTAAATTATTAATAATCTTAATATTAAAAATTCTGCAATGACTATATAATGATTATCAATATAATTGCTGTTGTTTTAGTCACTAAGATTTGTCCAACTCTTTTGTGACTCTGTGGACTGCAACCCACCAGGCTCCTCTGTCTATGGGATTTCTCAGGCAAGAATACTGGCGTGGGTTATCATTCCCTTCTCCAGGGCATCTTGCAGACCCAAGGACTGAATCTGTGTCTCCTGCATTGGCAGGCATATTCTTTACCACTGAGCCACCAGAGAAACCCATCAACATAACATATACCTCCAAATTACTCAATAATTTTCTAAACAGTCACTGCTTTATTAATCCACTTTGATCCCTGTATACATAAATACATGTGAGTGTTATTGGAATACACTGGTTAAAAAATAAAATAAGAATTTCAAGGGACAAATTTTGTTCAGTCAGATGTTTCCTTACCAGGGACTTTCCTTTTTTAATATATTAGGAAATAAAAATAGAAATATCAAATTTTCTTTCAAGTTTTTGGGTATGTGAGAAAACAAATGCAAGTAAGAGGAAAAAATAAAGTGTGTGCAAATTTTGAACTACTCCAAGAAGAGAAAACACTTGCTGGTAGTAATAGTTGGAAGAATTTAGATTTAATAAGATGAAATAACTATAGATTGTAATAGGAAACAAAGATTAGAAAATAATTACACTAATTTAATTCTCTTATTATTCTGTGCGAGAATGATGAAGGATCACCAAAACAATAAGATTTTTTTGTGTTCAAACTGATACATGATAAATGAGATAACATTTAAATAATATACAGCATGTAATATGGTTTTAAATAAGAGAGAAATGACTTGGACGTTTAGAAATCAATTAAAAATTGAACTGTAGGAGACAGGAAGAATAAAAGAAAAGCAGGCCCCAGAAAGGACTGCAAGAGAAATTTATAATTATTGATAAACTGGATACTATTAAGGCATGAGACTCTTGGAACGAGTCCAGAGGGAACAGTTCATAATCTTGAAAACAAGATATGATCCTGGGCTCGGAAAACCAACCCCAGACTGTTTTTCAACTGGCGTCTCAGAGTCACATGTTTTACGCATCTGGTGGAAAATCTATAGAAAAGAATATTAGTCTTAGTTACTGATTTGTTATTGATTACTGTTTCCTAATTACTCAATGGTTAATGATCATTTTGTTCTTTGCCCTGAAGGCCACATGAGTGATAGTTTACCTCCCTGCATATTCTTTCATTCAAGGCTGAAAGTCTAATAAAGCTGGCTTGGATTCAGTTTCAGCTTCCTCACCTTGGAGCGGTGTTGGTCCCCTGATCCTCACTTTTCTCTGAATTCTTGTGTCTCATTTTTCATTCTCTTGCCATATCGCACTTTCAGAAACCCTGTTTGTCGAGCTGAACAAACATTTTTGTCAACATTGAACAATTTATTAAAATAATTTTGCAATTTAAATATGACCTTTTAATCTTTTTATGTCAAACAGATCATATATTTCAAAATAATAAACTATCAATAACTCATGTAATATTCTTCCTAAATCTGAAAAAATTGGCTATAATAGTAAATTATTGATTTGCTGTGAAATTATGATAATTTCAGTTGGCTTGAAAGAATTGACTATACATCACACCAGGTTTCTTCGTCCATCACCAACTACCAGAGCTTACTCGAACTCATGTCCGTTGAGTCAGTGATGCCATCAAACTATCTCATCCTCTGTTGTCCCTTTCTCCTCCCAAATTCAATATTTCCCAACATCAGGATCTTTTAAAATGATTGAGTTCTTTACATCAGGTGCCCAAAGTATTAGAGTTTCAGCTTCAGCATCAGTCCTTTCAATGAATAGTCAGGACTGATTTCCTTTAGAATGGACTGGTTGGATCTCCTTGCAGTCCAAGGGGCTCTCAAGAGTCTTTTCTCACACCACAGTTCAAAAGCATCGATTCTTCAGTGCTCAGCTCTCCTTATGGTCCAACTCTCACATCCATACAGGGCTACTGGAAAAACCATAGCTTTAACTAGACAGACCTTTGTTGACAAAGTAATGTCTCTGCTTTTTAATATGTTGTCTAGTTGGTCACAGCATTTCTTTCAAGAGCAAGTGTCTTAATTTTCATGGCTGCAGTCACCATCTGCAGTGATTCTGGAGTCCAGAAAAATAAAGTCAGCCACTGTTTCCCCATCTATTTCCCATGAAGTGATGGGACCGGAAGCCATGATCTTAGTTTTCTGAATGCTGAGTTTTAAGCCAATTTTTTCACTCTCATCTTTCACTTTAATCAAGAGGCTCTTTAGTTCTTTTTTGCTTCCTACCACAAGGGTGGTGTCATCCGCATATCTGAGGTTATTATTGATATTTCTCCCGGCAATCTTGATTCCAGCTTGTGCTTCAGCCAGCCCAGCAATTCTGCAGATGTATTCTGCATATAAGTTAAACAAGCAGGGTAATAATATACAGCCTTGACATATTGCTTCCCCTATTTGGGACCAGTCTGTTTTTCCATGTCCAGTTCTAACTGTTGCTCCCTGACCTGCTACAGATTTCTCAGGATGCAGGTCAGGTGGTCCGATATTCACATCACTTTTAGAATTTTCCACATTTTGTTGTGATCCACACAGTCAAAGGCTTTGGCGTAGTCAATAAAGCAGAAATAGATGTTTTTCTGGAACTCTCTTGCTTTTTTAATGATCCAGCAGATGTTAGCAATTTGATCTCTGGTTCTTCTGCCTTTTCTAAATCAACTTGAACATCTGGAATTTCACAATTCACAACTATTGAAGCCTGGTTTGGAGAATTTTGAACATTACTTTGCTAATGTGTGAGATGAGGGCAATTTTGTGGTAGTTTGAGCATTCTTTGGCATTGTCTTTCTTGGGATTAGAATAAAAACAGACCTTTTCCAGTCCTGTGGCCATGCTGAGTTTTCCAAATTTTCTGGTATATTGATGCCAGCACTTTCACAGCATCATCTTTTAGGATTTGAAATAGCTCAACTGGAATTCCATCACGTAGCTTTGTTCATAGTGATGCTACCTAAGCCCCCTTGACTTCACAGTCCAGGATATCTGGCTACAGGTGAGTGATCACACCATTGTGATTATCTGGGTCATGAAGATCTTTTTTGTACAGTTTTTCTGTGTATTCTTGCCACCTCTTCTTAATATCATCTGCTTCTGTTAGGTCCATACCATTTCTTCCCTTTATTGTGCTCATCTTTGCATGAAATTTTATCTTGGTATCTCTAATTTTCTTGAAGAGATCTCTAGTCTTTCCCATTCTATTGTTTTCCTCTATTTCTTTGCACTGATCACTGAGGAAGGCTTTCTTATCTCTCTTTGTTATTCTTTGGAACTCTTCATTTAAATGAGCATATCTTTCCTTTTCTCCTTTGCCTTTATTTTTTTTTTTTCACATACACACACACATATATTTATTATGTATATATCTTTTTTGTCACTGACGGAAATTTTCTCATATCATTAAGAAACACTAATTATCTGTTTTAGTGATCATATAACTTTGATAGATATAAATAACAGAGTATTAGAGTATCCCTCAAATAATAGGCATTTTAAGTGGTTTAAAGATTTACACTACTATAATAGTGCCATGCCACGCTTTCCCTTTACCATGGATTCTTCTCAAACTGCCACAATGTCTCCATTCATTCATGGCCAAGTTTTCTCACCTTCATTCACTTATCAAAGTGTTCCTGTTTGGATTCCATTTCTACTATTCCCCCAAAATAAAGTTTTTATTAAAGTCATTATTTACTTTCATATCATCAAACCAACTACAGTTGACCCTTGAACAATGTAGGTTTGAACTGTGCAGGTTCACTTGTACATGGATTCTTTTCATTAGTAAATGCTAAGCTACTACAGGTCTGAAATCATTTTCATGGAAACATAGGGCCTACTATAAATTATGTACAGCACTGTTCAAGGGTCCACTATAGTTACTTTTATGTTCATGTCTTTTTTTTTAATTTTATTTTATTTTTAAACTTTACATAATTGTATTAGTTTTGCCAAATATCAAAATGAATCCATCACAGGTATACATGTGCTCCCCATCCTGAACCCTCCTCCCTCCTCCCTCCCCATACCATCCGTCTGGGTCGTCCCAGTGCACTAGCCCCAAGCATCCAGTATCGTGCATTGAACTTGGACTGGCATCTCATTTCATACATGATATTTTACATGTTTCAATGCCATTCTCCCAAATCTTCCCACCCTCTCCCTCTCCCACAGAGTCCATAAGACTGTTCCATACATCAGCGTCACTTTTGCTGTCTCGTACACAGGGTTATTGTTATCATCTTTCTAAATTCCATATATATGCATTAGTATACTGTATTGGTGTGTTTTTCCGTCTGGCTTACTTCACTCTGTATAATAGGCTCCAGTTTCATCCACCTCATTAGAACTGATTCAAATGTATTCTTTTTAATGGCTGAGTAATACTCCATTGTGTATATGTACCACAGCTTTCTTATCCATTCATCTGCTGATGGACATCTAGGTTGCTTCAACATACATCACAGCAGGATCCTCTATGACCCACCTCCCAGAATATCGGAAATAAAAGCAAAAATAAACAAATGGGACCTAATTAACCTTAAAAGCTTCTGCATATCAAAGGAAACTATCAGCAAGGTGAAAAGACAGCCTTCAGAATGGGAGAAAATAATAGCAAATGAAGCAACTGACAAACAACTAATCTCAAAAATATACAAGCAACTCCTCCAGCTCAACTCCAGAAAAATAAATGACCCAATCAAAAAATGGGCCAAAGAACTAAATAGACATTTCTCCAAAGAAGACATACCGATGGCTAACAAACACATGAAAAGATGCTCAACATCACTCATTATCAGAGAAATGCAAATCAAAACCACTATGAGGTACCATTTCACACCAGTCAGAAAGGCTGCGATCCAAAAGTCTACAAATAATAAATGTTGGAGAGGGTGTGGAGGAAAGGGAACCCTCTTACACTGTTGGTTGGAATGCAAACTAGTCCAGCCACTATGGAGAACAGTGTGGAGATTCCTTAAAAAACTGGTAATAGAACTGCCTTATGATCCAGCAATCCCACTGCTGGGTATACACACTGAGGAAACCAGAAGGGAAAGAGACACGTGTACCCCAATGTTCATCGCAGCACTGTTTATAATAGCCAGGACATGGAAGCATCCTTTGCCTTTAGATTATCTTCTTTTCTCAGCTATTTGTGAGGCCTCCTCAGATAGTCATTTTGCCTTTTTGCATTTCTTTTTCCTAGGGATGGTCTTGATCACTGCCTTCTCTACAATGTCACAAACCTCCCTCTGTATTTCTTCAAGCACTCTATCAGTTCTAAATCCTTGAATCTATATGTCACCTTTACTGTATAATCATAAGGGATTTGATTAAGTCATACATGAATGGTCTAGTGGTTATCCTTACTTGCTTCAATTTAAGCTCTGTATCAATCTAGAGGGGTGGGATGGGGGAGAGATGGCAGGGAGTTTCAAAAAGGAGGAAGATTCTTGTATACCTATAGCTGATTCATGTTGAGGTTTGACAGAAAACAGCAAAATTCTGTAAAGCAATTATCCTTCAGTAAAAAATAAATAAATTTTAAAAAAAGAATAAACAAAACAAAATAAGTCTAAATTTTGTAATAAGGAGTTCATGATCTGAGCCACAGGCAACTCCTGATCTTGTTTTGGCTGACTGTACAGAGCTTCTCCATCTTTGGCTGCAAATAATATAATCAGTCTGATTTCAGTATTGACCATCTGGTGATGTCCATGAGTAGAGTCTTGTGTTGTTGGTAGAGGGTGTTTGCTTTGACCAGTGCATTCTCTTGGCAAAATTCTGTTAGCACTTGACCTGCTTCATTTTGTACTCCAAGGCCAAATTTGCCTGTTACTCCAGGTATCTCTTGATTTCCTACTTTTGCATTCCAGTCCTCTATGATGAAAAAGACATCTTTTTGGGGTATTAGTTCTAGATCTTGTAGGTCTTCATAGAACTATTCAGCTTCAGCTTCTTCAGCATTACTAGTTGGGGCATAGACTTAGACTACTGTGATATTGAATGGTTTGCCTTGGGAATGAACAGAGATCATTCTGTCATTTTTGAGATTGTATCCAAATACTGCATTTCGAACTCTTGTGGACTATGATGGCTACTTCATTTCTTCTAAGGGATTCTTCCCCACAGTAGTAGATAGAATGGTTATCTGAGTTCAGTTCACCTATTCCAGTCCATCTTAGTTCACTGATTCCTAAAATGTCAGTGTTCACTCTTGCCATCTCCTGTTTGACCACTTCCAATTTGCCTTGATTCATGGACCTAACATTCCAGATTCCTATGCAATAATGTTCTTTACAGCACCAGACTTTACTTCCATCACCAGTCACATCCACAACTGGGTGTTGTTTTTGCTTTGGATCTAAAAATTAATGGCATATATTTGCTTTATTTTTATTTTTTAATATAAATTGTTTTTATCATAATTTGAGGCTAACCATATCATGTTTGACTGGGAAAGTCACTAAAACTGTTATATATATTAGAATATAAAATCAAGTGATATAGGTGATGTTCAAACTGAAGAATAAAGAAATAATTTAAAATAGGAATTTCATCTTAGACTATTTTTGTTTCTGTCTGGCACATTTATTGATTTTAGAAATCACTATTACACATCTCCCAGAGTAATGGAAATAAAAGCAAAAATAACCAAATGAGACTTAATTAAACTTAAAAGCTTTTGCACAATGAAGGAAACTATAAGCAAGGTGAAAAACAGCCTTCAGAATGGGAGAAAATAATAGCAAATGAAGCAACTGACAAAGAATTAATTTCAAAAATATACAAGCAACTCCTACAGCTCAACTCCAGAAAAATAAGTGACCCGATCAAAAAATAAGCCAAAGAACTAAACAGACATTTCTCCAAAGAAGACATCCAAATGGCTAACAAACACATGAAAAGATGCTCAACATCACTCATTATCAGATAAATGCAAATCAAAACCACAATGAGGTACCATCTCATGCCAGTCAGAATGGCTGCTATCAAAAAGTCTACAAACAATAAATGCTGGAAAGGGGGTGGAGAAAAAGAAACCCTCTTACACTGTTGATAGGAATGCAAACTAGTACAGCCACTATGGAGAACAGTGTGGAGATTCCTTAAAAAACTGGAAATAGAACTAACTGCCATATGACCCAGCAATCCCACTGCTGGGCATACACTGAGGAAACCAGAAGGGAAAGAGACACGTGTACCCCATTGTTCATCGCAGCACTGTTTACAATAGCCAGGACATGGAAGCAACCTAGATGTCCATTGGCAGAAGAATGGATAAGAAAGCTGTGGTACATATGCACAATGGAATATTACTCAGCCATTAAAAAGAATACACTTGAATCCGTTCTAATGAGGTGGATGAAACTGGAGCCTATTATACAGAGCGAAGTAAGTCAGAAAGAAAAACACCAATACAGTATATTAACACATATATATGGAATTTAGAAAGATGGTAACAATGACCCTATATGTGAGTCAGCAAAAGAGACACAGATATAAATAACAGACTGTTGCACTCTGTGGGAGAAGGTGAGGGTGGGATGACTTGAGAGAATAGCATTGAAACATGTAAATTATCATATGTGAAATATATCGCCATTCCAGGTTCAATGCATGAGACAAGGTGTTCAGGGCTGGTGCACTGGGATGACCCAGAGGGATGGGATGGGGAGGAAGGTAGAAGGGGTTTCAAGATGGGCAACACATGTACACCCCATGGCTGATTCACATGAATGTATGGCAAAAACCACCACAATATTGTAAAGTAATTAGCTTCCAATTAGAATTAAAAGAAAATAAATCTCTATTTCTACAATATACTGAAAATGGATTAGAAGAAGGAACATGGAATTTAGTTAAAATAATAATTATTACATTGTGCATTTAATATGTACCTGACACTCTTGTGCTTGACTAACTCATTGATTGTTCTAACAACCCTACAAGACAGTATTACTAGCACCATTGTGCAGCAGGGATAAATGAGCTCAGGTTAATAAAATAATTCTCCTTCATTCATGTAATCTTAGGTATAGAGTTGAGGCCCCAAACTAGACAGTATTAATCCACACTATCTTGTTCTATGTCATGAAGTAATAAGCCTTAAAAATAGATTCATAAAAATTTATGTAAAAAGAAGAACACAAATTATAATGTTGAAATGTCTACACATTGTAACTTAAAATATTTTGTTTGAAACTTACACAGAATAAAACTAAATTTCTTTCAATTTAAACAATTTGCCAAAGACACAGATGTATAGAACAGTCTTTTGGACTCTGTGGGAGAGGGAGAGCGTGGGATAATTTGGGACAATGGCATTGAAACATGTATAATATCATATATGAAACGAATCACCAGTCCAGGTCTGATGCATGATACTGGATGCTTGGGGCTGGTAAACTGAGATGACCCAGAGGGATGGTATGGAGAGGAAGGAGGGAAGGGGGTTCAGGATGGGGAACACATTTACACCTGTGGTGGATTCATGTTGATGTATGGCAAAACCTTGTAAAGTAAAAAAAAAAAAAAAAAAAGAAAAAAAATAAATAAATGATTTGCCAAAGAATTGAGAACTAGTTGAAACTGGGATAAGATACAGATTTTCTAAAATTAAATTCATTTTACTTTTGTAAGAAGTTAAAGCCTAGTAATAAAATATTAGAATTATGTCTGATGAATTTAATGGAGAAAAGTTACACTAATAATTAGCTCAAATAATGCTTACTGTGTGCTATCCACATTCCTAAATATTGTTGCTCACTGCTGTTGTTCAGTTGTTCAGTAGTGTCTGACTCTGCAATCACATGGACTGCAGCACTCCAGGCTTAATTGTTTTTCACTCTCTCTCAGAATTTCCTCATGCTGTGACCACTGTTTCAATGATACTATCCAACTATCTCATCCTCTATTGCCCCCTTCTCCATTTGCCTTTTTTCCCAAGCATTAGGCTGTTTTCCAATGAGTAGGATTTTCACATCAGGTGGCCAAAGAATTGCAGCTTCAGCATTAATCCTTTGAATAAATATTCAGGATTTATTTCCTTTAGGATTGACTGGTTTGATCTGTTTGTAGTCCAAGGTACTCTCAAGAGTCTTCTCCAGCACCACAATTCGAAAGCATCAGTTTTTCGGTGCTCAATCTTCTTTATGGTCCAACTCTTACATCAGTATGTGACTACTGGAAAAACCATAGCTTTGATTATACAGACCTTTGTTGGCTAAGTGACGTCTCTGCTTTTTAACAGTCTGTCTTGTTTTGTCACAGCTTTCCTTCCAAGGAGCAGCCATATTTTAATTTTGTGGCTGCAGTCACTGTCTGCCGTGATTTAGAGTTCAAGAAAATAAAGTCTGCCATCATTTCTATCTTTTCCCACCTATTTGACATGAAAACCAGTGTGTTGTTCTATGTCTGGTTCTCATTATTGCTTCTTGGCCTGCATACAGGTTTCCCAGGAGACAGGTAAGGTGATCTCGTATTTCCATCTCTTTAAGAATATTCCAGTTTTTTGTGATCCATACAGTCAAAAGAAGGCTTTAACATAGTCAGTGAAGCAGGGCTTCCCTGGTTGCTGAGTGGTAAAGAACCTGCCTGCCAATGCAGAAGATATGGGTTCGATCAGGAAGACACCCTGGAAAAGGAAATGGTGACCCACTCCAGTATTCTTGCCTGAGACATCTCATGAACAGTGGAGCTTGACATGTTGCAGTCCATGGGGTCACAAAAGAGTCCAACAAGACTTTGCAACTAAATAATGACATTGACACCCTCAAAGGTTTAACATAGTCAGTGAAGCAGAAGTAAGTGCTTTCCTGGAATTCCGTTGCTTTTTCTATGATCCAGCAGATATTGGCAACTTGATTTCTGGTTCCTCTGCTTTTCTAAATTCAATTTCTACATCTGTAAGTTCTCAGTTCATGTACTGCTGAAACCTAGTAGAAAGGATTTTGAGCATTAACTTGCTAGCATGTGAAATAAAGGCAACAGTACTACAGTTTGTACATTCTTTAGTATTGTCCTTCTTTGGGATTGGAAAGAAAACTGACCTTTTCCAGTCTTGTGGCCACTGTTGAATTTTCCAAATTTGCTGACACGTTGAATGCAGATCTTTAACAGCATCATCTTTTAGAATTTTAAATAGGCCAACTGGAATTCCATTACCTCCATTAGTTTTGTTCATAGTAATGCTTCCTAAGGCCCACTTGAATTCACCCTTCAGGATATCTGGCTCTAGGACTGTAAGCACACCATCCTGGTTATCTGGGTCATTAAGAACTTTTTGCTAAAGTTCTGTATATTTTTGCCACCTCTTCTTAATCTCTTCTGCTTTTGTTAGGTCCTTGATGTTTCTGTCCTTTACTGTGCTCATCCTTACATAAAATGTTCTCTTGGCATCTCAAATTTTCTTGAATGGATCTCTAATCGTTCCATTCTATTCTTTTCCTCTATTTCTTTGCATTGTTTACTTCAGAAGGCTGTCTTATCCATCCTTGGTATTCTCTAGAACTTCACATTCATTTTTTCCTTTGCCTTTCACTTCTCTTTTCTCAGCCGTTTGTAAGGACTCCTAAGACAACCCTTTGCTATCTTGCATTTCTTTTTCTTGGGGATCGTTTTGATCACAGCCTCCTGTACAAAGTTGCAACCCTCTGTTCATAGTTCTTCAGGTACTCTGTCTTCCAGATCTAATCCCTTGAATTTATTTTTCACCTCCATTGTATAATCATAAGGGATTTAATTTAGGTCATGCCTGAATTGCCTAGTGGTTTTCCCTACTTTCCTCAATTTAAACCTGAATTTTGCAATAAGGCGCTCATGATCTGAGCCACAGTCAGCTCCAGGTCTTGTTTTTCGCTAACTATATAGAGCTTCTCCTAAAAATTATGTATTTTAATACAGTTAATCCACAGAATAACCATATGAGATGTTATTATTATTTCTACTTTTCAGATGAAGAAACTAAAGTACAAAAAATAAAATAAATTAAAATAAAAACACATCTCAAGGTCACCAAACTAATAGCTAGGAAAACCAGAATTCAAACACACAAAGTTTGCATCTGTAGTTTTTGCTTTAAAGTACAAATAAATGGTACCATTTCAATTTATTTGGGTCTGGTAGGATTTTTGTTAGTAGAAATGAGAAAAGCAGAGAAAGCAAGTGCTGTTTCATTTTTTTTCCCCAAGAAATGCAGAATATAAGTGAAAGTTTTACATTGCTATGTTTTAGTTGTCAAAGGTGTACTATACAGATGGAAATACATCTGCAATACAAAATAATATGGGGGACTAAATCCTAGACCAGAAATCTGAATAGAAATTTGTAATTCATCTACCATAGGACTTATTTAAGCAAAGAGGGTAGAAATAACATTATTAATTAAAAAGTTATTACAATTATAATATGTACCATAATAATTAAAAGTAATTGAAGAGAAACTCCAAGGTAAGAGAACATCCAAGGTAAGAGAACATCCAAGGTAACAGAAACACGATGGCATGTGTTGTGAGAGGGCATCAGAGGGCAGACACACTGAAACCATAATCACAGAAAACCAGCCAATCTGATAACACGGACCACAGCCTTGTCTAACTCAATGAAACTAAGCCATGCCGGGTGGGGCCACCCAAGACAGACGGGTCATGGTGGAGAGGTCTGACAGAATGTGGTCCACTGGAGAAGGGAATGGCAAACCACTTCAGTGTTCTTGCCTTGAGAACCCCATGAACAGTATGAAAATGCCAAATGATAGGATACTGAAGGAGGAACACCCCAGGTCGGTAGGTGCCCAATATGCTACTGGAGACCAGTGGAGAAATAACTCCAGAAAAAATGAAGGTATGGTGTCAAAGCAAAAACAATGCCCAGTTGTGGATGTGACTGGTGATAGAAGCAAGGTCCGATGCTGTAAAGAGTAATATTCCATAGGAACCTGGAATGTCAGGTCCATGAATCAAGGCAAATTGGAAGTGGTCAAACAGGAGATGGCAAGAATGAACGTCGACATCGAGGAATCAGAGAACTGAAATGGACTGGAATGGGTGAATTTAACTCAGATGACCATTATCTCTACTACTGCGGGCAGGAATCCCATAGAAGAAACGGAGTAGCCATCATGGTCAACAATAGAGTCCGAAATGCAGTATTTGGATGCAATCTCAAAAACAACATAATGATCTGTGTTCACTTCCAAGACAAACAATTGAATATCACGGTAATCCAAGCCTATGCCCAAGCCAAAAATGCTGAAGAAGCTGAACAGTTCTATGAAGACCTACAAGACCTTCTAGAACTAACACCCAAAAACGATGTCCTTTTCATTATAGGGGACTGGAATGCAAAAGTAGGAAGTCAAGAAACACCTGGAGTAACAAGCAAATTTGGCCTTGAGTACGGAATGAAGCACAGCAAAGGAAAATAGAGTTTTGCCAAGATAATGCACTGGTCATAGCAAACACCCTCTTCCAACAACACAAGAGAAGCCTCTACACATGGACATCACCATATGGTCAACACCAAAATCAGACTGATTACATTCTTTGCAGCCAAAGATGGAGAAGCTCTATACAGTCAACAATAACGAGACCAGGAGCTGACTGTGGCTCAGATCATGAAGTACTTATTGCCAAATTCAGACTTAAATTGAAGAAAGTAGGGAAAACCACTGGACCATTCAGGTATGACCTAAATCAAATCCTTATGTGCACACACATACAGTGCATGTGAGAAATAGATTTAAAGGACAAGATCTGATAAAGCACCTGATGAACTATGGATGCAGGTTCGTGACATTGTACAAGAGATAGGGATCAAGACTATCCCCATGGAAAAGAAATGCAAAAAAGCAAAACGGCTGTCTGAGGAGGCCTTACAAATATCTGAGAAAAGAAGAGAAGTGAAAAGCAAAGGAGAAAAGCAAAGATATACACAATTGAATGCAGAGTTCCAAAAAATAATAAGGAGACATAATAAAGCCTTCCTCAGCGATCAATGCAAAGAAATAAAGGAAAACAACTGAATGGGAAAGACTAGAGCTCTCTTCAAGAAAATTAGAGACACCAAGAGAATATTTCATGCAAAAATGGGCTCTATAAAGGACAAAAATGGTATGGACCTAAGAGAAGCAGAAGATATTAAGAAGAGGTGGCAAGAATACACAGAAGAACTGTACAAAAAAGATCTTCATGACTCAGATAATCACTATGATATGATCACTCACCTAGAGCCAGACATCCTGGAATGAGAAGTCAAATGGGCCTTAGAAAGCATCACTATGAACAAAGCTAGTGGAAGTGATGGAATTCCAGTTGAGGTATTTCAAATCCTGAAAGATGATGCTGTGAAATTGGTGGACTCAATATGCCAGCAGATGTGGAAAACTTAGCAGTGGCCACAGGACTGGAAGAGGTCACTTTGCATTCCCATCCCAAAGAAAGGCAATGCCAAAGAATGCTCAAACTACCACACAATTGCACTCATCTCACACGCTGGTAAAGTAATGCTCAAAATTCTCCAAGCCAGGCTTTAGCAATACATGAACCATGAACTTCCAGATGTTCAAGCTGGTTTTAGAAAAGGCAGAGGAACCAGTTATCAAATTGCCAACATCCACTGGATCATCAAAAAAGCAAGAGAGTTCCAGAAAAACATCTATTTCTGCTTTATTGACTATGCCAAAGCCTTTGGCTGTGTGGATCACAATAAACTGTGGAAAGTTCTGAAAGAGATGGGAATACCAGACCACCTGACATGCCTCTTGAGAAACCTATATGCAGGTCAGGAAGCAACAGTTAGAACTGGACATGGAAAAACAGACTGGTTCTAAATTGAAAAAGGAGTATGTCAAGGCTGTATATTGTCACCCTGCTTATTTAATTTAAATACAGAATACTTCATGAGAAATGCTGGACTGGGAGAAACACAAGCTGGAATCAAGATTGCTGGGAGAAATATCAATAACCTCAGATATGCAGATAACATTAGCCTTATGGCAGAAAGTGAAGAGGAACTAAAAAGCCTCTTGATGAAATTGAAAGAGGAGAATGAAAAAGTTGGCTTAAATCTCAACATTCAGAAAACGAAGATCATGGCATCTGGTCCCATCACTTCATTGGATATGATGGGGAAACAGTTTTTGTTGTTGTTGTTGTTGGGCGGGGGCTGGGCTCCAAAGTAACTTTAGTTGGTGATTGCAGCCATGAAATTAAAAGAGGTTTACCCCTTGGAAGGAAAGTTATGACCAAACTAGACAACATTTTAAAAAGCAGAGATCCACCTTTGTTACTTTGCCAACAAAGTTGTGTAAGTAACCTAGGTAAGGCTATGGTTTTTCCAGTGGTCATGTATGGATGTGAGAGTTGGACTGTGAAGAAAGTTGAGTGCAGAAGAATTGGTGTTGTTAAACTGTGGTGTTGGAGAAGACTCTTGAGAGTCCCTTGAACTGCAAGGAGATCCATACAGCCCATCCTAAAGGAGATCAGTCCTGGGTGTTCATTGGAAGGACTGAAACTCCAATATTTTGGCCACCTCATGCGAAGAGTTGACTCATTTGAAAAGACCCTGATGCTCGGAGGGATTGCAGGCAGGAGGAGAAGGGGACGACAGAGGATGAGATGGTTGGATGGCATCACGGACTCAATGGACATGAGTTTGAGTAAACTCCGGTAGTTGGTGATGGACAGGAGGCCTGTCTTATTGCGATTCATGGAGTCGCAAAGAGTCGGACACGACTGAGCATGAACTGAACTGATAATAATTCATCTGTATATTTAGTTTATAATTTATAGCAAGAGTTCTTCTCATGTGTAAATGAAAGTGTTAGTCACTCAGTCGTGTGTGAGTTGTATCCCCATAGACTGGAGCCCACCTGGCTCCTCTGTCCATGAGATTCTCCAAAGAATACTGGAGTGGGTTACCATTCCCTTCTCCAAGGGATCTTCCAGACCTATGTCTCGAATCCTGGTCTCCCACCTTGCAGGCAGATTCTTTACCATCTGAGCCACCAGGGAAGCTAACATGTATTTTTTTAAACTTAAAATATGTAGGTTTAAATATATTACTTTACTTAAGCTTGTATATTATTTAATTTAATGTCAGAGATATCCTATATAGAACAGAGAAGAATTTCAAGACAACTCAGGAAGAATAGTCAGTTAAGTAGTAAGTGCTGTGTAGATGAGAACTGATCCAAATATAAACCAAATTTCAAGAGTTTCAGGGGTAGGCGAATTATGGGCCAGTGAAACTTACAAGGTATTCTGTACTTTCAAGAGATTTTCAGAGAAAGAAAGGAGAATTTAAATAGTTGATTAGAACTAAAGGAAAAAAATAAATAAATGTTAGGATAGGACAAAATAGAACACATTTAGAGATGGGGAAGAAAACTCATGGAGAAAAATAAAGCACAGAATTGGGGATGGGGTGGTGAATGGTTGTATTCCTTTGTGACTTGAGTGAATAAAATCAAAACCTCTCATTTTTTTCATTACAGATCAAGGACACTCTAGTCAGCAAAGGAAGTTTTAGTAGAAATTGTGGGATAAGAAACTAAAACACTTGAACTGGATGGCTCAGAAAGCATAGTCACTAAATTAATACATTTAGAATAAAAAATGGGAGTATAGTATTCTTACTCCAAGGAAAAAAATGGCATAGACATATAAGGAAGTATATTAAGGGATCAGAAAGGGAAATTTTTCAATTAAGTTTATGGCATCTACTGCTCAGCATTCTGTCTCATGTACTTTTACTAAGAATATGGTTCTTAATCACTTCAACGTTTTTAAATGGAAGAATAAGACTCATATTTCACTATCATAATACAATTATTTGACATTCGTTTCACTGTTGTGTTAACTAGACAGACAATGGTAAAATCTAAATCTGAATGTATTCCCAAATAGGTCAATAAAGGATTTCTGTCATCATAAAATGTTAATGGGAAAAAAAAAATAGTTGAATGGTAATTACCACAATCTACACTGGAGCCCAGAGAAGGCATTAAAGTCAATCACTAAATGATTTATTGTCAATTAGTATTTCAGTGTCCATAGGCATCTTATGGTTATTTCATCAAATACTGAGAGTTGTATGTGTAACAAATTAAGTTTTAAAAATCTCATTTAATTTATCTATTTTAATTATGTTTATTTTAACCTTCAATTCGTGAAGCTATTTTTTTTTTAACTTGCTTGAATATCCAAAAGATGCTACACAGCTCTTGAAGGAAAACAAAATAACAAAATCATTTGGAAAAAAAAAAAAAACTGCAACTAAACACTGTCCTTTTAACATTAAATGTCTTTATTAATTGTGGATTCCATGAAAAGTGCCAGAAAAGTGTGAACTCATGATTTCTAAAATTTCTATGGAATCTAGACTTACCATAAAGTTTTATCAGAACACATGTTTCTAGAATCTCCTAAAAAGTTCCAAAAACATCTAGATACAAATCATGCCAAAAATGAAAGAAATAAGATGCAAGGAAACATAAATTAAATTGTTTGTGTTAGAATCATAGATGCATTGTCCTTGTGCAATAACAATTATTTTGGATTTTGCTTCATTATAAAATTATTCTATATACTGGATAGTTATCTCCAGTGTGGATGAGAATTCCTTACCAAAATTTTACATCAGGATTGTCTGAAAAACTAAGGTAACAAATAAGAAGAACCCTTTAAAATCCTATTATACAGAGTGAAGTAAGCCAGAAAGAAAAACACCAACACAGTATACTAATGCATATATATGGAATTTAGAAAGATGGTAATGATAACCCTGTATGTGAGACAGCAAAAGAGACACAGATGTCTAGAACAATCTTTTGGACTCTGTGGGAGACGGTGAGGGTGGGATGATTTGGGAGAATTGCATTGAAACGTATAATATCATATGTGAACCGAATCACCAGTCCAGGTTTGATGCATGATACACGATGCTCGGGGCTGGTGCATTAGGATGTCCCAGAGAGATGGTATGGGGAAGGATGTGGGAGAGGGGTTCAGGATGGGGAACACATGTGCACCCATGGTGGATTCATGCTGATGTATGGCAAAACCAATACAATATTGTAAAGTAATTAGTCACTAATTAAAATAAATAAATTTATATTTTAAAAAATAAATAAATGATTAAGAAAAATTAAAATCAAAATAAAAATTAATTCTTTAAATATAATATGGGCCTCAAGGACAGAGTTCACAGTGGTCAGCTGTGATACAACATGCAGTTTTAGACAATATCTTCAGCCTGCTATAACAAATTGCCACAAACTCTATGGTTTAATGCAATACAAATTTAATTTTATACAGTCCTGGAGACTAGAAGTTTAAAATCAGTTTCACCAGACTAAAACCAAGATGTCCACCTGGCCAAGCTCCCTTTGGAGGAACAAAGGGAGAATTTGTTTCCTCTCCTTTTCCAGCTTTTAGAATTGTATGTCTTGACTCATGGACTCTTCTTCCATCATCAAAGTCAATGCCTTTCTCTCTAAATCCTAGTAGCTCAACTGGTAAAGAATCCACCTGCAATGCAGGAGACACTGGTTCAATTCCTGGGTCAGGAAGATTCACTGGAGAAGGGATAGGCTATCCACTCCAGTATTCTTGGGCTTCACTGATGGCTCAGCTGGTAAAGAATCCTTCTGCAATGTGGGACACCTGGGTTTGATCCCTGGGTTGGGAAGATCCCCTGGAAAAGGCGAAGGTTACCCACTCCAGTATTCTAGCCTGGAGAATGTCATGGACTGTATAGTTCATGGGGTCACAAAGAGTCAGACACAACTGAGCGACTTTCACTTTCACTGCTTCTCTCAACTACCTTCACACAGCTTTCTTCTTCTGTGGCCTGGGTCAATTAACTCTTACATATGGAAACATGTAATGGCATTTAGAGTCCACCTGAAAAATTCAAATTAAACATCCTATCTCAATAACATTAACATAATAATATATGCAAATTCTTTTTTTTTTTTTTTTTGCCATACTTGGTAACCTTCACAGTTTCTGTGGATTAAGATATGGATATCTTTGGAGGATCCATTATTTAACCTACTACAGCACACAAAGCATACAGTAATCTATAACATGTTATCTAATGTGTTTTCCCTTTATCTAATACTTTCAGGAAAACCCTTAATAATTGAGAGCTTGCATACTGAAAGAAGCATATGGTATCAGAAATCATGCTTCTACAAATCCTTGGAAAACAGAGGCTGAGCTTCAGCTCCAAGAGCTGTCACTTTCTTCTCCCACAAATCTCCAAGAAGTGATGACTGTGAAGACATATTTCAGCAATATCACTTTTCTGTCAAAAACACTACCTAGCAAGTATTTGCCTATGGATGAATGAGTAGAAATATAGCAATGAAAGCAGAATGTCATGAAATCGAATGAAAATCAAAAACCAGGTGTATCCAGAATGCAGTAAGAATAATATCTCTGTACCAATTCTCTAATATTGCTTATATTTTTGTATAAATATATTATATATATGCATATTTGCTAATTGTATATATATATACAACTATACACATAAACTAGATATACATATGAGTTGATGGTTGATCATATTGTAAGTATGTATGACATGACAGTCTGGTTCTCCTCTACAATTGGTAGAGACAACAACAGCACAAATGTAAATGCAGTTAAAAATATTGTGTTAAAATCACAGATTAGTAACAGCACGTGATATACACTTGCTTTAATTTAAAGTGGGAAAGAACGATTGTGCCTTGGAAAACAGAGTCCTGGACAAATTTTAACATGGCTTATTGTGGCATGACAAGTGTGCCAATTCAGATCTTCACAAGTTCCTAATCGAGACATGAGGCTCAGTGTCTGTGTGCCACTAATTGGGATATTATTTGTGGTCATCTTTGTTAGTTAAGTTTTCATATATTTATATGATATCTCCTCAAATAGAATTTCCACCCCGTATGGGATAGATCGTAGTTCAGGCATAAGACATAAGCATACATAGCAATACATATTCTTAGAAAAATCTTGTTTCCTTTCTGACAATGGAAAACCCAGGAGTTCAAAGTTAATTGTGAAGTCACTCAAGCAAAACTTTCTCATTTATTATAACACCTATGAGATCACCTCACACATAGCATGTAATCAGAAAAAGAATATCAAGTAGAACTCATTAACGTAATGTGTAAAATAAAATAATCTATACTCAGCTAAATCATTTATTTTCAAAATGAGCAAAAAAAAAAAAAAAAGTGTATTCATCATCAGGAAATTCTTAGCCAAATGGATGTTGTCATGTTTTTCTGTGGAAAAATAGTAAGACTCAGCCATGAGAATTTGGAGAATATGCTCTTCTTATTTCTCATCTGTTGTTTAGATCCGTAACTTGAATACATCAATGTTTCTCAGATGATTTACCTGGGTTTAAGATAGCTTCTCTTAATGAAGAAAGTAAGGTAGATTTTACATAGACATTTGTATCTGGGCACATTGCCAACCAAAGTAAAAATCACATTTGTAAGTCTAGTTTTTGGATAGGTATAGCTTTGAAAGTAAGTACAGGACACTGGGAAATAAAGCATTTGTTACCTTTGAAACTATTGAAATGGATAAGGAGTGAGTTAAACCCATCTCCTGTTTTTTTTTTTTTTTCCCCTCCTCTTTTTCTGGTTGGAATATGTACATAGTTATTATAACTGGAGATGCCATCATGGATCAAGATAAACCCTTGTGAATAGAGAGTCTCATAGGTTGAGTCACTGAAGCAGACACTGAAATGGAGATCGGCATGAAAGATATTTAATTTTAGTGTCTTTTGGCTCATCCACAGTAGAAGTTAGGAAAAGGAAACAGGATTAGGCAGAAGGAGAAGCTGAACTGAGATGTAGGTACCACAGTAACCACCAGAAATCTTATAAGATATTTGGAGCTCGACTTGCCCTTCACAATAGTCCCATGGTGTTTCTAGTATTGATCAATCACTGTTGACAACTGTGTGCTCAAAGCTCACAAAGAACTGGGAAAGCTGTCCTTCAGTGGTGGGTCTAAAGGTGCATAGCATGGGTCAACACAATGGCCATGTCCAGTGGTAATAAAAAAGAGATATATTACGAGTCCTGGAAGCCTAACAGAACTTTACAGTCTTGGAATGCCGATCTCTGGACTTTGACCCCAGAGAAAAAATTCAAACACATTAACTGTAATATCTCTTCCACTAGCATGGTTTTATTACCATTATTATGATCTTATGTCCCCAAATTTACCTCTAATCTACATTAAGTGCCATCATTATACAGTACGGTAAGTACTTGGTATTTCCATTTCAAACAATGAGTACATCTTTAGTTCAGCATGATTAAACTAAAACAAACATCATCTCTCCACCAAACAAATTTTCTTTTTGTACTAACAATATAACCATATGATACAAAAATCCATGTAGATGTTATTTCATACTCAAAATTCTTAGCTCAGGGAGCATTTTATGAGCTGACCTTTTTATACCATCTCATGACATCTCCATCATCCATTCAAAATTCCCTTTAGTTCTACAATGGGGCTGTGTGCATGCTAAGTTGCTTCAGTCATGCCCAACTCTTTAAAAACCCTATGGATCATAACTGCCAGGTTCCTCTGTCCATGGAACTCCCCAGACAAGAATACTTGAGTGGGTTGCCATGTCCTCTTCTATTGGATCTTCCTAACCAAGAGATCAAACCCACATCTCCCTGCATTGGCTGACGGATTCTTTACCACTAGCATTACCTGGGAAGCTATTCCCTTATCCAGGGAATTCTCCTGATCCAGGGATCAATCCTGGGTCTCCTGTACTACAGACAGATTCTTTGTCATCTGAGGTACCAGGGAAGTCTCAAAGGGGCTATTTTCTCTTAATCCTATAATCCTTTGCCCATTTTCTCTTTCAATATTCTTATACTCATCTTGCCTTGAATTAACTTTTGGTAATTCAATTGATTTGTAACCACTTATCTCCAAACAAAGCATAATAATATCATTATATTATTGTGTCTCCAGCACCTACAAAGTGCCTGGTTCACAGCAGGTGTGAAATCATACTGAGTAGATGGATGAATGTATGCTGGAATAAAAGAAACCTTTGGTTCCATCTACCCAAGTTTTGCCTCCTTTCCACAGAAGCATGCCACTGTCAAGTCTTCACAGGTTCTAGAAGTCATGAAATATAAACCTGAAAATATATTAGGATCAAATAACAAAGACACATATAAGAAAAAGTAAACTAGATTTAATTTGCTTAACAGTATGGAGCCACTGACAATTTTTAAGAAGTCTTCAGGCAAAACCATGAGTTTTTAAATTCCAGGCTTTAGTCAATTAAAGATAACCAGAATGATCATTTCATTAACTGAAATTCTTATGAGAAGTATATTATCAGTGTTAAGCTGTGAATCACTTAACAGAAGGAACTCTGAAATCAAGAAGATAGAATACTGACTGTGTGCATTAACTCTTCAGATAACATTAAATAGCAAGAGAGGGGAAGGCAGTTGGCTTAAAACTAAGAGGATATGATAATGATTTAAAGTGACCTCCAGAAGTGTAAAGACACAGAACAAAATGCATTGAAGATGAGATGAGGGAAATATAACTGGAGAGGAAAATAATTTTTTTAAAATGCAAAAATATAAGGTGTGCAAGTGTGGCAGATACATAACTAACTGTCATAGTAGATAACAAACTAGCTATGATCAGTGAAGCAGCTCTGGGGAAAGCAAATACAGTGGTGAATTCTAAGTAGAAACAGTGCACCCAGAGATGATGCAGGTTCTCAAATTATGTTGTGTGTTTAGTCTTTTTTTTTTTTTTTTTTTTTAACACTCTGCAATCAAGGAGCTTTGTGGAAAATGTGCGGCAGATTTTCAGAAAGGAAATATACTCTGTTAAATGGTTAATAAATAAGTTCAATAAAGGAAGAGTGAATAAAAAGTGATTGTACTGAAGGGTAACTAGGAGTTATATTCTGCAAAGGGTGATGTACAGGCTATTTCCACAGAGCTTTACAGTTTGGAAGGTATTGAGAGCTCAAAGTAATGTGACAGACTACATATGAGTTCCTAATACTTGAAAAAATACCAACATAAGTTGCTATAAAGGCAAAGATAAAAATTCATTACAACTTTGAAAGATTTAAGTAAAATTCTACTGAACAGGAAATGATGCATAAATACCTTTTTAAGTTACCCTTATCCATTGTAAACATTTTGCTACTATCAATCTCAATATTTTGAGGGAAAAAACTGATTAAAAATACATTGTCAGTGTATAAGTTTATACTTAGAGAAAATGACAGTAGAGAGGCTAACACTGAAGCAAACTTGACAAAGTGAAATGACTGCCAGCCTTGCAAGTGATCTTGAAAACGCCAGTGATGAGTTTTACCAGTGATTCATGGTTTCTCTGCTGGGAGCCATGCTGATCACATTTTGTGCTTAGTCACATTGAAATCTTCTGATGATTCTATTGATAGACAGAATCATCAATCTAAATTTTAAAAGTGGAAATAGGCTTAATAAGATTAAGCACACTCATACACTGGAATATGTACACTGTTTCACGTTTCTTGGACACCGAACTACATGTTCCTAACCGTAAATAATACTGGAGTATCAGTCTCAAGAGAACAGGAAAATCAGATTGTTTGTTTTTTTCCTGCATCCCCAGGATTAAGAAGGTGGCATTATATTTACTTAAGTACTTGTTAAAATAATCTTATAAATGGAAAAATTTAGAAAATAAGTTGAGATAACATGAAGATGTTAAACAACCTATTAAAGAGTATAATACATCCCTTAAATGAATGTGTATTGTGTAAATGGATGGTATATGAACTAAAATGTTGTTGTTGTTGTTGCTATTCAATCACTCAGTTATGTTCAGTCTGTTGAGACCCCATGGACTGCAGCATGTCAGGTTTCCCGGTCCTTCACCATCTCCCAGAACTTGCTAAAACTCATATCCATCGATTCGGTGATAACATCCAATGATCTCATCCTCTGTCGACCCCGTCTCCTCCTGCCTTCAATCTTTCCCAGCATCAGGGTCTTTTCAAATGAGCCAGTTCTTCACATCAGGTGGCCAAAGTATTGGAGTTTCAGCTTCAGCATCAGTCCTTCCAATGGATATTCTGTGCTAATTTCCTTTAGGATGGACTGTTTGGATCTCCTTGCAGTCCAAGGGACTCTCAAGATTCTTCTCCAACACCACAGTTCAAAAGCATCAATTCTTCAGTGCTCAGCTTTCTCTATAGTCCAACTCTCACATTGATACATGACCACTGGAAAAACCATAGCCTTGACTAGATGGATCTTTGTTGGAAAAGTAATCCCTCTGCTTTTTAATATGCTGTCTATTTTGGTCACAATTTTTCCTCCAAGGAATATCTTTTGATTTCATGGCTGCAGTCACCCTCTGCAGTGATTTTGGAGCCCCCCCAAATAAAGTCTGTCACTGTTTCCACTGTTTCCCCATCTATTTGCCATGAAGTGATGGGACCAGATGCCATGATCTTCATTTTCTGAATACTGAGCTTTAAGCCAACTTTTTCACTCTCCTCCTTCACTTTCATCAAGAGGCTCTTAAGTCCTTTGCTTTCTGCCATAAGAGTGGTGTCATCTGCAAATCTAAAGTTATTGATATTTCCCCTGGCAATCTTGATTCCAGCTTTTGCTACATCCAGGCCAGCATTTTTCATGATGTACTCTGCATATAAGATAAATAAGCAGGGTGACAATATACAGCCTTGTCGTACTCCTATTCCAATTTGGAACCAGCCCATTGTTCCATGCCCTATTCTAACCATTGCTTCTCGACCTGCATACAGGTTTCTCAGGATGCAGGTAAGGTGGTCTGGTATTCCCATCTCTTGAAGAATTTTCTGTAGTTTTTTTATCATCCACACAGTCAAAGGTTCAATTCAGTTCAGCCACTCAGTTGTATACTCTGTGACACCATGGACTCCAGCACACCAGGCCTCCAAGTCCATCACCAACACTTGGAGTTTGCTCAAACCCATGTCCATCTAGTCAGTAATGCCATCCAACCATCTCATCCTCTGTTGTCCCCTTCTCCTCCTGCCTTCAATCTTTCCCAGCATCAGGGTCTTTGCCAATGAGTCAGTTCTTCACATGAGGTGGCCAAAATATTGGAGCTGCAGCTTCAGCATCAGTCCTTCCAATGTACATTCAGGATTGATTTGCTTTAGGTTTGGCTGGTTTGATCTCCTTAAAATCTAAGGGACTCTCAAGCGTCTTCTCCAGCAGCACAGTTCAAAAGCATCAATTCTTCAGTGTTCAGCTTTCTTTACAGTCCAGCTCTCACATCCTTAGTCAATAAAGCAGAAGTAGATGTTTTTTCTGGAACTCTTGCTTTTTTGATGATCCAATGGATGTTGGCAGTTTGATCTCTAGTTCCTCTGCCTTTTCTAAATCCAGCTTGAACATCTGGAAGTTCATGCTTCATGTACTCTTGAAGCCTAGCTTACAGAATTATGAGCATTACTTTGCTAGCGTGTGAAATGAGTGCAATCTTGCAGTAGTTTGAACATTCTTTGATATTGCCTTACTTTAGGTTGGAATGAAAATTGATCTTTTCCAGTCCTGTGGCCACTGCTGAGTTTTCCAAATTTGCTGGCATATTGAGAGAACTGTGTGTCTCCAAAATTCATATGTTGTTCCCAAACTCTCAGCGTGATTGTTTTGAAAACAGGCCCTTCAAGAGACAATTTAACTTAATTGAGGTCATGAGGTTGGGGTCTTAATCCAGGAGAACCAGTGCCTTTATAAGAAGAGGAAGAGATAGCAGAGATCATAGTCCAGAAACACACAGAGAAAAGGTTACAATTGGACACAGCTAGAAGACAGTCATGTTGATATATGGCAAAACCAATACAATATTTAAAGTTAAAAAAAAATTAAAAAAAGAAGAAAAAGAAAGAAAGAAAGCTAGAAAGAGAGTTTTCACCAGAACCTGGATCTTGTTGGTTTTGAACTTTCTTTTTTTTTTTTTTCAAGCCTCTACAACTAAGAGGAAATTAATTGCTGTTACTGGAATCACACAGTCAGTGTGATCTTATTATGGCACTCTAAACAGACTAAGATCATAGCTTTAAATTAAAAGGATTCTGCAAACCCATATAGTTTATAATGTCAGGTTAATAGGCTGAAAGCTCCTGTATAGACCTTGGTACCATAAAGGATAAAGTCGGAGAACAACGATGAAGATACCAGCTCTTTGTTAAGAGTATGATAAAGACATTGGGCACTTTGTTATTCATCTAGTAAAGAACAGAAAAGGAGATTTGTTGTTGTTGCCATTATTATTGCTGCTGTTTCTTTATTTAAATCTAGGATAGACACAATTCTGAATTGAATTTTGTGTTATTTTTTATATATTTGTTTCTACCAATATTAAACAGGTCAGACTTTTCAATACTTTGTACTATTCACAATAATTGCACATTTTAGCGGAGGGGAACATAGAAGTAGGACCATCGAATATCTATTGGGATGAGAAAACAAAGAAAATTCCCATATAAAAGTATTTTCAGTGTCTTTTTCTAATATTCTCTTTTTTGTTGTTGTTTCTAATATCACCTCAAACAACGACCTTAGTTGAAGACTAATCTCTTAGCTTTAAGATACTAACCTGACATCTACTTTTTATTTAATCTAATGCTCAAGTAGGAATTTGAGTAACGAAAAATTTTAGAAAGATGAATTGGTTTGTGTTTACTTTAAATTATATAATGACCTGAAAATGTGAAAAAACAAATACACCATAATATCACCTCCTTGATTAGCCTTTAAATTGCTCACTTTCAGTTGCAAAAGGCTTAAATGAGAAAACTAAATGAACAAATCACATTGATATTTTTAGAAAAGGCACTAAAAGATTAGGGGTGTTTATACATAAAAAGTGTGGTAATGGAGTACACAGAGAAAGATTTCTCAAAAATAATTTTGATATTTAGTTTTGTATTCTAAACTGTGGTTTGATCTTCTATGTTGATCATGCATGATTTATTTTCTGAGGAGAAAAACTTTCTATAGGATGTGATATCTGATCCAATATTTTAAAAATTTTTCTTCACCATTTCCTGCATAAATAGGGTAAGAAAATACTGTTAAATAATCACATTCTCATCAGAAATAGTCTTTCTTAATTATAACTACAGCTTCCCTAGTGGCTCAGTGGTAAAGAACCTGACTATCTCATTAGAGATGGATTTAACCCCAGGGGAAGATCCCCTGGAGGAGGAAATGGAACCAATTCCAGTATTCTTACCTGGAACATCCCCATGGACAGAGGAGCCTGGTGGGCTACAGTATATGGGTCACAAAAAAACAGGACATGACTTAGTGACTAAATAACAATAATCATAACTACATCAAAAACACTTATGATTTTAAAATGTAACCGCTGCACAATATGCCATTGCAATTTTGGGTTTTTTAATAAACAACAAAGTTGGAGAATTTTCACTTTCTGATTTCAAATATACCATAAATTTTTTTACTTAATTAATTTATTATTTACTTTCTTTGTTGTTGTTGTGCTGAGTCTATTTTGCTGCCTGCAGGCTTATTCTAGTTATGAGGAGAGGGGCCTACTCTGCAGTTGACCTTCTTTATTTAAATAATAAAAACAATTGAAATGATTTGGCATTCAAAAAATTTAATTGATGGATAAAAATTAATAGAATAAATATTTTTTCACACCATGTTTTACTAGTCTACTTTCCAAATATTCAAATGTAATAGCAATGTAGTCCAGAACATTAAAAAAATGATAGTAGCAATATAGGTCAGAACATAAAAAATTCTCATTGCCGAAGCTTCTCTTGCAGCAGAGCACAGTCTCTAGGCACGTGGGCTGCAGTTGTTGTGGCATGTCGGCTCAGTAGCTGCAGTGATCAGGTTTAATTGCTCTGTAATATGTGGAATCTTTCAGGCCAGGGTGTGAATCCACATTCTTTGCATTGCCAGGCAGTTTCCTATCCACTGTACCACCAGGGAAGTATGTCTTAATTTTTTAGCAATATGGGAAAGAATATTCCCATACTGTTTTCTGTCTTTAAGTAGTAAGCTTCCCTGAATCTAGTTCCTTATCTATATTTTGAAAAGAAAACATACAAAAGTATTTAAGACAAGGCTGGTATGTGAAGTGCCTCTTTTATTCACACACATAAAAATATATAAATATCTTATATATTTATAAAATATAAAAAATGTATATGTTTGTGAGATATATATGTGTATATATGTGTATATGTGTATATGAAATAAAATATTCACACACATAAAATATATTTTAAAGAATATGTTTTACTTAACATTTTGGACACAAAACAACATGATATTCATAATTTCACTCTAGAATAATAAAACATCCATTATTTAATCTTCTATATAACATTAATTATTGTTTCAACTCATTTGGCTTAAAATATCTTTGTGTATTCAAAAAGTGAGTAGTGAACATGTAAAAACTGAAAGAAATAAAAGTACATTCATTTACAAAATAAAGTAAAAAATAACAAAATACTTATTCTCAAAAAAAGGAGATTAAAATTTAGCAATTTAATTTTAGAAGGGATTATACAGCGCTTCCATAGTTCATTACAAACATGTTTAGGGACATTTAGAGCCCAAAATATCATTTATATAGACCAAGTGAAATATCTCAGTGTAAAATAATTTTAAATAGCAAGCTAAGCAAGGGCTTGCTCATGGGCTAAGCAAGACGATTTTAATTTTTTATTAGCTATGTAGCCTATGTAGATTGGGGGCTATTTTGAAAATGTCATTTACAAAGTGAAAATCACTTTTACTTATTTAAAATCACAACAGCTAAAATGTTACTTGGAAACTGATCATATTTGTAGTAAATTCTGTTTTTGAAATGTGCATCTGCTAGAACCCCTCCATTTGAATTTCACTGAAGTTTTTAAACTCTTGTGTTGGCTTATTTGCATCTCTGAATCTTAATAAGCTATTACAGACACATTTTTTGCTGTTCGCGTAGCACTCTCCATCAACGTTAATGAATATTTTTACAACATAACTTGCAAAAAACCATTCTGTCCATTAAATTAGATGGGACTTTTAGCATTATCTTGAAAAAAAAAAAAAAAAAAAAGACGCATCAGCTCTTTCCAAGTGCTTTAAAATAAAAAATATGCAACTTCTTGACTACAAAACGAAGTTAGCAGAGCTCATATAAAAATGCTCTTGATAGTCAAATGCAAGTTTTTCTAAGACCAGTGTCAATGTATAGGGCAAAAGTTAAATAAAAAAGGAAATGTTTAAACATTTGACAAAAAATAAGAACACTTAGTAAATATGTTACGTACAGACAGCATATTGAGCACATCTGTTTAATTTTTTAAATTATTTATTTATTTTTTAAATTTTATTTTATTTTTAAACTTTACATAATTGTATTAGTTTTGCCAAATATCAAAATGAATCCATCACAGGTATACATGTGCTCCCCATCCTGAACCCTTCTCCCTCCTCCCTCCCCATACCATCCCTCTGGGTCGTCCCAGTGCACTAGCCCCAAGCATCCAGTATCGTGCACTGAACCTGGACTGGCATCTCGTTTCATACATGATATTTTACATGTTTCAATGCCATTCTCCCAGGTTTACCTTGAGCAAGTACAGGCAAAAATAGTTTAAAATATATGCTAAATAAGTAGGTTTGGTAAAGTTTTGTACTGCCTTTTCTTTCCAGGAAGTTGAGGAATACTAAGTAGTTTAAACATCATTAAATTTGAGAATTTTTCCAGCTGAATTCAGAGAGATTTAGGAAATAAGGTTATATAACTAGAAGAAACAAAATCTGTTAATATTCCTGTTGTGTAAGAAAATGCCACTTTTATCTATTTTTTGTAAAAAGAAAAGTTTTGTTGGCTATTTTTGATGATATAATCCCAATAAAAATACTGTACTTAAAAAACAACTGAAATTATTCAACATTTATCAAATTAAACTGATGAATAAAATTCATAGAATAAATATTCTATTTCCCATGTATTACAAGCCTACTTTCCAAGTATTTAAATGTAATAGCAATATAGCCCAGAACATAAAAAAATTGAACACATGTAATAGGAAGCTTCTTTCCCTCAATAAATCTAATGGCAAGTGAGTTATGTTTTTGTGAAAGCAACTGAAGTTTCTCTATTTTAGAAGCTTTGGAATAATACATCAGAAAAGTGATGGAAAACAAGTGTCTCCCATACCATAAAATTATGGCAACATAAAATACATTGTGAAGTCATCCTCTGGACATCAATAAAAAATATATATCAAAATGTCTGTATGTGTTTTATGTTCCTAATTCTTCCAGAAACACATTCTACTATAAACCACCCAAATGTGAACAAGTTTCAATTAAGCATGTCTTATATTTTATGTATATTTCATTATTCAACCAGTGCTCAGATACAAATTAGGCAGAGTCAATATATTCTTCCCACCTCTGTCGATATTAAAACTTAGGTCAGATAAAAGTCTAAGAACTTGTTTTCGTATATGGTTGGTCTCATTTCAGACTTGACAACTAAATCTCCAGTGTTCTCAAAGTGTTTTTATTCTAAAAACTAAATTGCTTTCTAATTCATCACAGCAGCCTGGTTTTACCAGATATCATGACAGCATATAATACTGGGTATTAATTTAAGGCCTTACTCCACAAACACATTTAATTCTTTTACTAAGCTGTTTTTAGATTTAGTGAACTATATATTGGCAGCAATAAGAAATAAAATAGATGATAAAATAAAGATTCATAACCATTCATCTGTGATTATAAAATCCAAAACCTCTGAAAGCTGAAAATATTTTTATAGCTCAGTGGGCAAAAATATTTGATCTTCTTTGTATTCACTTAGTGGGACATCCTGGTGGCTTAGCATTAGAGAATCCTCCTGCCAATTCAGAAGATGCAGGAGACGTGGGTTCCATCCCTGGGTTGGGAAGATCCCCTGGAAAAAACATGGAAACTCACTCCAGCATTCTTGCCTGGAAAATCCAATAGACAGAGGGACTTGGCGGGCTACAGTCCATGGGGTTGCAAAAAGTTGGGCATGACTTAGTTACTGAACAACAGCAAATAGTTATTCTCTCTCATCTGGTAGAATATTGATATGTTTCTGTGAACATAAAATTATACTTGAATATAGACCCTTCTAGGAGTGTTATATATATAGTATATGTGCATATTGCTCCAAATTTTTAGATTTTTAAAACGTATCTGGATTCACGATTTTCAAAAAGAAGACTATGGATATGTATATGTATTTAAGGATATTGATTGATTTTTATATGTCAAAATAGTCTTGCATCCCAGGAATAAATTCTATTTGGTCATGGTGTATGATCCTTTTAATATGCTATTGAATTCACAATGCAAGTATCTCATTGAAGATTTTGCACCTATGTATATCAGGAATACTGGCAGTCTTAATTGTAGTGTCCTTCTCTGGTTTTTGTATCAGGGTGATGTCAACCTCATAAAATGAGTTTGGAGGTTTCTGTCTTCCTCTACTTGTGAAGATTTTAAGAAGGATTGGCATTAATTCCCCTTTGAATGTTGGGTAGAATTCACTAGTGAATTCATATGCTCATGGGTTTTTCTTTTTTGGGGTGCTTTTGACTGCTGACTTAACCTCTTATTTGTTATTAGCCTCTTCAAGTTTTCTATTTCTTCCTGATTCAGAAAAATGATACACACACACACAAACCCATGCTGAAATATTATACAGCCTTACAAAAGAAAAAAGTCCTACCATTTGTAACAACATGAATAAACCCAGAAGACATTGCCTGTGTGTGCTAAGTTGCGTCTGACTCTTTGCAATCTTTGGGACTGTAGATTCTCCAGGCAGGAATACCAGAGTGGGTTTCCATTTCCTCCTACAAGATATCTTCATAACCCAGGGATCAAACCTGAATCTCCTGTGTCTCCTGCATTGCAGGCAGATTATTTACCTGCTGAGCCATCAGGGAAGCCCTGGAAGACATTATGCTAAGTTAAATAAACAAGAACAGAGAGACAGTGGCTCAGACATAAAGAATCTACCTGTAGTGCAGAGGTGGGTTCGACCCCTGGGTCAGGAAGGTACCCTGGAGAAGGAAATAGCAACCCACTCCAATATTCTTGTCTGGAGAATCCCACAGACAGAGGAGCCTGGCAGGTCATAGTACATGGAGTGGCAAGAAGTCAGGCATGACTGAGCAACCTCACTTCACTTCACAAAAAGACAAATACTGCATAGTCTCCTTATATGTGGAATCTAAAATAGTCAAATATATAAAAGAAAAGAGTAGAACAGTAGTTTCTAGGTAATGGGGGAGAGGAAATACTTGTCATGTCATACAAAATTTTAAGTTATGCAAATAAATAAGTTCTAGAGATCAATATTGTGAATATAGTTAACAAAACTGTAATATATACTTGAAATTTGCTGATAGGGTAGAGCCTACTTTTTTTTTTTTACAAAAAAAAAAAAAAAGAAAGAAAAGAATAAATACATGATGTGATAATATGTTAACTAGCTTGATTGTGATGATCATTTCACAATGTGTATGGTTACCAAATCATCAAGTTGTACACTTTAAATATATACAACTTTTACTTGTCAATTATATCTGAAAAAGAGAAAAAAATATATGAGAACTCTATTCTAGAGTAAATAAATAAAAGAAGCCTAAAATTTTCCTCATAGTCTTGCATTCTGAGCTCTTTGCACCAAGATCAGAGCTATAAGACAACTCTCTGACTTTGGACCTACAACTCCTTCTGTCCTCCCAGGAAGTCATATCTGTTTGGATGCCATTATACCCAGTACTTCCTTTTTTTGCAGTCTCATTATCTATATTTGAAACCTGGGAAGCCTCCAGTGCCCTCATGTCTGTAGTGGTAGAAATGAGCTCTTGTACCATAATTTGTTGGAAGAAAGCATTGCTTTGCACCTATAGACAGAACTATAAAATGCAGCACCTGATCTGACCATCCTCTCCTGAGCTTGGGATACTGCAGGAACTTCCAGACCAGCCAACCTTTTATAACTGGTGTGCTTTTATGTTCTCTTCTTATTAAAGCAATTTATATAAATCATCCCAATCTTTTGCTTAAAATCTTGCAGTAGTTCTCATTTCTACCCAGAGTAAAAAAAAAAAAAAAAAAAATTCTGATAACCCTAAGGCAATTTCTGTCCTGAGTCACTGATTTCTTCTCAGACTTCCTGCCCTAAGACTCACTTCCTCATCCTCTCAGTACCACCTACATTGTCCTCTGAAGGGCAGTTTTTCTCAGATAGTTCAAGGATTTTGCTCTGACTACTTCTGCCTGCAGTATTGTTCTCCAAAAGGTCCACCTGATAAGCTTTTTCACCTTCAATTCCTTGCTAAAATATCACCTTTTAAATTAAAGCTGTTGACTACACTTTCCAAATTTCAACATTTGCAAAGTCATTCTCTGCAATGCATGCCCCCTTAATCTTTTCCATAGTACATATAATCATTTGACATATGATATAATTTATTTCATAGTCACAATGGCAGTGGAAACTTTTTTCTGTATCCCAAGTTCATATAATGATTTTTATTATACAACAGGCATCCACTAGATATTTATTTTATGAATGAATGAATGATTAAAATATGATGTTGAAATTAGTCTTTGCCCTACTTCATTCTGTATTCCAAAGCCAAATTTGCCTGTTACTCCAGGTCTTTCTTGACTTCCTACTTTTGCATTCCAGTCCGCTATAATGAAAAGGATATCTTTTTGGGTGTTACTTCTAAAAAGTCTTGTAGGTCTTCATAGAACCGTTCAACTTCAGCTTCTTCAGAGTTACTGGTTGGGGCATAGACTTGGATTACTGTGATATTGAATGGTTTGCCTTGGAAACGAACAGAGATCGTTCTGTCATTTTTGAGATTGCATCCAAGTACTGCATTTCAGACTCTTTTGTTGACCGTGATGGCCACTCCATTTCTTCTCTGGGATTCCTGCATGCAGTAGTAGATATAATGGTCATCTGAGTTAAATTCACCCATTCCAGTCCATTTCAGTTTGCTGAGTCCTAGAGTGTCGACATTCACTCTTGACATCTCTTGTTTGACCACTTCCAATGTGCCTTGATTCATGGACCTGACATTCCAGATTCCTATGCAATATTGTTCTTTACAGCATTGGACCTTGCGTCTATCACCAGTTACATCCACAGCTGGGTATTCTTTTTGCTTTGGTTCCATCCCTTCATTCATCTGGAGTTATTTCTCCACTGATCTCCAGTAGCATATTGGGCACCTACTGACCTGGGGAGTTTCTCTTTCAGTACCCTATCATTTTGCCTTTTCATACTGTTCATGGGGTTCTCAAGGCAATAATACTGAAGTGGTTTGCCATTCCCTTTTCCAGTGGACCACATGCAACACAAGAGAAGACTGTATACATGGACATCACCAGATGGTCAACACCGAAATCAGATTGATTATATTCTTTGCAGCCAAAGATGGAGAAGTTCTATACAGTCAGCAAAAAAAGGACCAGGGGCTGACTGGGGCTCAGACCATGAACTCCTTATTGCCAAATTCAGAATTAAATTTAAGAAAGTAGGGAAAACCACTAGACCATTCAGGTATGACCTAAATCAAATCCCTTATGATTATACAGTGGAAGTGAGAAATAGATTTAAGGGCCTAGACCTGATAGATAGAGTGCCTGAGGAACTATGGAATGAGATTCGTGACATTGTACAGGAGACAGGGATCAAGACCATTCCCATGGAAAAGAAATGCAAAAAAGCAAAATGGCTGTCTGGGGAGGCCTTACAAATAGCTGTTAAAAGAAGAGAAGCGAAAAGCAAAGGAGAAAAGGAAAGATATAAACATCTGAATGCAGAGTTCTAAAGAATAGCAAGAAGAGATAAGAAAGCCTTCCTCAGTGATCAATGCAAAGAAATAGAAGAAAACAACAGAATGGGAAAGACTAGGGATCTCTTCAAGAAAATCAGAGATACCGAAGGAACATTTCATGCAAAGATGGGCTCAATAAAGGACAGAAATGGTATGGCCCTAACAGAAGCAGAAGATATTAAGAAGAGATGGCAAGAATATACAGAAGAACTGTACAAAAAAGATCTTCATGACTCAGATAATCACGATGGTGTGATCAGTGACTTAGAGCCAGACATCCTGGAATGTGAAGTCAAGTGGGCCTTAGAAAGCATCACTATGAACAAAGCTAGTGGAGGTGATGGAATTCCAGTTGAGCTATTTCAAATCCTGAAAGATGATGCTGTGAAAGTGCTACACTCAATATGCCAGCAAATTTGGAAAATTCAGCAATGGCCACAGGACTGGAAAAGGTCAGTTTTCATTCTAATCCCAAAGAAAGGCAATGCCAAAGAATGCTCAAACTACCACACAATTGCAGTCATCTCACATGCTAGTAAAGTAATGCTCAAAATTCTCCAAGCCAGGCTTCAGCAATATGTGAACCGTAAACTTCCTGATGTTCAAGCTGGTTTTAGAAAAGCAGAGGAACCAGAGATCAAATTGCCAACATCTGCTGGATCATCAAAAAAGCAAGAGAGTTCCAGAAAAACATCTATTTCTTCTTTATTGACTATGCCAAAGCCTTTGACTGTAAACTGTGAAAAATTCTGAAAGAGATGGGAATACTAGACACCTGATCTGCCTCTTGAGAAATTTGTATGCAGGTCATGAAGCAACAGTTAGAACTGGACATGGAACAACAGACTGGCTCCAAATAGGAAAAGAAGTTCATCAAGGCTGTATATTGTCACCCTGTTTATTTAACTTATATGCAGAGTACATCATGAGAAACGCTGGACTGGAGGAAGCACAAGCTGGAATCAAGATTGCCTGGAGAAATATCAATAACCTCAGATATGCAGATGACACCACCCTTATGGCAGAAAGTGAAGAGAAACTCAAAAGCCTCTTGATGAAAGTGAAAGTGGAGAGTGAAAAAGTTGGCTTAAAGCTCAACATTCAGAAAACGAAGATCATGGCATCTGGTCCCATCACTTCATGGGAAGTAGATGGGGAAACAGTGGAAACAGTGTCAGACTTTATTTTTCTGGGCTCCAAAATCACTGCAGATGGTGACTGCAGCCATGAAATTAAAAGATGCTTACTCCTTGGAAGGAAAGTTATGACCAACCTAGATAGCATATTGAAAAGCAGAGACATTACTTTGCCAACAAAGGTTTGTCTAGTCAAGGCTATGGTTTTTCCTGTGGTCATGTATGGATGTGAGAGTTGTACTGTGAAGAAGGCTGAGTGCCGAAGAATTGATGCTTTTGAACTGTGGTGTTGGAGAAGACTCTTGAGAGTCCCTTGGACTGCAAGGAGATCCAACCAGTCCATTCTGAAGGAGATCAGCCCTGGGATTTCTTTGGAAGGAATGATGCTAAAGCTGAAACTCCAGTACTTTGGCCACCTCATGCGAAGATTTGACTCATTGGAAAAGACTCTGATGCTGGGAGGGATTGGGGGCAGGAGAAGAAGGGAACGACAGAGGATGAGATGGCTGGATGGCATCACTGACTAGATGGACGTGAGTCTGAGTCAACTCCGGGAGTTGGTGATGGACAGGGAGGCCTGGCGTGCTATGATTCATGGGGTCTCAAAGAGTCGGACACGACTGAGCGACTGATCTGATCTGATTGAATTTAGTTTAAATCAGCTCTATGTTTGAAAAGTGTTGGATTATTTTTAAAAAATGGATGAAGAATAGGAGATCCAGGGTTCTGTATATTGTTCGGTTTGCTAATTGACTAGCTTTGGACAAGTTATTTAATATGGGCTTCAGTGATATAATCTGTTACCACAATAATAAAGATGAGAGAATTGGACTACTCAGTCTCTCATTTTCCCTCCTTCCCATTTTTTATCCTCTCAGTCTATGCGTGTTCCATAATTTCCCAATTAAAAGAGTAAGAAAATGTTTTCAACAATCAATCAGCTTACAAATATTTGCAAACCATGGATTATAGCAGAGACAATAAATATCTTAAATAAAGGAATGTGTATATGGATAAAACTATTACCTCTCTCATTTTAGATATTCAATTTTTAAGCTCATGATTGTGAAAAGTGATTTTAGGACTACCTGAAGATTGGTGATGCACTGCCAACTCTTTTATTGTACAAGCACAGAAGAGCAAGCAACAATATAGAAGACATTGATGGATCACATTTTGTTACTGACTCGGGTACTTGGCCTTCCTTAATAGAAATTGATAAGAGGCCAGACAAGAAATTCAAGCAAGGTTTTATGGGGGCCAGCACAGGGGAGCAAAAGCAAATAACAAGAGCCTTTGCTTGCTCCCCAAGGTAGAATGAGCTGGTTCCTTACATGGAGTGAGGGTAGGGGTGGATCTAGGAGTCAGACCAGAGAGGTGACTAAGATGGTGTTGTGTTACAAGACATGTGTAGTACCCTGCTTTTACTCCCAACCCCCTGCTTTGCTCCAGGCTCTTCGAAAGTGGCAGTTGAGTTTTTGGTCTTTTTGTGTCTTATTGTCTATAATTTGCCAAAACTGCACACGTACACAATTATTTTTAGTCCCTGATAGTTTCTTTGTATTTTTTTTCTCAAGGAGACAGTTGTCCAGATGCAGCAAAGGGTCCCAGGTCCCAGATCCCAAACTGTCTCAATTCTATTAAGTACAGTGAGCAATGATCCTTGTGGGACGGTAGATCGTACACTTATGGAAGTGTGCCATGCCTGAAAAACTCTTTCTTAGTCTTGTTAGTCTGAAGTTGGAAATAGATAATGACCTTCAAGAAATAAAAGATGACCTAAGCTTTCACAATCTTGTCCTGATGAAAGTAAGACATTAGTCTAAGCAGATATGTTGCCAAAGCTTACTCTTTGTGCTGTATTTCTAAAAGTATTGCAATTTCTGCCTTTAAAATAGATGATGATATAGTGATACATTAATTTGTACTTTAGCTTCCAAGCTGAAAAATAATTGACTTCCACATGCCAACAATTCATAACACTCTTGGGAAGTGAGGCAGATGTCAATTTAATTGTATTAATAAATAATTAAAAATTAACTGGTCTCATCTAAGTATTATAATCAGAAATATCTTGATTCAGAATTAGTGGTTTTGTTCTAATAGTAATATCCCTGCTATAGGTAAAAGCAATCACTTAAGGTAAATTCATTGAAATGTATTAAATCTGTTCACATGAGTGCCATATGTTACCTTGAGAAAACTCAGAAAGGAAGCTTATTTTTGGTCTCAAAATGGGTAATAAATTATATCTGGTGTGTAGTGATGTGTGCACGCTTAGTCACGTCTGACTCTTTGCGACCTCATGGACTGTAGTCCACCAGATTCCTCTGTCCATGGATTTTTCAGGTAAGAATATTGGAGTGGGTTGCCATTTCCTCCTCAAAGGGATCTTCCTAACCCAGGGATTCAACCCACTTCTCCTTCATCTCCTGCATTGGCAGGTGGATTCTTTATCACTGAGCCACCTGGGAAGCTCAAATTACATCTGAATATTGTCCAATTGCTCAGGGTAAACCAGGAGAGACCATAATCTGGTAGACACACAAGGTAGACAGAATCAGATTAAGACAGTTCTGTGAACTTTGCCAAGCCGGGAAGAAGAGGGAAATATTCAAGGTAGTTTGAGGCAATTCAAATTCAGTAGAAGTTTGAAATAAAGTTTGAGGAAAGCCAAGACCATAATTTATGATTCGAAGTGCTTATTATATCAATGGGATAGAACGTAGTAGGGGATAGAACAAAGAATAAAGCCAAAATATCTCGATTTTAGAGATTCAGAAAGAGCAGCAAGGCAAACAATACAGGAATAGACATGAGCCTCCAGAGGACAAGTTATAGGTGAAGTGGGCAGCCCTTTAATGATTCTGTCATTTGCTGTCATACTCAGCAACCTAAAGAACACATATAGAGCTGCTCACATCCTCCCACCACACAATGGTACTGAAACCGTCTGAATAAAACATCTATCTTCCTTAAAATGATAACACTGGAAGTAAAATGCTTGCAAAGTCAGGAAATCTGTACTCTAGATTTCAGTATGTCTCATATGAAAATATATCATTAAACACTCTCTTTTCTAAACTATGAAGAAAAGAAAAATGCATTCTAAATTTCAAAGCTCTTGTAAGCATAGACAGCATTTTTATGCACAAATAATAATGAATCTGGCTCCTATGTGTTCCAAGACACAATAGACACAAATAGGAATTTTTGAATATTTTCTGTTAAATTAAGTGGTCAGTGAATGATAATTAACTTGTTATGTTATTTTCCCATCCTTCTATACTTCCCAGCATCTCTGCTAAAAACCTCTTCCATCCTGCTGGCCTTGTTAAATTTTTTAAACAGATTGTTTATTCCTTCCACATCTAGAACAGTACCAGACACCTGGTAAATACTCAATAAATATGTATAGAACTAAACTAAACTTTGACTGCACTATAAATGTCCAACAATATCAAAGTCAAAACTGCTTCTGCAAAATATTCAAGCACTCCTTTTATAATTTAAAAATAGAAATCCTTTAACAAGTCCTCTCAAGTTTCCTGAGAAACTTGTATATGGATCAAGAAGCAACAGATAGAACCAGATATGGAACAACAGATTGGTTCAAAACTGGAAAAGGAATATGACAAGGCTGTATATTGTCACCCTGTTTATTTAACTTATATGCAGAGTACACCATGCAAAATGACTGGATGGATGAATCCCAAGCTGGAATCAAGATTGTGGGAGAAATATCAACAAGCTCAAATATGCAGATGATACGACTCTAATGGCATAAAGTCAAGAGGATCTAAAGAGCTTCCTAATGAGGATAAAAAAGTAGAGTGAAAAAGCTGGCCTGACAGTCCAGGTTCAATGCACGATGCTGGATGCTTGGGGCTGGTGCACTGGGACGACCCAGAGGGATGGTGTGGGGAGGGAGGAGGGAGGAGGGTTCAGGATGGGGAACACATGTATACTAATTAAATAATTTTCTATTAAAGAAAAAAAAAAAAAGCTGGCCTGAAGCTCAACATTCAAAAAACTAAAATCATGGAATCTGGATCCATCGCTTCATAGCAAATAGAAAGGGAAAAAATGGAAGCAGTGACAGATTCTATTCCTTTGGGCTCAAAAATCACTGTGGATGGTAATTCAGTTCAGTTCAGTGACTCAGTTGTACCCGACTCTTTGCAACCCCATGAATTGCAGCACGTCAGGCCTCCTTGTCCATCACCAACTCCCAGAGTTCACTCAAATTCACGTCCATCGAGTCGGTGATGCCATCAAGCCATCTCATCCTCTGTCGTCCCCTTCTCCTCCTGCCCCCAATCCCTCCCAGCATCAGAGTCTTTTCCAATGAGTCAGCTCTTCACATCAGGTGGACAAAGTATTAGAGTTCAACATCAGCCTTTCCAATGAACACCCAGGAATGAATTCCTTTTGGATGGACTGGTTGGATCTCCTTGCAGTTCAAGGGACTCTCAAGAGTCTTCTCCAACACCACAGTTCAAAAGCATCAATTCTCCAGTGCTCAACTTTCTTCACAGTCCAACTCTCACATCCATACATGACTACTGGAAAAACCATAGCCTTGACTAGACGGACTTTTGTTGGCAAAGTAATGTCTCTGCTTTTGAATATGCTATCTAGTTTGGTCATGACTTTCCTTCCAAGGAGTAAGCGTCTTTTAATTTTATGGCTGCAATCACCATCTGCAGTGATTTTGGTGATTGAAGCCAGGAAATTAAAAGACACTTGCTCCTTGGAAGGAAAGTTATGACAAACCTGTATGCATGCTAAGTTGCTTCACTCATGTCTGACTGTTTGCAACCCTATGGCTTGTAGCCCACCAGGCTCCTTTGTCCATGAGGATTCTCCAGGGTTGAATAGAATACTGGAGTGGGTTGCCATGCCCTTCTCCAGGGATCTTGTTCATGTAGGTAATGTACCCATGACTCCTGTGGCTCCTGCATTCTAGGCAGATTCTTTTTTGTTGTTGTTGTTTTTATTTATTTATTTATTTTTTAAATTTTATTTTATTTTTAAACTTTACGTAATTGTATTAGTTTTGCCAAACATCAAAATGAATCCATCACAGGTATACATGTGCTCCCCCTCCTGAACCCTCCTCCTCCTCCTCCCTCCCATACCATCCCCCTCCAGGTCATCCCAGTGCACCAGCCCCAAGCATCCAGTATCGTGCATTGAACCTGGACTGGCATCTCGTTTCATACATGATATTTTACATGTTTCAATGCCATTCTCCCAAATCTTCCCACCCTCTCCCTCTCCCACAGAGTCCATAAGACTGTTCCATACATCAGTGTCACTTTTGCTGTCTCGTACACAGGGTTATTGTTAGCATCTTTCTAAATTCCATATATATGCGTTAGTATACTGTATTGGTGTTTTTCCTTCTGGCTTACTGCACTCTGTATAATAAGCTCCAGTTTCATCCACCTCATTAGAACTGATTCAAATGTATTCTTTTTAATGGCTGAGTAATACTCCATTGTGTATATGTACCACAGCTTTCTTATCCATTCATCTGCTGATGGACATCTAAGTTGCTTCCATGTCCTGCACTTTCACCATTACTATTCAACATAGTTTTGGAAGTTTTGGCCACAGCAATCAGAGCAGAAAAAGAAATAAAAGGAATCCAAATTGGAAAAGAAGAAGTAAAACTCTCATTATTGGCAGATGACATGATCCTCTACATAGAAAACCCTAAAGACTCCACCAGAAAATTACTAGAACTAATCAATGACTATAGTAAAGTTGCAGGATATAAAATCAACACACAGAAATCCCTTGCATTCCTATACACTAATAATGAGAAAACAGAAAGAGAAATTAAGGAAACAATTCCATTCACCATTGCAACGGAAAGAATAAAATACTTAGGAATATATGTACCTAAAGAAACTAAAGACCTATATATAGAAAACTATAAAACACTGGTGAAAGAAATCAAAGAGGACACTAATAGATGGAGAAATATACCATGCTCATGGATTGGAAGAATCAATATAGTGAAAATGAGTATACTACCCAAAGCAATCTATAGATTCAATGCAATCCCTATCAAGCTACCAACAGTATTCTTCACAGAGCTAGAACAAATAATTTCACAATTTGTATGGAAATACAAAAAACCTCGAATAGCCAAAGCGATCTTGAGAAAGAAGAATGGAACTGGAGGAATCAACCTACCTGACTTCAGGCTCTACTACAAAGCCACAGTTATCAAGACAGTATGGTACTGGCACAAAGACAGAAATATAGATCAATGGAACAAAATAGAAAGCCCAGAGATAAATCCACGCATATATGGACACCTTATCTTTGACAAAGGAGGCAAGAATATACAATGGATTAAAGACAATCTCTTTAAAAAGTGGTGCTGGGAAAACTTGTCAACCACTTGTAAAAGAATGAAACTAGAACACTTTCTAACACCATACACAAAAATAAACTCAAAATGGATTAAAGATCTAAACGTAAGACCAGAAACTATAAAACTCCTAGAGGAGAACATAGGCAAAACACTCTCTGACATACATAACAGCAGGATCTTCTATGACCCACCTCCCAGAATATCGGAAATAAAAGCAAAAATAAACAAATGGGACCTAATTAACCTTAAAAGCTTCTGCACATCAAAGGAAACTATCAGCAAGGTGAAAAGACAGCCTTCAGAATGGGAGAAAATAATAGTAAATGAAGCAACTGACAAACAACTAATCTCAAAAATATATAGGCAGATTCTTTAATACTGAGCTACCAGGGAAACTCCTAGATAGCATATTAAAAAGCAGAGACATCACTTTGCTTACAAAGGTCAGTATAGTCAAAGCTATGGAATTTTCAGTAGTCATGTATGGAAGTGAAAGTTGGTCTATAAAGAAGGCTGAGCATTGAATAATTGATGCTTTTGAACTGTGGTATTGGAGAAGCCTCTTGAGAGTCCCTTGGACTGTGAGGATATTAAACAAATCAGTTCTAAAGGAAATCAACACAAAATATTCTTTGGAATGACTGATCCTGAATAGTTTGGCTACTTGATGGGAAGAAGAGTCCACTCATTGGAAAAGGCAAAAGTCCACTCATTGGCAAAAGGAGAAGAAGGCCACAGAAGATGAGATTGTTAGATAGCATCACAAACTCAATGGACATAAAGTTGAATAAACCCTGGGATATAGTGGAGGACAGAGCAACCAGGTGTGCCGGAGGTGTCACAAAGAGTCAGACACTTCTGAGCTACTGAAAAATAACAAGTCTACATGAATATTTTTAACTGTGCTTCTTAACTTGGGTTCCCAAGAATAATGCTTGAAGTAATGACGAGTGCAAGTAGGTATTGGGATAACACTAGAGCAGTTATGGAAGGCAAGCAGATAGAGACAGGAAAGGAGGAAAATGACAGCAAAGGATCAGCAATTTATTATTATTGCTGTAAGCAACTGTTACTAGAACCCCCTAGAAACCCTCTGTTAATATTCCCTGGTGGCTCAGACCATAAAGAATCTGACTACAGTGCAGGAGACTTAGATTGGATCCCTGGGTTAAGAATACCCTGGTGAAGGAAATGGCTCCCCACTTCAGTATTCTTGCCTGGAGAATTCCGTGGACAGAGAAGCCTGGAGGGCTATAGTCCATGGGGTCACAACTGAGCGGCTAACATTTTCACTTCCACACTTTCAGAGACCCTCTAAAGAACTGTGTAAAACAGACTTTAGAATTGTCCTGCAAACTATAGGAGTTTGGAATATTTACTCACTAACTCTCATCCATAGTGGCATAGTCATTCCCGGCAGTCAATATCCTTGGGCTTCTGTGAGGTGTATTCAAGGAGTGGTCCAGTTCAACTATAGAAAAAGGCACCAGAGAAAGATCACACAACACTTTTCAGATGGAGCAGTCAGCATATAAGACATTTCTACCAGGACTGTGATGGAAACAGAGGTGTGCAGAGGGGCATAAAAACCCTGTTTTACAGTACGATAGTTCATAATATATTTTTAAAATATCCTATACCATGTTAAAGAAAACAATATTAAATAATTAAATGCTCAATAATATAAAAGGGAAATAAACCATTTCTATAAATGATAAACTTTCGAGTGCTTCCTATGTTCTTTTACATAAAGTGTGTTTCATAAGTTATGCAATACATTTGTCATTAATTTATTCATTCAATTTGTGTGTATTGAGAGATAACTATAATTAGGCACAGTTCCAGGAAAAGAAGAAAATGTTAGAAACAAGATAGATAAAAAACTATCTTCCTTAGCTAAGCTTTTATTTGATGGGAAAGGGAATCCCAGGTCTCATATTGTGTAAGAGCTATGAAAATTTGGGTTCTAACCATTAGTATAACCTAGCAAACATTCACAGATTAGCAAGGCTATGTAAAATCTTATTTTGCTAAATAAAATTTAGTATATCTCATGTTACATTCTGTGTTTTCACCTATAAATAAAGCACAGTGTGTGGCCAGATCATGAAATTATATTTAACGGGTTGCAGTTCCATTTTATTGTTAGCTCTCCTGTATAGAACATCAAATTAAATACTTATATATAAAACATCTTATGCCATTAGTTTGATGGCAATTGGATGCGTTAAGTGTAAAGGTAATTGAATGAGCTCCTTGAGATACGTTCGAATATTACTTTTACTGGAAATAATGGCATCACCAACTGACTAACTCTTGTTTAACAGACAGCTATGATAAGGGAATTTATATATTCAGAAATTTGAAAGAGGTTAGATGAAATGAGAGTAGGAAAAAAGTTCAAGTTAATAATGAGATTTGAAAAATGATCTGTAAAGCATAACTCCTTACATAGACTGACATGTTATATGTTAGTCTCCCTATATAAAGCCAAGTATGTTATTGTCCAGGAATAATTTTATGTGTAAGGAACTTGATGTGGGAATTAGACAACATGGAATCTGGGATGTAATGTTTCTCTGTCTCTCCAGGTATGGTGATTATAAGTAAGTCATTTGCTGTGTTTCAGCTGCTTCATTAAGCTGACAAAATCTATCTACTCAAAACAATCTTGAAATTTCACAGTTAAAATTTTCTTCATAAATTCTCCATCTCCATCAATAATTCTTGAAGAAAAAAAAAACTGATCAAATCATAGTTTACATTGGTAGAATTTTGTTGACTTCTGTGTAAGCTAGAAAATCAATTTGAGAAACAAATATGTACATCTGATGCTAAAAATGTCACTTTATCCTTTTCCTACTTATTTGCACAATACACATGGGTCAAAATTTACAAAGTGGGGAAATTAAAAATCCTCCTTCTAAAATTAAAAATCCAGATGAAATTGAATTAAAAATGAAAAAAAATGAAATAAAAAATCCAAAATTGCTCAATCGATGTGACATCTGCTAAATATATATAGTTTCAGGATGAGCAACCATATATCATAACTTAGAAGAGCTGGCGAATAAGAAAATGATAAAGAACAATTTTAAAATATTTCTAGTGTCTTTTCATTATGGCTGTGAAGGGAGAAAAATCAAAACATGTTTTGAAAAATATAAAGAGAGAAGGAAATGGCAACCCACTCCAGTATTCTTGCCTGGAGAATCTCATGGGTGGAGGAGCCTGGTGGGCTACAGTCTATGGGGTCGCAAAGAGTTGGACACGACTGAGCGACTTCACTTCACTTTGTATATTCTGAGGCTTTAATAATTCTTCAGCTTGAAAGAAGTATTTTTATTTTTAATCTCAATCATGGAGTTTTATGGTTCAATGTTTGAGTCACCAAAAGATGATGCCATTTTTTCAACTACTGTCTTTTAGCTCCAAATGTGAAACATTCTTCTACTTTTGTTCTATGATATCAAAACTGCCTCTCAGCAAGTCCTTTCCTTTCTTTCTGACTTTCTAATAATTATTTTAATAGAGGAACCAGGTGGAGATGGGTAGACAGGAGAGTCAAGTAAGGACATAATCTAATTTATTGGGCTGCTGATTCAAACAGCTTCTCCTCAAAAATTAACATTCTACTGGCAACTTCAGAGCAACTGTTAACCACAGTTCCAGCTTCTTTCACTCATCCCAGGGCTGACTTCATATCCCTCCCTCCCAGGGGTACCAACAACATCCAGGAACACCCCATCTGGAGAGGTCTCAGCAAATAGGAAAAGGAGTACGTCAAGGCTGTATATTGTCACCCTGCTTATTTAACTAATATGAAGAAAACACCATGTGAAATACCAGTCTGGATGAAGAACAAGCTGGGATCAAGTTTTCCAGGAGAAATATCAATAACCTCAGATATGCAGATGACACCACCCTTATGGCAGAAAACCAAGAGAAACTGAAGAGCCTCTTGATGAAAGAGAAAGAGGATAGTGAAAAAGCTGGTTAAAACCTCAATATTCAAAAAATAAGGTCATGGTATCCGGTCCCATCACTTTATGGCAAATAGATGGGGAAAAAAAGAAAACAACAAGAGACTTTATTTTCTTGGGCTCCAAAATAACTGCAGATAGTGACTTCAGCCTTGTAATTAAAAGACGCTTGCTCCCTGGAGAAAAGTTATGACAAACATAGGCAGCATATTAAGAAGACACATCACTTTGCCAACAAAGGTCTATATATCAAAGCTATGGTTTTTCCAGTAGTCATATATGGATGGGAGAGTTGGACCATAAAGAAGGCTGAGACTGAAGAATTGATGGTTTTGAACTGTGTCACTGGAGAACACTCTTGAGAGTCCCTTGGACTGCAAGGAGATCAAATCAGCCAATCCTAAAGGAAATCAGTCCTGAATATTCATTGAAAGGACTGATGTTAAAGCTGAAGCTTAGATCCTTTGGCCACCTGATGTGAAGATACAACTCACTGGAAAAGACCCTGATGCTGGGAAAGATTGAGGGCAAGAGAAGGGAGTGGGAGAGGATGAGATGGTTGGATGGCATCATTGACTCAATGGACATTAGTTTGAGCAAACTCTGGGAGATAACGAAGGGCAGGGAAGCCGGGCATTCTTCAGTTGAGACGACTGAGCAACTGAAGAACAGTTGATATGCAGATTGTGAACAAATATACACACACACACGGAGACAAGCTTAAATATACATAGAGTAAGGTGATTTTTCTATCAGTTCAAAAATTCATTTGATTATAATAATCACATGGAAGCTCACATTCAGTTCAATTCAGTTGTTCACTCATGTCTGACTGTTTGCAACCCCTTGAATCACAGCAGGCCAGGCCTCCCTGTCCATCACCAACTCCCAGAGTTCACACAAACTCATGTCCATCAAGTCAGTGATGCCATCCAGCCATCTCATCCTCTGTCGTCCCCTTCTCCTCCTGCCCCCAATCCCTCCCAGCATTAGGGTCTTTTCCAATGAGTCAACACTTCACATAGGGTGGCCAAAATACTGGAGTTTCAGCTTTAGCATCAGTCCTTCCAATGAACACCCAGGACTGATCTCCTTTAGGATGGACTGGTTGGATCTCCTTGCAGTCCAAGGGATTCTCAAGAGTCCTCTCCAACACCATAGTTCAAAAGCATAAATTCTTCAGCACTCAGCTTTCTTCACAGTCCAACTCTCACATCCATACATGACCACTGGAAAAACCATAGCCTTGACTAGACAGAGACAAAGTAATGTCTCTGCTTTTTAATATGCTATCTAGGTTGGTCATAACTTACATTACCATATGTAAAATAGATAACCAATGGAAATTTGCTGTATGTCTGAGGAAACTCAAACAGGGGCTCTTTATCAACCTAGAATGGTGGGATGGGGAGAGATGAGGGAATTTCAAAAGGGAGAAGATACATGTATACTTCTGACTGTTTCATGTTGAGGTTTGGCAGAAAACAACAAAATTCTGTAAAGCGATTATCTTTCAATTCAAAAACAAATAAATTTTAAAAAATCACAAGTATTAGTTTGTAAGACTGTTGAATAAAATTAATCTATCCTGTTGCAAGCATTTTACCATTTACTTTTTAGTGTTTTAATAGAAGAAAAATACTAATTACATAATTTTCAGAAGAATATACATTTCCAGCTTCAGAGTTATATGGAAATACTGTTACAACACAGGAGGCATTTTTGTTTAATGCAAACTTAACTCTCTTTTAAGTAGGGCAAAATAATTTTTAATTCCCAGGTGAAATCTGCAGAATAGTTCATGTTTTTTCAACAAGTGTTATAAGATATTCTATGGAGGAAATGAGAAATGTATGAATCTAGATTGTACCCTTTACTTTCTAAAATAGTAGAAATTATTAGCATGTTTGCTAATGGGTAGGAAAGGGAAAAACTAAAATCAGAGGCCATTTCACATATTAATATTTTAACAGGACAAAAAATGAGCTATTTTAAGTTTTTTGTGTGTGAAAACCAAACCAAACAGATAAACTACTACATGTTAATGTCATTGGACAATCTTCTATCAATCACTGTAGTCAAAGGATTGCAACTAAGATGATTTGACTATCCTATAAGTAATTCTTATAGGAATTTCCCTAATGATAAATGGAAATTGTGTTGAAATTTTAACAGACTTGAAATCAAACAGCTAGAAATAAATGTTATGGGAACATACACATGTCACTGAAGAATCTTAAAAAACTGTTTTCCAAAAGTACTAATGTAATGTAAGGTATGTGCTATAGGGAAGAACTCTCTCCAATATTTCTTTAAATGAGTAAAATTTTATTGCAACTATTAATACATGTGTGATTGTATACTATAGGATGAGCAGTGGACACAGAATGCTGCAGTCTATGAGAAGAGATACAGATGTATAGAACAGTCTTTTGGACTCTGTGGAAGAGGGTGAGGGTGGGATGATCTGGGAGAATGGCATTGAAACATGAATATTATCATATGTGAAATGGATCGCCAGTACAGGTTAGATGCATGAGACAGGGTGCTCAGGGCTGGTGCACTGGGATGACCCAGAGGGATGGAATGGGGAGGGAGGTGAGAATGGGGTTCATGATGGGGAACACATGTACACCCGTGGTGGATCCATGTCAATGTATGGCAAAGCCACTACAATATTGTAAAGTAATCAGCCTCCAATTAAAATAAATAAATTTATATAAAAATAAAATATACAATAAGTTAAAAAAAACACAATTGATAATATAAAAGTATATTTGGGCTTCTTTGGTGGCTCAGATGGTAAAGAATCTGCATTAACAGAGAATAAGATATTCAGTTCAGTGTCTTCTTAAGTTTTCTGTCTTACTATTTCAAAACAGAATTTTGTCCATAATGATTTTTCCATACATATTTAACTTTCTTTGGGTTTTCAGAAGAATGTATACACACTAGTAACCTAATTCTAAGAACTACAAATACACCTTTTAAACAATACATTGATAACTAAAATTTAACTTAGATCAGCCATGCCTTTTCCTTTAAAAAAAAAAAAAAATATGTTACTGGTAGAATACTCAGATCATGGCATCCAGACTCATGACTTCAATGCAAATAGACAGGTAAACAGTGAAAGCAGTTACAAATTTTATTTCCTTGCGTTCCAAAATCATTACTGACTGCAGCAATGAAATTAAAAGAGACTTGCTCCTTAGGAGGAAATTTATGACAAACCTAGACAGTGTATTGAAAAGCAGAGACATCACTTTGCGAACAAATGTACATATAGTCAAAGTTGTGGTTTGTCCAGTAGTCATGTATGTTGAACCATTAAGAAGGCTGAGTGCCAAATAACTGATGCTATGAAAGATTGAAGGTTGAAGGAAAAGGGAATGACAGAGAATGAGATGGTTAGATAGCATCAGCGACTCAATGAAGATGAATCTGAATAGTCTCCAGGAGATAGTGGACAGGGAAGCCTAGCATGACAAGTCAAGCCTATTCAGACATGACTTACTGACTGAATAACCATGAAATACTCATTGAAACACATTTCCTGCAACATGACTACAGAATAGTCAGACATTGGGATTTTAAGAAGTGTAATTCATGAAAAAATGTCAATGACAACTTTTCACTGTATCTTACTAATGGCATTTTCTGTTCAATTAATTAGATAATTTCGCTGAATGTCATATTACAAGTGCTTAAAAATAAATGACCTAAACTAAAAATATCCAAACTAATGCCCTTATAGTATAAAAAACAAAGATGATGTTACAATAATTTTTCATCCAGATCTCATAGAATTTTTTTCTTCCAATATAGAAAATAAGGAAATCTGGGAGATACAGGAGGAACAGGACAACAAACAGAAGGAAAACAGGATGAGAAGGACAGCAGAAGGAGGGGGGAGGGAAGGGAGGGAAGAAGTGCAAGGAGAAGGGGAGGAAGAAAAAGAGAAACTTGAACATCAATGCACCTTTTTGCTAAGCAGTTTTGAAAACAGTCTCTTTCTTCCTACATTAGATGTTTTGAAAGATGCAATACTGATTTAATGTTTGCACTCCTTTAAAATATTATATAAGACAGTATAAAAAGTATTTCAGTTTTCTTAGAACACTTCAGTCATAAATCTAGACTTTTAGACATATCTTTTGAGACATTCATATTGAAAGCAATGACTATTCCCAATGTGAATCAAAGGTGGGATTTGCATGTACATTAGGAAAATCAGAGAAATGATAATGGTCATCATTAGTATTCATAGCACATTTCCAAGACAATTTATGAAGATTGAGAATTTTGGGTTTGTTTATCCCCACATCAATGTTCCTGGGTAAATCAGATCCACAACATTTTAAGTAAAGTGTATCCATCTCAATCTAATTCATTCCACCTCTTTTTTCAATAGAATTACTTACATGGGGAATGAGTGCAACACAATTTTAAAATAATATGAACTTATTATATATAATATAAGAAAATTGTTGATTGCTTGAAGTATTGTTGAACTGTGGACTTATGTATTCTTTTAATAAATATTTACTGAATACCTATAACATACAAAACACTTTAATAGGTGCTATGAGGGAGGAACTATTAAAAAGGCATGTATATCTCAATGTCAAACAGTTTCACATAAATAAAGCCTTTAAATATGTTCTGTTTTCCTTTTTCACTAAGCTTTCTTTTCATTCCTTTCTTTCTTTCATTCCTCTAATCTCATTTCTTCCTTTCATTCCTTTCTTCTTTCTTTGTCACTTTCTTCTCTCTTTCTTTCCTTCTCTGCCTACCTCTTTCTTTCTTCATGACTGTTTCAATGGCTATATAATCCACATCAGCACCTGGAAAGTAAATGGTGAAAGCAGCAGATCTAATATTTTGTCCCAATTTTGAAAAGGCATGAACATCTCCTGGAGAGAGAAAGTCACGTGAACTGACTGATCTACATCTTGTAAATATGGCAATTGCAGGATTCCAGGCAAATACATTAACAGCCTTTGCCAAACATGGCTCTCTGGGCAATGGTGTGTAAGCTTGTGACAACCTCAGGACAATAGGGATGAATCATGTCTGAGCTTGCGCACGCGTGTGTGTGTGTGTGTGTGTGTGTGTGTGTGTGTGTAGGTTTCCCTGGGGACTCGCAGTACAGAATCTACCTGAAATGCAGGAGTCAAAGGAAACAAGGGTTTGATCCCAGCGTCAGAAAATTCTTTGGAGAAGGACATGATACAGCAACCCACTCAAGCATTCTTATCTGGATAAGCCCATGGACAGAGGGATCTGATGGGCTCCAGTCCATAGTGTTGCAAAGATGTGCACACAACTGAAATAACTAAGCATGCAGGTATATAATTTATATGTATATATCAGTTCAGTTCATTCAGTCGCTCAGTCACATCCGATTCTTTGCAACCCAATGAAGCACGCCAGGCCTCCCTGTCCATCACCAACTCCTGGAGTTGACTCAGACTCACATACATCGAGTTGGTGATGCCATCCAGCCATCTCATCCTCTGTCTGCCCTTCTCCTCCTGTCCCCAATCCCTCCAAGCATCAGAGTCTTTTCCAATGAGTCAGCTCTTCGCATGACGTGGCCAAAGTACTGGAGTTTCAGCTTTAGAAACATTCCTTCCAGTCCTAAAGAAATCCCAGGGCTGATCTCCTACAGAATGGACTGGTTGGATCTCCTTGCAGTCCAAGGGACTCTCAAGAGTCTTTTTCGGCGTTCAGCCTTCTTCACAGTACAACTCTCGCATCCGTACATGACAACAGGAAAAACCATAGCCTTGACTAGACGAACCTTTGTTGGCAAAGTAATGTCTCTGTTTTTAATATGCTATCTTGGTTGGTCATAACTTTCCTTCCAAGGAGTAAGTGTCTTTTAATTTCATGGCTGCGGTCACCATCTGCAGTGATTTTGGAGCCCAGAAAAATAAAGTCTGACACTGTTTCCACTGTTTCCCCATCTATTTCCCATGAAGTGATGGGACCGGATGCCATGATCTTCGTTTTCTGAATGTTGAGCTTTAAGCCAACTTTTTCACTCTCCACTTTCACTTTCATCAAGAGGCTTTTGAGTTCCTCTTCACTTTCTGCCATGAGGGTGGTGTCATCTGCATATCTGAGGTTCTTGATATTTCTCCCGGCAATCTTGATTCCAGCTTGTGCTTCTTCCAGTCCAGCGTTTCTCATGATGTACTCTGCATATAAGTTAAATAAGCAGGGTGACAATAAACAGCCTTGACGAACTCCTTTTCCTATTTGGAGCCAGTCTGTTGTTCCATGTCCAGTTCTAACTGCTGCTTCCTGACCTGCATACAAATTTCTCAAGAGCAGATCAGGTGGTCTGATATTTCCATCTCTTTCAGAATTTTCCACAGTGTATTGTCATCCACACAGTCAAAGGCTTTGGCATAGTCAATAAAGCAGAAATAGATGTTTTTTTGGAACTCTCTTGCTTTTTCCATGATCCAGCAGATGTTGGCAATTTGATCTCTGGTTCCTCTGCCTTTTCTAAAACCAGCTTGAACATCAGCAAGTTCACATTTCACATATTGCTGAAGCCTGGCTTGGAGAATTTTGAGCATTACTTTACTAGCGTGTGAGATGAGTGCAATTGTGCAGTAGTTTGAGCATTCTTTGGTATTGCCTTTCTTTGGGATTGGAATGAAAACTGACCTTTTCCAGTCCTGTGGCCATTGCTGAGTTTTCCAAATTTGCTGACATATTGAGTGCAGCACTTTCACAGCATCATCTTTCAGGATTTGAAATAGCTCAACTGGAATTCCATCACCTCCACTATCTTTGTTCCTGGTGATGCTTTCTAAGGCCCACTTGACTTCACATTCCAGGATGTCTGGTTCTAGGTGAGTGATCACACCGTCGTAATTATCTGGGTCATGAAGATGTTTTTTGTACAGTTCTTCTGTATATTCTTGCCATCTCTTCTTAATATCTTCTGCTTCTGTTAGTCCATACCATTTCTGTCCTTTATAGAGCCCATCTTTCCATGAAATGTTCCCTTGGTATCTCTAATATTCTTGAAGAGATCTCTAGTCTTTCCCATTCTGTTGGTTTCCTCTATTTCTTTGCATTGATTGCTGAGGAAGGCTTTCTTATCTCTTCTTGCTATTCTTTGGAACTCTGCATTTAGATGCTTATATCTTTGCTTTTCTGCTTTGCTTTTCTCTTCTTTTCTTTTCAAAGCTATTTGTAAGGCCACCCCAGACAGCCATTTTGCTTTTTTGCATTTCTTTTCCATGGGGATGGTCTTGATCCCTGTCTCCTGTACAATGTCATTAACCTCATTTCGTAGTTCATTAGGCACTCTATCTATCAGATCTAGGCCCTTAAATCTATTTCCCACTTCCACTGTATAATCATAAGGGATTTGATTTAGGTCATACCTAAATGGTCTAGTGGTTTTCCCTACTTTCTTCAATTTAAGTCTGAATTTGACAATAAAGAGTTCATAGTCTGAGCCCCAGTCAGCTCCCAGTCTTGTTTTTGCTGACTGTATAGAACTTCTCCATCTTTGGCTGCAAAGAATATAATCAATTTGATTTCGGTGTTGACCATCTGGTGATGTCCATGTATAGAGTCTTCTCTTATGTTGTTGCAAGAGGGTGTTTGTTATGACCAGTGTGTTTTCTTGGCAAAACTCTATTAGTCTTTGCCCTGCTTCATTCCGTACTCCAAGGCCAAATTTGCCTGTTACTCCAGGTGTTTCTTGACTTCCTACTTTTGCATTCCAGTCCCCTATAATGAAAAGGACATCTTTTTTGGGTGTTCGTTCTAAAAGGTCTTGTAGGTCTTCATAGAACCGTTCAACTTCAGCTTCTTCAGCATTACTGGTTGGGGCATAGACTTGATATCATAATACTGTGATATTGAATGGTTTAACTTGGAAATGAACAGAGATCATTCTGTCATTTTTGAGATTGCATCCAAGTACTGCATTTTGGACTCTTTTGTTGACCATGATGGCTACTCCATTTCTTCTGAAGGATTCCTGCCCACAGTACTAGATATAATGGTCATAGAGAGATCTATTATAAAAAATTGGCTGACATGATTATAGAGGCTGAGAAGCCACACAGCCTGCTTTCCTAAAGCTAGGGACCAGGAAATCTGGTGATCTAAATTTGAAAGACTGCAAGCCAGAGAGCTGATGGTGCACATTGCTGCTGAGTTGTGAAGTCCTGAGAACCAATAGCAGGGAGGGCAAAGGACCAATATCCAAGCTCACTCTACCAGCAAGAGACAAAATTCAACCTCTTCCACCTTTTTCTCTGTCTAGGACCTCAGTGGATTGGACGATGCCCACTCACACTGGGAAGAACAAAATGCTAAATTCTCCAAGAAACCCTCTCATACACACACCCAGCAGTGTTTAACCCGATATATGGGCATCCTGTGACCCTGTCAACTTGATCCCAAAATTTTATCATCACAGTTCCCATCAACATTCTTTATCAGCCCAAGATCATTCAGTGAAGATGTTAACTTATTAGCATTCTGGATCATAATCAGAACGGTAAATATTTGATCTCCCTGTTATTTCTTGGGGGTTTCCCTGGTGGCTCAGCCTGCAAAGAATCTGCCCTCAATGTGAGAGACCTGACCTCATTTTCTGGGTTGGGAAGATCATTTGGAGAAGGATTTCTGGATAGCCAGCCATCTAGGCTCCTGATTTGTCAGTTTTTCCTCTCTTCTTTGCTACATTCTATAAAATAACATAATCATAGTCTATATCAGAGAACAAAAGATACCAAATTTCCATTTTTATTTCTACTTCCACCTGCTAAAATTGCAGCAAAGCACTAAATCAAAGAGTTGATACAGGTCACAGAGATTCAGTATACCACAGTTAACTTTTGCTTAATTTTACAAGAAAAGAATGATTTGATCCACTTTTGTGTTTCAATCCATTATAAGCATAGTTACAGAATTTTTAAAGGGGCTATTATTACCTTAGCTAAATTTTAAACTCACATAAAAGAAATCATATTATTGATATATTTTTTATCCCATTTAATGCTAAGACATTTAGCATGACTTTTTATTGTTCTTTACCAGGCCAAATACATTTGTTAAAAAGGCACTGTTTCTATTCTAAGAAACTGAAATTGTATTGATATTTATTAGGATGACCATATTGCTTCTACTGTTCAACATTTTTTGTAAAAGGAATATTTTTTATCCCCTAGTATATTACTGGTACAAGCTTAGCCTGAACTGTGATTAAAAAGTGTCTGACGGACAGGGAAGGATGAAAAATTAGAATTCTGTTAAGACAATGAGGAAAATCCTGGGACAAAGTCATCTCTAAGGATAAAAAAGCTGGATATAATGAACCAGCCCTAACTCATAGCTTCTGTCCTCATATTCTTCTGTAAGCCCTGGAGCAAATTTAACTAAATTCAGAAAGAACCATTTCTCTAAAACTATTCTAAGATATTGAGGCTGAAGCAGCAATACATCAGTGTATTTTAAGCCTGAATAAATGGTCTAGTCTGTCAAAGGCAGCTGAGATTTCTAGTTTGATAAGGACTAAAAAAGTACTTTTTGAATTTAGAGACAAGAGTTTATTTTTGACCCTAGCGCAATTCCCTTTAGAATAGAGTATATAAAGGAAGTGAATGGTGACAACGCTTTCCAAAAATTTTGTGAAAAATACAGGAGACTTAAGTAGGATTGTATCCTCATGGGTATTGAATGGGTAAATTGAATAAGGAGCAAGCTCTGCTTTGTTTTGTTGAATGTATGCCTGCTTGTTATAACAATGGGCAGAAATTGAGCCATGTCAAATGAACAGAGAGCTAAATAGCAGAAAGAGGGAAGGCAAAGATTTTGGAAGAGAAGTGGTTTAGTGGCCTGGAGACATACCAAAAAGATATATAGGGAAAAAATCCATATAAGGTGTGGAAGGTTTAGATTTTGTCAAAAAGAGATCCCTATCCATATGACGGGGGAAAAAAATAAAGAAAGAAGTGAATGACTGCAGATGCAGAAATTTTTATAGAACAGGTGGTCAAAATTGGAGGTTACATCTACCTTATGCCTTCAATGTTCTCTATAAAGTAAGAAGTGAGAACATTTAGAAGAATTACAGTGTACAGATGAAGAAGGAAGCACTGGGTAAGACATAAATTTGAAAAAATAGGGACTAGATGGCAGATAATATTTTAAGCAAGGGCACACCAGTTATCTCCTTTGTCATCTGCACTTCAACACTGTGACCTATCACTCATCAAGAATTGAAGTCCATGTCTCAACCTTCCTGAATCTAATGACCGCTTTCTTCAACAAAATGCAACCTAAATGATTCTATGCCAATGCCAGTGTTAGCCTTTGACTGGGCTTCAGCTTCTGATTCTTCCTGGAAGCCAGCTCTCTAAAAGAATTACAGCTGTCCTGAATCCATCATGTTATGAGAAGGCAGAGCTATGCGAAGAGGCCATGGGGAATATCATAGAGAGAGAAATAAGGAAAAAAAAAAACACCAGAATAAAAAACCTGAGTAAGACACCCACTTTGGATGTCCAGCACATTTAAGAATTCAGACTGCTCTATCCTGAACTATTATGTGTCTACAGCCAAAAGAGAGTACTTACAATTCACAGCATTATGAGATATATTAATGATAAATTATTAATACAAAACACTAAGTTCTAGGGAGATTTGTTATATAGGAATAGACAACTGGAAAATAATGTAGACTATGTGATTTTGGCATGTGCTAAAGTGAAATAACCAGAGAAATATGGTAGGATGTGTATAAAGCAGTGTTGAATGCCTAAGTGTTAGTCACTCAGTCGTGTCCAACTCTTTGTGACCCCATGGGTGGTAGCCTACCAAGCTCATCTATCCATGGAATTCTATAGACAAGAATACTGGCATGAGTAGCCATTCCCTTCTCCAGATGATCTTCATGACCCTGGGATTGAACAGGTCTCCCACACTACAGGCAATTTCTGCATAAACTCTGAATGCAGTTAAGTAACCATCCAGCAATAGTCATGAGATAAGAATGAGCTAATATGATTGATCTAAGGTGAATGCTCAGCTAGAACACGTATATGAAAATGAAAATAGGTTAAGAGAGTAGAAGATCATGAAAAAGAATGATTTAAATTATTATTTCAACCTAAAATAAGTATTTCATCATCTTTGATTGTTTTCACTATTTTTCCCCAAACTGTTCTGGCATGCCGAGAGTCTCCATCATTATCATCATATCATCCCCCAATGTGTTCTTTGATTGAATCTGAGCACTGTCTCCCTCCATAAAAATAGTGGATCGAAATCACTAGACTTTTCCTTTGGGCTGCTGTGTATAGTTTCTAATCTTTCTCAAATGATTGACATTAATTGTAGATCATTATTCTGGGGAGGATATATGCCTTTCAATGGGAAAACTTGGCACTGGAGTCTCTCTTTATTCCTTCTCAAGTCTAGATTCTATAATTTAAAATCTAGACGGTTGCATTGAATCTTGATATGGCAGGCAGGCCCTCACAAGCAACATTTTCCCCTAAATAAATTTATTTTAAATGTTGTTTTATTTTTTAAGAAACCCATCTTATATTGTGTTACTTAGAATTTTACCTGAAGACTTTAATCAGAGATGAAAGAAACAATTTAGAACAAAAAATGTAATTCCTCTATGTTTTTTTTGTTGTTGTTCTTGAACAGTCTTGAGTGCATAAAATTATTGATGGTCTTAAGCAAACAACTCTACAATGTATATCACACCTACATTTTCACCACACTCCTGAACTGTGAGTCACAGTTACAACTGCCAAGAAAAACTAACACTTTGGATTTTAATAACTGATTTTCCCTGTTTTCTGTTTTGTTGGCTGCCAGAGTCCTCTTTTATACCAATGGAAACCAAAATAGAATGAGATTCCTTTATAATAACTTGCCAGAGGGGAGAAGCTGATATAAATGAAGCTGCAATGTTCTCTCTAGTTGTATTCTTAGGAAAGGGATTTTCCTAAGGAGGGGGATATATATATATATATATAAATACATGAGTAAACATTTTGTATTAACTTTTTAAAATGAATTAAAAATTGAACATAAATTATTTCCTTGTATTCCTCAGCAAGTCACAGGAATAAATATTTGATTAAAAATGTTAATATAGCCATTCTAAGAAGTATGTAGAACCATAGGCTTTTTGTATATCAGATAAAAAAATTATGACTCCACTTCTCTTCAGTCATGCAGCCGATGCATAATTTTTTAGTTCAGCAATTCTATTAAGTAGTTCAGGTGTGTCCAAGAAAGAATAAAATGTAAGGGAGACAATTTGGCTTCTAAGGTAGCTTAGTGACCAGAATTCATCCCTTTTCATTTTATAACACAGTCCCCACAGATATTCGGCTTTACCCTTAGTTATGTAATAGGGGATTAAACAAGTTTACATTTATATTCTCTTTCCATTTACAAATGCACTATTTGGTCATCTGGTATTGTGTAACTTTTTCTTTCAGAAAAAAAAGACCCCACACATCATTTTTGGTTTTGATGTGGACCATCTTTAAAGTCTTTATTCAATTTGTTGAAATATGGCTTCTGTTTTATGTTTTCATTTTTTTGCCCATGAAGCTTGTGGGATCTTAGCTTCCTGATCAAGAATGAAACCCACACCCCCTTGCATTGGATGCAAAATCTCAACCACTGAACCACCATGGAAGCCCTATTACTTTGTGATTTCAATGCTACTGTTCATCCTATTACCTGTAAAGACTTTCATTCGTAGATGGAAGACAAGAGGCCCACAGTATTTGTGCTGTAGTAAAACCAGAAATGCCTGATACTGCATTCCTTTCTGTCTTAGTAGACCAGCTTTGAAAAATTTATATATATATATATATATATACATACACACACACACACACACACACATACAGATGGGCATACATACTGATACTGATTATCTTCATTTTTAAGTCTAACATCACCCTGGCCATGGTGAATGCATTAAGACTCAGGATTTTGTCCATTGAATGTGATTGAGCTTCTATTCAAATAGTAAACTCTGTCTCCTAGGTTTGGGACATTGCTCAAAAGAGATTCTTGGCCTCTGATAGTACCAGAGTCACCTGCCTCCTGTAATTGTCCTCCCTTCCATAATCCAGACAGAGAGCAAGGCTGATGTAGGCTGTCACTGTGATCCCTGAAGAGTTTTATTCCTGCTGCTCAAAATGATTTCACCCTCACCTGATAAAAAAAAAAAAGGCTATTTGAGGGTTCTGCTCACTTCCATTCTTCACACAAAATTATCTCCACCTTGTTGGGTGCACAGTTCACATGCAGGTAGAATTTTGTTACAGGTCAGAGTTTTTGGTGTGACCTTTGCCTCCCACTGAAGTGCCAGACCCAGAGGTAACTCTCCTGACACTTTGGGAGAAATCAAGCTCTTAAGGTCTGAAAGTTGGTTCCAGGGTAGTACTGTCTTAAAGATCTCAATTTTGTATGGAGTTGGATGTCACATTGGTAAAATAGTCTTTCAAATTCACATATTCTCAACAAACCATAATAACCAAATGTATTATAATACAATTCCTGTGTTTTACAACTGCTCAGAACCTGGGACCAGAGGGCCAGAGAACTTGCATAGGGCAGATAAATACCAGAATTGGGATTCAGGGTCAGTCAAGACCTCATCTATGCACCTCCAGGCACCCAGAAGTGGCAAGGGATGAAAGAGTAGCAAAAAGTAAAATGAATGTTATCTTTTCCAAGAGAAAGGAGATAAAATAAAATTTTAAGGTAGGTAGATACATGTAATAAATGATATATGATTGAGCATGAAGTGCTCTGTTTAGTCAATTCAAGACTTTTCTTTAATATACATTATCATTTGTAGTAACAGTTTTAAAAGTTCCTTTCTTTGAACAATAAAAGTAATTGGCATGACCAAGGCATTTTTCTTTCTAATCCTGTATGCCTTGTTTTATTTTCAAATTAAATTTGACTTTTTATGAGAATAAAATTAACTGATTAAAAAAAAATCTCATCTTAAATGATGCAATAGTTCTTAGGAGGAAATATTAAACATGGAATATTTTTGAAATGAGTCAATATTAAATACCTAAGTATAATCTTGTAGCATGAGGATATTATAATTGTCTAGACACTAGAATTGTCTAGAATATAATTGTCTAGAATATAATACAGCACTAACAGCTAAAATTTTGATTATGCATAATAACCATCAATCATTCTATAAATAACATTTAACAAAAGTACCTTTTATTGTTTTAAACCTAATCAATTAAATGACAGCATTCAGGAAATTATGCTCAGAGAGTTTTCTATTTTGGATTTTCAAATTTATTTATTGTTTTCATTTCTCTGTAGTACATCCTGCTAGCTGAATAACTAATTTGTTAGCTGTTATTGTGGATTTTCTTGGTGGCCTGAATTCCTTAACCAGTGATAATCATTTGCATACTTAAAATCAACCATATTTTTACATTGAAGCTAATTTTAAGCGGTCCCTGGCAATATCATTTGCTTGTCTTCCTACATTTTCTTGAATGGCATCATACAGTAGAACTATAATGCAAACGATATATGTAATTTAAAATATTTTAGTCTCCATAGTTGAAAAAATAAAACAGGATAAAATTATTCTGGTAGATATTTTTTTGTTGTTTAGTTGCACAGTCATGTCCAACTCTCGGTGATTCTGTGGACTAGAGCACACCAGGCTTCCCTATCCTTCATTATTTCCCTGAGTTTATTCAAACTCATGTCCGTTGAGTCTGTGATGCCATTCAACCATCTCATCCTCTGTGGCCCTCTTCTCTTCTTGCCCTCAATCTTTCCCAGCATCACGGTCTTTTCAATGAGTCAGCTCTTCACATCAGGTGACCAATGTATTGCAGCTTCAACATCAGTCCTTCCAATGAATATTCAGGATTGATTTCCTTTAGAATTGATTCATTTGCTCTCCTTGCTGTCCAAGTCTTCTTGCTCTCAAAAGTCTTCTCCAGTACCACAGTTCAAAAACATCAATTCTTTGGCACTCAGCCTTCTTTATGGTCCAACTCTCACCTCCATACATGACTACTGGAAAAACCATAGCTTTGACTATATGGACTTTTGTCAGCAAAGTGGTATCTATGATTTTTAATATGCTGTCTAGGTTTGTTACAGCTTTTCTTCCAAGGAGCAAGTGTCTTTTAATTTAATTTAATTCCATGGCTGCAGTCATCATCCACAGTGATTTTGGATCCCAAGAAAATAAAGTCTGTCACTGTTTCCATTTCTTTCCCATCTATTTGCCATGAAATGATGGGACTGTATGCCATGATCTTAGTTTGTTGAATGTTGAGTTTCAGGCCAGCTTTTTCACCCTCCTCTTTCACTTTCATCAAGAAGCTCTGCAGTTTTTTTCTCTTCTTGTGAAAGGTAGTGTCATGAATATCTGAGGTTACTGATATTTCTCCCAGAAATCTTGATTCCAGCTTGAGCTTCCTCCAGCCTGGCATTTTGCATGATGTACTCTGCATATAATAAATAAGTTAAATAAGCAGGGCATCATAGATATTTTACATAACCCAGTATATTCAAAATGCTATTGTTTCAACATAAAATCAATAAAAAAATCATAAATTAGCTATTTTACATGTTATACTGCATATAAAATTCAATGTATGTTTGCATCTCAATATGACTTAGCCACATTTCAAGTGCTTAATATTCAGATTTGACTAGTGGACACCATATTGAACAGGCAAATCTAGAAATCAAAGCAGTGTCTTTAGATTGCTTCAAAAAGTGCATAAAAATAGTTCCTTATCAATAAACTAAGTGATCAAGCACTCTCACTTTTGCTAAATGTTAACATTGTTTTTAAGTTTTATAGTGGAAAATCTTCCAACCAATTGAAAAGTAGACAATTATATAATGGACCCCTTGTGTGTATTACTCAGCTTCCATATTTATCCACTGATGGTGGTATTTAATCTCAATTCATGTCTCATCTTCATCTCCACCCACTTTCACCCTCTATTTTTATTTATGAAATGAATTAGACATCATTTCATTCAAATCATTAAGTATTTATCTCAAAAAGATAAGTAGTTTAAAAATATGACCATAGTATCATTAATTCATCTAAATAATGTGTCAGTGCTTTCACACGATCCAATACTGTGTGTCAGTGTTGAAATTCCAAACATTTATGTGTCACATTTTTTAACAATGCTTTAAAATATTTAAACTGAGTTTTCTTATTTTTATTCCTCTTCAGACTGTCAATCATTCTCTCTTTCTTCCCTTTCCCCATGTCTCCTTCTCATTCATTTGTGAAACAAACTTTAAAGATTGCTTTTAGTATTTCCATTTTGTTTTATTTTCACAAATTTTATTTCTGTAGTATCTCCCACATTCTGAACTTTGTTGATAGTCCTGCTGTAATGAAACAGCTTGCTCTATTCACCGTTTTCCCTATACATTGGTAGATAGATCTAGATTAAGTTTCAATTTTTTCAGAGATTATGTTATAGCATATCTGTATGCTATTCAGTCTTTTCAACAAAAGATGTATATTTTTCATTAGGCAACACATAACATCTGCTTGTCTTTTTTATATGATTTTAGCAGCTATTTGTGATTAATGTATAGCTCTGTTGAATCACTGAGGATTTAAAAAAAATCCAATCCAATTTTTCATTCCTCATATATTACCTAGAAAATTTCTATAAAAAGAAATTCTCCATCATTTCCTGCTTGAATACCCAATAATATGTACATTCCCTAAGGGAAAGACTTAAGTACTTCTTTGACTTTATCAGCTTTCAGCATAATTTCTCCTCAGACTCAGAAAATGTATGTTTTAAAAATTTAGTTAGTTTATGGGTATAAAATGAAAGATTTGGTGTTTTGTGATATCAAGCATGTGCCATCTTTGGTGAGTGAAAGCTCTTTCTAATAGGTTCCTGTGTCTTTTTAACATGATTCTTGCACTGTCCAGAGTTCCTTTGCCATCTGATATTAGGATATTGCAGACTCACCTTGTGTATTTTCTAGCCCAGAGCTAGAATGAGACATTTCTCTTCAGTAATTGGGGTTATTTTTGTGGAAGATCTATATGGGCAGTAACTAGAGATGCTATTGGTCTTCCCTGGTGGTTCAGCAGATGAAGAATCCGCCTGCAATGTGGAAGACCTGGGTTCGATCCCTGGGTTGAGAAGATCCACTGGAGAAGGGAACTGGCTACCCACTCCAGTACTGTGGCTTGGAGAATTCCATAGACTGTATAGTCCATGGGATCACAAAGAATCAGACACGACATGACAGGACTGACTTTCACTTTCAAAGATGCTATTGCTAGGGAATAACCCATTATTTTGACATCTTTTTAGTAGAAAATGCTATTTTAAAAAATGTACTTTGCTTGCTGGTTTTAAAGTAAAGCACATAATGAGTTCACAATAATATATTTCATTTCAGATGCAGATTATGGAATGTTTACTTAACCTGTTTTATCATATACTTACTTCTCCTTTACCTATGCTGAGTGGCTCTTTATGTAGAACATTGGGGGTGAGAAAATTAGAACATGATACAATTTCTCAATTTTAAAATGCTTAACAAACACAGGACTCTCCAAAAGTAAAATATCAAATCACTGAGGGTGGCAGTTTCAGGACTGGTGCAAGTGTAGCCGAGAACATTGCTGAGGCAGAAGCAGCAGCCTAGGGGTGGGGAATTAAAAAAAAAAAAAAAATCGAACCACTTAAAACAATACAATTGCTTTAAAATTAATACTTTTGCAATACTTACTTTTGTTCCACTATAAATTTAGAGTCAAATTACTTTTTTTTATTTAAATTTATTTGTTTTAATTGAAGGCTAATTACTTTACAATATTGTATTGGTTCTGCCACACATCAAAATGAATCCTCCACGGGCATGCATGTGTTCCCCATCCTGAACCCTGCTCCCACCTCCCTCCCTGTACCATCCCTCTGGGTCATCCTAGTGCACCAGCCTGGAGCATCCTGTATCTATCCTGGACTGGCGATTCGTTTCTTATATGATATTATACATGTTTCAGTGCCATTCCCCCAAATTGTCCCACCCTCTCCCTCTCCCAGAGAGTCCAAAAGACTGTTCTATATGTCTGTGTCTCTTTTGCGGTCTCCCATACAGGGTTATCATTACATATTTCTAAATTTCATATATATGTGTTAGTATACTGTATTGGTGTTTTTATTTCTGGCTTACTTCAATCTGCATAATAGGTTCCAGTTTCATCCACCTCATTAGAACGTATTCAAATTTATTCTTTTTAATGGCTGAGTAATACTCTATTGTGTATATGTACCACAGCTTTCTTATCCATTCATCTGCTGATGGACATCTAGGTTGCTTCCATGTCCTGGCTATTATAAACAGTGCTGTGATGAACATTGAGGTACACATGTCTCTTTCAATTCTGGTTTCCTCGGTGTGTATGCCCAGCAGCAGGATTGTTGGGTCTTATGGCAGTTCTATTTCCAGTTTTTTAAGGAATCTCCACACTGTTCTCCATAGTGGCTGTACTAGTTTGCATTCCCACCAAAGTGTAAGAGGGTTCCCTTCCCTCGACACCCTCTCCAGCATTTATTGCTTGTAGACTTTTGGATCGCAGCCATTCTGACTGGCATGAAATGGTACCTCATAGTGGTTTTGATTTGCATTTCTCTGATAATGAGTGATGTTGAGCATCTTTTCATGTGTTTGTTAGCCATCTGTATGTCTTCTTTGGAGAAATGTCTGTTTAGTTCTTTGGCCCACTTTTTGAACTCTCACTGTTTGCAGATGGCATAATCCTCTACATAGAAAACCCTAAAGACTCCACCAGAAAATTACTAGAGCTAATCAATGAAAATAGTAAAGTTGCAGGATATAAAATCAGCATACAGAAATCCCTTCCATTCCTATACACTAATAATGAGAAAATAGAAAGAGAAATTAGGGAAACAATTCCATTCACTATTGCAACAAAAAAAGAATAAAATTCTTAGGAATATATCTACCTAAAGAAACTAAAGACATATATATAGAAAACCATAAAACACTGGTGAAAGAAATCAAAGAGGACACTAATAGATGGAGAAATATACCATGTTCATGGATCAGAAGAATCAATATAGTAAAAATGAGTATACTACCCAAAGCAATCTATAGATTCAATGCAATCCCTATCAAGCTACCAATGGTATTTTTCACAGAGCTAGAACAAATAATTTCACAATTTGTATGGAAATACAAAAAACCTCGAATAGCCAAAGCTATCTTGAGAAAGAAGAATGGAACTGGAGGAATCAACCTGCCTGGCTTCAGGCTCTACTACAAGCTACAGTCATCAAGACAGTATGGTACTGGCACAAAGACAGAAATATAGTCAAATTATTATGCTTTAAATCCATTTTGCAAAATTTTTCCAGTGTGGATATGACCAACTGTGTGTGTATTTATATTCTTTGGTTACATTTTACTTTTGATTTTATTATTTTTTATTTTTTAGTGTAACTTTAATAATTATATGAAATATTTGCATGACTTTAAACTAAAATTTACAAGTGAAATCTAAAATAAAATTGACAAAAGAAACACTATTTAAAGAAGCCTCATTTTTAAGATAGTCCCCTATATCTTTTTAGATATCTTTTATAGATATCTATATCTATAAGATAGTCCCCTATGTCTTTTTTCTTTCATTATAAGTAAGCTTTATCTTTATTTCATTGACTCTTCTTTCATGATTTTTTAATTATAAGCAAATATTTTTGTATTCTTCATCTTTCTTAGATAAATTCAAGCATAACAAAATCACTTTATAGTAGTGTATAGATATAAGAAGCATGATTTTTAAAATCATAAATATTTTTTAAAATAATGTTTTTGTGTGAAATGAAGGAGTAAGAAACTATCTTTTATATTTTGCCTTGCTTGTTGTAAACTCTCTGAAATAAGGACCTCATAGATATCCAAATTTTTAAATTTTATTGTCTCCCTATAATGGGAAGGCTACACACTTTTTAGTAAATTATAAGCTTTTTGTTGGGATATATTATATATATATAATATATATTTGAACTCAGAACAAATATATTTTGTTCTGAGTTCAAAATATCAAAATGTCACATATGTGACATTTTGTTGTCATCTAGAGGTGGAAAAATGATGGCCATTGGGTTTACTACATTTTGGAAATTGAAGTATGACTTCTAAAATCATGTTATTTCCTCTGCATTTGAGAACACACCTTTGCCAGTAGGTAGTAGATATTAAATTCAGCAAGAAACAGTATTCTTTTATACGTATATTATATTCAGTTAAGTTCTGCTTTTTAAAATAGCATTTATTAAGATGTTTCATTGTATGAATGATAGAGCAAAGTGAAAACATTTTCCTTTAAGTAATGTAAACCAGCTCAGAATTGCTATTAAGTTGTGTCTCTGAGTTGCTCCAGTCATGGATGATTATCAAAGATTTAGTTTCAAATTCTATCCATTTGTTTTCTCTCAAATTTAAAATAGAGAGAGTATGGTGATAACTGAGTTAGTGTATGATTTGCTTCAATCAGAGCATTTTGTCAGGTGTTTATATCTACTCTCTGCAATGAAAATTTGGATATCCCAAATGCCTGGAAACAATTTTCATGTTGCCTTTTATTTGTTGTTCTTGTTCAGTCACAAAGTCATGTCTGACTCTTTAAGACCCCATGGACTGCAACATATGAGGCTCCTCTGTCCTCTACTGTTCCCCAGAGTTTGCTCAAATTCATGTCCATTAAGTCAGTGATGCTATCTAATCATCTCATCTAGCGGGCACAGTATTAACTTTGAAACTTGTATATATTGCATATATGCAAAAGATCAATATATTCCTGTCCTCAAATGAGTTATTACATGAAGTCTAGCAGATTTTTTGGAGAAAGAAATGGCACCCCGCTCCAGTACTCTTGCCTGGAAAATCCCATGGACAGAGGAGCTTGGTGGGCTGCCGTCCCTGTGGTCGCTGAGGGTCCGACAGGACTGAGCGACTTCACTTTCATTTTTCACTTTCATGCATTGGAGAAGGAAATGGCAATCCACTCCAATGTTCTTGCCTGGAGAATCCCAGGGTCAGGGGGAGCCCGGTGGGCTGCCATCTATGGGGTCGCACAGAGTCAGACATGACTGAAGTGACTTAGCAGCAGCAGCAGCATATTTTTGATAAATGTGTTAGCTTTAGCCAAAATTAATATTATTTTAAAAATCTGTTGCATGTAATAACTCATTTGAGGTCAGGAATAGATTGATATCTTGCATATATGTAATATACATAAGTTTCAAGGTCAAATACCTTGCCAACTAGACTATACATTTTTAAAGTAAACACCTAGAAAATCAATTCTTTCTCAGTTTTCTACTTTTTTATTTTTATTGTAGTACTCAAAAATGTGAACAAGGACTCTTTTGTTAAAAATAAAGGAAAATGCTCACCAACAGCCTGGAGTGTTTGGTACTTGTAAAGGGTACTTTAATGTGGGAGAGGAAACTGTTTTGAAAGAGAAATTTAGGCCATACAAAATGCAACTTTTCTTTTAATCCAGATATTGATCTCTGTTGAGTCTTATATTTTCCCACTACAGAAATATACCTTTTATTCAGGAAGCCATCTTTGTAAAACATTAGCATGTTCAGAGACCAAAAGATGGTACAAATGATGGTGATGAATCATATTTTTGAAAATCTTATGAATTTATAAACTGCTTATCCAACTAATTGATTTTGAGGAATCCAGAGTGAAGTTAAAGGCAATTGGGAGTCAGGTCCAAAATCAAAGCAGTGTTTAGCTGAAAGTGTATGAATAGTATAGGCAGCTAAACATTGGACAGAGTCACTGTATCAGACTTTACTGGAAAGAAAATATTTATTCATTTCCTCCATATTGTAATTTTTAAATTATATGTGATATTTTATTCCATTAATATAGATAATTCAGAGCTGAATCTAATCTAACTTTTTATATGCACCAGAAAATAATTAATTAAAGATTTTATGATATACAGGAAAAAATACCTCAAGGCTTAAAGATAATCATAACAAAAGAGATCCATTAAAATTGGGGGAAAATGCATGAGTTGAATATTCTATTTTTCCCCATTACCTCTTATACATTGCACTTCTAGCAATTAAGCTTCTTTCCATTCAGCTGTTGCAGTTATTTAATTCTAAATACTGAAGAAACTGCATTTCACTGAAAAAGGCAACACTTTCATTTTGGCATAAAAGGTTTAGTTTATAAGAGATGAAATTTTAATCTGAATTTCTCTTTTAAGGGCATTGAATTTCATTATCTGGAAGGCTTATATATAAATGGGAAAGATAGATTATTTTTTCCAAACTGAGAATGTTTAGAGATCCCTTAAAAAAATGTTAATTTATTTTTTAGATGTGGAAATTTGTTTTTTGAATTGATAGACTGTTATTTTAGGACTAAAAGTTGGATATACAGCAACCTAATGTTTCATTCCACATCTTCAAATGAGTCATCTCCTTTTTTCTGTGCTATTGTTTCCATATGTATGACAGGTGACCAAAATTTTTATAGTAATTTTACAATGCCTAATCTAAGGAATGGCTTTCCAGGTGACTCTAGTGGTAAAGAACCTGACTGCCAATACAGGAAACATTAAGAGATGTGCATTTCATACCTGGGTATGAAAGAGCCCCCAGACATAGGCATTGCAACCCACTCCAGTATTCTTGCCTGGAGAATCCCACAGACAGAGGAGCTTGGTAGTCTGCAGTTGCAAGAGTCAAACACAACTGAAGCGACTTAGCATGCACCGAGGAACACTGACAACTATCTTCACTGTTTCAGCTCCTAGTCTTGTCTATTAAAGTAAGAAATAAATGGAATTCGTTAGAGACCTTAACTCACTTTAACCCATCTTATCTACACTGTGTTAAAGTTCCAAGATGACTGTCAGAGCTGACTACCGTTTCTGCATTCAGTCCCTTCCTTCCATCTATAAAAGCTCTTGCCCACTGATTGATTGTCAGTGGGGGAGAGTCAGCCTTTGGACAGGCACCTGCCTTCCTCCACCAGGTCGCCAGCATGCAAAATAAACCAAATTTTCCTTTCTACCAATGTGACCTCTTATTGGCTTTTGAGTGGTGAGCAGTTGGACCCCCACCTGTAAGTAACACTAACACCTTTTGTAAAAGGGGCAGGGAATATATGTGTACCTATGGCTGATTATTCTTTCATTAAAATAAATAAAATGTTTAAAAAGCTACTCCTTAAAAAAATCCAAACATGGAAAAAGGAGTTTCAGTAACATAACTCATTTCTAGCATCTTCGCAATTTTCATGTCTCATTTTGTGGATTTTACTGTTTTAATTAGAATCATTTCTTCTCACCATCATTAGTTGGACCTGTTAGATCAGATCAGATCAGATCAGATCAGTCGCTCAGTCGTGTCCGACTCTTTGCGACCCCATGAATCACAGCACGCCAGGCCTCCCTGTCCATCACCAACTCCTGGAGCTCACTGAGACTTAGGTCCATCAAGTCAGTGATGCCATCCAGCCATCTCACCCTCTGTCATCCCCTTCTCCTCCTGCCCCCAATCCCTCCCAGCATCAGAGTCTTTTTCAATGAGTCAACTCTTCGCATGAGGTGGCCAAAGTACTGGAGTTTCAGCTTTAAGCATCATTCCTTCCAAAGAAATCCCAGGGCTGATCTCCTTCAGAATGGACTGGTTGGATCTCCTTGCAGTCCAAGGGACTCTCAAGAGTCTTCTCCAACACCACAGTCCAAAAGCATCAATTTTTCGGTGCTCGAGATGACCAATTCTGACACTAAAAGGATATCACAGTGAATACTAAATTTTTGCTTCATTTCATCATTTAGATAATTTTTGTTAACATTATATTCTTTCGACAAATGATATTGTGTTTCCATCTTCAATCAATGTTCTTTTATTTTTTTATCTTTGTTTTAAATTTATTTATTTTAATTGGAGGCTAATTACTTTACAATATTGTATTTGTTTTGCCATACATCAACATGAATCTGCCACGGGTTTACACGTGTCCCCATCCTGAAACCCCCTCCCACTTCCCTCCCCATACCATCCCTCTGGGGCTGGTGTTCTTTGTCTTTTGAACACATTATGTAAGAAGAAGAAAAACGAAGGCAGAAAGAGAAGTAACAAAGTTCATCATGTCTAGCCATATAGCATTACTTCTTACTAATGAGTTTAGCAGTTCAAGAGGAATCTCTTCCTCTCTTAAACAGGAAGATAACACTGGTTCAATTTCTACCGAAGCATTATACCCAGTTTAAAGGAACATGCAAGAATCTAATAAGTGGAGAAGAGGAATTACATCATCAATTTGATCTGACTTTTATGCGGTCTGTCTACAAAATGTGTGGACTAGGAAAAGGAAAGATACAGCTCCAAGGACAGTGAAGATGAAGAAATACCCTACTCAAACTGACCTTCCGAAATCTGTAACAGTAGTATCTGAATAATTGGATTCACTACCACACAAAGTCCCAGAAAATCTTGGGTGGAGAATAAATTACCTTGTACATCCTCTTTTGTACAATGGGTAAGCCTTGTATTCATCATCATCAAGGAAGTGTAATGATAACCAGTAAGTGAGCCCTTAGAAGCCAATACTCACAGGTAGTACATTGGGTAACATAGCACCTTGGGTAGTAATGTAGATAGCTTTAAATGAATGGTGTCAAGGAACTGAGAGGAAAGAAGTTTTATATAGTTTTAATGCAAACACATAAGAGCCATGAACTCGTACTCTCTTTTTTCAATGGAGATGATATGAAGTTACATAACAACTATATTTTTGACAATAAAATGCGCACACACACACGTGCACACACACGCACAGACAGTCCCTCTACCAGCAGAGGAAAAGACATTGCACTTACACTGGAATAAACTTCACAGGCACTGATTGAATAACAAATATGTCAGCGCCTCTTCTCTATTCATTATTTTAAATCTTCACTGATAAATCACCTTAGCTTCCATTGGTCATGAATTTTGTAATAGATTTTATAGTCAAATTGTTTACCCAGCAAGTATTTTCCTTGCCCTGTACATCCTGTATGTGGCCCTGACCTAATCACAGGTCTAGTCTTCTATCATACATGAGCAGGCATGCTCAGTCACTCAGTCACGTCCAACTCTTGCGACCTCATGGACAGTAGCCCAACAGGCTCTTCCATCCATGGACTTTCCAGGCAAGAATACTAGAGTGGTTGCCATTTCCTACTCCATCTATGACACACAGTTGGCTCCATAAGGAAAAATACCAAGATACCAAGATAGCAGGTTCAAACTAAAACCATCTCCACCCAAAAGCTCACTGTTAACACTAAACTGACTAATTAAAAGCCTATGTAAAAAAAAAAAAAAAAAAAAAAAACTATGTCAAATTTATTTCACTATTCCAGGAAATGTTTCACCTAGGGATGTGAAATTACAAATTATGCTGTTTATTTTAGGAATTTCCCAAATGTCTTTCTATTCAAACCTTAGCCTAACCACATTGTCAGGTTAATAGACCTCTCTCAAAGCAATGGTCATACTGTTTTAAACTCATTTCATAACTCTCAACTCGTCCTGACCAGTATAACTTAACAATTTTTTCACAAATTCTGATTAGGAATCTAATTTGAAAAACCCACCTTAAACCAATCCAAAACTCTTATAAATATTCTGCCTTTGACTGCCTTTCCATATGCTATCAAAACCCTACAACAGCAGAATAATAGTGTTTCTTACTGCAGTAAGCAATTAACTTTAGTTGATTTTAGTGGTGTCTATGGAAAACTGGGTATTTACATACACTCAAATGCTTAAATAAAAAGTGAATCAATAGATGCAAAAATATTTATCCTCTTTGAAAGAAGACAACTTTGAAACACATAATGATATTTTAAATCACATTTTACAATATTTATTTGAGGTTGACTACTATAAATGAGCCAATGAAGGATCTTTGCATTTTCAAGATAGCATTTGTAAGAGAGAGGTGTCTTATGTGAATTCTATCTCCATAACCTATATGTAAAAATAATACTAATACAAGGAAAGAACTCTAAAAAATTTACTGTCAAATAACCATAGAAAAGTTAGTTCCAGGAAAACTATGGATAGTAATTAAAAAAAAAAGTTATACATAATAAGAAAAAATAGGCTTCTTCTAATGCATATGAAATAATTTCAAACACTGATCCCTCTTCTTTGAAGCTATTTGAAGAATTGATTTCTAAAGTTCATCTTTCCAGTTTAATATCATGTTAATTAACATCATAAAATATAGAGCTTGCAAAATATCACTGCTTCAATATTACTTTTTCTTCCTGGAGACCTTCTAACTTAAAAAAATTCTAGTATTTATATCTCATTGATTTACCTGATTTAGTCTGTCAAAGGTATGTGAAATAGCTGGTCTCACTTTTGCCCACAGAAAACTGTGTAGCATCCATAAATTTTAGTTTCCAGTTTTGGCTGCCAATATGGTTGTAAGGGGGGATGAGAGTCATTCTGTGCCCTAAAGAAATTTATATTCAAATAGTATTCTGAAAAAATAAACAGGACATTACAATATAATTTGCTAAGTGTAGCAATTAAAATTGATATTCAGAACTAGAAGAGCAACACTTATCCAAGCCCTGGAGATGTACAGTAGAATCATCCTGAAAATTTTCTAGAAAATTAGATAATGCTTGACCATATTCTGTCATATGGAATTTTATGTAGTCAAAAACTCCAATGTTTTCTGGCTGCCTAGTAATGAAAACTATCTCATCCATAATCAACAGGACCTTACGATGTTGTTGTTCAGTTGCTCTTTGTGACACCATGGACTGCAGCATCAGGCTTCCCTGTTCTTATGATATCTGTAACTAAATCATCAAAATACACACTTAATATTTTTACTTTTTCATTGGGATATTTTATATTTTTCTTCTTAAAAATTATTGTGACTTGCTTAGTTTTTAAACATGTATTTAAATCTTTCAGCTACATACTTTACATTCATTGAACTTTTCTTTTTTAAAAAATAAATATATAAGTTTTTTCCAAGATATAGGTTTACCTTGTTGCTTCCTTCTTTCTCTCTTTCCAAAATGTGTAGTTAAATCACTTTCCAAGTATACACCATTGTGTGTGTGCTCTTACTCAGGCATGTACAACAATCCACTACCTCATGGACTATAAACTGCCAGACTCCTCTGTCCATGGGATTCTCCACGCAAGAATACTGGAGTGGGTTGTCATTTTCTTCGCCAGTGGATCTCCCCCATCCAGGGACTGAACCCCTATCTCCAGCAATTCCTACTTTGGCAGGCGGAGTCTTTATCACTGAGCCATCTGGGAAGACAAGTATACACCATTATACATTGGAATTTCCTTTGCTTTTGTGTGCATGGGCTTTTAATCACCTTTAAAATCTCAAAATAATAATTGGAAAACTCAGACAATTTTGAATTGCCTGCATAACAAAGATCGGTTTTAACTAGTATGATTATCTATTGCTTCTGGCTGATGGCCAATATCTCTTAATTCTTCTCACAGCAAATTTTCAATAACAACAAACTACGTGCTTCAGAAAATGTGCTTGAATTTCTTTAAAGTGAAAGTGAAAGTCGGTCAGTTGTATCCAACTCTTTGCTACCCCATGGACTATACGGTCCATGGACTTCTCCAGGCCAAAACACTGGAGTGGGTTGCCTTTCCCTTATCCAGGGGATCTTCCCAACCCAGGGATCAAACCCAGGTTTCCTGCATTGGAGGCAGATTCTTTACCAGCTGAGCCACAAGGGAAGCCCAAGAATACTGGACTGGGTAGCCTATCCCTTCCCCAGGGGATCTTCCCAACCCAGGAATCGAACTGGGGTTTCCTGCCTTGCAGGCCCATTCTTTACCAACTGAGCTATGAGGGAAGCCCTCAAATTTCTTTAAAGCTTAAGGTATATTTCTCTAAGCCCTGATATATATATTTTTAATATATGTCAAAATTTACAGCTTCCTAAATTCCATCAACTCAAGATGGAGCAAAAAAAAAATAACTAAGAACATCCGCCTCTGTCAAGATGTAGATGGACAACCTTGGTTTGCCAATCAGATGAACTCACAAGAGACTTCAATTTGGAAAAAAGAAGCACATGTTTAGCTTTGAATAGTGGTAGTGATTGTAAGCTGAGAAGGCAATAGCACCCCACTCTAGTACTCTTGCCTGGAAAATCCAATGGGCAGAGGAGCCTGGTAGACTGCAGTCCATGGGTCGCTAAGAGTCGGACATGACTGAGTGACTTCACTTTCACTTTTCACTTGCATGCATTGGAGAAGGAAATGGCAACCCACTCCAGCGTTCTTGCCTGGAGAATCCCAGGGATGGGAAAGCCTGGTGGGCTGTCGTCTATGGGGTCGCACAGATTGGACAAGACTGAGGTGACTTAGCAGCAGCAGCAGCAGTGATTGCAAGATATTAAGAATAGGTGGCAAGAATACACAGAAGAACTATACAAAAACTATCTTCATGACACAGCTAATCACGATGTTGTGATGACTCACCTAGAGCCAGACATCCTGGAATGTGAAGTCAAGCGGGCCTTAGGAAGTATCACTACGAACAAAGCTGGTGGAGGTAATGGAACTCCAGTTGAGCTATTTCAAATCCTGAAAGGTGATGCTGTGAAAGTGCTACACTAAATATGCCAGCAAATTTGGAAAACTCAGCAGTGGCCACAGGACTGGAAAAGGTCAGTTTTCATTCCAATCCCAAAGAAAGGCAATGACAAAGAATGCTCAAACTACCGCACAATTGCACTCATCTCACATGTTAGTAAAGTAGTGCTCAAAATTCTCCAAGCCAGGCTTCAGCAATACATGAACCGTGAATTTCCAGGTGTTCAAGCTGGTTTTAGAAAAGGCAGAGGAACCAGAGATCAAATTGCCATCATTCACTGGATCATCAAAAAAGCAAGAGAGTTCCAGAAAAATGTATATTTCTACTTAATTGACTATGCCAAAGACTTTGACTGTGTGGATCACAATAAACTGGAAAATTCTGAAAGAGATGGGAATATCAGACCACCTGACCTGCCTCTTGAGAAACCTATACGCAGGTCAGGAAGCAACAGTTAGAACTGGACATGGAACAACGACTGGTTCCAAATAGGAAAAGGAGTATATCAAGGCTCTATATTGTCACCTGCTTATTTAACTTATAGGCAGAGTACATCATGAGAAACGCTGGGCTGGAAGAAGAAAAAGCTTGAATCCAGATTGCCGGGAGATATATCAATAACCTCAGATATGCAGATGACACCACCCTTATGGCAGAACGTGAAGAGGAACTAAAAGCCTCCTGTTGAAAGTGAAAGAGGAGAGTGAAAAAGTTGGCTTAAAGCTCAACATTCAGAAAACTAAGATCATGGTGTCTGGTCCCATCATTTCATGGCAAATAGATGGGGAAACATTGGAAACAGTGTCCGAATTTATTTTTTTTGAGCTCCAAAATGACTGCAGATGGTGATTGCAGGCATGAAATTAAAAGACACTTACTCCTTGGAAGGAAAGTTATGACCATCCTAGATAGTATATTGAAAAGCCGAGACATTACTTTGCCAACAAAGGTCCGTCTAGTCAAGGCTATGGTTTTTCCAGTGGTCATGTATGGATGTGAGAGTTGGACTGTGAAGAAAGCTGAGCGCCAAAGAATTGATGCTTCTGAACTGTGGTGTTGGAGAAGACTCTTGAGAGTCCCTTGTACTGCAAGGAGATCCAACCAGTCCATCCTAAAGGAGATCAGTCCTGGGTGTTCTTTGGAAGGAATGATGTTGAAACTGAAACACTTCATGCGAAGAAGTAACTCATTGGAAAAGACCCTAATGCTGGGAGGGATTGGGGTCAGGAGGAGAAGGGGACAACGGAGGATGAGATGGCTGGATGGCATCACCGACTCGATGGACATGAGTTTGAGTGAACTCCGGGAGTTGCTGATGGACAGGGAGGCCTGGCGTGCTGTGATTCATGGGGTCACAAAGAGTTGGACAAGACTGAGTGACTGAACTGAACTGAACTGGTTTATTTTAAGATTGAGTCCTGTCCTATATGAGACTCTGTGACTATAGAAGCTGCCTCTAGAGCTTAGCAGAGGCAGAGGGAGATGGAATGGTTTCCTTACCCAGCTGTTCTGTATTTTAGGAAGTTTTGTTCCATATCTGGTTTTTCAGTCCTTTCAGCAGCTCCACAGACCATCAAATCATTGTGTGTGTGTGTGTGTTTTCACGTGCAAGCGCTCACTCAGTTGAGTCCAATTCTGCGTGACCCTATGGGCTATAGCCCACCAGACTCCTCTGCCTGTGGTATTCTCCAAGCAAGAATACTGGAGTGGCTTGCCATTTCCTCCTCCAGTGGATCTTTCAGACCCAGGGATCCAACCTACCTCTCTTGCATTGCTGGTGGATTCTTTAGTGCTGTGCCACCAGGGAAGCCTTGAGGTTGTATGATCTCATCAAAATTCTCAGTTCAGGCAGAAATCATTTACAAGCTTATCAGTGAACATTCCGTTCCTTGTATGATGTTGGTCTAAGGGCCTCAATTCTTTGTTGGCTCTTGTCCTGATGCTGCGTGAAGTCCTTGTCCTCTCATGGCAGCTTTCTTCATCAATACATGCAAGGTGAGAAAGTAATTTAGAGAGTGTGGTAGCCATTTGGAAGTTAGCCATGTGCTCAGTTGCTCATGTCCAACTCTTTACAACCCCTAGACTGTAGCCCTCCAGGTTCCTCTGTCCATGGGATTCTCCAGGCAAGAATTCTGGAGTGGGTTGTTACTTCCTCCTCTAGGAGGTCTTCCTGACCCAGGGACTGAACCCACTTTTCCTTGTGCTTCCTGCATTGGCAGGCATATTTTTACCACTGAGCCCCCTGGGAAGCCCGTAGAAGCCACAGTCTTTTGCAAATTAATCTGAAAGGGGGCATCCCCTATATTTTCCTGTGCTCTGTAGGTTAGAAGCAGGTATCACAAGTGGTATTACTTGAGGCCTGGATATCAGGAAGAAGGATCATTGGGACCCTCTGAAGTCTACCTACAACAATTAGACTTTAATCAACCTCAGGTTATCTTATGCTTAGCCAAAACAATAGCTGCAAAACAACTCCTTAAATAGAAAGCCATGAACAGTAGTAACAGAAAGGTAAAGCAACTCCATTTGTTAAGGCATTAGCACAGCATTCACATGGGGGGAAATTTAAACTTCAAATCTTTTTGTGGATTGTACAATTAGAAATTAACAACCCAAGATATATAAAATGAAATTTAAGAACTAAAATCTATGTTCCAGAAGAGTGCAATACTTTATGAAATGAAACTTTGAAATTTCAGAAGATACCCACAAATTCTTTAGTTACTAAGTAAAGATATATGCTCAGATGTATATGACTCTGTGCAAACCCATGGACTATAACCTGCCAAGATCCTGGGTCAGTGGAATTTTACAGGCAAGAATGCTGGAATGGGTTGCCATTTTATCCTCCAGGGAATCTTCCTGACCTAGGGATCAATCTCTCTTCTCTTATGTCTTCTGAACTGACAGGTGAATTCTTTACCCCTGGGGTACCTGAGAACTATAGTGAAAGATTCAGTTCAGTTCAGTTTAATCATATAGTTTTGTCTGACTCTTTGTGACCCCATGGACTGCAGCACGCCAGGCCTCCTTGTCCATCAAAAACTCCCGGAGTTTACTCAAACTCATGTCCATTGAATCAGTGATGCCATCCAACCATCTCATACTCTGTCCTCCCCTTCTCTCTCCTTCAATCTTTCCCAGTATCAGGGGCTTTTCAAATGAATCAGCTTTTCGCATCAGGTAGTCAGAGTATTAAAGTTTCAGCTTCAACATCAGTCCTTCCAATGAACATTCAGGACTGATTTCCTTGAGGATGGACTGGTTGAAACTCCTTGCAGTCCAAGGGGCTCTGCAAGAGTCTTCTCCAACACCACAGTTCAAAAGCATCAATTCTTTGGCACTCTAGTATCTTTATAGTCCAACTCTCATATCCATACATGACTATTAGAAAAACCATAGCCTTGACTAGATGGTACTTTGTTGACAAAGTAATGTCTCTGCTTTTTAATATGCTGTCTAAGTTGCTTATAGCTTTTCTTCCAAGGAGTAAGCATCTTATTTCATGGCTGCAGTCATCATCTGCAGTGATTTTGGAGCCCCCAAATTAAAGCTAGCCACTATTTCCACTGTTTCTCCATCTATTTGCCATAAAGCGATGGGACAAGATGCCATGATCTTACCAGTCTGAATGTTGAACTTTAAGCCAACTTTTTCACTCTCCTCTTTCACTTTCATCAAGAGGTTTTTTAGTTCTTCTTCACTTTCTGCCATAAGGGTGGTGTCATCTGAAGTTATTGATATTTCTCCCAGTAAACCTGATACCAACTTGTGCTTCATCCAGCCAAGCATTTCTCATGATGTACTCTGCATATAAGATAAATATGCAGGGTCACGATATAGTCTTGACGTACTCCTTTTCCTATTTGAAATCAGTCTGTTGTTCCATGTCCAGTTCTAACTGTTGCTTCCTGATCTGCATACAGGTATCTCAAGAGGTAGGTCAGGTGGTCTGGTATTCCCATATCTTGAAGAATTTTCAACAGCTTATTGTGATCCACAGTCAAAGGCTTTTGAATAGTCAATCAAGCAGAAATAGATGTCTTTCTGAAACTCTCTTTCTTTTTCGATGATCTAGCAGATGTTGGCAATTTGACCTCTGCTTATTCTGCCTTTTCTAAAACTGGCTTGAACATTTGGAAGTTCATGGTTCACGTACTGCTGAAGCCTGGCTCTGAGGATTTTGAACATTACTTTACTAGCATGTGAGATGAGTGCAATTGTGCAATAGTTTGAGCATTCTTTGGCATTGCCTTTCTTTGGGATTGGAATGAAAACTGACTTTTTCCAGTCCTGTGGCCACTGCTGAGTTTTACAATCTTGCTGACATGTTCAGTGCAGCACTTTCACAGCATCATCTTTTAGGATTTGAAATAGCGCAGCTGGAATTCCATCACCTTCGCTAGCTTTGTTTGTAGTGATACTTCCTAAGGCCCACTTGACTTCACATTCCAGGATGTCTGGCTCTAGGTGAGTCATCACAACATCATGATTATCTGTGTCATGAAGATCTTTTTTGTATGGTTCTTCTGTGTATTCTTGCCACCTCTTCTTAATATCTTCTGTCTCTGTTAGGTCCATCACATTTCTGTCCTTTATTGAGCCCATCTTTACATGAAATGTCCCCTAGGTATCTCTAATTTTCTTGAAGATATCTCTAGTCTTTCCTATTCTCTTGTTTTCCTCTATTTCTTTGCATTGAACACTGAGGAAGGCTTTCTTATCTCTCCTTGCTACTCTTTGGAGCTCTTTATTCAAATGGGTATATCTTTCCTTTTCTCCTTTGCTTTTTGCTTCTCTTCTTTTCACAGCTAACTGTAAGGCCTCCTCAGACAGCCATTTTGCTTTTTTTGCATTTCTTTTTCCTGGGAATGGTCTTGATTCCTGTCTCCTGTACAATGTCACGAACCTCCATCCATAGTTCATCACCACTCTGTTTATCAGATCTAGTCCCTTAAATCCATTTCTCACTTCCACTGTATAATCATAAGGGATTTGATTTAGGTCATCCCTGATCGGTCTAGTAGTTTTCCTCACTTTCTTGAATTTATGTCTGAATTTGGCAATAAGGAATTCATGATCTGAGCCACAGTCAGCTCCTGGTCTTGTATTTGCTGACTGTATAGAGCTTCTCCATCTTTGGCTGCAAAGAATATAATCAATCTGATTTTGGTGTTGACCATCTGGTGACATCCATGTGTAGAATCTTCTCTCGTTTTGTTAGAAGAGGGTGTTTGCTATGACCAGTGTGTTCTCTTGGCAGAACTCTATCAGCCTTTGCCCTGCTTCATTCTGTATTTCAAGGCAAAATTTGCCTGTCACTCCAGGTGTTTCTTGACCTCCTACTTTTGCATCCAGTCCCCTATAATGAAAAGGACATTTTTTGGGGTGTTAATTCTATAAGGTCTTGTAAGGCTTCAAAGAACCACTCAACTTCAGCTTCTTCAGCATTAATGATCATGGTGTAGACTTGGATTACCATGATATTGAATGGTTTGCCTTAGAAACAAACAGAGATCATTCTGTCATTTTTGAGATTGCATCCAAGTACTGCCTTTTGGACCCTTTCATTGACTATGACAGCTACTCCATTTCTTCTGAGGGATTCTTGCCCACAGTAGTAGATATAATGGTCATCTGAGTTAAATTCACTTTAGTGTATTTAGCTCACTATTCCAATCCATTTTAATTCACTGATTCCTAAAATGTTGATGTTCACTCTTGCCATCTCCTGTTTGACCACTTCCAATTTGCCTTGATTCATGGACCTAACATTCCAGATTCCTATGCAATATTGCTCTTACAGCATTGGACCTTGCTTCCATCACCAGTCACATCCACAACTGGTTGTTGTTTTTGCTTTGGCTCTGTCTCTTCATTCTTTCTGTAGTTTTTTGTTGACTGATTTCAAGTAGCATATTGGGCACCTACTGACCTGGGGAATTCATCTTTCAGTGTCCATTTTTTTGCCTTTTCATACTGTCCATGTGGTTCTCAAGGCAGGAATACTGAAGTGGTTTGCCATCCCTTTCTCCAGTGGAACACATTCTGTCAGAACTCTCCACCATGGCCCACCCATCTTGGGTGGGCCCTACGTGGGATGGCTCATAGTTTTATTGTGTTAGACAAGATTGTGGTACATGTGATGAAAGATACAAAGATATTTTATTGTGGGTTATCTTGAATAACACTTGGCTAAAAATAATTTGCATTATAAAAATGAGTCCAAAAAAGAAACCTTAGAAAATAAAAGAGAAAGCATTGCAATCTGGTTAAATAATTGATCACAACCAGGGAAAAATTTAAGGTTGTATGTTATTCATCTTACAATGATTTTTTTATTAGCATTTATAGTAAGCCTTTGAAAGAAAATGCAGATATTTTGACTTCCCAAAAGATGATCAGAATAGCCTTTGATCAACCAAAAGCTGAGTTTGTACATGCTGTATTAAGGGAAAGTGTCATTTTGGCAGGGATATAGCCTTGCCTGGGAAAAGGGAAAGTAGGAATAAATACTAGTGTCATCAGTAATAAGACATATTTTTAAGAGCAAAGAAAAAAAAAAGTGCAATCTTACTACATAGTCAAAGGATTGCTTGAAAAACTTTTCATTCTTAGAAGAAAATAAACTTAGAATTTGAGTAATAGATGAGAAGAAATTAAAATTCAACTCATTCGAAGTCTTAAATCACCATTATATTTAGTGAAGTGAAGCGTCAAGGGATCTCAGAGGAACAAGGTATTTCTGAAAAAAATATATATTAAACAGAAATAGAAAGGGATCTCCATTCTTTCATGTTAGGACTACTCAAACTGCTGGCTACAAATCTTTAAAAGATCACCAGAGTTGTTCGTGCAAAATTGAGTTTATCATCCACTACTATAAGACATTCATTTGGTAAAGTCTTAGTGATGTGTCTATGGGGCAAATAACAATGGGTTTTCAGTGTTTAGGGTGGCTATTTTAAGATGGATCTTTCACTGGGGTGATATGATGGGAATAAGCAAATTTCATGGAATAATACTTTCAGGATTAGGACACAGTGAGAGTCTTGAAAAATTAGTGTGAATGAATACAAAGTTTTTCAAAATTGAATGGTTTTTCAATTTAAATAAAAGGAGTTTTATCCTGAAATGGGGGCTTTGGCTCAGATGAGTCATCTACTGTCCGGAGAAGGAAGTTAATTGAGCATTTTAATATTCAGATAAATTGATTTCCTGAAAGTTCCAGAAGTAAATAAAGACATTATTTACTGATTTACAGACTTGTCTTCTGGGGAAAGACTTTCTTTGAACAAATAGTAAAAATACAGGCAGTTTTAATTCTCAGTTCTAATAGTCATGCTACATGTCTGCAGGCAGTATTAGTTCTCAGTACTGTTATTCCCATACTTTCAAATAAGAGAGTTTTAGTAAGTTTCTATCACTTATTCTAGAATAAGACCGAAGGCAAACAGATTAAAAAAAAAAAAATCACTGCTAGCAAAAGGGTTATTCTAAATGTAAGACAGCATCTGTCTTCTGGTCCAGAGTAGACATTGTATATATATAACACCCATTTAAGTTGATTATGAGAAAAGGGACAGAAAAGTGAGGTTAGAATTGATAGGGGATGATAGTAAGACAAAATGAAAGAACAATTCTCAGTTCTCAGAAGTACAAGTCTTAGGAAAAAATAAATGGGAAATAAGTACTATCTGAGGATTGGATTTATCAGTAAAGTTCCCTGAATCAAAAATGAATGAATTTTAAACAAAGAAAATTAAAAATATTAAAAAATAAAAAAAATAAAATGTGTGATTTAGTTTCATGTTTGCAACTTTTGCAATATAACCTTTGAAGAAAACATCCTAATTATTTACATCACCAAAAGTTGCACAATGAAAAAGCGGCAGAAATTATATTAGAATCTAACAGTATATTACTTAAAAATCTATACTGTTAAGCAAGGATCATGTAATCTTATAAATGATTATATCAAACAAACATGCATAATTGATACTTGATTTGTTGTTGTTCAGTTTCCAAGTCATGCCTACCTATTCACGACCCTATGGACTACAGCACACTAGGCTTCCCTGCCCTTTATCATGCTTGATATGTATATTTAACAGATGCTTGGTAAGTAAATACATATTTTTTGTTTATTTTTTACTTCTCAAAAGACCATCAGAATAGCCTGTTGATCAACCTAAGTTAAGTTTATTACCTGCTGTATTAAGGAAAAGTGTCATTCTGACAGAGATAATAGTTCTGCCATCTATGAAGCTATGAAGTATCCAGCTTCATACATTGATGACTTCACTACTTTAGTTGTATCTGTCTATTATGTACATGTGCATGCATGTGTGAAAGAAGTTAGTATTAATAGCTCATGTAATGACAGCTTATTTTACATTTTGTGACATTAGAAGACAATGTGCTCATTATGATGATACATTCTGATGATATAGAATTATTTCCAATTATTTTTCCTAATGAGGAGAAATGAAAGGATTTATTATTTTTCTTATAAAAAACTGTACACTCAGCATCTGTTCAAATTCCTTACTCAACTTTCTTTAAATGCTACTCAGTTCAGTTCCATCCCTCAGTCGTGTCCGACTCAGCAATACCATGAACCACAGCATGCCAAGGCCTCCCTGTCCATCAAAAATTCCCGGAGTTTTCCCAAACTGATTTCCATTGAGTGAGGGATGCCATCCAATCATCTCATCCTCTGTCGTCCCCTTCTCCTCCTGCTGAAAATCTTTCCCAGTATCAGGGTCTTTTCAAATGAGTGAGTTCTTTGCAACAGATGATCAGAGTATTGGAGTTTAAGCTTAAACATCAGTTCTTCCAATGAACACCCAGGACTGATTTCCTTTAGGATGGACTTGTTGGATCCCCTTTGCAGTCCAATGTAATCACAAGAGTCTTCTCCAACACCACAGTACAAAAGCATCAATTATTCTGCACTCAGCTTCCTTTATAGTTCAACTCTCATATCCATACATGATTACTGGAAAAACAATAGCCTTGACTAGATGGACTGTCAGGAGCCACGTTAGGCATTACTAACAAAATGGAGGCACGGCCCCCAACCTCCTCTCCTCATTCCACAGGCACAGATCCTGGATGAAGGAGTTAGCTCTTGTGATTCTGACTTGTTCTTTCCTTTCTTCGGTTGAGTTGGCTGGAAAGAATGTCAAGGTGCTTGAGAGAAGCATAAGAAAGCACAAAGCCTTCTACAGTTGTGCCCAGGAAATAATCTATAAAGTAACCATTGACATTTGTTCAAGGATCTTTACAAAGAATGTTCCAGGATGAGCATGTAGGCTGCAGCTTGAGGCCATGGGAAGGATTGTTATCTGAGACCCGTATGTGAGGCAAATATTTGTGGCAAAAGAAGTTTGTTGAGTTTAGGGTTTAGGAATAAGTTAAGAATAGCTAGAAGCCTTTGTAGAAGATAGTGATCTTAAGATGTGAGGGGCAAACAGGATTTAGAAAGATAAGAAATAAACTGAGGAATGTAGCATGAGTTACAATGTAATCACAAGTTAAGTATAGGATAGATAAGAGAAAGTAGATAATAGATAGCAAGCCGATTCTGAGAGAATTGCTGAAGCAGGAACTCTGTAGGACAACAATGATTCCTGGAGGCAGTAAATCTGGGTGGGGAAAACTGAAAATGTCATACCTCTGACCTAATGCTTTTGTCAATAAAAGAGAACCTGAAGCTTGAAATAAACATGTAGTTCCTTACTATGAGTCAGAGACTACATCATCGTCCGTGGACATGGCTCACTCCTTCAGGCTGATTCCCTGGCTGCTGGACTGGACTCTGGCAATGGACCTTTGTTGACAAGGTAATTTATCTGCTTTTAAATATGCTGTCTCGGTTGGTCATAACTTTCCTTCCAAGAAATAACCTTCTTTTAATTTCATGGCTACAATAACCATCTGCAGTGATTTGGGAGCCCCCAAAAATAAAGTCTGACACTGTTTCCCCATTTATTTGTCATGATGTAATGGGACTGGATGCCATGATCTTAGTTTTCTAAATGTTGACCTTTAAGGCAACTTTTTCACTCTCCTCTTTCACTTTCATCAAGAGGCTCTTTAGTTCTTCTTCCCTTTCTGCCATAAGGGTGGTGTCATCTGCATATCTGAGGTTATTGATATTTCTCCCAGCAATTTTGACCCAGCTTGTGCTTCATCCAGCCCAGTACATCTCATGATGTACTCTGCATATAAGTTAAATAAGCAGGCTGACAATATACACCCTTGACGTACTCCTTTTCCTATATGAAACCAGTCTGTTGTTCCATGTCCAGTTATAACTGTTGCTTCCTGACCTGCATATAGTATGCTTAAGAGGCAGGTCAGGTGGTCTTGTATTCTCATCTCTTCCAGAATTTTCCACAGTATATTGTGATCCATACAGTCAAAGGCTTTGGCATAGTCAATAAAGCAGAAATAGATGTTTTTCTGGAACTCTCTTGCTTTTTCAGTGATGCAGTAGATGTTGGCAATTTGATCTCTGGTTCCTCTGCCTTTTCTAAAACCAGCTCGAACATCTGGAAGTTCATCGTTCACGTATTGCTGAAGCCTGGCTTAGAGAATTTTGAGCATTACTTTACTAGTGTGTGAGATGAGTGCAATTGTGTGGTAGTTTGAGCATCCTTTGCCATTGCCTTTCTTTGGGATTGGCATGAAAACTGACTTTTCCAGTCCTATGGCCACTGCTGAGTTTTCCAAATTTGCTGACATATTGAGTGCAACACTTTCATAGCATCATCTTTCAGCAACTGAAATACTTCAACTGGAATTCCATGACCTCCACTAGCTTTGTTCATAGTGATACTTCCTAAGGTCCACTTAACTTCACATTCCAGGATGTCTGGCTCTAGGTGAGTGATTACACCGTTGTGATTATCTGGGTCATGAAGATCTTTTTCGTATAGTTCTTCTGTATATTCTTGCCACCTTTTCTTAATATCTTCTGCTTTTACTAGGTCCATAAATTTCTGTCCTTTATTGAGCCCATCTTTGCATGAAATGTTCCCTTTGTATTTCTAATTTTCCTGAAGAGATCTCTAGTCTTTCCTATTCTCTTGCTTTCCTCTATTTATTTGCACTGAACACTGAAGAAGGCTTTCTATCTCTCCCTTCTATTCTTTGGAACTCTGAATTCAAATGGGTATATCTTTCCTTTTCTCCTTTGTTTTTTGCTTCTCATCTTTTCACAGCTATTTATAAGGCCTCCTCAGACCGCCATTTTGCTTTTTTGCATTTCTTTTTCTTGGGGATGGTCTTAATACTTGTCTTCTGTACAATGTCATGAACCTCCATCCATAGTTCATCAGGCACTCTGTCTATCATATCTATTCCCTTGAATCTATTTCTCACTTCTACTGTATAGTCATGAGGGATTTGATTTAGGTCATTCCTGAATAGTCTAGTGGTTTTCCCCACTTTCTTGAATTTAAGTCTGAATTTGGCAATAAGGAGTACATGATCTGAGCCCCAGTCAGCTCCCGGTCTTGTTTTTGCTGACTGTATAGAGCTATGCCATCTTTGGCGGCAAAGAATATAATCAACTTGATTTGGGTGTTGACCATCTGGTGATGTCCATGTGTAGAGTCTTCTCTTGTGTTGTTGAAAGACGGTGTTTGCTATGAGCAATGTGTTTTCTTGGCAAAATTTTGTTAACCTTTGCCCTGCTTCATTCTGTATTCCAAGGCCAAATTTGCCTGTTACTCCAGGTATTTCTTGACTTTCTACTTTTGCATTCCAGACCCTTATAATGAAAAGGACATATTTATCGAGTGTTAATTCTAGAAGGTCTTGTAGGTCTTCATATATATGCTCAACTTCAGCTTCTTCAACATTACTGATCAGGGCATAGACTTGGATTACCGTGATATTGAATAGTTTGCCTTGGAAACGAATAGAGATCATTCTGTCGTTTTCGAGATTGCATCAAAGTACTGCAGTTCAGACTCTTGTTGACTATGATGGCTACTCCATTTCTTCTAAGGGATTCTTGCCCAAAGTAGTAGATAGCATCGTCATCTGAGTTAGGGGTGGTGGCTGGAAGGAGCAATCCCATGCTCGAGGCCAGGGGCAGCAGTCGGGTGGACCAACCCCACCTCCAAGGAGCCGTGGCTGCACGAGCACAAGAGGGCCTAGAGGAGCTATCCCACATTGAAGGTCAGGAAGGGCGGTGGTGAGGAGATACCCCTCATCCAAGATAAGGAGGAGAGGCTGCACTTAGCTGGAGTAGCCGTGAAGAGATACCCCAGGACCAAGGTAAGAGAAACCCAAGTAAGATGGTAGGTGTTGCAAGAGGGCATCATAGGGCAGACACACTGAAACCATACTCACAGAAAACTAGTCAATCTAATAACACTAGGACCACAGCCTTGTCTAACTCAATGAAACTAAGCCATGCCCGTGGGGCAACCCAAGATGGGCAGGTCATGGTGGAGAGAACTAACAGAAGGTGGTCCACTGGAGAAGGGAATGGCAAACCACTTCAGTATTCTTGCCTTGAGTAACCCATGAACAGTATTAAAAAGCAAAATGATAGGATACTGAAAGAGGAACTCCCCAGGTCAGTAGGTGCTCAATATGCTACTGGAGATCAGTGGAGAAATAACTCCAGAAAGAATGAAGGGATGGAACCAAAGCAAAAAGAATACCCAGCGGTGGATGTGACTGGTGATAGAAGCAAGGTCCAATGCTGTAAAGAACAATATTGCATAGGAACCTAGAATGTCAGGTCCATGAATCAAGGCAAATTGGAAGTGGTCAAATGGGAGATGACAAGAGTGAATGTCGACATTCTAGGAATCAACAAACTGAAATGGACTGGAATGGGTGAATTTAACTCTGATGACCATTATATCTACTACTGTGGGCAGGAATCCCTCACAAGAAATGGAGTAGCCATCATGGTAAACAAAAGAGTCCGAAATGCAGTACTTGGATGCAATCTCAAAAACGACAGAATGGTCTCTGTTCGTTTCCAGGGCAAACCATTCAATATCACAGTAATCCAAGTCTATGCCCCTATCAGTAATGTTGAAAAAGCTGAAATTGAACGGTTCTATGAAGACCTACAAGACCTTTTAGAACTAACACCCAAAAAAGATGTCCTTTTCATTATAGGGGACTGGAATGCAAAAGTAGGAAGTCAAGAAACACCTGGAGTAACAGGCAAATTTGGCCTTGGAATACGGAACGAAGCAGAGCAAAGACTAATAGAGTTTTGCCAAGAAAATGCACTGATCATAACAAACACCCTCTTCCAACAACACAAGAGAGGACTCTATACATGGACATCTCCAGATTGTCAACACCAAAATCAGATTGATTATATTCTTTGCAGCCAAAGATGGAGAAACTCTATACAGTCAACAAAAACAAGACCAGGAGCTGACTGTGGCTCAGACCATGAACTCCGTATTGCCAAATTCAGACTTAAATTGAAGAAAGTAGGGAAAACCACTAGACCATTCAGGTATGATCTAAATCAAATCCCTTATGATTATACAGTGAAAGGGAGAAATAGATTTAAGGGCCTAGGTCTGATAGATAGAGTGCCTGATGAGCTATGGAATGAGGTTCGTGACATTGTACAGGAGACAGAGATCAAGACCATCCCCATGGAAAAGAAATGAAAAAAGGAAAATGGCTGTCTGGGGAGGCCTTAGAAATAGCTGTGAAAAGAAGAGAAGAGAAAAGCAAAGGAGAAAAGGAAAGATATAAGCATCTGAATGCAGAGTTCCAAAGAATCCCAAAAAGAGATAAAAAGCCTTTCTCAGTGATCAATGCAAGGAAATAGAGGAAACCAACAGAATGGGAAAGACTAGTAATCTCTTCAAGAAAATCAGAAATACCAAGGGAACATTTCATGCAAAGATGGGCTTGATAAAGGACAGAAATGGTATGAACCTAACAGAAGCAGAAGATATTAAAAAGAGGTGGCAAGAATACACAGAAAAACTGTACAAAAAAATCTTCATGACCCAGATAATCACGATGGTGTGTGATCACTCACCTAGAGCCAGTCAACCTGGAATGTGAAGTCAAGTGGGCCTTAGAAAGCATCACTATGAACAAAGCTAATGGAGGTGGTGGAATTCCAGTTGAACTATTTCAGTTGTTGAAAGATGATGCTGTGAAAGTCTTGCACTCAATTTGTCAGCAAATTTGGAAAACTCAGCAGTGGCCACAGGACTGGAAAAGTCAGTTTCATTCCAATCCCAAAGAAAAGCAATACTAAAGAATGCTCAAACTACAGCACAATTGCACTCATCTCACACGGTAGTAAAGTAAAGGTCAACATTCTGCAAGCCAGGCTTCAGCAATACATGAACCGTGAACTTTCACATGTTTGAGCTGGTTTTAGAAAAGGCAGAGGAACCAGAGATCAAATTGCCAACATCTACTGCATCATCGAAAAAGCAAGAGAGTTCCAGAAAAACATCTATTTCTGCCTAATTGCCTATGCCAAACCTTTGACTGTGTGGATCACAATAAACTGTGAAAAATTCTCAAAGAGATGGGAATACCAGACCACCTGACCTGCCCCTTGAGAAACCTGTATGCAGGTCAGAAAGCAACTGTTAGAACTGGACATGGAACAACAGACTGGTTCCAAATAGGAAAAGTATTACGTTGAGGCTGTATATTGTCACCCTGCTTATTTAACTTATATGCAGTGTACATCATGAGAAATTCTGGGCTGGAAGAAGCACAAGCTGGAATCAAGATTGCCGGGAGAAATATCAATAACCTCAAATATGCAGATGACACTACCCTTATGGTAGAAAGTGAACAGGAACTAAAAAGCCTCTTGATGAAGGTGAAAGAGGAGAGTGGAAAAAATTGGCTTAAAACTCAACATTCAGAAAACTAAGATCATGGCATCTGGTCCCATCACTTCATGGGAAATAGATGGGGAAACACTGGAAACAGTGTCAGACTATTTTTGGGGGCTCCAAAATCACTGCAGATGGTGATTACAGCCATGAAATTAGAAGATGCTTACTCCTTGGAAGGAAGTTTATGACCAACCTACATAGCATATTAAAAAGCAGAGACATTACATTGCCAATAAAGGTCCGTCTAGTCAAGGCTATGGTTTTTCCTGTGGTCATGTATGGATGTGAGAGTTGGACTGTGAAGAAAGCTGAGTGCTGAAGAATTGATGCTTTTGAACTGTGGTGTTAGACAAGACTCTTGAGAGCCCCTTAGAACCCCAAAGAGATCAAACCAGTCAACCCTAAAGGAAATCAGTCCTGAGTAGTCATTTTAAGGACTGATGCTGAAGCTGAAAGTCCAATCCTTTGGCCACTTGATGGGAAGAACTGACTCACTCTAAAAGACCTTTTTGCTGGGAAAGATTGAAAGCAAATGAGAAATGGGCAATAAAGGATGAGATGGTTGGGTGGCATCACTGACTCTATGGACAAGAGTTTGAGTAAGCTCCAGGATTTGGTGATGACAGGGAAACCTGGTGTGCTTCAGTCCATGGGGTCACATAGAGTCAGACATGGACTGAGGACTGAACTGAACTGATAACATCTGAGAACCATGTAGATTTAGGAAAAATGGTAGCCAGTTATAAGTACAGCTGAAGCTGAAGCTCCAATATTTTGGCCATGTGAAGAGCTGATGACTTATTGGAAAAGACCCTGGTGCTGGAAATGATTGAAGGTAAAAGGAGAAAGGAGTGGCAGAGGATGAGATTATTAGATAGCATCAGGAACTCAATGGACATGCATGTGAGTAAACTGAAGGAAATAGCAGAGGACAAGGACCAGGCATGCTACAGTCCATGATGTCGCAAAGAATGAGACATGACTTTGCGACTGAAAAACAACCACAGTAAGTAGAAAACTGAAGTAATGGGTTAATTACAGAGTTCATCATATCTGAATTAATTTGCTTTTAATGAACCTGCTTTCCTGGTAGCTCAGAGGTTAAAGTGTCTGCCTGCAATGCGGGAGACAGGGGTCTCCGATCCCTGGGTCGGGAAGATACCCTGGAGAATGAAATGGCAACCCACTCCAGTATTCTTGCCTGGGAAATCCCATAGACAGAGGACCCTGGTGGGCTACAGTCCACGGGGTCTCAAAGAGTCAGACACAACTGAGCAACTTCACTTTCACTTTAATGAACCTGCTGTGAGTCCTCTATTCTGCATCTGGATACCACTGGTTCCAAGTTACAGGAATTTGAATTGATAACAGAAAGAATGCAGAGGTAATGAGATTACAGTAAAATTAATCAGAGATTTCCAGAGTAGTAGAGAGCTAATTTTAGGCAGTGATAGCACATCAATGGCAGAACAGCATGTTTAAGTAATTCAAAGGGACCACAAGGAAACTTCACAAGTTACAACCATTTCCATGGCAACAACTGATTCAAAGCTCTCAAAAACAGTGCAATTGCACTGATGTTCTGCCTAGTAGCTCTGAGGGGAAGCATGGCTGCCCCACCATATTTCGAGAAAAGGTGTTAAAGGCACAGTGGGTATTTCCAAATCCTCCACAGTGCACAATGAAGGGACCGCTTCCTATCCCCTTAAACAGAAATGACACAAGTATAAATACAAATGCAGTACTTAAAACAACTTGCTCAGCCACCATTAAAGCAAACTATTCCAAAGATTTCATATCAATAAACATAGTCAGCAATTTGCAGACACACAAATGAGTTATCTAATGGTATTTGCAGGGGGTGGAATTGGGGAGAATATTCCTATTAGATTCTTTCAATGGAGTAATGCATTTACAATATGTTTTAGATAGAGTCACTTATTTGTTTCAAAGGCCATTTGAAATAGTGATTGCAACTTTAGCAAAGCCAAAAACTCCAAAATACGATAAATATTTTGAACTTTTCACAAGTGCCTATATACAGAATATTTCCATGACTTCCTGAATCTCTTGGAATCACATTCACTGAATTTTTACTTTGGAGTATGTTTCTGTTTTTATTTTTTTTTTTTAAGGAAATTATAACAAGTTAACAAATATAAATTGATCTTATTGAAGATTTAGCTTTTCAAAGTTGGAAAAGTAAAAGGTGCCTTATGATTTTTTTTTAGCTGTCAATCACATCACAGCATTGGGTAGCTTGTTCTATATATTAGTCATTTAAATGTATCTGTCAAAATGGAAAATATGTGGGTAGTCACTTGAAAGTTCAAGAAAATTTAAATGAATTAAAGGTTCGAATAAGTAATTACTGTCATTGGATAAAAGGTTACTTAGGACTAAACCTGACTACTCCATCTATTTTACAGGCTCCAGTCAAAGTTAGCTGCCATATATCATTGTCACTCTTTGAAAAAAGCTGACACAGCCTTTAGTATGCTGACACTGAAACTAATTTTACAAGATATTTTCAATGAAACTAATCATAAGACCTGAGTTCTAAAGATATTCTATTTCTCTTTAATTCTAAGGATGAATCTCTGATGGCTTAAGTGCTGTAAATCTCTCATAGACACTGTCATGAGTACCTTCAAATGTCACTCAATGTCTCCAAAATGACATCTATAGAAAAAGATCAATTGTAGGTAAACATAAATGGAAAGCAGTAAGAAAATCAAATTTTTCAAAGAATTCTTATGGTGATTTGAATTTTGTAAAATACCAGTATTGCTCAAAATCCTCAGACAGAACTAGTGGTAGTTTAGAAGGTCAATTATAAACTCCAAATTTTTGAGGACAAAATATTAAAAATAAAAATAATAATATAAATTTAAGGAAAATTTTTTAAAGTTATATTAAACCTACATAATATGTAATGAATAAATATAGTAATAGCTTGTTGAGCATAATGTGCTAAGTATATTTTATTCATCAAGTTTAATCATCCCCCAAATTGGACAAAATTGTATTACCATGTTTTTTATGGTCAAACTAAGAAGCAGCAAATTTAAGTAAGACTTAGGGTTGAATAAGCAGAATGTGTCATGCTCCAGATTCAAATCCAGGTCTTCCTCCCTGGTGCTTCAGATGGTAAAAGCATTTGCCTGCAATGTGGGAGACAGGGGTCTCTTATCCCTGGGTCAGGAAGATACCCTGGAGAAGGAAATGGCAACCCACTCCAGTACTCTTGTCTGGAAAATTCCATGAATGGAGGAGCCTGGTGGGCTACAGTCCATGGGGTCACAAAGAGATGGACATGACTGAGCTATTTCACTTTCTTTCTTTTCTTCCTGGTTTCAAAACTTGTCTTTTCTAATTAAGATTTAATAATTGTTCAGATTATGTTATCAGTGTTGATACTAAATTAACCTGAATGGCATTTATAGAAGTTAGCCTATGCTACTTCACAATGTGTTAGTTCCTAAGTCGTGTCCAACTCTGTGACCGAGTGGACTGTAGCTTACCAGACTCCTCTGTCCATGGGATTCTCCAGGTAAGAATACTGGAGTGTGTAGCCATTCCCTTCTCCAGGGGATCTTCCCAACCCAGGGATTGAACCCAAGTCTCTTGTGTTGCAGACAGATTTTTTACCATCTGAGCTGCCTGTGCACCCTCTCAAATAATGAGTGACTCCAAACACTTGTTCCCTTGATTCTGTTGTTTGGCCAGGTGATTTTTTTGGTCCATAATGGGTGGTGTAGATTGGCTTAACTCTCATGTCCGAGGCATGATCTAGGACTGGGTCACTCAAGCTCTGTCTCTATGCTCTAAAATGCTACCCTGGGCTTTCTCACACAGTGGTCAAAGGGTTCCCATGGGGAAGAGTGGGCAAGCACTCAGCAAGCCTTGGGTTACTTTATCTTTGTTTCTGCTAACCAAAGCAAGTTACATAATCAAGCCCTGGTCCAAATGGTGAAGAAATAGACTACATTTATTGAGAGCTTGTTTGGAGGTTCTAGCTGGGGAGTACAGCCACTTGTATTGTTGCTAAGTCGCTTCAGTCGTGTCCGACTCTGTGCGACCCCATGGACTGCAGCCCACCAGGCTTCTCCGTCCCTGGGATTCTCCAGGCAAGAACACTGGAGTGGGTTGCCATTTCCTTCTCCAATGCATGAAAGTGGAAAGTGAAAGTGAAGTTGCTCAGTCGTGTCTGACTCTTATCGACCCCATGGACTGCAGCCTACCAGGCTCCTCCATCCATGGGATTTTCCGGGCAACAGTACTGGAGTGGGGTGCCATTGCCTTCTCCCAGCCACTTGTATACCCTTGAGCAAAAACAAACAGACAAACAAACAAAAAAAAGGTCTTCTTCTATTAGGGAAGGCTGTCCTCTTCAACCAAGCATGCATCTTTGGGAAGGATGAGCATGGCGCTGTGAGGCAGTAAAGGGGCCCCTGCCTAGCTAGTCAGATCAGCTGAATCAACCTTGCAATCAATGAAGACACAGATGTTGGAATCACATCTCCTTCACATTCAGAAACAGACTTCATCTCTTGATGAGAAGTGACACAGATTATTGTACCCTTTAAAAAAATTAATCCACATAAGAATTATCTTTTTAATAATTTAATTTTTGCTTGCTTTTATAATGAGCTAGAAGGTAAGTTAACCACAAATTACCATCTCTGCCTCAATCAAGATTCAAAAATTTGGTTTGTTTGAAATAGAGTAAATCGCATAAAACATCAAGAATATCACTCTTAGTATATGTTTTGGTTTAAAGGTACTTAACTTGCATTTTAATATTATTTGATGCTCATAATAATCATGTGAAAAGCAGGAATGGTAGAAAATTACTTTCCTCATTGAATAAAAGATAATCTAGGAATACTGAGTTTTAATTAACTATTTAAGGTCAAAGCAATTTTGTAGTCAGTGAGGAACTGAAATTGGTGGTTGGTTTTCCTTCCAGTTCTGTGGCCAGTACAATATGCTGGAAGAAACTGAATTAATCTTATGACCATTTTTAAAAATTCCTTTAAAAAGATCTACTCAAAAGCAAAGAAAAACAATTATGCATAACTACATATAAAACTCTTCCTACTCAACACTAAATCTATCTTATAATCAAAATGTTAAAAAAAGAATGCTACATTAAAATGCATTACATGCTCAAATTCACATTTGTTATTAGAAAGCCTTTTTCCTTTACCTGTGTTCTGTAATGGTTAATGTGAAAGAGTAACTAGAATTCTGGCAATATTTCTGAGTCAGCAATGATGTCAACAGTTATTTACAAAAAGAGATATGTAAAAAAAGTTGGCTTAAAGCTCAACATTCAGAAAACAAAGATCATGGCATCTGGTCCCATCACTTCATGGAAAATAGATGGGGAAACAGAGGAAACAGTGGCTGACTTTATTTTTGGAGTCACCATCTCCAAAATCACTGCAGATGGTGACTGCAGCCATGAAATTAAAAGACTCTTACTCCTTGGAAGGAAAGTTATGACCAACCTAGATAGCATATTGAAAAGCAGAGACATTACTCTGCCAACAAAGGTCCATCTAGTCAAGGCTATGTTTTTTCCAGTGGTCATGTATGAATGTGAGAGTTGGACTATGAAGAAAGCTGAGCACCAAAGAATTGATGCTTTTGAACTGTGGTGTTGGAGAAGACTCTTGAGAGTCCCTTGGACTGCAAGGAGATCCAACCTGTCCATTCTGAAAGAGATCAGCCCTGGGATTTCTTTGGAAGGAATGATGCTAAAGCTGAAACTCCAGTACTTTGGCCACCTCATGCGAGGTGAACTGAACTGAAATGAAAATCCAGAGAATTTTGTTCTTGTCAATTTTTGTTATAGTTGCTCACAAACATTCCAATTATTTTATTTCATTTACATGTTTTGAGTTCAGTTCAGTTGCCCAGTCATGTCTGACTCTCTGCGACCCCATGAATTGCAACATGCCAGGCCTCCCTGTCCATCACCACTCCCAGAGTTTACTCAGACTCATGACCATCGAGTCAGTGATGCCATCCAGCCATCTCATCCTTGGTCACCCTCTTCTCCTCCTGCCCTCAATCCCTCCCAGCATCAGAGTCTTTTCCAATGAGTCAGATTCGATACACAATACTGGATGCTTGGGGCTAGTGCACTGGGACGACCCAGAGGGATGGTATGGGGAGGGAGGAGGGAGAAGGGTTCAGGATGATGAACACATGTATACCTGTGGTGGATTCATTTTGATATTTGGAAAAACTAATACAATTTGTAACGTTTAAAAATAAAATAAAATTTAAAAACAAAAAAACCTCTTCTCATGAGGTGGCCAAAGTATTGGAGCTTCAGCTTTAGCATTAGTCCTTCCAAAGAACACCCAGGACTGATCTCCTTTAGAATGGACTGGTTGGATCTCCTTGCAGTCCAAGGGACTCTCAAGAGTCTTCTCCAACACCACAGTTCAAAAGCATCAATTCTTCGGCACTCAGCTTTCTTCACAGTCCAACTCTCACATCCATACATGACCATTGGAAAAAACATAGCCTTGACTAGACGGACCTTTGTTGGCAGAGTAATGCCTCTGCTTTTCAATATGCTATCTAGGTTGGTCATAACTTTCCTTCCAAAGTGTAAGTGTCTTTTAATTTCATGGCTGCAGTCACCACCTGCAGTGATTTTGGAGCCCAAAAAAATAAAATCAGCCACTGTTTCCTCTGTTTCCCCATCTATTTCCCATGACGTGATGGGACCAGATGGCATTATCTTTGTTTTCTGAGTGTTGAGCTTTAAGCCAACTTTTTCACTCTCCTCTTTCACTTTTATCATGGGATTTTCCAGGCAAGGGTACTGGAGTGTGTTGTCATTTCCTTCTCCAGGGGATCTTCCCAATCCAGGGATCGAACCTGGGTCTCCCACATTGCAGGCAGACACTTTACCATCTGAGCCAGCAGGGAAGCTATTTACTTGTGTAGTGTGTATATATTCTCACTCCTGAGGAACTTGTTAAAAGTTTTATCAGTTGGCTGGATTGGAAGATCAGTTAAGTAATATTCCTCAAATTTGCATTCAAAATCCACCATCAGTCTTTTTAAGTAGCCTTACCTCAGTGCTCCCTGATGCTTTCTTCTGGGTTAGGAGGTAGCAGGAGGTGGAGGGGTTCCTTCCAAACTCAATATACTGCCCAGGGTATTAAGAGAAGGCACTTGCCCATGTCTTCCTAGGATTCTAGTCTTTAAACATTCACTCTCAGTTTCAACATGTAAAGTGAATATGTTTCCCATGAGTTTCATCAGCATCTCAAGCAAACTGATGATTTTAATTGACCAAGAAATATTCCATGATGGCTCAGGTGGTAAAGAATCTGCCTGCAATGCAGGAGACCTGGTTTTGATCCCTGTGTTGGGAAGGTCCCCAGGATAGGGGCATGCAACCCACTCCAGTGTTCTTGCCTTTAGAATCCTATGGACTGAGGAGCCTGACAGCCTACAGGCTATAGTCCATGATGTCTCAAATAGTCAGACATGACTGAACAATAAATACTTATGTAGAAATAGCTGAAATTACAAAATTTCTGCAAATTGCCCTTCTTCTGAGGCTCTTATTTTGTAAGATACCCATAGAAAATGTACTTTGAGCTATTTACTTGAAGATTTTATTTAAAAACAGGTAATTTACATTTATTTATATAGTGCATATTATGAAAACAATCTAAAATGCCTTTTGAAGATATCTTCCTGCTAAAGGCCAAAAGTGAGCATTTGAATTATGATATGCATACAGATTTTAAATAGCATTAACAGAATATATAGTTAATTAAGTGACACCCTGGCACTATTGCAACTAAGTTTGTTTGTCCAATTCTCATATGGGTCAATTAGCATCACTCTGTTCTGTCCTCTGACTGCAGCACTAATATTGACCAGATACTTTATGAATCTGTGTTCACTGCTCCTTGAGGACTGGGTCAGATAATATTAGTGATTTCATACCAACCATCCATCCTACTGGGGAAAGAACTTCAATTCCACATGATCTACCAATAGAGGGTATTCTGCCATATTTTTACATGTGACACTCATGCTAGAGATGTCAGCTTATAGATACTGGTGTGTTTTTGTTGTTATTGTTGTTATTGTTGCTTTTGTTTAGTCACTTAGTTATGTCTGACTCTGTGTGATCCCATAACTAGCCTGCTGAGCTTCTCTGTTCATGAGTTTTTCCAGGCAAGAATTATGGAGTGAGTTGCCATTCCCTTCTCCAGGAGATCTTCCCCAGCCTAGTATTGAACCCATTTCTCCTTACTTGGTGGGTGGGTATTTTACCACTGAGCCACCAGGGAAGCCCCATAGATACTGTAGATAGTACATTTACAAAGAAAAATAAATGGTGTTCCACCAATTAGTGGAAGTTGAAAGAGAAGAAATATTTATTATGACAAAATAATTTTATAAAAATGTTATCTTTTAATCTGAAATTTATTTTAAATTTTATATTGAACTTGGATGAACACACATGCACACACAAATGAGTTTATTAAACCTAGTTAGGATGAGTTCAGTATTTTGTGAGTTAGATAGATGACCAAAATTGATCTCTTCTTTAGCAGTGGAAGTAAATCACATTCTAGATTACCTGATTTAGTCATTACTTAACATGAGAATGGGAAGAAAATTGCACATCTTGAAAGGTATATCTCCTATCATTTGAACAAACTTTCAAATAAATTAAGCATAATAAGTGTATTAAAATTTGTATGTATGTCAATACTGTTACATCCTCACTGGACCTTGGAAAATATGTTCACTATTCACATCACTGAGGAATGAACATCAGGCATTCATTGGAAAATTAAAATGAATCTTAATCTGTTACATTTCCAAGGATAAAGTACTTTTCTCTAACTACAGAAATGCCAAAAGTTAATCAATTTCACAAAGCTGAAAATGGCAACACTATTGCAATATTCTAGAGCCATTTGTTCCACATTATATGATGGAAGCTTAATTTTCAAACATGTATAGCATGTATGAGTGTAAATCCTCCATATCAGATTTGCAAGGAAACTAGCAATGCCATTGAATGAACAAGGACTGCAGAGAAGAAAATGGTAAATGTATGAAACAATACTGGTAAATACTTCAGAATATTGTCTCTTAACACATGGTGTCTCTTGAGAAGTGAAATACACTATGAATCATACTTTAAAATAGATTAACACATTCCACAAGTGATATAAACCAAAACATATTTCACATTGAAAATGCCTGAAAATTAATACCTAGAAGATGTATTAAACACAAGTTAAAAAAACAGTTTAAGTGATATGGTTCTGTACAAGGAAGAAAAGAAGAGGAGAAAATGTATCACATTAGCACAGGTACTTAAAGGGTTGTGATTTAGAATTTTTTTAACAGTGTGCTCACAAACATTCATATCCTGGAGCTACAAGAATGCTGTATATGTCCCAGGGTTGTGTACAGTTTAAATTATGTGACCATGCAAAACAGGTCAGTCACACTTAAAGTCAGGTAAATAAACCTGAGATTCATGAGATGAAGATGAATTTATGATATTGTGGATGTACATGTGTGTGTGTGTGTGTATTTCCCTATCAAAAAATAGCATCACTGACTCAACAGACATGAATTTGAGCAAACTCTGGAGATAGTGGAGGACAGGGGAGTCTGATGTGCTGCAGCCCGTGGAGTCCCAAAGAGTTGGACGTGGCTGAGCAACTGAACAACAAACAATAACAGCAAAATTTGAGCATGGAAAAGAAATCAATACAGTGTGTGTGTGTTCAAGTTCATTCAAAGCAGAGTGGACAGCATGTGCAAAGATCCTGAGGTATGAACAAGGTTGGCCTGTTTGCAGAAAGGCAGAGAGCAGTGAAACAGGCTCTGTGACTACAGAAATGCCAAAAGTTAATCAATGGGTAATGGGAAGATTCTGAAGAGATGGGGCAGGCTAACATCTGATCTCATGTGACCCTGAGCAAGAATACAAGTGCACCTCAGGATTTCACATCTGGCTCAGGATGGTATATCTAAATATGTAGATGTAAACATCAGTCTGCTTGCATACCTCTGTGCTTAGTCACTTCCATCATGTCTGACTCTTTGCAACCCTAAGGACTCTAGCCCATCAGGCTCCTCTGTCCACCGGATTCTACAGGCAAAATACTGAAGTGTTTTGTCAGGTCACACATGACATGAAGGGATGTCACACATGACATAAAGGGTTGTCATGCATCACGTGAAGGGTTGTCATGTCTTCCTCCAGGGGAACTTCCTGACCCAGAGATAAAACCCGTGTCTCCTGAATTGCAGGCAAGCCACTGGGGAAGCCCATCAGTCTGCCAACTTCTAAATAAAGTAAAATCTAACTTCTTATGTTGACAAATGCATTTTCCCAACAACGAAGAAGGCCATATGAATTTGGAATTCTTTGATTCTTTAGTGTTATCATAGAAAACCAGTGATGACCTAGAGAGATGGGATGGGAGGGTGGGAAGGAGGCACAAGAGGGAGGGGACATATGTATACATATAACTGATTGACTTTGTTGTACAGCAGAAACTAACACAACATTGTAAAACAATATATTCCTGAAAAGAAAAGAAAGAAAGTGGCACAGAGACCCTGCTAGGGTGGCAGTCAGGATCTACAGCAGTAATCCACTTGTGATAATGGTGTTCAGTTCAGTTCATTTCAGTCACTCAGTTGTGTCTGACTCTTTGCAACCCCATGGACTGCAGCATGCCAGGTTTCCCTGTCCATCACCAACTCCCAGAGCTTACTCAAACTCATGTCCATCAAGTCAGTGATGCCATCCAACCATCTCATCCTTTGTACTGATGAACAGTAAGATGTGAAGACTTCTGAGGTGGCTCAGTGATAAAGAACCCACCTGCCAATGAAGGAGACATGGGCTCAATCCTGGGATTGGGAAGATCCTTTGGAGAAGGAAATGACAACCCACTCCAGTATTCTTACCTGGAAAATCCCATGAACAGAGGAGCCCAGCAGGCTACAGTTTAGAGGGCTGCAGAGTTGGACAGGACAGAAGCAAGTAAAGAAAGATGTGATAAGTTTCTGAATGTGTTTCAAAGGTAGATTAGATAGGCTTTGCTGATAGACAAGAAAGGTGACACGAGATAAAAAAGAAGGGTGCAAGATTTGTGACATAAGGAATTAGAAGAATAAAATTGCCCTACTTTTTCTTTTCTTTAGCATTAGTGTTAGAAGTTTTTTTGGACACACTAATTTTAGATATCTCTTAGCTATCCAAGTAGAGTGGATATTGCAAGTAGTCTTCCTGATATATTAATATGGAATTAGAGAGAGATTCAGGTTAGGGTTAAACACTTGGGAGTGCTCAGAGAATAGGTGGTACATCTATTTCTGTTTGTTTACTATGCCAAAGCCTTTGACTGTGTGGATCACAATAAACTGTGGAAAATTCTGAAAGAGATGGGAATTCCAGACCACCTGACCTGCCTCTTGAGAAACTTGTATGCAGGTCAGGAAGCAACAGTTAGAACTGGACATGGAACAACAGATTGGTTCCAAAAAGGAAAAGGAGTACATCAAGGCTGTATATTGTCACCCTGCTTATTTAACTTATATGCAGAGTACATTATGAGAAACGCTGGGCTGGAAGAAGCACAAGCTGGAATCAAGATTTCTGGGAGAAATATCAATAACCTCAGATATGCAGGTGACACCACCCTTATGGCAGAAAGTGAAGAACTAAAGAGCCTCTTGATGAAAGTGAAAGAGGACAGTAAAAATGTTGGCTTAAAACTCAACCTTCAGAAAAATAAGATCATGGCATCTGGTCCTATCACTTCATGGGAAATAATGGGGAAACAGTGGAAACAATGGCTGACTTTATTTTTTGGGGCTCCAAAATCACTGCAGATGGTGATTGCAGCCATGAAACTAAAAGACGCTTACTCCTTGGAAGGAAAGTTATCACCAAACTAGATAACATATTCAAAAGCAGAGACATTACTTTGCCAACAAAGGTCTGTCTAGTCAAGGCTATGATTTTTCCAGTGGTCATGTATGGATGTGAGATTTGGACTGTAAAGAAAGCTGAGAGCCAAAGAACTGATGCTTTTGAACTGTGGTGTTGGAGAAGACTCTTGAGAGTTCCTTGGACTGCAAGGAGATCCACCCAGTCCATTCTGAAGGAGATCAGCCCTGGGATTTCTTTGGAAGGAATGATGCTAAAGCTGAAACTCCAATACTTTGGCCACCTTATGCAAAGAGTTGACTCATTGGAAAAAACCCTGATGCTGGGAGGGATTGGGGGCAGGAGAAGGAGAAGACAGAGGATTAGATGGTTGGATGGCATCACCGACTCGTTGGACATGAGTTTGAGTATTCTCCAGGAGTTGATGATAGTCAGGGAGGCCTGGCATGCTGGGATTCATGGGGTCACAAAGAGTCAGACACAACTGAGTGACTGAACTGAACTGAACTGAACTGATACTCACCTTGTGGGCAAATGGATGACCTTGGTGGTCAGAGAGTATAGTTCTCTTCCCATCACTCAATTATCACAGTGAAATGGGAAGCAAGGTCATTTTCTGTGAATAAGAATGATGGAGAAGTTTAGGGACTTTTGAGAAGAGGCTTGTTGTCGTTTTTTTGTCTCCACGTCATATCTGACTGCAACCCCACAAATTACACCACCAAGGCTTCCCTGGAGTTTGCTCAAACTCATGTCCATTAAGTCAGGGATGCCATCCAACCGTCTCATTCTCTGTCTCCTACATTGTTCTCCATGTCTGTTTCTCTATTTCTGCTTTACAAATAAGATCTAGGGATACATTATTGATAATACGTATAAAAAATATAGCTAATAAGAACATATCATACGCCACAGAGAACTCTACTTAACCCACTGTCACATGAATGGGAAGGAAGTCCAAAACGGAAGGGATATACATATCAGTATTAACTGATTCAGTTTGCTGTCCAGTAGAAACTAACACAACAGTGTAAAGCAAACACATTTCAATAAAAATTAATTTTAAATAAAATAAGATGTGTTTTCCCTCCAAATTTCCTTGAATATTGAAATATCCCTCTTTTGTAGACTGTTTCAGTTGAGACACAGCAAAAAGAATAAAGAGAGACACCAAACTCTCTGTCTCCTTTTTGTCAGCTCCTCCCTCATTTCACTTCAAGGACTCATTTTATGAGACTGGAAACCTAAAAGCAGCTTGCCTAGGGGTCAGGATATAATAATTATCCTTTATTTGTACCCCTGGCTTTTTTTTTTTTTTTCTGAGCACCCTTGATGATGCTAGTTCATGATCATTGAATCAAATTGAACTGTAATTTTAAATGTCACACTCAACCTAATTTAATGTAGTAATTAAAATGACATATAGCTTCATCATTTTTCACTGTTCAATTTAGATACCCTCCCTCATTCTCACTTTTACTGAATGCCTTACACTTGCCACTATGCTTAGCAGACAGGAGGACACTATTGAGAAGTTATCATGTAAGATTCTTTTCCTCGGGACATTTACAATGTTGATGGGGAGACAAGAAATGTATGCTTAAGATTTTTCAAACCACTGTCAAATTTCTGTACAATAATAAAGTCTAGAGAATTACATTTTTGGTGTAGATGAGTTTAGTTTAAACAGTGTCAGTTAAATGATATCAGATGATGGAAAGCCATTCAAATGGAAAAGCCCTGCAGGCAGTTGAAAATGTGGGAATGATGCTCAGAGAATGATGAAAATGAGAGGTACCAATGAAAACAATACAATACAATAGCTATTGCATACAACTGGGTGGATTTTAAAGAAGCTCATCTATATAGAGAAACGAAAAATGAGTAGGGATGAAAATGACTGAACAAATTTGAGAACTTTGAGTCAAACCATGGATGAGACCATGACTCTACACTATTTACATACGGGCTATGGTACAAATCACTCGCCTTCACTGAGAGTCTGTTTCTTCTTTAAGTAGTAAAATACAGCAAATACACTTTGAGAGGGTATAAAATAGCTCAAAGTTGTCAAGCCATAAAACAAGTATCAACTACCGACACCATCAAAAGAGTGACAGAATATTCTGTTAATCAAATAAACATAAGTTTACTGGTGCTACTGCAATGAGAGAGTCTGTGCATTGTCTCAGAAGGGTATATTCAGGGAAGGATATTCATAGGATTTGGAGGTCCAATATAAAGCAGATTATTTCAGGTCTTTCAAAGAGGGACAGTAATTTAATTTGGGCAAAGATTGTGGCATAATAATTTAAAATTAATGGACACAGTGAGATGTGGTTCTTGATAAGTACAAATGTTTTTCAATAATCAAGTGTTTGGCCAGGTTAGCAACCTATTGTCTGTTGGGAGATTCGGTTGCCCAAAGGTGGTAACTGTTTGCTTGGGGGGAAATAGCTTGTAAGAACTTCCTGAATAAAAGCAAAATTGTTGATTGATTATTTTCCCAGGAAAAAATTTCTGGACCGAATAGATAAGTCATGCACCTTGCCTTAAACTCAGTAAGACTGAGTTTGAACTTCTGACCTCCAGAACTGCAAGAAAATGCATTATTTGTGTTATTGGAAGCCAGTATGTTCCTGCAAACTTGTTATGCAGTTATAAGAATGTAAATAGCTTTCAAGCACTTCATGCATTATAGTGGAAACCAGATGTTCCAAAGAGAGATTTATTTCTCTTCATGTTAGGTACACTTTTCCAATGAGTCACTTCTTTGCATCAGGTGGCCAAAGTTTTGGAGCTTCAGCTTCAGCTGGGAAAGATTGAAGGCAGGAAGAGAAGGGGATGACAGAGGATGAGATGGTTGGATGGCATCACTGACTTGATGAAAATGAGTATGAGCAAGCTCTGGGAGTTGGTGATGAGGTGATGGACAGGGAAGCCTGGTGTGCTGCAGTCCATGGGGTCACAAAGAGTCAGACATGACTGAGTGACTGAACTGAACTAAGTATACTTGGCTCTTGTAGAGGGAGGGAAGCATTTGGAATCTAGTAGGAACATAGAAGGGATGTGTTTACTTATCTGTTTATTGACTGTGCTGGGTCTTTGTTGTCATGCAGACTTTACTCTAGTTGTTGTGAGAGGGGGCTATTCTCTTATTGAGGGGTGTGGGCTTCTCACTGTGGTGGCTTTTCTTGGTGCTAAGCATGGGCTCTAGGGTTCACGGGCTCAGTATTTTTGGCACAAGGGCTCAGTACTTGCAGTTCCTCAGCTCTAAGCACTGGCTCAGTAGTTGTGGTGGACAGGTTTAGTTGTTCCAAGGCATGTGGGACCTTCCCAGACTAGGCATTGAACCCATGTCTTCTTCTTTGCCAAGTGGATACTTTTCCACTGAGCAACCAGGGAAGCCCGATGGGAAGCATTTCTACAAGGTTTTTCAACTCTCACTGCATATATAGAATTACTCAGAGAACCAAAACAAAATGCAATAAGCAGACAGAATGCCAAAAATCAGATCAGATCAGATCAGATCAGATCAGTTGCTCAGTCGTGTCTGACTCTTTGCAACCCCATGAATCGCAGCACGCCAGGCCTACCTGTCCATCACCGACTCCCGGAGTTCACTCAGACTCACATCCATCGAGTCAGTGATGCCATCCAGCCATCTCATCCTCTGTCTTCCCCTTCTCCTCTTGCCCCCAATCCCTCCCAGCATCAGAGTCTTTTCCAATGAGTCGTCTCTTCACATGAGGTGGCCAAAGCACTGGAGTTTCAGCTTTAGCATCATTCCTTCCAAAGAAATCCCAGGGCTGATGTCCTTCAGAATAGACTGATTGGATCTCCTTGCAGTCCAAGGGACTCTCAAGAGTCTTCTCCAACACCAGAGTTCAAAAGCATCAGTTCTTTGGCACTCAGCCTTCTTCACAGTCCAACTCTCACATCCATACATCACCACAGGAAAAACCATAGCCTTGACTAGACGGACCTTTGTTGGCAAAGTAATGTCTCTGCTTTTGAATATGCTATCTAGGTTGGTCATAACTTTCCTCCCAAGAAATAACCTTCTTTTGATTTCATGGCTGCAGTCACCATATGCAGTGATTTTGGAGCCCCAAAAAATAAAGTCTGATACTGTTTCCACTGTTTCCCCATCTATTTCCCATGAAGTGATGGGACCGGATGCCATGATCTTCATTTTCTGAACGTTGAGCTTTAAGCCAACTTTTTCACTCTCCAATTTCACTTTCATCAAGAGGCTTTTGAGTTCCTCTTCACTTTCTGCCATAAGGGTGGTGTCATCTGCATATCTGAGGTTATTGATATTTCTCCCGGCAATCTTGATTCCAGCTTGTGTTTCTTCCAGTCCAGCGTTTCTCATAATGAATAAGCAGGGTGACAATATACAGCCTTGACGTACTCCTTTTCCTATTTGGAACCAGTCTGTTGTTCCATGTCCAGTTCTAACTGTTGCTTCCTGACCTGCATACAAATTTCTCAAAAGGCAGATCAGGTGGTCTAGTATTCCCATCTCTTTCAGAATTTTCCACAATTTATTGTGATCCACACAGCCAAAGGCTTTGGCATAGTCAATAAAGCAGAAATATAGATGTTTTTCTGGAACTCTCTTGCCAAAAATATACCCCCACAAAATTTCAGTCCCTTGGTTATCCTATCAAGTACTCATCTAGGTACTTCTGTAAAAGGAGATGAACAGAGGAAGGTGACCTTGGATTGTATAAGTTGGTCCAGTATAATTACTTGGGCCTCCTGATTGAAAGAGGAAAGAGGGGAGTCAGATGGGTGACAAGCTGGAGGGAAGAAAGGTGAGAAAGGGGGAAAGTCAGAGAGCTCTGATCATGGAAAAGATGCAGTTCAGTCTTATGAGCTTTGGCAATAGAGTAGATGTATCACAAAGCAGGGAATATGGGTGGACTCTAGAATCTGGGAACAGTCCACAGTTTATAGCCTGCAAGGACACAAGCACCTCAGTTCACATCTGCAGGGAATTGAATCCTGACACAACCTTCATGAGCAAGGAGTTTTTCCACAGAACTTCCAGATATGAAGACATACTTGCTCGCATATTGCTTTGGCCTTGTGAGCTCTGCCAGAAGGACCAGCCAAGTCACACTGTACCTGCACTTCTGATGCACAGCACCACGAGATAATAGCTTTGTATCATTTTAAACTGCTAAGCTTGTAGTCGTCTCTTTTAGCCACAGTAGAAAAGTAATACATAAGCAAACATAACAAACCTGACTCCCATCCCAGATCAATTCAAGTAGAATCTGTTGGTAGAAGCTTGTATATATTTTTTTGTTTTTTTTTTTAATAAAACTCCTGGTTAGTTTGCTTAAATAGTGAGAACTGTAGCTAAGGTAACCAAAAAGTCCTGCCTTGGCCATGAACTTTTCTGGTTTGGACACTCTAAGTCCCTTGTCCTGGCAAAGCTCTTCATGTTGGACAGAGGCATTTGGTCAACCCAAAATCCTTCCTAAGTGAAGATGAAGCCATATAGATAATATGAAAAAGATACTTTGAGAATTCTACCTTTTAAATTTCCTGAAAATTTCTTTTCAAATAGTTCATTTCAGAATGATTCATATAAATTTCTGTTCTCTTTTCCTGGATGATAGTCATTTCCATGCTGAACTTCTGCTTTCTTAAGCATTTCACGTGGGTGCCTGAAGCCTAACTGAACCTTTCACCAAATACATTTTGTGTCCTTTCAGAAAGTTCAGCATTGTCACTTGCACACTTTTTACCAGCCGTTATGGGTTGGAATCATTTCTACCATGCTGGGCATTTCTACATATAATATCTAAAGTAAACTACAAGTGTAGACCCCTTCATGCTGCCTTGAATCCTGGTTCATACATTTGTTAATTGTTCTTACATTATCTGAAAGAAAATAAAAATTCAGTGTTAGTAGATATATATGGACTATTTGTACAGTATAATGTGAATATGTCCATCTTTTTTCATTTTGAGGAGACTGAACACATTGTACTTTATCTTAAATATAAGTAGTCACTCATTTGTACTCAATTCATCCTCAAAAATCATTTTCTAAGAACAACAGCATATCATAAAAGCAACTATTTCCAGCTATCCATATTATGTGCCCCCTCAATAATATCAGTTTTTATGTTTTCTATTAAAATTCTCTTCCTAGTCTTAGTCAGAGAAGCAAAGCATTTACTCAGCTTCACTGTAGATTTTTCAGTGAAAAAACATACGAAGATAGTAAGGCAAAATTACTTGATATTACTAAGTGTATCCTTAGCATGCAAAGGACAAATATATTGATTTAAAAGTTTACATGTTTACCTACTTAAATAAAATTAGTAGAAAAGAATCACAAGTTGGAGTAATTAATAGGTCAAATTGCTGACAAACTGTATACACTAAATAAAATAAATATTAAAAAGCCAGCTATATGAGAATGTACTGTTAGAATTTTTTCATTGAAAAAATGAAAACTAAGGAAATATTAGAAAGTCTAGTTGTTTTTCCTAGAGCCACCATATAAAGCTTTGGTTAGAAGAATTATAGGCACCAAAGTTAATATACCAAAGCTTCCTTTTTCTTTGAATATACCTTAATTTATCCTTGCTTTATTAAATTTTGGTTATATTTCAGTAATCAATACCATTTTACATAAAAGTCATTAAGGCATAATATATGCATCAAAATTGTTATACTTTTTATTAAATAGTAATTTTTTTTCAAATTTCTGTTCTAATTTTATATTTTATGCTCACTCTTTGGAAAAGTGAAACAGGAGGTTAGGACTTATATTTATCTTGATGTCATAGCCTTCTTCATGTATAAATAAATGATCATTTTGGCTAAATTGATTTTTAGCTAGGGGAAATATAAATATAGGGTGGATATGAATATCCTATATTATTTTTACCAAAATCTCCCCTCTAGCCTCAATTTAGATTGATTAAATCTTGTCTTTCTAAAAACTACTTCCAAAAATATCTCATTTTTTTTCCCTTGAAGGACATTTTTTATTGCACACTTTAGTACTTTCTGAACGCTTCAAACATTTTTTTTCTACCCTAGGGAGAATAATATAAAGTTAATATCATCTTATCAAGATTATCCACACTTCTAACCACTCTCTAAATTTAGTATTTTAGATTAAGTTGGATTTTCCATGTGTGTTTCTACAATGACATGTTCAAATTACCTGAAAATATTTGATTTGTTCATTATGATCAGCTTGGTCAAATTGCCAGACTGAATCTAATATGAATAAATTGGATTTTGTTAACCCTATCCAGCTTCCCAGGTGGTGCAGTGGTAAAGAACCCATCTGTCAATGCAGGAGATGCAGGACACTCGGGTTCCATCCTTGGGTCCCAAAGATCCTCTGGAGGAGGGCTTGGCAACCCAGTTCCTCTATTCTTGCCTGGAAAATTACATGGACAGAGGAGCCTTGTGGGCTACAGTCCATGAGATGGCAGAGTCAGACACGACTGAGTGACTGAGCACACACACACACGCGTGCGTGCGTACACACACACACACATCCTTATCCACCAATTTGGTTATCTCAAAAGCAGAGCTTGTAAAATTTGAAAACATGCAATTTTTGAGTCACCCATTGTGGTAGACGTTTGCGTAGGGACCCCTAGGTGTTATGTCTTTGAGAAAACCTCTCACCTTAAGTGTGGTGGAACCTCTGAGTTGATTCTGCCAATAGAATGGATGGTCACTCCTATGACTGGGTAATGTTATATAAGACCCCACCCTCCTTAGCATAGTAAACCCAGACTATCTTAGTCTTGAAGAAGTAAACTGTCATGATGTCTGAGGTTTGTGAGATGCCATGTGACAGGAAATCACATGGATGATCTCTGGGCACAAAAAGCAGCTCCCAGCTGGCAACCAGTGTGGAAAGCAGGATCTTACTTACACAGAGAGGAGATGAACTCTAGCAATAATCACAAAAGCCTGGAACAGGAACCCAAGCTCCCTCTTAGAAGAGGCATTCCCTACCTTCAGAGAGAGGAATTTAGCCTTATTGAAACCTTGATTATGGGGGCCACCCTCACAGAGGGCACACACACACATGTAAAACATATATGTGTGCATGCTCAGTCGAGTCTGACTCTATGAAAGCCTATGGACCTGGGTCTCCTGCATTGGCAGAAGGATTCCTTACTATCTGAGCTGCTTGCAAAATGTGTGTGTGTGTATGTGCATGTATTGATCCATGTTGGATTCATGGGTCAGGAAGATCCCCTGGAGAAGGGAATGGAAATGGGCTCCAGTATTCTTGCCTGGAGAATCCCATGGACAGAGGAGCCTGGCAGGCTACAGTCCATGGGGTCACAAAGAGTCAGATAGGACTGAGCAACTCACACTTCCACTTTCATATATATATAAAATTATACCAAGTCCTCTAGTTGCAAAACACAGAAGCCAAAGTTGGTTGCTTTAAGCAAGCAAATAAAGTTAAATGTATGTACTGGCACATGGAAGTCAGAGAGAAATAAAAGAACTGTGTCATATTACAAAAAGAAACTGGATGAAGTCAAAGGACAGACACCTAACACTAACCAAGTGACAGTCAATGTTCAGTTCACCTATTAGGATTAATCAGTTCTAACTTAACAGTGTCTGTGTTCCTTGACTCAAGATCCAGAGAAGTGTAGGGTATCTTGACGCTTCCCATCAGGACACTGTTCATTATGTGTGTGGTGGTGAAGAGGGTGGTAGTTCACAAAGGTTAATTAGTATGAATACTCAGGGGGGAAAAAAAGTCAAACTTAAGTGGTTCCAGCAGCTACAACAGATGTCTGCTACATGTGTAATATTATATTAATGGCTTATTAGTATTCCACTTAAGAGATTACTATTATTTATCAATCACTTTCTATATCCCTGGTGGCTCAGATGGTAAAGCATCTGTCTGCAATGTGGGAGAACTGGGTTCAATCCCTGGGTCGGGAAGATCCTCTGGAGAAGGAAATGGCAATCCATTCCAGTACTATTGCTTTGAAAAGCCCATGGACAGAGGAGCTTGGTAGGATACAGTCCATGGGATCACAAAGAGTCAGACAGGACTGAGCGACTTCACTTTCACTTTATCAATCACTTTATTCTGGACATTAACTGCTTTCTGATTTCTGTCATTTCATAAAGTATTGTGATTATTATACTAGTAGCTAAGGCTTTTTAAGATATCTCCAATGTGCTAGTTCAATAGAGTGTAAATTTAGTTGACTCCAAGATAACAGAGTAGAGGACATGTGCTCATCTTCTCCTGAAAGACCTCCAAAATTACAGCTCACTGTTGAACAACCATTGAAAGGAGAATGTTGGATCCTACAAAAAAAAAAAAAACATACCCCACATACAAGGAAAAAGTAGAAGCAAGATGGTAGGAGGGGCGAAATCGGATTTAGAATCAAACCCCATTTCTGCCAGAGACGCTCTGAGGCATCAAACAAAACTTTGTATGGACCAGGAACCAGAGATCCCACAGAGACTGAGCCAGACCTGTGTTGGCATCTTCTGCAGAGGTACGGGTCAGCAGTCGCCTGCCGCAGGGACAGGGGCTCTGGATGAAGTAGACCTGTGGCACAAACCCTCTAGGAGGTGGTCACCATTAACCCTACCATAGAGCCACCAGAACTTACACAATACTGGGGAAATGGACTCTTGGAGGGCACAAACAAAACCTTGGGCACACCAGGACCCAGGAGAAAGGAGCAGTGACCCCACAAGAGACTAACCCAGACTTGCCTGTGAGTGTCCAGGAGTCTCCTGCAGAGGCACGGGTTAGTAGTGGCCTGCTGCAGGGTTGGGGGCACTGAGTGTAGCAGTACGTGAATGAGACCTTTTGAAGGAGGTCGCCATTACCTTCATTACCTCCACCATAGTTTGGTCTCAGGTCAAACAACAGGGAGGGAACACAGCCCTGACCAAAAACAGAAAATTTAATTGAATTTAAGATTTACTGAACATGGCCCTGTCCATCAGAACAGGAACCAGTTTACGCCTCAGTCAGTCTCTCCCATCAGGAAGCTTTCGTAAGCCTCTTATCACCTCCAGCAGAAGGCAGACAGAATGAAAACCACAATCACAAAAAAGTAAGCCAGAAGGAAAAACACCAATACAGTATACTAACGCATATATATGGAATTTAGAAAGATGGTAACCATAACCCTGTATACGAGACAGCAAAAGAGACACTGATGTATAGAACAGGCTTATGGACTCTGTGGGAGAGGGAGAGGGTGGGAAGATTTGGGAGAATGGCACTGAAACATGTGAAATGTCATGTATAAAACGAGATGCCAGTCCAGGTTCAATGCACGATGCTGCATGCTTGGGGCTGGTGCACTGGGACGACCCAGAGGGATGGTATGGGGAGGGAGGAGGGAGGAGGGTTCAGGATGGGGAACACATGTATACCTGTGGTGGATTCATTTTGATATTTGGCAAAACTAATACAATTATGTAAGGTTTAAAAATAAAATAAAATTAATTAAAAAAAAATTAACCAATCTTATCACATGGACCATCAGATCAGATCAGTCGCTCAGTCGTGTCCGACTCTTTGCAACCCCATGAATCGCAGCACGCCAGGCCTCCCTGTCCATCACCAACTCCCAGAGTTCACTCAGACTCACGTCCATCAGGTCAGTGATGCCATCCAGCCATCTCATCCTCTGTCGTCCCCTTCTCCTCCTGCCCCCAATCCCTCCCAGCATCAGAATCTTTTCCAATGAGTCAACTCTTCGCATGAGGTGGCCGAAGTACTGGAGTTTCAGCTTTAGCATCATTCCTTCCAAAGAAATCCCAGGGCTGATCTCCTTCAGAATGGACTGGTTGGATCTCCTTGCAATCCAAGGGACTCTCAAGAGTCTTCACCAACACCACAGTTTAAAAGCATCAATTCTTTGATGCTCAGCCTTCTTCACAGTCCAACTCTCACATCCATACATAGCCTTGTCTAACTCAATGAAACTATGAGCCATGCTATGTAGGGTCACCCAAGACGGACAGGTCATGGTGGAGAGTTCTGACAGAACGTGGCCCACTGAAGAAAAGAATGGCAATCCACTTCAGGTTTATTGCCTTGAGAACCCCATGAACAATATGGAAAGGCAAAAAGATAGGACACTGAAAGATGAACTCCCTGGGTCGGTAGGTGTCCCATATGCTACTTGAAATCAGTAGAGAAATAACTCCATAAAGAATGAAGAGATGGAGCCAAATCAAAAACAACACCCAGTTGTTGATGTGACAGGTGATGGAAGAAAAGTCCAATAATATAAAGAACAATATTGCATAGGAACCTGGAATGTTAGGTCCATGAATCAAGGCAAATTGAAAGTGGTCAAACAGGAGATGGCAAGAATGAACACAAACTTTTAATAATTTGCGACCTAAAATGGAGTGGAATGGGTGAATTTAACTCAGATGACCATTATACCTACTACTGTGGGCAAGAATCCCTTATAAGAAATGGACCAGCAATCATAGTCAACAAAAGAGTCCAAAATGCAGTACTTGGATGCTATCTCAAAAATGATAGAATGATCTCTGTTCATATCTAAGGCAAACCACTTAATATCATAGTAATCCAAGTCTATGCCCTGACCAGTAATGCGGAAGAAGCAGAAGTTGAATGCTTCTATAGAGAGCTACAAGACCTTCTAGAACTAACACACAAAGATGAAGTATTTTCCATTATAGGGGACTGGAATGCAAAGTAGGAAGTCAAGAAACACATGGAGTAACAGGCAAAGTTGGCCTTGGAGGACAAAATGAAGCAGGTCAAAGGCTAACAGAGTTGCCCAAGAGAACACATTGGTCATAGCAAACACCTTCTTCCAACAACACAAGAGAAGACTCTACACATGGACATTAGCAGTTGGTTGATACCAAAATCAGATTGATTATATGCTTTGCAGCAAAAGATGGAGAAACCTTATAAAGTCAGCAAAAACATGAGTGGGAGCTGACTGTGACTCAGATCATGACTCCTTACTGCAAAATTCAGACTTAAATGGAAGAAAGTAGGGGAAACTACTAGACCGTTCAGGTATGACCTAAATCAAATCCCTTACAATTATACAGTGGAAGTGACAAATAGATTCAAGATTTAGATCTGATACAAAAAGTGCCTAAAGACGGATGGCCAGAGGTTTGTGACATTGCACAGGAGGCAGTGATTAAGACCATCCCCCAAAAAAAGAAATGCAAAAAGTTAACATGGATGCCTGAGGAGGCCTTACAAGTAGCTGAGAAAAGAAGAGACACAAAAGGCAAAGCAGAAAAGGAAAGATATACCCATTTGAATGCAGAGTTCCGAAGAATAGCAAGGAGAGATAAGAAAGCTTTCCTCAGTGATCAATGCAAACAGAGGGAAAACAGTAGAAAGGGAAAGAATAGAGATTTCTTCCAGAAAATTAGAGGTATAAAGGGAAGATTTCATGTAAAGATGGGCACAATAAAGTACAGAAATGATACGGACCTAACAGAAGCAGAAGATATAATGAAGAGGTGGCAAGAATACCCACAATTGCTATACAAAAAATGTCTTCATGACTCAGTGAAATGGAGCCAAACATCCTGGAATTGGAAGTCAAGTGAGCCTTAGGAAGCATCACTGCAAAAAAAAGCAAGTGGAGGTGATGGAATTCCAGTTGAGCTACTTCAAATCTTCAAAGATGATGCTGTGAAAGTGCTGCACTCAATATGCCAGCAAATTTGGAAACCTCAGAAATGGTCACAGGACTGGAAAAGGTCTGTTTTCATTCCAGTCCCAAAGAAAGGCAATGCCAAAGAATGCTCAAACTACCACACAGTTGCACTCATCTCACTCACTAGCAAAGTAATGCTCAAAATTCTCCAAGCCAGGCTTCAACAGTACATGAACCATGCACCTCCAGATGTTCAAACTGGATATAGAAAAGGCAGAGGAACCAGAGATCAAATTGCCAAAATCTGCTGGATCGTCGAAAAAGCAAGAAAGTTCCAGAAAAAAAACTTATATTTCTGCTTTACTGACTATGACAAAGCCTTTAAATGTGTGGATCACAACAAACTGTGGTAACTTCTGAAAGAGATGGGAATATCAGACCACCTGCCTCTTGAGAAATCTGTAGGTAGGTCAGGAAGCAACAGTTATAACTTGACATGGAACAAAAAGTGGTTCCAAATAGAGAAAGGAGTATGTCAAGGCTGTATATTGTCACTCTGCTTATTTAACTTATATGCAGAGTACATAATGAGAAACACGGGGCTGGATGAAGCATAAGCAGGAATCAAGATTGCTGGGAGAAATATCAATAACCTCAGATATGCAGATGAAACCACCCTTATGGAAAAAATTGAAGAAGAACTAAAGGGTCTCCTGTTGAAAATGAAACAGGAGAGTGAAAAAGTTGGCTTAAAGTTCAACATTCAGAAAAGTAAGACCATGGCATCCAGTCCCATCACTTCAAGCAAATAGTGGGGAAAAAGTGGAAACAGTGGCAGACTATTTTTTGGGGGCTCCAAAATCACTGCAGATGGTGATTGCAGCCATGAAATTAAAAGATGCTTAGTTCTTGGAAGAAAAGTTTTGACCAACCTAGAGAGCATATTAAAAAGCAGAGACACTACTTTGCCAACAAAGGTCCATCTAGTCAAAGCTATGGTTTTGCCAGTAGTCACGTATGGATGTGAGAGTTGGACTATAAAGAAAGCTGAGCACCGAAGAATTGATGCTTTTGAACTGTGGTGTTGGAGAAGACTCTTGAGAGTCCCTTGGACTTCAAGGAGACCCAACCAGTCCATCCTAAAGGAAATCAGTCCTGAATATTCATTGGAAGAACTGATGCTGAAGCTGAATCTCCAATACTTTAGAACTGACTCAATGGAAAAGTCTCTGATGATGGGAACAATTGAAGGCAGGAGGAGAAGGGGATGACAGAGGATGGGATGGTTGGATGGCATCACCAATTAGATGGACATGAGTTTGAGTAGATTCCGGGAACTGGTGATGAACAGGAAGGCATGGAGTGCTGAAGTCCATTGAGTCGCAAAGAATTGGACATTACCGAGCGACTGAACTGAACTGAACTGAAAGCCTTTGACTGTGTGGATCACAACAAACTCTGGAAAATTTTTAAGAAATGGTAATACCTTACCACCTGACCTGCCTCCTGAAAAATCTGTATGCGGGTCAAGAAGCATCAGTTAGAACTGAACATGGAACAACAGAATGGTTCCAAATCAGGAAAGGAGTATGTCAAGCCTGTATATTTTCACCCTGCTTATTTAACCTATATGCAGAGTACATCATAAGAAATGCTAGACTGGATGAAGCACAAGCTGGAATCAAAATTCCCAGAAGAATTATCAATAACCCCAGATATGCAGATGACACCACACTTATGGCAGAAAGTGACAAAGAGCTAGAGAGCCTCTTGATGAAAGTGGAGAGTGAAAAAGTTGGCTTAAAACTCAACATTCAGAAAGCTAAGATCATGGCATCCAGTCCCATCTCTTCGTGGAAAATAGATTGGGAAATGATGGAAACAGTGACACACTTTATTTTTATGGGCTCCAAAATCACTGCAGATGGTGACTACAGCCATGAAATTAAAAGACACTTGCTCCTTGGAAGAAAAGCTATGACCAGCCTTGACAGCATATTAAAAAGCAGGGACATTGCCAATAAAGGTCCATCTAGTCAAAGCTGTGGTTTTTCCAGTAGTCATGTTTGGATATGAAAGTTGGACTATAAAGAAGGCTTAGCAACAAAGAATTGATGCTTTTTAACTGTGGTGTTGGAGAAGACTCTTGAGAGTCCCTTAGACTGCAAGGAGATCCATGCTAAAGGAAATCAGTCCTGAATATTCATTGGAAGGACTGATGCTGAAGCTGAAACTCCAATACTTTGGCTACCTGGGCACAGAACTGACTCATTTGAAAAGACCCTGATGCTGTGAAAGATTGAAGGCAGGAGGAGAAGGGGACAACAGAGGATGAGATGGTTGGATGGCATCACTGACTCTATGGACATGAGTTTGAGTAAGCTTCAGGAGTTGGTGATGGACAGGGAAGCCTGGCATGCTGCAGTCTATGGAGTTACAAAGAGTCAGATACAACCGAGCAACTCAACTGAACTGAACTGAGACTTCTTCCAGCTATATGTTCATCAGAAGGTTTATATCAATTTAAACTTCAACCATTATTTCAAAGTACTATGTATTTTCTTTTTTCTTTTTTTTTAATTTAAATTTATTTATTTTAATTGGAGGCTAATTACTTTACAATATTGTATTGGTTTTGCCATACATCAACATGAATCCACTACGGGTGTACACTTGTTCCCCATCCTGAACCCGCCTCTCACCTCCCTCACCATACCATCCCTCTGGGTCATAAACTTTTGAGACATTTCTTGTTTTGCTCCATTGATATTGTATTGGCATTACTTGAACCAGCAAATATATTAAAAATTTGGATGGCTAGACGATAGAGGATGAGATGGCTGGATGGCATCACCAACTCGATGGATGTGAGTTTGAGTGAACTCCGGGAGATGGTGATGGACAGGGAGGCCTGGCATGCTGTGATTCATGAGGTTGCAAAGAGTCAAACACGACTGAGCGAATGAACTGAACTGAACTGAGTCACCATAAGTTTTTCTATTATCCATTATCTGGCCACTCATAGCTCAATTTTTCCACTAGAAAGTTATCTTTTATTTATGTATTTTAAGAGGTCTTTAAATATTTTGGTTAACTCTGTATCTCAGATACTAACATATTGCAATTATTTTTAAGAATTTATTGTTTCCTGTTTACCATTTCTTATAGTATATTGCATCATACAGAAGCTTTGCACTTATACATAATTAAACTGTTAAGCTTTGCTTTCAAAATTTCTGCCTTTTGTTATTATTTAATTTGGTTTCTGTATGGAATCAAGTTGGTCTCTGTTTTGTTTTCAGTGATTAACTGGTTGCACCTGTGTGATCAGTCCACTCTAATATTATATTTGAGATATTATATTTATCATGTGTCACTTTTATTGTATCTACTGGGTTGCTGCTGCTGCTGCTAAGTCACTTCAGTCGTGTCCGACTCTGTGCGACCCCATAGACGGCAGCCCACCAGGCTCCTCTGTCCCTGGGATTCTCCAGGCAAGAATACTGGAGTGGGTTGCCATTTCCTTCTCCAATACTGGGTTAGATAGTGACAATTATCAGATAGCTGAACACATATAGGATCTAGAATGTTCACCTTTGAACTCCTTCCACTTCCAGAATTGTCAAAAAGAGGGCATTTCCCCAGGTATGTCTTTGTGTTCAATTGCTCTCCACTGCCATGTTTGCCATTCCTTTTTATCACCATGTTGAGATGGAGAGGAAAGCTGATTCTTTATATCCTTCTTATCTTGTGGACTTCACTGGTGGCTTAAACAGTAAGGAGTCTGCCTGCAATGTAGGAGACCTGGGGTCGAGCCCTGGGTTGGGAAGATATCCTGGAGAAAGAAATGGCAACCCACTCCAGTATTTTTTTCCTGGAAAATCCCATGGATGGAAGAGCCTGGAAGGCCACAGTCCATGGTGTTGCAAAGAGTTGGACATGACTTGGGAGACTTCACTTTCTTTTAGCTTCTTGCCTGAAATATACAGACATTGTCACATGGTGATGCCATTGGTATTTCAAACTCAAGTGTCCCCAAATTAATTCTTGGCTCCTGAAATGCTATTTCCGATCACCTGAAAGTCATTTTTATTTTCCTACAGTGATATTTTCATTTTCCAGACTCCCTATTCAAATTGGAGCTCAACATTACATAACATATAGTAATAATCAATTAATATTATAGTATCCATTCCAAATTCAGTCTAACTTATGTAACACCAAAACTGTTAGTGTAACTTTATTTTAAAATCCACTTCTCAATATTTAACAGTATATATAAAAGTGAATTTTTGTAGACTGAACATTAAGTGATCAAAATTTTTTCTCTTGATTTTTATTATATATTTAAAGGTAAGTAGATAACAAATTTTAAATGATCATAATAGATAACATTTTGTAATGATTTATGATGATGGAATTGACTATATTTCAGCACTTTATTCCCCTAAACTCTTATCTGAATATAGATATGCTACAAGGAAGTCTTGTGAAATAGCATATCTGTTACCTGCAGCTAAGATACTGACAGAGTGCTTTTAGCAAAGTAAGCTGCATTCTAGATCTGATTTGTAAAGATTTGAAAATATTTGAAGCACAACAGTCACAGTCAAACCAACATATAAATTTCTTTGAATGATATTTATTTTAAAAAATATGGATGTAATCATTTTCATTGTCCAAAAGTTATAGAAATTTGGACATTTAAACATTAATGAAGAGCTTGAATACAGTTTAGTCACCATGTAATCCCAGGTATCACAAAATAAACAACTGAATTTTTAAGTTTTTCTTGATATTATAATGGAGAAATAGGAGACATATTTTTAGAAATTTACTCTTAAAAGATAATTATAAAATAGTAAAATTGAAAATTATTCAAGTAATTTCAATATATTTTTACAAATAAGAAAAAGTATTAGGTTACCCAAATTAATAAAAAATATAAAATTTTCATACAGTTTTTTTGTGTAAACACAAAGCTATAATGTTTTACTCATTAATCCACATTAATGCCAGATAGATTTTTTAAAGGAAATACTGTCTAATTTCTTTCTCTGACCCAATATCTGTCTTGTCCTACAGTTTGGGAGATTCATTGTGTAAGTCAGTTTTTTCTGGTAGTTAATAGTTGGCTTTGCCTTTGTGATTTCCCATAGTTATAATAGCAGTGATATTTTTTCAGACTACACTTCAGAGTCTTGCTAACATGAATGGACTTTTTTTTTTTTTTTTTTAATCCTTGTGCAGTCTTTTCTTCTTTTACTCTCACACAACAGCACTTGATTTACAGTGAGAACTGTGAAACAGCAAGTGAGCCAGTTTTGGAATCAGAAGGTCTTGATTTACGCCCTGGCACTTTTTACCTAAGAAGTGATCTCTGGTGGAAGGAGCATGGTACAGTGAATTGAACCTGGGCCTTGGAGGCAGCATGAATGCATTCAAACCCCAGTCATATCTGTTTATAGCTGCATATACTTGGCAGGTTACTTAATCTCCTTGAGCTTTGGTTATTTTTCTGCAAAACAGTGATTGATGTTTTATGCACATCACTGCTCAGCATTTTACCCCGGAAAACTTTCTGTTATAAAAGACCAGACTCCCCCCTAAAAAAGTTCTCAGAAAATGTTAGGTGTTAGTCACTTCCCTAACTCTTGCACTTCAATTGCTCATTTATGCCTAAATTTTCTCTTTACTATGTCACCATGCCCAGTTGCCCACTGACATCCTTTCAGAATTATAACTGCAATCTTGTCCCCTCTAGCACAGATGATGCCTCTTGAATTCTCATTTTCAAAAAGGAAACATTTGTGTTTCTGTTTGCTACATCCTCCATAACCTTCCCCCAATTACAGCTCATACTCAGTTGGTTGTGCTCTCATTTCTATCCTATCCATTTCTGTAAAGTTTTTGTTCCATACTAAAGTTATAGCTATGTTTATGAGACCATGTCCATGACATGATTCTGCTTTCCTGGTAGCTTAGCTGGTAAAGAATCTGCCTGCAATGTAGGAGACCCCAGTTCGATTCCTGGGTCTAGAAGATCTTCTGGAGACTAGATAGGCTACCACTCCAGGATTCCTGAGTTTCCCTGGTGGCTCAAATGGTAAAGAAACCACTCATAATGTGGGAGACCTAGGGTCATTCCCTAGGTTGGGAAGATCCTCTGGAGGAAGGCATGGCAACACACTCCAGTATTCTTGCCTGGAGAATCAACACAGACAGAGGAGCCTGGTGGGCTACAGTCCTGCCAATGGAAAACTCTCACTTTTTCTAGGACTATGAGTTGATTCTATGGGGAGCAAGAATTTTGCTGGTTACATTTTTGTATCCAGTGTCATAACTCCTGTGTCATCATGGAGAACGTTTATGACACCAAGTTTATGTTATATCTGAACTTTGTTTAGCCCCCACATTTCTCTGGGCTTCTCCTGGTGGCTCAGAGGTAAAGAATCTGCCTGCAATGCAGGAGTTGCAGGAGACACAGTTTCCACCTCTGGGTTAGGAAAATCCCCTGGAGGAGAGCACAGCCACCCACTCCAGTATTCTTGCATGGAGAATCCCATGGACAGAGGACCCTGGCTGGCTACAGCTCATGGGTGTCACAAAGTCTGATGGGACTGAAATAACTTAGCAAGCATGCAAGCACACATGTTTCTTTAATAAATGCCCAAGGTTTCCAGAATACTCAGCCATGTATCATCTACCATTAATACCCCATTTTTACCAAGAAACCTCAATTTACACAAATTGAAACATCTACGTTCCTGAGTGTGTCCCTTTGTCCTGTATTGCCATTTTCATTATAAAGTGTTCATTCTTTTTCTATCCTCATACCGGATCAGTTGTTTGGAGGGATGTAGAAATATAGGTCAAGTAATTTCTCCAGGGATCTTGAGAGGCTTCGCTCTGCTCTCTTCTAGCCTCTGGTGTTACTGATGAAACACCTGATGAAAAATGATTTTTGTCACTACTTAGAAGTCTTTGGTTTTCTTTCTGGCTTGTGTAAATCTGTTGGTCACTAAGTTGTTGGAAATTTCTCAGTGCTATGTATTGACTAGGAGTTTTTGTTATTGTTTCAATAACTATTTTGAACAATCAATAGGCCATTTCCATCAGAGGCACGTATTCTTATTCATCATTGGCGGGGGGGGAGTCTTCTAGTAATGCTTGATATTCTTTTCTCCTCTGCTTTCTAATTCTCTGCTTTAATAAATATCTTAAGTCTGTTATTGAATCTCTTTATTTGATCCCTTATGTCTCTGATCTTTTACTGTCTGTATTTCTCATCCTTTTTCTCTCTCTTTCTTTTCTTTTTCCGCCCAAATCTAGGAGTTTTTATTAGCTTCCTTTTCCAACTCTTTGTTTATTGTAATTGGTCATTTTAGTGAACTGAAAAAAAAATGTTGTTTGTTGCTATTGTTCCTTACTTCATGTTGAACAGTGCTGTCTTTGTTTCATGGATGCAGTATCTTCAATCACTCTCAAGGTATAATTAATCTTTTCTTCCCCTAGTTATATACTCTTCCTCAATTTTTTTCTAATTACACTAAAGTGAAATTTCCCATTCATTCTTTCTAGTTTTTCTTTTCCATATTCTAAAATATTTATGTCTTTTGTTTACCACCTTACATTTTAGAATAAGGTTATAGAAGGTCTGTAATTGGATAGAGAGCTAGACATTTTTCTGAGGGGCTTTTATATTTATGGAACATTCAAGTAGGAAATAGAATAGACGGAGATAAATACTCCATTTACAAGTTTTTCATTAACCCCTATGATTTTGGCCTCACTTTTCACAACTGAGATGGTTGCGTGGCACCACCAACTCAATGGACATGAGTTTGAGCAAACTCCAGGAGAAGGTGATAGACAAGGATGCCTGGTGTGCTGCAGTCCATGGTGTCACAAAGAGTCAGACATGACAGCGACTGAACAACAACTCACAACCGCAACACAGGGCACTTGCTTCTGCTTCATCCAGAAGTTCCCTCAATTTTATTGGCAGTATTATTTCCCTCTTCTGAACAAACTTCCCATATCTGAACATATTCAAACTATGCTGCCTTTTCTCTTTTGTCTTCGTTTTCAGTCAATACTCTTTGACCTTATTTTAATTTCATTTATTTGTTTAAAATCTCTGTATTATTCTCTGAGCCATATGCTGATTTCACAACTCTGTTTTACTTATTCCTTTCTGTTATTTTAATAAATTTTAGAAAAATAAGATGAATGCACGTTTTCAGTGAAGCATTCAGACTTAGTTTCTGAGGATTTAGAAATGTTAAATATGAAGTTAGGCATGAGCAATGAGGGATGGCCTTACAGAAAAGGATGCAAGCTGATCTCTAAATCCCATTCCAGATAGCCCAGGAGAGCTCACAGATAGGCTACCAAATAACCACAGAGACTTTTCCAACTCCTGCACATGCGCCCTAGGCACAGTTAGTTGGATACAAACTAACTACAGGGGCTTCCTCAAGTAAGCTTAGGCAGCAAGGAGCCCTTTAAGGGTTCATAAATAGTCTATACATATATACATCTGATTGTAACAGGCTGAATTATGGGAAGCCATGCACAACAGAACCTGTTGTTATGCAACTTGCCAACTGTCAATTGGCCTTGAGGGTATGCTTATTTGCATTCTGTTTCTTGACTGGTGATCAGTACAAGCCCTATTTTGCACAGGGCACAATCAAAAGGAGCAGACTGGAAGCCAAGACAGATCCTTACATCAACTACACCTTTGGGGTTGGCCTGCTCCTATGTCTTGGGAGTGTCTATTTAACAAAAGATTTGTCTGTTTGAGCTGTAACTGAGCTGTAACTCCTCTTGTTTTAAGCCCTTTGATCGATTGTTACAATTTTTTGTTGTGATGAGACAAGAACCAAGGGAGAGGAATAAACCAACTCGATAGACATAAAACAACAAAAGGGGGGGGCAGCATATTTTATTTGGGTACAGAATTTTATATTTTCATGTTCTACAGTGATATTCCTGTTGCAACTGCCTAGAAATATTATACAGCAGATACATGTCTGGCTCCTCCTGGCTTTTAATATGTCTTCTGAGAGAAGGCAGACCACAAGTTCCAGAGATAGAACTCTGAGCACCATTGACTTAAAGCAAAATAAAACTTGTCCTTGGGCCTCAACAAACAGTTAAACTTGAAAACCTCTGAACACAAAGATTATTTTATTTTTTTTTTGTTCAGCTAATTCTTATCAAAATATATTTGTGTCCTCCACTGCTTTCTCCAATATTTAGCTGGTTGGCACACTTTCAGAGTTCTAAATATCAAACCAAATGTTGAAAGAAGGATGTTAAATATTTCTTCTACCTCCATTCTAGTGTTCCCTAGAGATTTGCTGAAGTAAGCCTACTCGCTATTTCCAGTTAAGAACCTTTTTATTTAAGCTATCACGTGCCCTGCTTCCTTTGCCTCTGTTTGAAAATCTGTAGTGTTTCTTATTTGAGGTTCTTACTACAAGAAGGCAGGAAACTCTTTCAGAATAAGTTTTAATTATTTTCATGTTGTTTGTTGCTGTTGTTGTTGTTTAGTCACTAAGTAGTGTCCAATTCTTTACAACCCCATGGACTGTAGCCTCCCAGTTTAATCTGTCCATTGGATTTCCCAAGCAAGAATACTAGAGTGGGTTTCCATTTACTTCTCCAGGGAATCTTATCAACCTAGGGACTGAACTTGCATCTCTTACATTAGCAGGGGGTTCTTTACCTACATGGGAAGCCTGTAATTACGGATACAGCCAACTCAATTAAAATAGACTCTTCTTGTAGCTTGAGTTGGCTTTGCTATTAAGAAAAGAGTCTACAAATCACTCTTTTATTCCATAAATATTCTATGAAACCTCTAACCTAACTATCTGATATCAAAACGGTTTTCAAAGACCACCCTCTTCATATCTGTGGATGTTCACAAAAGACCAAATCCGCACTAAACTGCCAGGTAAACACTTTAGAAACACTAAACCAAAATTGCTTACAAACTTGGAAATAACAAAGTGGTGATTCTTTTTTTTTTTTTTTTTCCAAAGTGGTGATTCTGAAATACGTACCCATGGTAAGCTGAAATGCTAAAACTGTATGAGGCATAAGATGGGAGGTCAAAGGAAAAAGAGGAGACTCAGTGGGTGGACAGGTGTGAATATGGAAAGTGGCTGTTGGGCACCAGCCTCATTCTTCCTCTCTCATAATTTAATTGATTACTATTTGGCACCTTGATCCAATCACAAGATTATACTAAACTCTGAAACACCTTTTTGATGCTCCCTGTGCTCACCTCGCCAAAGCAAAAACAACACCTAGTTGTCGATGTGACTGGTGATGGAAGTAAAGTTTGATGCTGTAAAGAGCAATATTGCATAGGAACCTAGAATGACAGGTCCATGAATCAAGGCAAATTGGAAGTGGTTAAACAAGAGATGACAAGAGTGAACATCGACATTTTAAAAATCAGTGAATTAAATGAACTAGAATGGGTGAATTTAACTCAGATGACCATTATATCTACTACTATGGGCAAGAATCCCTTAGAAGAAATGGAATAGTCATCATAGTCAACAAAAGAGTCCAAAATACAGTATTGGATGCAATCTCAAAAACGACAGAAAGCTCTCTGTTCATTTCCAAGGCAAACCATTCAATATTACAGTAATCCAAGTCTATGCCCTGACAAATGTATTACTGGTCTATTTAGATCTATGAAGATCTAAAAAACCCTTTAGAACAAACATCCAGAAAAGATGTCCTTTTCATTATAGGGGATGGAATGCAAAAGTAGGAAGTCAAGAGATACCTGGAGTAACAGGAAAATTTGGCCTTGGAGTGCAAAATGAAGCAGGGCAAAGGCTAACAGAGTTTTCCAAAAGAACACACTGGTCATAGCAAATACCTTCTTCCAATAACACAAGAGAAAACTCTACACATGGACGTCACCAGATGGTCAGTACAGAAATCAGATTGATTATATTCTTTGAAGCCTAAGATGGAGAAGCTCTATACAGTCAGAAAAAAATAGACTGGAAACTGATTATGGCTCAGATCATGAACACCTTATTGCCGCATTCAGACATAAATTGAAGAAAGTAGGGAAAACCACCAGAACATTCTGGTATGACCTAAGTCAAATCTCTTATGATTATACAGTAGAAGTCAGAAATAGATTCTAAACATTATATCTGAGATACAGAGTGCTTGAAGAATTATAGATGGAGGTTTGTGACATTGTATAGAAGGCAGTGATCAAGACCATCCTCAAGAAAAATAAATGCAAAAAAAGCAAAATGGTTGTCTGAGGGGGCCTTACAAATAGCTGAGAAAATAAGAGAAGCTAAAGGGAAAGTAGAAAAGGAAAGATATACCTATTTGAATGCAGAATTACAAAGAATAGCAAGGAGAGATAAGAAAACCTTCCTCAGAGATCAGTGCAAAGAAATAGAGGGAAACAAAATAATGAGAAAGAGAAGAGATCTCTCAAGAAAATTAGAGATACTAAGGGAGCATTTCATGCAAAGATGGGCACAATAAAGGACAGAAATTATATGGACCTAACAGAAGAAGAAGATATTAAGAAGAGGCGGCAAGAATACACACCAGAATTATACAAAAAAATGATCTTTATCACCTAGATAACCACGATGGTGTGATCACTCACCTAGAGCCAAACATCCTGGAATGGGAAGTCAAGTGGGCCTTAGGAAGCATCACTATCAATAAACCTAGTGGAGGTGATGGAATTCTGGTGGACCTATTTCAAATCCTGAAAGATGATGCTGTGAAAGTGCTGCACTCAATATGCCAACAAACTTGGATAACTCCGCAGTGGCCACAGGACTAGAAAAGGTAGTTTTCATTCCAATCCCAAAGAAAGGCAATGCCAAAGAATGCTCAAACTACCTCACAACTGTGCTCATCTCACATGCTACCAAAATAATGCTAAAAATTCTCCAAGCCAGGCTTCAACAGTACATGAAACGTGAACTTCCATATATACAGGCTGTTTTTAGAAAAGGAAGAGGAACCAGAGATCAAATTGCCAACATCTGTTGGGTCATGGAAAAAGCAAAGAGTTCCAGAAAAACATCTACTTCTGCTTTATTGACTATGCCAAAGCCTTTGACCATGTGGATCACAATAAACTGTGGAAAATTCTGAAAGAGATGGGAATACTAGACCTCCTGACCTGCCTCCTGAGTAATCTGTATGCAGGTCGAGAAGTAACAGTTAGAACTGGACATGGAACAATCTCTGGTTCCTAATTGGGAAAGGAGTACTTAGAGATTGCATATTGTCACCCTGCTTATTTAACTTACATGCAGAGTACATCATTTTAAATGCCGGGCTGGGTGAAGCACAAGCTGGAATCAAGATTGCCAGGAGAAATATCAATAATCTCAAATATGTAGATGACACCACCCTTATGGCAGAAAGCCAAGAAGAACTAAAGAACCTACTGATGAAAGTGAAAGAGGAGAGTGAAAAAGTTGGCCTAAAACTCAACATTCTGAAAACTAAGATCATGGCATCTGGTCCCATCACTTCATGGCAAATAGATGGAGCAACAGTGCAACCAGCATCAGATTTTATTTTGGGGGGCTCTCAAATCACTGCAGATGGTGATTGTAGCCATGAAGTTAAAAGACACTTGTTCTTTGGAAGAAAAGTTATGATCAACCTAGACAACATATTAAAAAGCAGAGACATTACTTTGCCAACAAAGTGTCTGTCTAGTCAAAGCTATGGTTTTTCCAGTAGTCTTGTATGGATATGAGAGTTGGACTATAAAGAATGCTGAGCACAGAAAAATTGATGCTTTTGGACCGTGGTGTTGGAGAATACTCTTGGGAGATCCTTGGACTGTAAGGAGATCAACCAGTCCATCCCAAAGGAAATCAGTCCTGAATATTCATTGGAAGGACTGATGCTGAAGCTGAAACTCCAATACTTTTGCCACCTGATGCGATGAACTGATTCACTAGAAAAGACCCTGATGCTGGGAACAATTGAAGACAGGAGGAGAAGGTAATGACAGAGGATGTGATGGTTGCATGGAATCACTGACTCTATGGACATGAGTTTGAGTAAGCTCTAAGAGTTGGTGATGGACAGGGAAGCCTGGCATGCTGCAGTCCATGGGGTCACAAAAAGTTGGACATGACTGAACTGAACTGTGTTTACCTCTATCGTTTCTTTAAAACAGCTTATTTTTGCTTTTTTTTTTTTCTAATTTTATTTTATTTTTAAACTTTACATAATTGTATTAGTTTTGCCAAATGTAACAGGGTTCTATCGCTGGATTGGGAAGATCCATGGAAAAGGGCATAGCACAGCACTCCAGTGTTCTTGCAAGGAGAATCCCATGGACAGAGGAGCCTGGAAGACTACAGTCCACAGAGTTGCAAAAAGTTGGATATAATTTAGCATGCACACGTATGCATAGGACTTCAGAGGACAGGTGTTTGCACATTAAAATCATTGAAAGAGGCTCTATAGAAAAAATTAAGTGGACCTTCAAAAATAAGCTGTTTTATACATGTGTTCCCCATCCTGTATAAAACAGCTTATTTTTGAAGGTCCACTTAATTTTTTCTATAGAGCCTCTTTCAATGATTTTAATGTGCAAACACCTGTCCTCTGAAGTCCTATGCATACGTGCATGCTAAATTATATCCAACTTTTTGCAACTCTGTGGACTGTAGTCTTTCAGGCTCCTCTGTCCATGGGATTCTCCTTGCAAGAACACTGGAGTGCTGTGCTATGCCCTTTTCCATGGATCTTCCCAATCCAGCGATAGAACCCTGCTACATCTCCTGCACTGGCAGGTGGATTCTTACCAATTGCTCCACCTGGAAGCTCCCTGAAATCCTGTAATTCATATTAAACCCTGAGTTTAACTTATCCTTTTTTTATGTGCCATATTTTTAGAATCATATATACTTACTCTTCCAAATAGAAAGATAGCTTCACTAAGACAATGTCTTTTTCCACGTTTCTTTGTATTAATATGTATAACATGGAATGCTAAATACTGAAGATTTATGGATTCATCAAATCCAAGACCTGCTTCTCTTAGTATCTACCATAACAGCATGTGCTTGATAAGCTGTAGTTATTACAAATAGAGTTAAGCCTTAAAGATTTTCCATGTGTCCTGTAAACCTTTTCAATGTTCTGGTTATGTTTATGTGAAGTGCTTTATTTCACAGAAAGTCAAAAGCTCTGAGTATATAGCTGAGGCTAAATTAGAAAAAAAGAATGTTGGCTTTGGAAACTTGTACAGAGTAGGGGCAATGCATGGTGAGGCCCAAGTGATGTTGTAGCCTTGGCTTTCTGTTTCTTTCCATGCCCATTGCAAGAGAGGATGCAGGATCCAGCCTTCAAGTCTAAAGTCTTGACCATTTACACCCATTTCTGTATCTGCATCAATGTTTCCTCCAAACCAATTCTCTATTCCCAGTTGCTTCAAGTTGTTGTATATATTGTTTCAGTGTCATATAAATGCAAAATAAAATTCACTACCTCACACATTAATTTCCTAATTTTCATCTTTCTTTTTGTTTGTTTAAAGCAAAGCCCTAGAATTAAAATCAAAGATATAAAACTTGAATAATATTTTAATATTTTATTTTTTTCTCAAAGAATATTCTCCACATACTCTTGTGAAATATTTAAGCATACACCTAAATGGAAAAAACATCCTTAATTAATAGTACTAGAAACTCTCATGTTTGTCGATTTTGATTTTTTAACTTCCCTCTCCCCCGGCCTATGGACTGTATGGGAACATGGTTTATGATCCTTCAAATCTAAGTCTGTCTATCACTTATCCCAGGGAGAGCTGTCATATCCTTCAGCATTTATAACTTATGCTTGCCTAATTTTCCTGCTAATAAAAGCCTACAGAGATTATTATCATAGCAGGCCCAGCTTTCCACTTTCCATATCCCATGCTGACAAAATGGTTTGGTAATTTGCATATAACCAATAAAAACAAGGGAGAAAACAGACATACCCTAAAGCAAACCAACAAAAACTGAGTATGAGAGTAGAGTATTTGTTACCTGCTTTAAAACAGGCTGCTAATTTTCATCACTAGTCACCCTGATAGCTCAGTTGGTAAAGAATCCACCTGCAATGCAGGAAACTCTGGTTCAATTCCTGAGTTGGGAAGACCCCCTGGAGAAGGAATAGGCTACCCACTCCAGTATTCTTGGGCTTCTCTTGTAGCTCAGCTGGTAAAGAACCCGCCTGCAATGCAGGGGACCCTGGTTTGATTCCTGAATTGGAAAGATACCCTGGAGAAGGGAGAGGCTACCCACTTCAGTATTCTGGCCTAGAGTATTCCATGGACTGTATAGTCCATGGAGTTGCCAAGGGTTGGACATGACTAAGTCATTTTCTCTTTCACTTCAGTCTCCCTGAACACTATTTTCAGAATTATCCATTCTTGCCTATTTCACATATTCACTGACAACATATCTGTATATGGATATAAATGGGGATTCCAGTTCCCATTTTATTATATTAACATTTTTACTACCCTCCAATAATCTTTAGTCAGGATAGAGCTTTTCCCAGGTGCATAAATACAGGAAATAGCAAGTAGATGGAGTGCTGGCTTTAAATGTTTCCCAAGTTCCTTATGATGGTCTTGACATTATTTGAAAATTATATGAAGTATGTTTATATTTTTAGGCATTATTTTATAGGAGTCTAAAATCACTGCAGATGATGACTGCAGCCATGAAATTAAAAGACACTTGCACCTTGAAACAAAAGCTATGACAAACCTAGACAGTGTATTAAAAATTAGAGGCATCAATTTGCAATGAAGGTCCATATAGTCAAGGTATGGTTTTTCCAGTAGTTGTGTATGGAAGTGAGAGTTGGACCATAAAAAAGGCTGAGTGCCAAAGAATTGATGCCTTTATACTGTGATGTTTGAGAATACTCCTTGGAGTCCTTTGATCTACAAGGAGATCAAACCACTCAGTCTTAAGGGAAATCAATCCTGAATATTCATTGGAAGGACTGATGCTGAAGCTGACGCTCCAATACTTTGACCACTTGATGTGAAGAGCTGACTCATTAGAACAGACCCTGATGATGGGAAAGATTGAAGACAGGAGGAGAAGGGGATGACAGAGGATGAGATAGCTAGATGGCATCACTGACTCAATGGACATGAGTTTGAGCAAGCTCCAAGAGATGGTGAAGGACAGGGAAGCTTTGCATGCTGCAGTCCGTGGGGTTACAAGGAATCAGACACAACTGAGTGACCAGACAGCAGCAACAACAATGGGTAAGTAAAGTCATCAACAAGATTTGAATTTCAGCTTTATTGGACACTGAAAACAAATATGTGCTCTAGAAAGCAGATATTTTTACAATTATCCTTAACTGTCCAAAAAAAGATTATCTTTGCACAAATTCCATATAATTTCCTTTTATTTTTATGCTCTTCTTGACCAAAAAAAATGTTTATCTGAGTGTGCCAGCGCCTTCTTTTATCTCATTTCTTTTGCAACCCAGCTGTTCTGGCTACATCAGTAGCTACATCAATTGGACAAAAATGGTAATTTTATAAATACATCAATACTACGGAAAACCCTATATGTAACACATCATCAGTAAATACATACTTAAATTTCTTAGACAGTTAGTAAATGCTAATAATCACATATGTTTAGATCATTTTTTTCAAGGAAAAAAGTCATGCCATCATTAATCTTAATTATGTAATTGAGTTTTAAGCATATCAATAAAAACATTCAAGTCTTTTTAAATTATAATTATAAACTTACAGCATCTCTTTCTCTTGCTAGAATGATCGTAATTTCATAGCAACCAAGTTCTGCTTTCTAATGTTTCTCCTTTGAATCACTCAATGCAAAATTGGTACAGCAGAAAGAATTTTGTTTATCTTTTTAACATTGTTCTCTCTTGCATTGGGTCATGTTTAATTTCTTCACACCTCTGTTTGAAAAATCAGCTTCCTATTTCAAGGGTAAAAGAAAAACCCTGAAGGATTGTGTTTGTTTTCCAGCTCTGTAAGACAAGTTTAATCTTCAGGTTTCTACAAGTTCAACATGACAATGGAATATAAAACACAAGGATTTTAGGTCTTCATAAGAATGTTTATTTCACAAATTTTTTTGTTTTCCTTAATGACATAAAATATTTTTTTAAAATCAGAGTTTAATTTTTGTATTAGCCACGTGTTCCAACAAGATAGTTTCCAAACCAAGTTTATCTTTTCATTTATTCCCTTTTCCCAGAGGCAGCTCCTGAAAAACTACTGTGCCCTTAGAAGTCAGCCTACATAATTGGAGACAAGTGGTGTAAATAATTTGCCTTGAAAAAGTAAAACTAAAAGATAGCATGTTAAATCTTTTTAGTTCCAATTACTAGCTAACACTGATATTAAATTACAGAGCTCAAGGTTTATCAAATAAATTTAGAAAGTATACTTGGAATGCAATGCCATGTGTGAAATGTGAAATCTAAATCATTATTCTGTCAAGATGTAGATTTAGTGATTGAATATGTATATGATCAATTTTTTGCCCTGATTGAACTTCAACCTTATGAGAACTATGGTATTGGCTCAGATTTCTCCAAGAAATACAGTGTGAGTATTTAAGCCAGAATTAATAATCACCCTAATTTTTAACTTCTCTGAAGAGGCATCCATCTCATCTATGCATGAAATTACCTTTTAACTTAAATGGGTATTCAAAGATCAGAAAAGGCATATGGGTGCACGAAAGAGGATTACAGGGGGCACAATGGCATGCTAGGTTAATGCAGTGTTTGGAATTAAAGTAACTTTTCTGTTTTTTTCCTTTTCAGTACTAGCTTGACATATACATGATTATTTAAAAAATAATTCAGTTCTAATGAGGTGGATGAAACTGGAGCCGATTATACAGAGTAAAGTAAGCCAGAAAGAAAAACACCAATACAGTATATTAATGCATATATATGGAATTTAGAAAGATAGTAATGATAACCCTGTATCAGATCAGATCAGTCCCTCAGTCGTGTCTGACTCTTTGCGACCCCATGAATCCAGCACGCCAGGCCTCCCTGTCCATCACCAACTCCGGGAGTTCATTCAGACTCACGTCCATTGAGTCAGTGATGCCATCCAGCCATCTCATCCTCTGTCGGAGAGAGCAAAAGAGACACAGATGTATAGAATAGTCTTTTGGACTCTGTGGGAGAGGGAGGGGGGGATGATTTGGGAAAACGGCATTTAAACATGTATAATATCATATAAGAAATGAATTGCCAGTCCAGGTTCAATGCAGGATACAGGTTGCTTGGGGCTGGTGCACTGGGATGACCCAGAGGGATGGTATTGGGAGGGAGGTGGGAGGGGGTGTTCAGGATTGGGAACAAGTGTACACCCGTGGCAGATTCCTGTTGATGTATGGCAAAACCAATACAATATTGTAAAGTAATTAGCCTCTAATTAAAATAGATAAATTTAATTTAAAAAATAAAAATAATGATAGAAATGTAAGATAGATGAATGAATGTAGAGTTTACATAATGGTTGCATGATGAAATTATTGAGCATAGGACTCAGGTATAAAGAAACCTACATGAATATGTGTTGTTATTTATCATATTCAGAGAGAATATTTGTATAATAACATTTCCAATACTCTATTTCTCTATTAGAGATGAATTAATAAAATAGTAAACTATGGATCAGTGAAACAGAATGGGTTCTGAAATCAAACATGGTTGTGATTCATGCTGCAATTACTTGATTCATCAACATTAGCATTTTATATAACTTCTTAAGGATCTCTGAACTAAAATGTCAAAGACATAGTTAAAATGTAATCCACATACATCCTGGAAAACAGTGTAAGTTTTCAACGTAATTTGCGTGTCTTTCCTGATTAACCTTCCTTTGAGGAATAACAATTGTCACTTACCATTAAAGCAGCTTGGCTAATGATTCATTCCAGAATCAGGTGCAGGGATTTCCCTGGTGGTCCAGTGGTTAAGACTTCCTTCCAATGCAGCATCTGTGGGTTTGATCCCTGGTCAGGAAGCTAAGATCCCACATGCCTTGCAGCCCAAATGCCAGTATATAAATAGAAGTAGTGTTGTAACAAATTAATAAAAACTTTAAAATTGGTCCACATTAAAAAAAATCTTAAAAAAAAATAAATATATATATATATTAGTTGCAGAGTCCTACTGAGGGTCTCCTTTAAATGACATAAATGTATACATACTCTGATCCTGGACACCAGCAATCCCTACTATGTGCCTGGTCTTAAATTAAATGTGCACATGACATGTTCTTTGGCACTGAAGCTCACAAAAAAGCAGTTGCTGATATTTTGTGATCTGACCATCTCTTAAATGGGATAACAAGCAAACAGCAAGGTGTTCTAGAAAACAAAACAAAACACTGGCTACCTTTGCACTAGACATACTTATCACATGACTTGTATTAAACACTGTTATGCAGAAAATTTTGTCTAAAAGATTTTGAAAGACAATAAAATAGTGTATAAAAAGATGTCTTCATTACTAAAGTAAACTGATTATATGCTTGCAAGCAGACGATTTGCTTACATATTGCCTGGTGTGATACTCAGCAAATGTGTGATTGACAATCCTGGGTCAAGAATCAAAATGAAGATGATTGCTTTTGAAGAAAAAGAGGTTCTGGCATAATGCTTTTCTGATGGTGTTTTTAGTATTAATGAATTTCCACAGTGAGTGGCTCTGTTAGTCTTTTCACTATCAGACACAACACCTGTATTAAAGGCTTGTAAACTCATCTCTCCTGTGCTTGGTGCTTCTCACATATGCCTATAAACTCCTGAACCTGCATCCATCATGATTCTACTGACACATCAACTTTGTTCCAACTTGGAGAAATTTGTATGAAGATCAGGACGCAACAGTTAGAACTGGACATGGGACAACAGACTGGTTCCAAATAGGAAAAAGAGTATGTCAAGTTTGCACATTGTCACCCTGTTTATTTAATTTATATGCAGAGTACATCATGAGAAATGCTGGCCTGGATGAAGCAAAAGCTGGAATCAAGATTGCTGAGAGAAATATCAATAACCTTAGATATGCAGATGACACCACCCTTATGGCAGAAAGTGAAGAAGAATTTAAGTGCCTCTTGATGACAGTGAAGGAAGAGAGTGAAAAAGTTGGATTAAAGCTCAACACTCAGAAAACTAAGATCACAGCATCTGGTTCCAATATTTCATGGCAAATAGATGGGAAAACAATGGAACCAGTGATAGATTTTATTTCTTTGGGCTCCAAAATCACTGCAGAGGGTGACTGCGGCTATGAAATTAAAAGACACTTACTTCTTGGAAGAAAAGTATGACCAACCTGCTGCTAACTCGCTTCAGTCGTGTTCGACTCTGAGCGACCCCATAGATATCAGTCCACCAGGCTCCGCCATCCCTGGGATTCTTCAGGCAAGAACACTGGAGTGTTCTCCAATGACCAACCTAGACAGCATATTAAAAAGCAGAGACATTACTTTGTCAATAAAGGTCCATCTATTCAAGGCTATGGTTTTTCCAGTAGTCATGTATGGATATAAAAGTTGGACCATAAAGAAAGCTGAGCACCAAAGAATTGATGCTTTTGAGCTGTAGTGTTGGAGAAGACTCTTGAGAGTCCCTTAGACTGCAAGGAGATCAAACCAGTCCATCCTAAAGGAAACCAGTTCTGAATATTCATTGGAAGGACTGATGCTGAAGCTTAAGCTCCAATACTTTGGCCACCTGATGTGAAGAACTGACTCATTGGAAAAGATCCTGATGCTGGGAAAGATTGAAGGCAGGAGGAGAAGGGGATGAGAGAGGATGAGATGGTTGGATCTCATGGATCTCATCACATCACCAACTCAATGGACACGAGTTTGAGCAAGCTCTAGGAGTTGATAGACATGGAAGCCTGTCATGCTGCAGCCCATGAAGTCACAAAGAGTTGGATATGACTGAGCGACTGAACTGAACTGAACTGAAGATTATGGATCTTTGGATGAAAAAGAAGCACGTGTGTGTGCTAAGTTGCTTATGTTGTGTCCGACTCTATGTGACCCTGTGGACTGGGATTCTCCAGTAGCCTGCAGTGGAGCCCCCAGACTCCTCTGTCCATGGGATTCTCCAGGCAAGAATACTGGAATGGGTTGCCATGCCCTCCTCCAGGGGATCTTCCCAATCCAGCAATCCAGGGACTGAACCCACATCTTTTATGTCTCCTGAATTGCCAGGTAGATTGATAGCTTACAGTGGATGATGTCAGATTCTTGATTGCCGAAGGACATTTAGCTTCAGGACCAGAGACCAGGCTTGATCACTCAAGAGCTTGTGTGTACCAGAGTTTTATTAAAGTACGAAAAGGGACAGAGAATGCTTCTGACATAGACATCAGAAGGGGGGCAGAGGGTGACCCACTCACTAGTCTTTCAGTTCAGTTCAGTCACTCAGTCGTGTCTGACTCTTTGCGACCCCATGAATGGCAGCATGTCAGGCCTCCCTGTCCATCACCAACTCCCAGAGTTCACTCAGACTCACGTCCATCGAGTCAGTGATGCCATTCAGCCATCTCATCCTCTGTCATCCCCTTCTCCTCTTGCCCCCGATCCCTCCCAGCATCATAGTCTTTTCCAATGAGTCAACTCTTTGCATGAGGTGTTCAAAGTACTGGAGTTTCAGCTTTAGCATCATTGAATGCCTTCCAATGAACGCCTAGGACTGATCTCCTTTAGGATGGACTGGTTGGATCTCCTTGCAGTCCAAGGGACTCTCAAGAGTCTTCTCCAATACCAGAGTTCAAAAGCATCAATTCTTCGGCACTCAGCCTTCTTCACAGTCCAACTCTCACATCCATACATGACCACAGGAAAAAGCATAGCCTTGACTAGACAGAACTTTGTTGGCAAAGTAATGTCTCTGCTTTTCAATATGCTATCTAGGTTGGTCATAACTTTTCTTCCAAGGAGTAAGCATCTTTTAATTTTATGGCTGCAGTCACCACCTGCAGTGATTTTAGAGCCCCCAAAATTAAAGTCTGACAGTGTTTCCACTGTTTCCCCATCTATTTCCCATGAAGTGATGGGACCAGATGCCATGATCTTAGTTTTCTGAATGTTGAGCTTTAAGCCAACTTTTTCACTCTCCTCTTTCACTTTCATCAAGAGGCTTTTTAGTTCCTCTTCCCTTTCTGCCATTAGGGTGGTGTCATCTGCATATCTGAGGTTATTGATATTTCTCCTGGCAATCTTGATTCCAGCTTGTGCTTCTTCCAGCACAGTGTTTCTCATGATGTACTCCACATATAAGTTAAATAAGCTGGATGACAATATACAGCCTTGATGTACTCCTTTTCCTATTTGAGACCAGTCTGTTGTTCCATGTCCAGTTAGCGAGGGAATTAAATACTTTCCTAATTGGTTATTACACTAAATCAAAAGAATGTCTCAAGGTTATAAAGATCTTACTACACCCACTCCCATAATTTACATTTTAAGATAACAGGATTAGCCAGAAGGTTTCAGGAAGGAGAAACTGTCCTCAAGCAAGATATATTGTTGTTATGTAATCCTTCAGTTCAGTTCAGTTCATTTCAGTTACTCAGTCATGTCCAACTCTTAGTGACCCCATGGACTGCAGCATGCCAGGCCTCTCTGTCAATCACTAACTCCCGGAGTTTACTCAAACTCATGTCCATTGAGTCGGTGATGCCATCCAACCATCTCATCCTTTGTTGTCCCCTTCTCCTCTTGCCCTTCTCCTCTTTCCCAGCATCATAGTCTTTTCAAATGATTCAGCTCCAGAGTTTAAACTGAGTTGTTTGTTGTGTAATCATCAGTAAAAGAAAAAAACATTTTAAGTGACTAAGGAATGTAGAGGAAAATAAATACATTTGTCCTTTCCTCCTCCTTGAGAATTCCAGACCCCTATCTCCTCCTTGAGAGCCACAGACCCCTTTCTCCTCCTTGGGGGACCCTGGACTTCTTATCAACCTGCCTAGGAATTGACTCTCCCACTAGTGCCACCTGGGAAGCCCAATAAGAGAAACACCCCAATCCTAACTCAACATAGTGGATAAAAATTTGACTAACATTCAAAAACACATCTAACACAATTGTCCCTCCTTCAAGTCAACAGAGCATTTGGGGATGGGGAGGAGCAATTCTCAAAGAATAGATATAGTCAGCATTTACTGTATTGTTAGTTCTCTTCTCAAAGAAAATTCATTTTCACTAAAACTGATCTAAACCTTCAAAAATCTAACATCTTATTGATGTTACAATAATATGGAATACAGAATCAAATGTGTGTCTCCAAATGTCACCACAACATTAGATTTGTAAAAAAGGAACTGCTTCCCAGACCCCTTATGCTCTGCTACCAGAACACCTTTGTCAAATGCTAATAAAAATCACATGCTTTATGAGGTTTTGATGACTAAATAGTTCAAATTAGGTTAAGTTCTTAGTCCAGCACAATATAAATGCAAGGTAAATCCTATTTATCATTAATAATTAGTTCACAAGACACATGAAAATTAAAAATTGAAATTATTCAGATTGCTGCGACATGGCTGTTTTCTTTAATATATGACATCATAGCCTGGATTTTTCATGATTATTTCATATCATGATTTTAATGTTATTATATGATTGCTTACAATTTCTCCTTTTCTTTCCAATAATCATAATAAAAATCATAGTCCCTTAGATATTTTAAACAAATTGTCAGTTCAAAACATCAGAATCTAGTCCCCCAAATCAGTAATGAAGTCATATCTTAACTTTAATTAAAAAAAAATGATTTATTTGGCTGCATTAAAAGTCTTAGTTGTGGCACATGGGATCTTCATTGTATCATGTGGGTCTTTCACTTAGAAAGCTCAGATCCTAGTTCTGACACACAGGCTCAGAGGTGCATGGGCTTTAGTAGTTGTGGAGTGCTGGCTTACTTGCTCTAAGGCATGCTGGAGCTTAGTTTCCTGATGAGGGATCACACCTGTGTCCTCTGCATGGCAAGGCAGAGTCTTAACCACTGGGCCACCAGGGAAGTCCCTTAACTTTAATTTTAAGAGGAGATCTTTGACTATGATAATTCACGTATTACTTGCCCCCTTTGACAGATATACATTAAATGGAGTCCTAATTTGTCTACAGGTACAATACAGGTCATGCAGCAAGGAAACTATCTCTTTATTTTAGAGATGGACTTTGGATCTTTTCTTCCATCAGCTCTTTTGCAACTATCACTTGATGGAAAAAAAAAAAAAAAAATTGCCCTAGAAGAAAAGCATCAGGGTGGCCAAGGTGAAAATCAAGAGCTTGTGAATACATTATAGGCTGAAAGAATTTTTGGAAACTATCTCCAAGTATGTATAATGCACGATTTCTAAAATGAATAAAAGTTTGAAATAAGCTTTAAATAAGATGTTGAGAAGATGTAAGAAGTGCAGCTACTTTAATCTTAATCAATGCAACTTGTGATGAGGTAATGAAGAGCAGGCAATCAGTCAGAACCCAATCTACCCAAATGAAATCTCAAACAACAACAGAGGATATATATATATATATATATTTTTTTATTTTTTTTAACTTTAGTTTGTGTTAAGAGAAATGGGCAATGTAAGTGCTATGCAGATTTAATGTGCTAATGAAATCAATTCATCAAGTTTTAAATTATGTAGGAAATTAAAATAAGAAACTGTTCTGTACACAAAAGAGACTGCATCCCCAAGAGCATAACCAGCCTTGGTAAAGAGCAGCCACAACAAATTTCAGATAAGCTTTAAAAAAAAAAATGTTATATATCAGCTAAATTTAAAGACTTTCTCTCTCTCTCTCTCTCTTTTTTTTTTTTTAAGTTCCCCAGTAAATCTTCAAAATTTTTACTTAAAAATTCCTCAGAATGGAAATCTGGAAGAAGCAGCCAAGAGATCCGTTGTGAAAACTACCTGTGAGCATGTTGATCTTCTGATCAGTCATCTGCCACCTAGCTTTTGGGTGCTGTTGAGATATCTGGAGACATTCAAGGGTATTTGAGAACAGACAGTTTATGAGAATTGATTTCCAAAGTAAAGAGTCCCATCTTTTATACTGAGAGCCTTTGATGGAGCTTTGGGTCCTAATTTTCTACTACTCCGTAACTGCTCCAAATTGTGGGGAAAACACACACACACACACACACACACACACACACCCCTTCTCATTCAGCTTTAAAGTTGCAGTGTTGATTGTTCCAGAATATCACACATCTACAAGGCATCACTAGAGGGATGCCAAGCTCCTCTGTCAATGGGATTTCCCAGGGAAGAATACTGAAATGAGTTGACATTTCCTTTTCCAGGAGATCTTCCCAACCCAGGGATCAAACCTTTGTCTCCTGCAAGTCTCCTGCATTGGCAGACAGATTCTTTACTGGTCAGCCACTGGGGAATATATTTATGTATTTACACTCTCAAATGTGTTTGATTTTTAAAAAATGAAAAGACAAAAAAGATGTTCATCGCAGCACTGTTCATAATAGCCAGAACATGGAAGCAACCTAGATGTCCATCAGCAGATGAATGGATAAGAAAACTATGGTACATATACACAATGGAGTATTACTCAGCCATTAAAAAGAATACATTTGAATCAGTTCTAATGAGGAGGATGAAACTGGAGCCTATTATACAGAGTGAAGTAAGCCAGAAAGAAAAACACCAATACAGTATACTAACACATATATATGGAATTTAGAAAGATGGTAACAATAAGCCTGTATACGAGACAGCAAAAGAGACACTGATATATATATATATATATATATATATATATATATATATATATATATATATAACACAGTCTTATGGACTCTGTGGGAGAGGGAGAGGGTGGGAAGATTTGGGAGAATGGCATTGAAACATGTATACTATCATGTATGAAACGAGTCTCCAGTCCAGGTTCGATGCGATGCTGGATTCTTGGGGCTGGTGCACTGGGACAACCCAGAGGGATGGTATGGGGGGAGGGAGGAGGGAGGGGGTTCAGGATGGGGAACACGTGTATACCTGTGGCGGATTCATTTCAATGTTTGGCAAAACCAATACAATATTGTAAAGTTTAAAAATAAAATAAAATTAAAAAAAAAAAAAGATGAGAAAGACCAGGGCATATATAAAAATCAATTATAAAGAACTGGTTAGGATGAATAAACTGTTGGAGACCTCATGGTCACAACAGTAATTAACAAACATTTAGCAATGAATGAAATTTTGCTTTCTCGACAACTTATTTCTTTCTAGCCAATCTTCCTATTTTAGTTGAAGTTTATAGAATACATCTGCATATCCTTAAAGTGCCTAGAGCAATCTCTGCCTCCTGCTCTAAGAAGGAAAGGCAATTTGAAAAGTACTGGTGTATAAATGTAGATACTCCAAAGCAAATAAAATGCAGTAGAAACACAAAGACTGTAAATACTTAGTTTCATTTCTGTAGAGTTGTTGTCAAACACAGACTGTCCTTAACTTAACTATGATTCTATTTACTACTTTGTTTTTTCTTTTTTTTTACTTTATGATGGAGCAAAAGGAATATGCATTCAGTATAAACTATGTTCCAAATTTTGTATTTTTTTCTTTACCCCGGTTAGCTGTGTGGAGTCCAGTCCTCTCTTGTGATTTTGGGCATCTGCAGGAGTCATGGTTCACACTCAGCCACATAGTCATGAGGGTACACAACTAATACACTTACCACTACTTTGCAGTCAGACAACCATTCTGTTCTTTCACTTTCAGTACAGTACTCAAAAAATTACATGAACTACTTAACTGTTATTTAATCACTAAGTCATGTCCTACTCTTTTGCAACCCTATGGACTGTAGCCCACCAGGCTCCTCTGTTCATGGGATTTTCCAGGCAAGAATATTGAAGTGGATTACCATTTTCTTCTCCAGGTGATCTTTCCCACCTAGGATGGAACACCTGTCTCCTTGGCAGGCAATTCTTTACCACTGAGCCACTACGGAAGCCCACAATACTTAACATTTTATTACAAAATATGCTTTGTGTTAGGTGTTGATACCCAACTATATGCTAATCTCCGTATTCTGAGCTTGTTTAAGGTAGGCTAGGCTAAGCCTACCTTAGCCTAAACCCACTCGAGTACTCTTGCCTGGAAAATCCCATGGATGGAGGAGCCTGGTGGGTTGCACTCCATGGGGTTGTGAACAGTCAGACACGACTGAGCAACTTCACTTTCACTTTTCACTTTCATGCATTGGAGAAGGAAATGGCACCCTACTCCAGTGTTCTTGCCTGGAGAATCCCAGGAACTGGGGAGCCTCGTGGGCTGCCATCTCTGGGGTCGCACAGAGTCAGACATGACTGAAGCAACTTAGCAGCAGCAGCAGGCTAAGCTATGATGTGGAGTAGGTTAGGTGTATTAACTACATTTTTTATTTACTAATAATTTTAAATTACTGTGGGTTTGTCAGGGGCTTCCTAGGTGGCACTAGTGGTAAAGAACCCGCTTGCCAGTGCGAGAGACATAAGATACATATGTTCGATCTCTGGGTCAGAAAGATCGCCTAGAGAAGGAAATGGCAACCCACTCCAGTATTCTTACCTGGAGAATGCCATGGACAGAGGAGCCTAGAGGGCTACAGTTCATGTCATTGCAAAGAGTCAGACATGACTGAAGCAACCTAGCACATGAGTTTATCAGGGGCTTCCCAGGTGGCACTAGTGGTAATAAAACCATCTGCTAATGCAAGTAGACATAAGAGATATGGGTTCGTTCCCTGCATTGGGAAGATCCTCTCGAGGAGGAAATGGCAACCCACTCCTGTATTCTTGCCTGGAGAATCTCATGGATAGAGGAGCCTGGCAGACTACACTCCATAAAGGTCAGAAAGAGTAGGACATGACTCTAATGATTTAGCATAGGTTTATCAGACCTTAGTCCATGGGGTAGCAGAGTCAGACACACCTGAGAGGCTAAACACAGCACAGCAGCAACCCTATTATAAGTAGGAGATCCATAGTGTTAACACAGATAAATAAATGGTGTTATTTAAATAACCTCAGTTATTTATGTTAATCACGGGTTTTGACTCTGGCCCAATAATTACACACACACACACACACACACACACACACACGCCTGCTTGCTTCTACAGTAGTAAAATAGTAAAACAATGAAAGTGATACATAAGTACATTATGAAAGAGATTTCAGTAATGCCTGACATTTATATTCAAACTTTCTTTCTAAATGATTGGTATGTTCTTTATATAATGTATGCATAGCAGGTGTTTCAACCTCTAAAAAAGAAGCTGCACTGAAGTGGAAATAAAGTAATTTTTCTGCTTCAAAAACTAAGCATATTTTTATTTAAGGGGAACAGAGTAATTTTTGCAACCAAAGTAGAAATGCAGAGGCAAGATAGGGTTTGTCTTTTAATTATTGATAATGGGCTTGAGTGGTTAATTTTCCAAGGCCTAGATAGTTTGCAAGCCATTTAATCAATATTTGCATGTAAACTTTTTTTAAAGTTTTGTTTAAAAACAGTTTTGAATGTGTTGAGATATATATTTAAAGTTAAAAATAAAAAAATTACAGATGGTGTTTTGAATCACAAACTTATTAGCCTGTAGTATTTTTTTTTTTTTTGCTGTAGTTGTATTTTTATTTTTTTTAGTGAGAAAAAATCAGAGGTTAGTAAAATAATGTGAAACCGTAAGTTATAATCTTTTATTTTAACTGAAATTATCGTTTTGATATTGTTGATGAATTATGGTAGTAAGACGCATTTTGGTTTGTGAAGGACTAAAATCAACTCATATTGTATTTGAATTCACTGTGGTATTACATATACCTAAAACTAAATGATAACCCTGTATGCGAGACAGCAAAAGAGACACAGATGTATAGAACAGTCTTTTGGACTCTGTGGGAGAGGGAGGGGGGGATGATTTGGGAGAATGGCATTGAAACATGTATAATATCATATAAGAAACGAATCACCAGTCCAGGTTTGATGCAGGATACAGGAAGCCTGGGGCTGGTGTACTGGGATGACCCAGAGGGATGGTATGGGGAGGGAGGTGGGAGGGGGTTCAGGATGGGAAACACATGTACACCTGTGGCGGATTCCTGTTGATGTATGGCAAAACCAATACAATATTGTACAGTAGTTAGCCTCTAATTAAATAAATATTTTTTTTAAATGACAGAAATGTTATAAAGATTCAATTGGTTTTACCAAGCAAATAATAGAATCTTTCACGGAAGCAGGTAAACAATACGGAATTTGGGGCTTAGAAGTTAACATATTGCTATATTTACTAGGAGCATGAAAACAAGAGAAAGTTTTAAAGCTAATAATAAAGATGATTTTAAGATTATGAATACATTAATGTCATAAATAAGAATTAAATACAGATTTAACAAACAAAAAAAGTCTTGTCTCCTGTTTTTTATGTTCATAAACATTCAGTTCAGTTTCTCAGTCACGTACAACTCCTTGCAATCCCATGAACTGCAGCCCTCCAGGCTTCCCAGTCCATCACCAACTCCTGGAGGTTGCTCAAACTCATGTCCATTGAGTCGGTGATGCCATCCAACCATCTCATCCTCTGTTGTCCCCTTCTCCTCCTGCCTTCAATCTTTCCCAGCATCAAGGTCTTTTCCAATGAGTCAGTTCTTCATATCAGGTGGCCAAAGTATTGGACCTTCAGCTTCAGCATCAGTCCTTCCAATGAATATTCAGGACTGATTTCATTTAGGATGGACTGGTTTTCTCTCCTTGCATTCCAAGGGACTCCCAGGAGTTTTCTCCAATACCACATTTCAAAAGCATCAATTCTTTGCTCATCAGCTTTCTTTATGGTCCAACCATTACATCCATTTGACTACTGGCAAAACCATAGCTTTGACTAGATGGACCTTTGTTGGCAAAGTAATGTCTCTGCTTTTTAATATGCTGCCTAGGTTGGTCATAACTTCTCTTCCAAAGAGCAAGTGACTTTTAATTTTGTGGCTGTAGTCACCATCTACAGTGATTTTGGAGCCCCCCAAAATAAAGTTTCTCACTGTTTCCATTGTTTCCCTATTTGCCATGAAGTGATGGGACCGGATGCTATGATCTTAATTTTCTGAAGGTTGAGTTTTAGGCCAACTTTTTTACTTTCTTCTTTCACTTTCATCAAGAGGTTCTTCAGTTCCTCTTTGCTTTCTGCCATAAAGGTGGTGTCATCTGAATATCTGAGGTTATTGACATTTTTCCCAGCAATCTTGATTCCAGCTTGTGCTTCATTCAGCCCCACATTTCGCATGATGCACTCTGCATATAAGTTAAATAAGCTGATATACTCTGTCCATAAATGTAGACAAGGACAAAAGATAATATAATGTTTAAGTTATGTATTCTGAATCTTAAGATAACAGTAAACATTAGATGAAGGCAGCCTATTTCTCCTCCCTTGACTTGAAATGATAAATCTTTGCTATAGCTTTTACCCAAAGATTAAAATTTGAGCAGAATTTTGCTCAAACTTGTATCTGTTGAGTCAGTGATGCTATCTAACCATCTCATTCTCTGTCTCCTTTTTCTCCTACTGCCCTCCTCAATCTTCCCCAGCATCAGCATCTTTTCCAATGACCCTATGCATTTAGTAGGTGACTAATCAGTCTCAAGTGAATTTCATCCCCTCCAATGTTTATAAATTTACCACAAGCTCTCACATATCTCCTCCACTTGAGCCTCACAACTCTGTAAGGACATACACCATTATTTCATTGTACAGATGAAGAAGCTGAATCTCAGAGGAAGGGAAATGACTAGATCAAGATCAGAGGCTGACCTGAGATTTGGACCCTGGTTCGGGCCACTTGAATTCAGCAAGGTTTCCCCTGAGCTGGTTATCAGCATCTTAGCTCCTTCTTCACATCCCTGAATCTGCTCTAACTACCTTCTCTCAGGGAGAAGGAATTTCAAACACCCAAATGCCTGAACAAGCTGGAGATCATATCCGGCCCCCATCATTCTGGTTAGAGTCAGAGAGACCACACAGCCAGGATTCCCTTTGGGCAGGGAGAAGTCCTTTTCTTCAGAGTCTAGGATTCACTGGCTTTGAACCATGCCCCCCACCCCCCCACCCTGCTACTCTGCCTGAGAGAAGAATCTTGAAGTCCATGCTAAATGTGGATGGAGTAGGGACAGGAAATAAACACAAATTCTTCATTCCCAATGGATTGTCTCACCGACAGGGAAGTGGGTTCTGTAAACCAAGAGCCTATTTCCCCATGTGAGGGAAACAAAGAAAAGATCTCACATTTGATATTTCAACCAAAGAGCAAGTGGCATACTTGGAGGAAGAGAGCTAGGATTCCCACTATGATGATTCTCCCTAAATTAGTTTATACACTTAATATGATTCCAGTAAAAATACCAATGATTCTTTTTTTACTGTGGGAGAGTCATTAGGGTAGTATTAGCTAATTGAAAATTCCGGGGGAAAAAACCATGAGCAGTGGTGGGAATGAGAAAGAAGGCTGCCAAAATCTAACAGGTATTAAGGCTTTGGGGGAAAAAAAAAAAAAAAAAAAGCATCAAATTAGATACAAAGCAAAGCATCCATGAGATGAGTATGTTCATATAGACTATTCTCTTTATTCATGACAGAAATATTTTATGAAATTGCATATGTGCATACTTAATCACTCAGTCATGTTCTACTCTTTGTGATCTCATGAAATACTATACTCTACCAGGCTCCTCTATACACGGAATCCTCTAGGCAAAAATATTGGGATGGGTAGCCATTCCCTTCTCCAGGGGATCTTCCTGACTCAGGGATCAAACCTAAGTCTGTTGCATTGCAGGCAGTTTCGTTACTGTCTGTGTCACTTATGAAGTTACTATTTAGCAACTACTGCTCATTGCTTCTAGGGAAAAAGCAGATTTAGGTTGCTGTGAGACTCTGTCACAACATTTTCATCAACCTTGTGTATAACCTTGTTTTATGCATATTTCTGTTTAAAGACACTTCATTTAATATATATTGCTGACTCATTAACATTGAACTCAGGGCCAAGAGCCACATACCTCATGCCAAAATAAAGCTTATCTAACACACATATTTTCTCAAGAAGGCACATCACAGTCTTCTTGCACTTAGGAAAATTAGACAGCACTTTAATACTATGCTTGGGGGTAATTTTAAACAGATAAATCAATGACACAAACAAAAGATGCATAAAATGCAGCACTAAATAGACCTCAAAAGGACAGTTCTTCAAAATATGAGAGTTGAAACTAGAAACCAGCAAGTACCCTTGTTCCACATCAGCTGGGAAGGTGGATTTTACCAACTCTTTTTTTTTTTTTAACCGCCCTGAACATATCTGAAAGTGCTCAGAATATGGGTTTGGAGGTTACATATCAATTTTAGCAAGTAGGCAAAATTGTAAATACACAACTTATAGATAATAAGGATTAACTATATCTCTCCCTCTATACCACCAGTCCCTGATAGTAGTGCTCCAAATGTCGCTGAACCAAATAGGTCTGCCCACCCACTTCTGGGGTAAAGCCAAGCTCCTGACATCATGGGGTGGTAGTGAAAAACAGCGCAGTGGTTATTTCAAGGTCAAGCAAGGAGCATGGCTGACTAATGCCCAGAAGACCCAGACTCCTGGATGGATTTCAGAAACGTTTTTAAAGGCAATGTGAGGGAGAAAGCTGCAGGTTGTGTGCTCACCTTGGGCAGGAATCTCTGACTGGTTGATGGTGATGTCTTAGGGGTTAACATCACCAAAAATCAGGATCCAGTTGGTCTAGGGGCTATGAGTATGTGGTCATTATTCAGTTACTTCTCCATCTGGTGGAGGTTTCAATATTTTCAAAACAACTCAACAACATGCTCCTGACACAGTTTTTTATGTCTTACAGAGAGGAACAAAAGAGTCTGTGCCTCTACTATATGACTGATCTATTGTTAAAATGTTACCAGTTCTCTTGGCCCAGATGCTAACTTTTGTTACTACATGTTCACATTCTTCTAATCATTTGTGACACAGGGGAGTCCTGGGAGAGTAGTTTTTCTACAAACAAGAGGCAAGTGGGGGGCATGGTGTGGGTGGAAGGGGAGGTGTGTGTTCTGGGAAGTTTCCCATGGGGTCCCTGCTCAATTCCACAGTGATACTAGCCAGAAAGAGTTTAGGTAAATTTCAAAGCACTAGAAAGATTTCACAGTTTTAGAAAGTGAAAAACATGGGAAATCCCAGGGACAGAGTAGCCTGGAGGGTTATAGTCCATGGGATGGCAAAGAGTTGGACGCGATTTAGGGACTAGAAAACAACAGTAATATCATTGACAAAGTTTAAAAGCCATTAGCAAGAAAAACTAAGGTATACATCTATAAATGTTTCTCATATCTAAATTAGATAGGAAGTTTATATATATATATATATATATATACACACACACACACACACACACACATATATGTGTGTGCTGCTAAGTCACTTCAGTAGTGTCCAACTCTGTGTGACCCCATAGATGGCAGCCCACCAGGCTCCCCCGTCCCTGGGATTCTCCAGGCAAGAACACTGGAGTGGGTTGCCATTTCCTTCTCCAATGATGAAAGTGAAAAGTGAAAGCGAAGCTGCTCAGTCGTGTCCCACTTGCAGCGACCCCAGGGACTGCAGCACCCCCAAGGACTGCAGCACCAGGCTCCTCCGTCCATGGGATTTTCCAGGCAAGAGTACTGGAGTGGGGTGCCATTGCCTTCTCCGATATATGTGTGTGTGTGTGTATGTGTATATATATATATACACATACACAAGAAATATATATATTTCTTTTTGTTTTTGTTTTTATTAGAGGATGGAAAATGGAAGGATTATGAAACAACTGACCTAAAACTTGTACTTCTGGCCCATAACAGGTCTGTGGGTGAAATCAATAATTATGGTATTAAATTGGGGCTGCCATTTCTACCTGACTGGTAGTAAATCTATTTGGTAGAGACCACCAAGGAGACTGCAAAAAATACTTTTGAACCCATTATTGCACAAAATTTTTCTTTTTCAAAATGGCAAGAGCTAAAGTCATAATATACTAGAGTCCTCTGGTAGGAAAGTTTCCTAAGCAAGTGCCTATTAACTTATTAAGATACCTGTGTATATTCACAGACCACTGATTTTAAAGAGATTCTTAAAGTCTAAGTATCATTCTATAATCAGTTTTCAAAGTGACTGATGCACCCTTAAATATGACTATAAAACAAGTCAGGGATATTACTAAAATCTGTTAGCAGAATCTTGGGGACATGAAAATCATTTCTGAGTTGTTTATAATCCTTAATAAAAATTTAGGAAATGAAGGAACGTGGGGGATTGTAAGTGGTGAATTTAAGGGGCAAAAAAAAAATTCCATTTGGGGATAACATTAAATACAAAGAAGTGACTGTAAAAGAAAAAAGAACCTTTTTAAAAATGTTCAAAGATTCTTTGAAAAATATCTTTTAATATTCCAAAGAGATTATGGAACATAAAATTCATAGATATGGTGGCAGGAACAAAGGAGATGAAAGTGAATGGGGGAGTTTCCAGATAATCAAGGTAGTTTTGACCACATGTGGTGACCTCCTATCCTATTCAGTGCTGAAATACAGAAAAGAATTTTCCAAAAAGTGAAAGTCAGTATGTACAAACCCTAATGGAATTTCAAATTGTTTCCTTTTTTGAAGTCAACAGACTTAGAGAAAAGAAAGGGACAATCTCAGAGTGAACTGATTCCATCAAAGCCCCCCAAAATTCAACACTTGTAGGTATCAGGTAGTCTGAAAACAGGATAGAAGACAGGGACCTTCCTTCAAGTTGAGATTAAAAAGAAAAGATAGAAGACTCTAGAACTGTGGTCCCCAAACATTTTTGGCATGAGGGACTGATTTTGTGGAAGACGATTTTTCCATGGACTGGAATGGATGAAGTGGGGAATGGTTTCAGGATGATTCAAGTACATTACATTTATTGTGCCCTTTATTTCTATTATTATTACATCAACTCCACCTCAGATCATCAGGCATTAGATCCTGGAAGTTGGTGACCCCTGTACTAGAAAGATCAAGAAAGGAAACTGAAAAGTTGTCAGATGTATTTGAGCATTTGGAAAATAATATTCATTCCCTGGTAGCTCAGTTGGTAAAGAATCTGCCTCAGTGCAGGAGACCTGGGTTCAATCTCTGAGCCAGGAAGATCCCCTGAAGAAGGAAATGGCAGTCCACTCCAGTATTCTTGCCTGGAAAATCCCATGGATAGAGGACTATGGTGGGCTACAGTCCATGGGGTTGCAAAAGAGTTGAACACTACTTAGTGACTAAACCACCATAAAAAGTATTTGACAGGTTGGAATGAACATATAAGTGAAACTTATATGATTAGAAAAATTGAATTTTAATTATAAGCCTATGTAACTTATTGGGGAATAACATTGACAGAGTCTAAATATTTATATAGTCCAAGGAAATACTGGCTCATAATTAGACTACAGATTAAAATTCTACCTGAATTTTGGATAGAGGTAGGTAGTAAGGAGCTATCCTCAAATAACTTAACAGGAGAACAACAATATCTGAAACTTACCATTTAAGATGCAACACCAGAAACATAGGCTTCCCTGGTGGCTCAGATGGTAAAGAACTCCCCTGAAATGCAAGAGACCTGGGATTGATTCCTGGGTAGGGAAGATCCCCTGGAGAGGGGAATGGCTAACCACTCCAGTATTCTTGTCTGGAGAATTCCATGCACAGAGGAGCCTGGAAGGTTATGGCCCACAGCGTCACAAAGAGCTGGACAGTGCTAAGCGATTAATATACTTTAACAACAGAAACATATTATGCAGAAATGTGTGCATATTATAGAAAAATAAGATGAAACATTTAAAAGATTTTATTTTTTTTTAAATTGCTAGAAGCCTGGGATGGAAAGAAGCAAAAACAGAACACACAAGAGGAAAAAAAAACAGCATTTTTACTATAAAATTTGAATGTGTTACTGTGTTAAAATAAGGATGAAACAAAACCAGTAATGTCAGGATGGGGATTTGGGCAATTGCCTTGATTCATGATTCATGATATCACTGATAAAATTGTATAGACCCAGTTGCAGGACAATAACCTAGTCTTCATCTATCTATCTATCTATATACATATATATATATGTGTGTGTGTATATGGGCTTCTCCGTTGACTCAGTGGTAAAAGACTCCGTCTGCCAAGCACAAGACACAGGTTCAAACCCTGGGTTGGGAAGATATCCTGGAGGAATCTCAACCTGGAGGAAATGGCAACCTACTTTAGTATTCTTGTCTGAAAAACTCCATGGACAGGGGAGCCTGGCGGGCTACAGTCAAGAGGGTCACAAAGACATGACTGAGAGACGGCACACACACACACATCCTCCATTTTACGCTTCTTTCAATTTCAGTTCTGAATTCCATTGTTTGGCTTTGAGTGCCCCTAAAACATTTTCCAGCTGCTACCACTGGTAAATTAAGTCCTTTCTCTTTTGTAAAACTGTTTTCCTACATTAGGTCTCTGTTACATAAATTTGGACTTAAAACTTCCCACTATATATTTTTCCCTTTACCATGTGCCATCTCAAATGTCCTTTTAAAATGTTTCATCTTCATTGCATCTTAAACAGCACTCAGGTTTCCGTTCTAATCATTCCAAAAAGTCCTCTTGGACCAGTTCAATCCTCAAGTGACTATTCCTCCTATGGAAATCAGTGCTCTTTCAGTGGCTTGTATCATAAATCCGATTCAAACCAGTTTAAGGATAAAAGGGACTGATTTATCAGCTGACATCCCTGGAAAAGTCCAAGAGTGGAAGAGACTCTAGGCACAGTTGGATCCAGGAATACCTCTCTCTGTACCTTTCAACCCTGGATTCCTTACTCTTAATTCTATTCTTAGAAGGCTCTCCTTAACTGAGAGGCAATGATGGGCAGAAAGATCTTCACAAGTTCATCCTACCAGCCTATGATACCACACAAAAACAGTTCCATTTGCATTGTTGCATCAGGAAGCAGATTTTCACACGGACTGAGGGGGAAAGAGGTGCATTTCCCAAGGAAAACTGCAAAAAGCAGATTTCTACCATAGGTCCTTTCTGTGTAGATGTAGATGCCATGTGCCCACTTGTGTCTAACTCTTTGGGACCCTGTGGAATGTAGTCCTTCAGGCTTTTCTGTCCATGGAGATTTCCTGGGCAAAAATACTGGAGCAGAGTACCATTTCTTCCTCCAGGGGATGTTCCCAACCCAGGGATCCAACCGAGTTTCCTGTATCTCCAGCATTGCAGGCAGACTCTTTACCTGATGAGGTCCTCCAGGCTGCTGCATTTCTCGTCAGTAGCCTCTGACAATTAGCATATACCTTATATCTCTGTAATTACTTTGTATCCACCCACATATGTTTACAAATGCTTATGTGTTTTCTCACCTAAAGCAGTAGGCTACATTTTACAACTTTTTTTTTAAATATTCAGCAACCAATCCAGTGATCCGTGCCTATAAGGGTTCAATAAACATTTGTGAGTAATGCAGAATTATAGAGAAGGATGTCTAGTAATTAATGAGTATATGTTATGCCAACTTGTGTGTGAAAGCCTATGATGGGGAGGTTTTTAATACATATCACATTGCTCAATATAAGGATCTGTTTGAAGAAATGTTATGTACAGAAAGTCTAACCTATTAGGCTGTTGCTCTATTTTCCTAAGGACCAAAAATGGATTTAGTTTGTCACACTGCACATACACAGGCAGAAAATAATTCTGACCTTATGCAACCATAGTGCATGGTATTTGTGAAACCAAAAGTTTTGAAGAAACACATCATCTAATAAACGGGAAATGGTGGTGACATTTTATAGCTTAAATGTGAAGTGAAAGGGCATTTCACCAACATTCATGATGTTCTAAAAACAAAGGAAATTACATTATATAAAATGTATTAAGCAGCCAACCCATGTTTCTCCACATTGTTGATTATTCATGAAGCCTCTGGATAAGTCTCAGCTGGCTCATACATTGCCCTGCCCTGCTCAACTCTGCACCCAGTTCGGTGGCCTGCTCTCACTTGGTCACATCAAAGCAGCCACCTTCTTCCTACCGTTTGGCCTTAACCACCTCTGTGACTTCTGAAGCCTGCTCACAGCTCAAGGTTCTCGGACTCTGCCTTTAGCTGAGACCCAAGTTGCTCATCATCCGAGATTCTGCTCTGAACCTGAACCAGGAGTTGGGCACAGGCTGAAAGTTCTTAGATTCTATAGCTTGTTCTCTTCCATTTAAATCCAAGGGAGGATAGACCTGCAGGAAAGGTACCAACAGACTTGGAGGAGACAGAAATTCAGAAGCTATCACACATGAGATTGATAATCAAGCTGATAAATGATTGGCATAAAGTGGGAAAGAGACCGAAAGAGCAGGGAGACTGTGCGGCCATCAAGTAGAGGAACTGGGACCATCATTCATGAAGTGGCCTCGTGGCATTCACTATGCTATGGATGTTTGCAAAGTGTCATCTGGGGATGCTGGGTGTTCCAAGACCCTTACCTTGGTATCTAAGCATCCAAGCCTATGTATCTCCATAATAATACTAAGATATTTGCCCTTTTCACTTAATCTCTCAGGAACATACAATGTACTTTTCTTGAGACTCATGGCATGATGATATTATATGTTTTAAGACTAATGGATTGTGTGCTTATGTATTTTGGGTTTTAAAATTTTCTCAGTTCAACTCGTAGCCTTAGAGAATGAACTTATGATTGCCAGGGGGAATAATGGGGGGAAGAGATAGATAGGGAGTTTGCCATTGTCGACTAAAAAATACAGTCACAACCTAAAAGTAGAGAGTTATTTTATTTGGTGAGAATGTTTAGGACTCTAAGCCTGGGAGACAGCATCTCAGTAGCTCTGAGAAAACTGTTCTAAGGAGGCAGGAGGGGAAGTTGGGCTTTATATAAATTTTCAACAAAGGGAGCCGGCAATCTGAACATTATAAATCGGGTATCAAGTTAAGGAATTTAGCATTCTCTGTATGAGAAGATGCAAGCCTCTAGGCTCGGTGAATTCATTACTTTCATATATACCTCAGCTATCTGTGGCCAAATCCAGTTTCCTTGTTCACCTTAAGGAGTGGTAGATGGCTGCTCCTTGCATTTCCCCAGATCCTCAGCAATCACCATGGGCGAGGGGCAGGTTGGGGGTGTGTGGGTAGGGGGGGTGGCAGCACCCATTGGATCCCAGTTTGGGGAGACCTTATTCATGTTTGGAGGCCAGAAATTGCTGGTGGGTGTGACATTTATTGTTTATTGATATGGAAGGAGATTCTTCCATTTCACATGATCAACACTGTACACACTGCTATATTGAAAATGGATTACCAACAAGGTCCTCCTGTATAGAACAGGGAATTCTGCTCAATGTTATGTGGCAGTATAGATGGGAGGAGAGTTTGGGAGGATGGATACATGTATATTAATGACTGAGTCCTTTGGCAGTCCACTTGAAACTATTCCCACATTGTTAATCAACTATATTCCAATTTAAAAGTCATACAAAACATTAACATAGGAATACTTATTAATATAATTGCTTTTGTTATTATTTAGTTGCTAAATCATGTACAACTCTATGCAACCCCATGGACTGTAGCCCTCCAGGCTCTCTGTTCATGGGATTTTCTAGGCAAACATCCTGGAATGGATTGCCATTTGCTACTGCAGGGGATCTTCCCAACCCAGGGATTAAATCCATGTCTCTTGGACTAGGAGGCAGAGTCTTTACCACTGAGCCACCAGAGAACCCCAATAATTGCTTAAACTTAAAAAAATAAATAAATAAAATTTTCTCAGTTCAAATATCTAATACAGCACACATCCAAAGATATAAACTACATAAAATGAAGCTGTTTGGGTTCCTCAGTTTGGGTATTTCTAGTTTATATGTTTCTGGTATTCATGAGTTTTCTATTCACACTGTACTGTTCAAAGTGAGAGTTATTTGTCATTTCTTTAAGTTTTTTTGGAGTATAGTTGATTTACAATCTTGTGTTAGTTTCAGGTGTACAGCAAAATGAATCAGTGACACATATACATAAATTCACTCATTTTTTTCCAAGACTTTTCTTACATGAAGGCTGTTACAGAGCATTGAATAGAGTTCCCTGTGCTATACAATAAGTCCTTATTACTAATATGTTTTATACATTCTTGTTGTTGTTCAGTTGCCACATCTGACTCTTCAACACCCCATGGACTGCAGCATGCCAGCAAGTTCATGTCCACTGAATCAGTGATTTTATGTGTAGCAGTGTTTAGATGTCAATTCCAATCTCCCAATTTATGCCTCCCTTATCCTCTGGCAAATTTGTTTTTTATACCTTTAGCTTTACTCTGTTTTGTAGATAAGTTCATGTGTACCCTTTTTTAGATTCTGCATATAATGCTTGTAATTCTGAACGTGTAAATGTGTCCTTAGACAAAATCTGCACCAAAAAATAGATGTTTCTAGGAAATAGTTCTGACCCTATGATTCTATAGAAGTTATTTGAATGCTCCTGTGTTTTTTCAAGTGGATAGGATCTAAGAATTTCTGTTCAGTTGATCTCATAGATTAAATATGGATAAACCATTAAGATTATAGAAATTTAAAAAAAAATCTTTAGTAATGATAAATCTTAAGGGTACACCACCATGAACAGCAGCTAGCATATTGATACTCTTTATATGACACATACTAGTGTTAGCAAATGATGCCTGCAAACTGATTCAGCCTTACTTTATGAAGTAAATATGATAACCCACATTTCACACTTAATGAAATTGAAATTGGAAGAGGTTAAGTAACTTTAAAAACAAACTTTTTTGAGCAATTTTAGAGTCACAGAAAATTTGGCAAGAAGTATAGAGAGTTCCCATATATCCCCAGACACTAAATGTCCATAATTCACCCTTGGTATTGTAAATTATAAGGATTTTGAAAACTGTATAAAACCATGTACACACCATTGAAGTATGATAAAATAGCACAGCTTCACTACACTGAAAATCCTCCATATTCTGCTTATTCATCCCTCCCTCTTCTCTGGTCCCTAGCAACCATTAATCTTTTTACCTCCTCCATAGTTTTGCCTTTTTAGAATGTCATATAACTGGAATCATACAGTATGTGGCCTTTACAGATAGGCTTCTTTCAGTGAGTAAAATTCATTTAAGTTCCTTCCAAGTGTATTCATGACTTTACAGTTAATTTCTTTTCAACACTGCATAAAATTCCATTGTCTGAATGTAGTACAGGGTGTTTGTCCACCCCACAACAGAAGGACATCTTGGTTGCTTCCAAGTTTTGACAATTATGAATAAAGCTGCTATAAATATCCCTGTTTAGGCTTTTGTGTGGACATAAGCTTTCAATTCATTTGGGTAGGTAAACACCAAGGAGCTTGATTGCTGGATCCTATGATAAGAGTACACTTGGCTTTGTGAGAAACTGCTGAACTGTCTTCCAACGTAGCTGTGCCACTTTGTGTTCCCACCAGCAATGAAATAGAGTTCTTGTTGTTAAATAACAGTTTAACTTACCCAATTTAACAAGCTATTACATGGCTAATGTAGGACTTGAATCCAGCATTGGTAGTTGGTTAACTGGCCTCAGATTTTAAAGGAAAAACAAAACAAAAAAAGATATATTTATATATACCTTTAACTCCCATCCCCATCCCCAATACACATATATACAATACAGGACAAACTTACTCAAGCTCAGAGCTTAATGAAAATTTCATAAATTACTCCCTTGTCCAGTTGGAATAGACTAGAAAAACCTATAATTGTATCACAAGAACAGGATAAGAGATATCCCTTGCAAAATGTCACTAAACCAATGTCACAAAACTCTACAGTTTCATGTGCAATATATATGCAAATTCACTTCAGATGGTGACTGCAGCCATGAAATGAGATGACATTTGCTTCTTGGCAGGAAAGCTATGACAAACCTAGACAGTGTGTTAAAAAGTAGAGACACTATTCTTCTGACAAAGGTCCAAGTACTCAAGACAATGGTCTTCCCAGTAGTCACGTATGGTTCTGAGAACTGGACCATAATGAAAGTGGAGCGCTGAAGAATTGACACCTTTTAACTGTGGTGCTGGAGAAGACTCTTGAGAGTTCTTTGGACATCAAGGAGATCAAACCAATCAATCTTAAGGGAAATCAACCCTGAATATTCATTGGAAGGACTGATGCTGAAGCTGAAACTTCAGTATTTTGGTCATCTGATGCAAACAGCTGACTTATTGGATAAGTCCCTGATGCTAGAACGATTGAGGGCAGAAGGAAAAGAAGGAATCAGAGGATGAGTTGGCTGGATAGCATCACTGATGCAATGGACATGAACTCGAGCAACTTCAGGAGATGGTGAGGGACAGAGAGGCCTGGCATGCTGTGGTCCATGAGGTTGCAAAGAGTTGGAAATGACTGGGGGACTGGACAATGACAACATGTATGAAAATACTTAGGAAATGAAGTTACAGTTTCAAAACTTCTGCTAATCACTTAACGTAGGGTTTTTATGATTTTATTAGTAATCAAGGAGGAACTTGAGATAAAGTAACTTAAAGAAAGAGCTTGAACATGCTAAATGTCCATTGCTAGATGAATGAATAAAGATGTGATATGTATAAACAATGGAATATTAGTTAGCCATAAAAAGAATGAAATAATGTCATTTGTAGCAACATGAATGGACAACAATAAGGACAACAACCAATATGGTTGTTGATTATTATACTAAGTGAAGGAAGCTTGACAAAGACAAATATCATATGATATTACTTAGAAGTGGTATGTTAAAATGGAACAAATAAGAACTTTTTATAAAACAGAAATATACTCTCAGTGTCTCATTCCCAGGATTTCTTTCTCACACTAGGAAGTTTGCTTGGGCCTATTCTGGTTTGGGCTTTCCTGGCGGCATAGTGGTAAAACATCCACCTGCCAGTGGAGGAGATGCAAGAGACACAGGTTTGACCCCTGGGTCAGGAAGATCCCCTGAATGAGAAAATGGCAACCCAGTCCAGTATTCTTGCTGAGATAATCCCATGGACAGAGGAGCCTGGCAGGCTATATTCCATGGGGTCACAAACAGTTTGACGTGACTGAGTGCACACAAACATACACACATACAGTTTTCTGGTTTATACCTTTCCTCCCAGCATTTATCCTGGACTTTTCGCCTTTTAATAAAGCAGTTTTATTAGTGGTTGCATTTAATAAGCAAAGGAGGTTTTGGTACAATGTCACTAGTATTCCAATTCATTCCAAATTCTCCTTTAGTGGTATAAGGTCCATGTACAGTGAATGAACAAAGTTAACCAACAGCTGAATTTCATCATGACCAGCAATAACCTATCACTCTTCCCAGAAGTTTCCAGTGGCAAGACACATAAGGCTTCCTTTTTAAGGCAGAGAGTTGCACAATTGCTTATAAATTATCTATGAAAAATTGCACCATATAGATTTAAATAGGCAAAGAAGACTTTCTTCAGGACTATTGCAATAGGGAAGAGCGGTTGAACTCAACTCCACTGAAAACACTAGGCAGAAATGTTTCTAAGCATTTGCAAACTAGTGAAAAAGTACTGGAGGGAATTAGGGAGCAGGTGGCATCTGTGGCTGCTAATTGTCTCTTATTGGAAGTTAGGATCCTATTCTGCCACAGAGACTGAGAGGTAGGGGCGCTGTCTTTCTTGATGATTACATTTCAAAGGAATGGCTCCCAGGTCTTTGACAAAAATATTCCTGGGCTGTAAAACTGGCAAGAGTCTATGAGAAGATTTACATCTCAATGAGGCTGGGATAGAATTACAATAGAAAGTAAAGTAAATGCTCTAAGAAGAGGTAGGTCAAAGGCTTTAAGTCAGGAAGAAACCCTGTGGAAAGATTAGTCAAACTGACACAAATATTAACTCCATGTTGGTCAAAATAAAGGTGCAGTTAAACATGAGTAACCAGGAACAGCCAATGCCCTTTAGTCTGTGTCACTAAAGGGAAAAGTCTGCATTGCTACTTCCTTAGCTGGCCACTTCAGGGATAATTTTACTGCTGCTCATGGCCCAGATGGTGACCTGCAACAAGCTACCAGGCCATCAGTCAGTGAGGTCAGTAAGAAGCATGACAAAGTGTGGGAAATAGAGATTGAGTAGTCCTGACATAGAGCATATACAGAGCAATTCATATACTTGATACAAATGTTGATGTTCAATGAAAGTTTGATTTCTGAATTTCCATGTCTCAAAAAAGTTAAAGGCAAATTTTTAACTTGCACCAAATATCTGTTGACATTTTCTGTTCACCATAGGCAAGTGATGAAACTATGGGCTATGAAAAACAAAACAACAAAAATGGAAAGCATAAATTTACTAGAGAATCACAAATATCTCTTCAAAATGAGTTAGCTATTTTGAGATGTTATAGCTTAAGATGTTGATACACCACTACAGATTGTGATTTACTTATTTTATGAAGCATGATGTTTTATTTCAACTAAATGCCGGTTCTTAAATAGTTAAGTCCACTTATAGCCAATTCCAGGCTTTCCTAAACATATATAAAAAATGAGGATAGGATGTATATTTTTAATTGGATAAATTTATGTTTTATTTTGCAGTGTTACACATTTGAGAAGATGTAGAATTTTATATTGTCTAATTTAATTTTAAAATTAAAAATGTAAATAAAAAGAAGTCATGTCAAATCTTGAACTGCAAATATTTTACCAAAGAAAGGTATTCTTTTTAAGAAAAAGATAGTAACTTTGAAAACATTGGGGCTGAAATATATACTCACTTTAATATCAGAAACAAAAATTTCAGAACCTTTGCTTTACTCTGAACTTACCTATTACATCAGCAACTCTGGATATAGTTTTTCTCAGTTGAAAACAGAATGATCTGCAGAGAATAACCATACATCAGTTAGATTTTCCCACATAATAGAAAGCCACCTTAAGTAAAGAGTAGTTTAAAATAGTAGTTATTTTGTTTAGCTTGAGATTCTGCCTTTGGTGGACTTAGCTACTTTCTTTGAGATGTGCTCATACAGTTGCTGTCAGCTAATGAAGTAGCTCAGACTTCCCAGGTGGCTCAGTGATAAACAATCTGCCTGTCAATGCAAGAGATGTGGGCTCTGTCCCTAGGTCAAGAAGATGCCCTGGAGAAGGAAATGGCAATCTACTTTAGTATCCTTGCCTGGAAATTCCATGGACAGAGGAGCCTGGTGGGCTATAGTCCACGGAGTTACAAAAGAGACACAACTTAGTGATTAAAATAACAACAGCAATGAAGTGGTTGAGACTAGACAACCTATGACAGTCTCCCCCACATGTTTGTAAGTTGCCTCAGTGTCAGCTGGACTAATGAGGATGAGGCTGTCACTTGTCCGCATCATCCAACAGACTAGCTTGGGCTCATTAAAATGGTATCTAAAATAATTTCCTGTCTCAATCCATTCAGGTGCTATAAAAAATATCACAGATGTTACATATTTGAAGAATGCTCTGAGTATATATTTTTTTTTAAATGGGAAAAGTAGTTGAGCTGTAGGAGTTGCTTGTATATTTTTGAGATTAGTTGTTTGTCCGTTGCTTCATTTGCTATTGTTTTCTCCCATTCTGAAGGCTGTCTTTTCACCTTGCTAATAGTTTCCTTTGTTGTGCAGAAGCTTTTAAGTTTAATTAGGTCCCATTTGTTTATTTTTGCTTTTATTTCCAATATTCTGGGAAGTGGGTCATAGAGGATCCTGCTGTGATATATGTCGGAGAGTGTTTTGCCTATGTTCTCCTCTAGGAGTTTTATAGTTTCTGGTCTTATGTTGAGATCTTTAATCCATTTTGAGTTTATTTTTGTGTATGGTGTTAGAAAGTGTTCTAGTTTCATTCTTTTACAAGTGGTTGACCAGTTTTCTCAACACCACTTGTTAAAGAGATTGTCTTTAATCCATTGTATATTCTTGCCTCCTTTGTCAAAGATAAGGTGTCCATATGTGCGTGGATTTATCTCTGGGCTTTCTATTTTGTTCCATTGATCTATATTTCTGTCTTTGTGCCAGTACCATACTGTCTTGATAACTGTGGCTTTGTAATAGAGTCTGAAGTCAGGTAGGTTGATTCCTCCAGTTCCATTCGTCTTTCTCAAGATCGCTTTGGCTATTCGAGGTTTTTTGTATTTCCATACAAATTGTGAAATTATTTGTTCTAGCTCTGTGAAGAATACTGTTGGAACCTATTATACAGAGTGAAGTAAGCCAGAAAGAAAAACACCAATACAGTATACTAACACATATATATGGAATTTAGAAAGATGGTAACAATAACCCTGTGTACGAGACAGCAAAAAAAGACACCGATGTATAGATCAGTCTTATGGTCTCTGTGGGAGAGGGAGAGGGTGGGGAGATTTGGGAGAATAGCATTGAAACATGTATAATATCATGTATGAAATGAGTCGCCAGTCCAGGTTCGATGCACGGTACTGGATGCTTGGGTCTGGTGCACTGGGACGACCCAGAGGGAGGGTAGGGGAGGGAGGAGGGAGGTGGGTTCAGGATGGGGAACGCGGGTATACCTGTGGCGGATTTATTTTGATATTTGGCAAAACTAATACAATATTGTAAAGTTTAAAAATAAAATAAAATAAAATAAAAAACAAAAATAATGGGAAAAGTAATAGTAAACAAAATTAAATATATATTTGAATAAAGTTCAAATATGCATTTGAAAACATTGAATGTTTGTAAATACAGGGAAGTTTACATCTGAAAGGGGGACCCATATGTAGATAGATAGATAGAATCAATTAATAGAATATATCATAATATATTAATATGACATACTAATTATAAAACAAACTATATATTAATATACAATTACTAGATGTTGTAATAAGAGATAATCTCTTATAACTACAAGGTGGTGGAGTCGAAGGATGTGCACTCATCCTCTCCTGCAAGAACTCCAAAATTACAACTTGCTACTGAAGAATCATCAAAAGGGGAATGCTGGATCCCACCAAGAAAAGATATCCCAAGTCCAAGAGCAAAGGAGAAACCCCAGCAAGATGGTAGGAGTGGTGAAATCATGAAACCCTATGCCTGCCAGAGATGCTCAGAGGCCCCAAACAAAACCTTGTACATCCAGAGACTCCACAGAGACTGAGCCAGACCTGTGTTGGAGTCTTCTGCAAAGGTACAGCTCAGCAGTATCCTGCCGCAGGGGCAGGGTCTCTGGGTGCAACAGAGCCGTGGCATAACCCCCTTGGAAGAGGTTGCCATTAACCCCACTGCAGAGCCACCAAGCAGATGACCCACAAACTGCAGAAAAATTTTACCAGTGAAATTCTCACACTGTTAAGTTCTAGGACCCACAACAGATTTCCCAACCTGGGAATCTGGAAAAGGGACTGAGATGGTGGTTTCATCACTAAGTTGTGTCCGACTCTTGAGACCCCATGGACTGTAGCCTGCCAGGATCCTCTGTCCATGGGATTCTCCAGGCAAGAATACTTGAGTGGGTTGTCATTTCCTTCTCCAGGGGATTTTCCCTAACCCAGGAATCAAACCAGGGTTTCCTGCATTACAGAGAGATTCTTTACTAATTGAACTATGAGGGAAGCCAACATCTCTTTGGAAATCCATAATATATCAATTCTGTCTGAAGCCCATAATCCTTGGGTAGTATAGTCCAAGTTCATTTGAATATTTCATTCTTCCCAGCTACAACTACAAATATACAGATTTTCCCTTATTTTAATCCACAAAGGGGGTTATCTCTTAAGTGTGGCCCTGGAATCCAGACCAGACAACTTGTGCACACCAGAACCCGGGAGAAAGGAGCAGTGACCCCAAAAGAGACTGATCCAGATTGGTCCATGAGTGTCCAGGAGTCTCCGGCAGAGTTATGGGTCAACCGTGGCCTGCTGCAGGGTTGGGGGCACTGAGTATGGCAGTGGGACTTTTGGAAGATCGCCATTGTCTTCATTACCTCCACCATAGTCTGATCTCAGGTCAAACAACAGGGAGGGAAAACAATCCTGCCCATCAAAAGAAAATTGGATTAATGACTACTGAGCATGGCTCTGCCCATCAGAACAAGACACAGTTTCCCATACAGTTAGTCTCTCCCAACAGAAAGCATCCATAAGCCTCTTATCCTTATCCATTGAGGTCCGACAGAATGGAAACCACAATCAGAGAAAACTAAACAAACTGATCACATGGGCCCCAGCCTTGTCTAACTCAATGAAACTATGAGCCAGGCAGGGCCACCCAATTCAGACAGGTCACGGTGGAGAGTTCTGACAAGACATGGTACACTGGAGAAGGGAATGGCAAACCACTTCAGTATTCTTGCCTTGAAAATCCCATGAACAGAATGAAAAGGCAAAAAGATAGGACACTGAAAGATGAACTCCCCAGGTCATAGGTGCCCATTATGCTCCTGGAGAAGAGTGGAGAAATAACTACAGAAAGAATGACGAGACCAAGCCAAAGCCAAAACAATGCCCAGTTGTGGATGCGACTGGTGATGGAAGTAAAGTCAATGCTGTAAGAGCAATATTGCATAGGAAACTAGAATGTTAGGTCCATAAATCAAGGTAAATTAGAAGTGGGCAAACAGAAGATGGCAAGAGTGAACATCAATATTTTAGGAATCAGTGAACTAAAATGGACCGAAATGGGCAGTTTCATTCAGATGACACTTATATCTACTACTGTCGGCAAGAATCACTTAGAAGAAATGGAGTAGATCTCATAGTCAACAATAGAGTCTGAAATGCAGTACTTGGATGCAACCTCAAAAACAAGAGAATGATCTCTGTTTGCTTCCAAGGCAAACCATTCAATATCACAGTAATCCAAATCTATGCCCAAGCCAGTAATGCTGAAGAAGCTGAAATTCTAAGTTTAAGATTTATCAACAAGATCTTCTAGAACTAGCATCCAGAAACAGATGTCATTTTCATCACAGAGGACTGGAATGCAAAAGTAGGAAGTCAAGAGATACCTGGAGTAACAGGCAAATTTGGCCTTGGAGTACAAAATGAAGCAGGGAAAAAGCTAATAGTTTGCCCAAGAGAACACACTGGTCAGAGTAAACACTTTTTTCCAACAACACAAGAGAAGACTTTACACATGGACATCACCAGATGGTCAATACCAAAATCAGATTGATAATATTCTTTGAAGTCACAGATGGAGAAGCTCAATACACTAAGCAAAAACAAGATCAGAAACTAACTGTGGCTCATATCATGAACATCTTATTGCCAAATTTAGACTTAAATTGAAGAAAGTAGGGAAACCCACATGGCCATTCAGGTATGACCTAAATCAAATCCCTTACAACTATACAGTGGAAGTGACAAATAGATTCAAATAATTGGATCTGATAGAGTGCCTGAGGAAATATGGGCAGAGGTTCATGACATTGTATAAGAGAGTGATCAAGATCATCCCCAAGATAAAGAAACGCAAAAAGGTAAAATGGTTGTCTAAGGAGCCCTGACAAATAGCTGAGAAAAGAAGAGAAGCTAAAGGCAAAGGAGAAATGGAAAGATATACCCATTTGAATGCAGAGTTCCAAAGAACAGCAAGGAGAGATAAGAAAGCCTACCTCAATGATCAATGCAAAGAGGAAAAACAATAGAAAGGGAAAGACTAGAGATCTTTTCAAGAAAATTAGAGATACCAAGGGAACATTTCATGCAAATATGGGCACAATAAAGGACAATAATTGTATGGACCTGAAAGAAGTAGAAGATATTACGAAGAGGTGGCAAGAATACACAAAAGAACTGTGCAAAAAATATCTTCATGACCCAGATAACCACCATGGTGTGATCATTCACCTAGACCCAGACATCCTGGAATGCAAAGTCAAGTGGGCCTTAGGAAGCATCACTACGAACAAAGCTAGTGGAGGGGATGGATTTCCTGTAGAGCTGTTTCAAATCCTAAAAAATGGTGCTATGAAAGTGCTGCACTCAATATGCCAGCAAATTTGGAAAACTCAGCAGTGGCCACAGGACTGGAAAAGGTCAGTTTTCATTCCAATCCCAAAGAAAGACAATGCCTAAGAATGCTCAACCTACCACACAATTGCACTCATCTCACATGCTAGCAAAGTGATGCTCAAAATTCTCCAAGCCAGGTTTCAACAGAATGTGAACCCTTGAACTTCCAGATGTTCAAGCTGGTTTTAGAAGATGCAGAGGAACCAAATGGCCAAAATTGTTGGATCACCGAAAAAGCAAGAGATGTTCAGAAAAGCATCTACTTTTGCTTTATTTACTACACCAAAGCCTTTGAATAGCTTGTAGCCCCATACGTGACTGAGGTATTAGGACCCATCACTGTTTGAAAAAAAAATAAAAACCCTAAGGTCATGGCATCTGGTCACATCATTTCATGGCGAATAGAAGGAGAAAAAGTGGAAGCAGTGACAGATTTTATTTTCTTGGGCTCCAAAATCTCTGTGGACTGTGACTGCAGCCATGAAATTTAAAGAGGTCCACTCCTTGGAAGAAAAGCTATGACAAACCTAGAAAACATATTAAAAAGCAAAGACATCATTTTGCCAACAAAGGTCTGTGTAGTCAAAGCTATAGTTTTTCTAGTAACCCTGAACAGATATGAAAGCTGGACCATAAAGAAGGCTGAGCACTGAAGAACTGATGCTTTCAAATTGTGGTGCTAGAGAAGACTCTTGAGAGTCACTTGGAGAGAATGGAGAGCACTAGTAAATCCTAAAGGTAGTAATTACTGAACATTCACTGGACTGATACTGAATACAGACTGATATTGAAGTTGAAGTTGAAAAACCTTGGCCACTTGATGTAAAGAGCCAACTCATTGGAAAAGACCCTGATCCTGGGAAAGACTGAAGCCAATCAGGAAAACTGGCGGCAGAGGAAGAGATAGATAGTAACAGCAACTCAATGGATTTGAATCTGTGCAAGCTCCAGGAGATAGTGGAGGACAGGGGAACATGGTGTGCTGCAGTCCACACGGTCCCAAAGAATTGGACACGAGTTAGCAATTAAAAAACAAACAACAAAAGAGCAGTGGGTATTTGAGGAAATAAATTGCAGATATCAACAAAATGCTGTACCTCTAGTTAGTAAATAATGAAATTTAATAGTAAACCATGAACTCTGAAGTGTACCCTTGAATCCACTTTAGATTCTTTTGAATATTTTTCCACATAAAATGTGTAGTCAATCATTTAGACTCAAGTATAAATTTAAAGAGTTCCAACAAAGTTGAAACACGACTTAGGTAACCAAGATAAGTGGTTAGGTAACCAAGATAAGCACATTGAAAAAGTGCTCCCCATGTATTGTATTATCTTTAAAAATGTGTATTTAGAATATTGATCAGTGACAGCTTGTGAAAATCTGTGCATCTCTCTATTCAAACTACAACCACTAGGCTCCTGACTGAAAGTGATGAGGGTTTCCAAGAGGTCTGTATTGTTCCTTCTCTATACACCCTTGTCAGTTTAATAGTCTTTCATATGAGTCAGAAAAAACAAGACCAGGAGCAGACTGTAGCTCAGATCATGAACTCATTATTGCCAAATTCCAACTTAAATTGATGAAAATAGGGACAATCACTAGACCATTCAGGTATGACCTAAATCAAATGCCTTATGATTATATAGTGGATGTGAGAAATAGATTTAAGGGACTAGATCTGATAGACAGAGTGCCTGATGAACTATATACGGAGGTTCGTGACATTGTACAGGAGACAGGGATCAAGGCCATCCCCAAGAAAAAGAAATGCAAGAAAGCAAAGTGGTTGCCTGAGGAGGCCTTACAAATAGCTGTAAAAAGACAGGAAGCAAAAAGCAAAGGAGAAAAGGAAAGATATAAGCATCTGAATGCAGACTTCCAAAGAATAGCAAGGAGAGAAAAGAAAACTTTCCTCAGTGATCAGTGCAAAGAAAGAGAGGAAAACAACAGAATGGTAAAAACAAGAGATCTCATCAAGAAAATTAGAGGCCAAGGGAACAGTTCATGGAAAGATGGGCTCAATAAAGGACAGAAATGGTATGGACCTAACAGAAACAGAAGATATTAAGAAGAGATGGCAAGAATACACAGAAGAACTGTACAAAAAAATCTTCATGACCCAGATAATCATGATGGTGTGATCACTTACCTAGAGCCAAACATCCTGGAATGTGAAGCCAAGAGGGCCTTAGGAAGCATCACTATGAACAAAACTAGTGGATGTGATGGAATTACATTTGAGTTATTTCAAATTCTAAAAAATGATGCTGTGAAAGTGCTGCACTCAATATGTCAGCAAAATTGGAAAATTCAGCAGTGGCCACAGGACTGGAAAAGGTCAGTTTTCATTCCAATCCCAAAGAAAGGCAATACCGAAGAATGTTCAAACGACTGCAATATTGCACTCATCTCACATGCTAGTAAAGTAACGCTAAAAATTCTCCAAGCCAGCCTTCAACAGTTTGTGAACTGTGAACTTCCAGATGTTCAAGCTGGTTTTAGAAAAGGCAGAGGAACCAGAGATCAAATTGCCAACATCTGCTGGATCATCAAAAAAGCAAGAGAGCTCCAGAAAAACATCTATTTCTGCTTTATTGACTATGACAAAGACTTTGACTATGTGGATCACAATAAACTGTGGAAAATTTTGAAAGAGTTGGGAATACCAGACCATCTGACCTGCCTCTTGAGAAACATGTATGCAGGTCAGGAAGCAACAGTTAGAACTGGACATGGAACAACAGACTGGTTCCAAATAGGAAAAGGACTATGTCAGGCTGTATATTGTCACCATGTTTATTTAACTTATATGCAGAGTACATCATGAGAAACGCTGGGCTGGATGAAGCACTAGCTGGAATCAAGATTGCCAGGAGAAATATCAATAACCTCAGATATGTAGATGACACCACCCTTATGGCAGAAAGTGAAGAAGAACTATAGAGCCTCTTGATGAATATGAAAGAAGAGAGTGAAAAAGTTGGCTTAAAACTCAACATTCAGAAAACTAAGATCTTGGCATCCAGTCCCATCACTTCATGGCAGATAGATGGGGAAACAGTGGAAACAGTGGCAGATTTTATTTTTCTGGGCTCCAAAATCACTGCAGATTTTGAATGCAACCATGAAATTAAAATTACTCCTTGGAAGGAAAGTTATGACCAACCTGGACAATATATTCAAAAGCAGAAGCATTACTTTGCCAACAAAGATTCATCTAGTCAAAACTATGGGAGAAGGAAATGGCAACCTACTCCAATATTCTTGCCTGCAGTATCCTGTGGACAGTGGAGCCTGGAGGGTTGTGGTCCATAGGGTCTCACAGAGTTGGACAGAACTGAAGCAACTTAGCATACATGAATGCATTGGAGAAGGAAATGGCAACCCACTCCAGTATTCTTGCCTGGAGAATCCCAGGGACAGAGGAGCCTGATGGGCTGCTGTCTATGGGGTTGCACAGAGTCAGACATGACTGAAGTGACTTAGCAGCAGCAGCAGTCAAGGCTATGGTTTTTCCAGTAGTCATGTATGGATATGCGGAGAAGGCAATGGCACCCCACTCAAGTACTCTTGCTTGGAAAATCCCATGGACTGAGGAGCCTGTTAGGCTGCAATCCATGGGGTCGCTAAGAGTCAGACACGACTGAGCGACTTCACTTTCACTTTTCACTTTCATGCATTGGAGAAGGAAATGGCAACCCACTCCAGTGTTCTTGCCTGGAGAATCCCAGGGACGGGAGGCCTGGTGGGCTTCTGTCTATGGGGTTGCACAGAGGCGGACACATCTGAAGTGACTTAGCATGGCATGTATGGATGTGAGAGTTGGACTATAAAGAAAGCTGAGCACTGAAAAATTGATACTTTTGAACTGTGGTGCTGTAGAAGACTCTTGAGAGTCCCTTGGACAGCAAGAAGATCCAACCCATCCATCCTAAAGGAAGTCAGTCCTGAATATTTATTGGAAGGACAGATGTTGAAGCTGAAACTCTAATACTTTGGCCACCTGATGCAAAGAGCTGACTCATTTGAAAATACCCTGATGCTGGGAAAGATTGAGGGCAGTAGTAGAAGGGGACGAGAGAGGATGAGATGGTTGGATGGCATCACCAAGTCAATGGACATGGGTTTGGGTGGACTCCGGGAGTTGGTGATGGACAGGGAGGCCTGGCATGTGCAGTTCATGGGGTCGCAAAGAGTCGGACACGACTGAGCAACTGAACTGAACTGAACTAATGTGGTTTCTGTTAATAAAATTCACACCTTGGACTTATATAATGAAATAGTGACTCCTAAGCTCAGTTTGGATGCTGAACTATTTATCAGTATTCCAAGACAGTTCATGATGGAATAGTTTGTTGAGCCACTGTTAATATTCTTGTGTCTGAACCATTTGTAATTACAATAAAGTGAAATAGGTCTGCATTATACACCCAGTTGTAATAAAACATTTTTTATACAACTGTACATAAGGTCACAGCATTAGCTTAAAGACTGATATTAAGAAATGTGTCATATTTCTTCAATAAATTCAAAACTACCATACAAATATTTTAGAGTCTGTAGCTTCCCCAATTTTATATTTTACTTTCTATTATATTCTATATTTATGTATAAAGATAAGATTATTTTAATTTTAAAATTCTAACACCAAATAGATGGTATACTTCTTGAAAGCCTGTTGTATTTTACTTATCTTTTAATATTGACCCAGAACAGTACAGTTCTTAGGCTCCATTCAGTTCAGGTGTTTCTTTAGTCCTCTAAATAAAATGTTCCTGTTTTGAATATTAAGAAACTTTCATTTATCTGCAATTGTTCCAATAACTTTGTCCTTTGTTCTGATTTTCAAACTGTGTTTTGTTGATATGTGAGCTCTTTAGGGTTGCTTCATTGTTTTCAAACCACCTTCCCCATCTCAATGGCCAGAGAAAACTGGACTTTCCCTCTGCTTCAGCCCTCACTTGTACAAGATCAGTTCCAGTTTTATTGGTTTAAGAGAGAACTGGACTTCTGCATAACTCTTTACTAAGGGGCAAAAACAGGATGTGAGTTTATACTGCTAAAACAGGGTTTGCAACACAATTTTCTAGAATATAGCATGTCAACTGCTAATTCTTGGAATTGGAAATATAGAAAATTTACCTAGTTGGTTTATACTTGTCATCATTAAGAGTCAAAACCTATTGACTTACTCTCAACCATGAAACCACAGTCATTACATAATGAAATTACAAGGCACCCTTTTTCAAAAATTGCTAAGAATTTCAAGACAGGGGCAGCATAAAAATAACAGAAAAACATGAGCTGTGTGTGCTGTGCTAAGTCACTTCAGTCGTGTCCAACTCTTTGTGACCCTATGGACTGTAGCCCACCAGGCTCTACTGCCCACAGGATTCTTCAGGTAAAAGTACTAGAGTGGAATGTCATTTCCTACTCCAGGGGATCTTCCTAACCCAGGAATTGAATCGGCATCTCTTGTGTCTCCTGCCCTGGCAGTTGGGTTCTTTATCACTAGCACCATCTGGGAAGCCACCAAAACATGAGCAAGGCCCTCTAAGAATGTGCACAGGTTGCACACCCATGAAGCCCATCTACCTTGACCAGAAGGAGAACGCTTATATATTGGTAGGTATTTTAAATTATTATTGTTTGAAACTGTTTAAAATAGTCTTTTCCCACTTGGGTGAATTATAGAAGAGTTTTTGGTAAACAAATAAAATCAGTCATTCAAGTAGAGTTCTTTATTGAGAGCTGTGCCCCTGCAACTCATGCAGGAAGATATGAACCACATCATGCGTCTTGGAGAGCCAGCACAGCACGATGTTGACAATAAACTGGAAGGAGAAAGAGGTCATTTATCAGCCAGCTTTGGCAAATTGCCTCTTTAAAATTCTCAGTTCCTTAACTGCAATAAATATCCATGTTTTCAACCTCTAGAACTGTAAAAGAGAATTGTAGCCCATTTGGAGGTGATTTCTTTGTTAAAAGTAAGATGACTGATAGATAGCCCTAGAAGGAATAAAACCCCAGCTACTAAAATGAGCAGGTTGATCATTGCTTGTTCTAAAAGGATCACCCTGTTTAGGAAGCAACTTTGTCAATAGAGACTTTAATTAAATGGAAGTCATTTCTAGTCTAGTAGATGTTCAGCTAGGGAAATCATTGCCAAAGGAAGGTTCTGAATGTACTTGATAACCAGAAAGAGTGTAAAAAAAGTTAACTAGGGTTTCTGGGTAGGTGGTATTCAACACTTGTTTTCTTTGTCCCTGTAACTAATATAGTGTCTGTAATAAAAAATAAATTATACGTAAGTACACATATATGGGGAGAAGGCAATGACACCCCACTCCAGTATTCTTGCCTGGAAAATCCCATGGATGGAGGAGCCTGGTAGGTTGTGGTCCACGGGGTCGCTAAGAGTCGGACACAGATGAGCGACTTCACTTTCACTTTTCACTTTCATGCATTGGAGAAGGAAATGGCAACCCACTCCAGTGTTCTTGCCTGGAGAATCCCAGGGACGGAGGAGCCTGGTGGGCTGCAGCCTCTGGGGTCGCACAGAGTTGGAAACGAATGAAGTGACTTAGCAGCAGCACACATATATGGTCTTATAAAATAAATAGATAATATGATATATTTAAGTATAGTAGCCTTTCTTAACTGTTATTTTTAAATCAAAAGATATCTTTATGGACTAATATCAAAGCATAATTATAACTAAACAGTTCAAAGTATGAAAGTTTATGACTCCCACACCAGTTTCTATGAGCAGTAAATTAATATTGTGGAATACTCTATTCAATTGACTCACAAATTTTATGCAATTATTATATTCAAGGCATTTTGAAGGAAATATAAAATGGCTAAAGTTAATGTCTCTGACCTCAAGGAACAAACACTATTTGTTGGTGAGATCGTGAGATTGGGTGAGATATCCTTTGATTTAAAAATAACAGTTAAAAAGGCTACTATATGTAAGTACATCATATTTTCCATTTATTTTATGACTATAAAATGTACATGAATATCATTTATTATTTACTACAGACTCTATATTAGTTATAAGAACAGAGAAAACTAGTGTTTAATACCACCTATCCAGAAACCCAAGTTAAGCTTTTGCACACTCTTCCTACTTATTAAGCACATTCAGAATCTTTCTTTGGCAATGAATATTAGTGAAAATATGAGGTTAATATCACTGTATATAACTGTTGTAAATGCACTTGAATATTGATACAAGTAATAGCAACCACGTCATTTCATGGCAGAGAACATATGGAATTGCTGAAGAATTCACCATGAAAGGAGAATCCAGGTATGCTTCACAATGAATTAGGTGAAGTAAAGAGAATTTACACATAGAAAAGGAAAATCAAGTTCTAAATACAGAGAACAGAGAATAGCGCTGTAAAGGCACATATACAAAAATGTTTGACACATACAGAAATTTACACCCAGCTTTAAAGACCAAGGGAGTTTTGCTATAAGCATGTATGAGTTATTACAAGTTTTATCTTGTTACTCCTTTCTTAATCTCTCACAGTTGTTGTATGATGCATTCTGTATGAAAAGACTTAAAGAAATTTATGGAAAAGGGAAAAAAAGTAATCAGTTCATAAAACGGATCACTCTGTGATGAGCATAGGAATTTTTAATTCAATTTAATTGTTTAAACCTGAATCTCTATCAGATATCCAAGGGGTAAAGGTCATTTAACATGGTGTAGTTAGCTACAATGACATTTTAAATTATTCGTTAATCAAATCATTTAAGGTGCTTTAAAATATGTTCTTTGGCAGTTATATGGTTTCATCAATGCTTTCACTCTTGTAAAATCTTATTGCTCCCATTTATTCATTCTCCAGTGCCATTTTAAAACAATATAATGAGACCTCAGGAAGAATCACTTAAGAGTTGGTTCTGGAAGTTCAAACACATTGCCTCTGGGTAGATAGGGTTTTGTTTAATTTGTTTGTTTATACTGAGTTATCCTAACATGTTCTATGAGAATTTCTGAATAAAACCTCCAAGATTTAAGATATTGGAAGGAAAGTTATGACCAACCTAGATAGCACATTAAAAAGCAGAGACATTACTTTGCCAACAAAGGTCCGTCTAGTCAAGGCTATGGTTTTTCCAGTGGTCATGTATGGATGTGAGAGTTGGACTGTGCAGAAAGCTGAGTGCCGAAGAATTGATGCTTTTGAACTGTGGTGTTGGAGAAGCCTCTTGAGAGTCCCTTGGACTGCAAGGAGATCCAACCAGTCCATTCTAAAGGAGATCAGCCCTAGGTGTTCATTGGAAGGACTGATGCTAAAGCTGAAACTCCAATACTTTGGCCACTTCATGCAAAGAGTTGACTCATTGGAAAAGACTCTGATGCTGGGAGGGATTGGGGGCAGGAGGAGAAGGGGACGACAGAGGATGAGATGGCTAGATGGCATCGCCAACACAATGGACATGGGTTTGGGTGAACTCTGGGAGTTGGTGATGGACAGGGAGGCGTGGCGTGCTGTGACCATGGGGTTGCAAAGAGTCAGACACGACTAAGCGACTGAACTGAACTGAACTGAACTGAATACAACTTTTGGACACTAACCAACTTCTAAATACTCAAGAATGAATTTTGGATTCACCTTCATGATTCAGCTTGTTTGTACTTTGGAAATTCAAATTAATTTTAATGTTTAGTTATGTTAAGTAAATCTTTTCCATAAAGGGGATTATTGTTGTTTTTGTTTTGTTTTACTAGTAAGGCCAGTTATGAATGAAATTCCCTGAAATGGAGGCTTGAGTTTTAACACCATTAATTCAATGAGGGTGGGAAGAAAATAGAAATTTAAGATTTTAGTTTGAGCAGCTCTTGAGGTTATCTTTAATAAAAATAAGGGAAACTGAAAGAGAAGTGAATTAAAACTACAGAGAATAAGGTCACTGTTCCTGGTGGCTCAGACGGTAAAGAATCCACCTGTACAGCAGGAGACCTGGGTTTGATCCCTGGGTTGGGAAGATCCCCTGGAGGAAGACATGGCCACCCACTCCAGTATTCTTGCCTAGAGAATCCCATGGACAGAGAAGCCTAACGGGTTACAGTCCATGGGGTTGCAATGAGTCAGACAGGACTGGAAGATTAAGCACACACACAAAATGAGATTGCAATTGTCATTCCATGGCTAAAATGTGTCTGACTCTTTGCAACCCCATAGACTGAAGCATGCAAGACTTCCATGTCCTCCACTATCTCCTGGAGTTTACTCAAACTCATGTCCATTGAGTCAGTGATGCTATCCAACTATCTTATCCTTTGCCATCCACTTCTCCCTGAAGTCACAGTAGGACATATTGAATTTAAATTTCTTAGGGACATCAAGTTGGAAATATTAAAAAGGAAACATTTGAAAAGGATTATAAATAGTTTTTAAATAAGTTGTTTAAGCCAAAAAATAAGTATGTGATATGAATAAATGAGTAAATTAATAAATTAATAACTATAGCTTTGGATTTCTGGACAGATTTTATAAACTTCAGTATGAAGATCAGAGTTGAGACTATGAGATTAGATTATCAGGCAGATCATGAGAAGAAACATGAGAAGACTAACGAAATTGAACCTGAAGAAGATCATCAAATTCTTGTGTGAGAGGAATAAGAGCAATTGATCCTGAGAATGAACACCCAGAAAAAAAGGAGAATCAAAGTAAAAGATGCTTCAGGAACTAAAAATTAAGAGGCATCAAATAATATGAGACTACAAAGTCACTGAGTTTAGCCCTGTATACTTGAACTCAGCCTTAAAATACTGAAATAAAAGAAAAATCATTTTATTTGGATGCATATTTACACAAAATCATTTTGTGAAGTTAAAAAAAAAAACCCACAACAGTGTATATGCTAGCTCATATTGGTTAATTGGGGCTTTTATTAACTAAGTTTATTTTAATAATCTTGTGCTGTATCCCTCCGCATCCATTTTTTCTTAGCCAAACCTAACCACTATACCCAGCTGCCAGTAGTACAAGTCCTGGTTTAAATTTGAGAGCTGACTTATAGCTAAAAATGAGCAGAGACTTGGGAAAATACTTAACTTTAAGCACATGTAAGGAACTGGAATTTAATTTTAAACTATGAACCACCAATATTTATGTTTCCATAATGTATAACAGCCCAGAGAGACTAAGAGAATTGTATAATTAATGGCTATGGTCCTTAAATATATCCTATGGCTGCTGTCATTGGAATTGCCAGGAAAGTTTTGACTAAACACTGAGTCTGTAAATTCAGACAGACAAATCCAATTAGATGAGGCTGTGGAAAATGTGCTGACAAGGAGAAATCTGTACACATTATGGGTTTAAGTTTTCAGTTCACCACTCAGGAGTGACGTAGATCAATTTTGTTGCCAAGCCTAAATTCCCTTATATGTGATAACCAAGATAACACCTTACCCACCAACTTCACACAATTGCTGAAAAGCAAAATGTGTGGTATTATTTCAGTATACTGGGAGCATCTCTGGTGTGAAAACAGGTTCTTAAATTTATACCTGTGTACCATGATTATCATAAAAGTTTAATATGTTTTTTAAAGTGAAAGTCTCTCAGCTGTGTTCTACCCTTTGTGATGCCATGGATTATATAGTCTATGGAATTCTCTAGACCAAAATACTGGAGTGGGTAGCCTTTCCCTTCTCCAGGGTATCTTCGCAACCCAGGGATCAAATCCAGGACTCCCTCATTGCAGGTGGATTCTTTACCAGCTGAGCCACAGGGTGTATGGTAAACTATTTTCTGTATCACAATGTAACAAGCTTACCTTTTCTAGGCCAAAAAGAACAAAAAACAAACAAAAGTTTAACAACCCTGGTTAAAAGTTTCTTTTACAAGGCAACATGATGGAATATGAAGATTCAAGCCCTAATCGTCTCACAGAAACATCAAAAAATAACCATAGCCTTACTGTACTAACCTTACAGGAAAACAGTTAAAAGTGAAAGTTGATCAGTCCTGTCCAACTCTTTGAGACCCAGTCCATGGGGTTCTCCAGGCCAGAACATTGGAGTGTGTTGCCTTTCCCTTCTTCAGGGGATCTTCCCAACCCAAGGATCAAACCCAGGTCTCCCACATTGCAGGCAGATTTTTTACCAGCTGAGCCACAGAGGTCTATGACAGTTAGGGACTCCCACGGTAAAGATGCTATGCTAATGCTATGCTAAGTCACTTCAGTCGTGTCCGACTCTGTGCGACCCCATAGACGGCAGCCCACCAGGCTCCCCCATCCCTGGGATTTCTCGAGGCAAAGACTGCTGGAGTGGGTTGCCATTTCCTTCTCCAATGCAGGAAAGTGAAAAGTGAAAGTGAAGTCGCTCGCTCGTGTCTGACTCTTCGCGACCCCATGGACTGCAGCCTACCAGACTCCTCCGTCCATGGGATTTTCCAGGCAAGAGTACTGGAGTGGGGTGCCATTGCCCTCTCCTAAAATCTCCCTGCAAATGCAAGAGACACAGGAAACAATAGCAAACTTTGTATCATTCCTACTAACCTTGAAAGTGAAGTTACTCAGACATGTCCCACTCTTTGTGACATCATGGACGATACAGTCCATGGAATTCTCCTGGCCAAAATACTGGAGTGGGTAGCCTTTCTCTTCTCCAGGGGATCTTCCAAACCCAGGGATTGAACTCAGGTCTCCTGTATTGCAGGCAGATTCTTTACCAGATAAGCCACAAGGGAAGCCCAACTTACCTTGCCCCACAAATATTTACACACCAATGTTCACAGGAACATTATTTGCAATAGCCAAAAGAGTGGAAATAGCCTTAATACCCATGAATAGATGAATAGATAAACCAGTGTGATATAGACATACTATCGAATATTTAGCATTAAAAGCCAACACAATTCTGATCTATGCTTCAAGATGAATATACCTTTAAAACATACCAAGTGAATTAAGACAGATACAAAAGACAATTATCGTATGATTCCACTTACAGGAGATACCAAGAACAGCCAAATTCAAAGAGAAGAAAAGTACAATAAGGGCCTCCCTGGTGGCTCATTGGTGAAGAATCAGCTTACCAATACAGGGGACTTAGGTTTGATCCCTGGCCCAGGAAGATTCCACATGCAGAGGCAACTAAACCCTGGCACCACAACTACAGTGCACATGCCTGTAGTCTGTGAGCCAGAAGAGGAGCCATCGCAATGAGAAGCTTATGCACCGCAATTAGAGAGTAGCCCAGCTCCATTTGCCACAACTAGAGAAAGCAGGCATGCAGTGATGAAGACCCAGCACAACCAAAATAGGAAAAAAAAAGTACAGTGGGGTTACCAGGGCCTGACAGAAGAGGGAATGAGGAGTTACTGTTCAATGGGAACAGACCTTCAGTTTGGGATGAAAATTTTCTGAAGGTGGATAGTGGGGAGGCAAATGCACAATGCAAGTGCACTTAATGAGACTTAATTGTATACTCACATTGTAACAATGTCTAGAATTACGTATATCTTATCACACAAAGACCTCTCTAGTTTACTTTTTTCTTTTAAACTGTTAGTGCTCCCTCACTGAATAGTAGAAGTTAATCATGTAGACCTATTAATAATCAGAGGGAAAGAAGTCACCAATCATTTTTAATTCACTGAGTGGATATTAATTATTTGGCTCAGCAGTAAAGAATCTGCCTGCCAATGCAGGAGATGCAGGATCCATTCCTGAGTTGGGAGGACTCCCCAGAGAAGGAAATGGCAACCCACTTCAGTATTCTTGCCTGGGAAATCCCATGGAAAGAGGAGCCTGGTGGGCTACAGACCACAGGGTTGCAAAGAGTCAGACACCACTTAACAACAAAACAAGAACTAAAAGGAATTTTAACACTTCCCATTACACTCTGTTAGAAAAATTAAAACTGTAAAAGTATATAAATGTTTTGTTTTCAATAAAAATGGCCCATGAGTATCATAGAAAATATTAATTAGCTGTTATCCTTTGGCTTTATAAATTAATATTCATGATATATCCAAACACAAAACATTATTTTAAATATTTTTAAGTTCAAATTTGGAGAAGGCAATGGCACCCCACTCCAGTACTTTTGCCTAGAAAATCCCATGGACAGAGGAGCCTGGTAGGCTGCAGTTCATGGGGTCGCTAGAGTCAGACACGACTGAGCGACTTCACTTGCACTTTTCACTTTCATGCATTGGAGAAGGAAATGGCAACCCACTCCAGTGTTCCTGCCTGGAGAATCCCAGGGAGGGGAAGCCTGGTTGGCTGCTGTCTATGGGTCGCACAGAGCCGGACACGACTGAAGTGACACAGCAGCAGCAGTAAGTTCAAATTAGAAATATTGTCATATTTGAAATTTGGCATATTTTAAATTTTTCAGTGTATTTCCAAATACTGGATACATTTTCTTAACAGTGGAATTCATTCTTACTATAACTGCAAATAATAAATGTTTCAAGCCAAAACAACTTATGCTAATTGAAAGCTGTTCAAATATTTTAGTACAATTTTTAATGCTACAACCATGGCTAAATAGGAAACATGGACTTCAGGTGATTAAGCAAAATGAAAATTATATATATATAATTAAGTAGTAACTCAGGAAGTTATTAGTGTTTTTAAATTTTTTATTACCCAGGTTGCTCAAAATTTATTTAAACAGATTTCAATGATTAGAACATTCATTTCAACAAACTGCATTGCTTTTGAAAACTATTTAGACTAGAAAGTGGGCTTCCCTTATAAAGACTCTGCTTGCAATGCGGGTGACCTGGGTTCAATCCCTGGGTTGGGAAGATCCCCTGGGGAAGAGAAAGGCTACCCACTCCAGTATTCTGGCCAGGAGAATTCCATGGACTGTATATTCCATGGGGTCACAAAGAGTCAAACATGACTGAATGATTTTCACTAGACTGGAAAGTAGCATTTAAAGTATCATGAATATATTGCCATAAAAGTGAGTAGACATAATTGACTGAAAATGCATTTAAAGTTTTTAAATGATAAATCAAAATATAATAGAAAATGGCTTAAAAAGCTCGTGGCAAATTAAAGAACACTAATTTCTTCTGTCAGTTAAAAGATACCATGAAACTTCTTGTTATTTAGTCACTAACTTGTGTCTGACTCTTTCATGACCCTATAGACTGTAGCCCAACAGACTCCTCTGTCCCTGGGATTTCCCAGGCAAGAATACTGGAGTGGGTTGCCATTTCCTCCTTAAGGGGATCTTCCCCACCCTGGGATCAAATGGGAGTTTCCTGCCTTGGCAGGTGGATTCTTTACCACTGAATCACCAGGGAAACCTTTATCATTAAATAAAAACCTACAAATAATGAGTATTCTATTTTGACTGCTTCATCATTTTGATCAATTTGTTTTCAGCCAAATTGTTTTCTACAAATTTAGTTTCCACTGATTGTCTTGGAGTTGGTAGTTGTGCAGAAGAGGCTAGACATTTTATCAGCTAATGGTAGTGGGATGGTTGGAGATGAGCTATTTCATAAGTCAGAGTTTTTCTTTTCAGTGAGGTAATTTCTAAGATTAAATGCTTTGAGATGCTTGGAGTGTGGAGAGTGATTTTAAGGATTTAAAGATTTGAAGCCACCTTCATGAAGTCAGGACAGAACTCAAGGAATGAAGAAACAGGATTTGAAACCTTAAACTTAGGAGTAGCAGTGCATTTAGTGTACTGTGAATACTTTCATGAATCCTCTAACCGAAAGCCATGACCCAAAGAACACAAATTCTGTCACTTCATGCTTTCCTCCCTCTTCAGATGATCTGAGGTATAAGTCTGAATCTATTCTGTACTGTATCAAAAGAACACTGTTGTTTGTCTGTTGTTGAATTCAGGTTTTGTTTCAAGCTCAGTCTAATTCTCCTTCCTCCCCTTCCCCCTCACCTCCTCTTCCTTCTCTGTCTCTTTCCATCTCTGTTACCCCGCCCAACTTCTCTCTCTCTCACACACACATGTACACATACATTCCTTTACCTGACCTTCCACCATTTTTCTGTCCTACCCAAGGACAGCTGAAGAGAGGGACACAAACTACTGATACCTCTATTTCATTCTAGAAGTAAAGGATTTTCTTTTCACGAACAATAGCTAAGAAGACTATCGCTAAGACACAAACAGGAAAGTTAAAGTCCAGAATTTTCAGAAGTTATGCCAGGCTCCTCCGTCTACTGGATTCTCCAGGCAAGAATATTTGAGTGGTTTGCCATGCTGTGCTCTCCTCCAGTGGCTCTTCCCAACACAGGAACTGAACCCATGTCTCTTACATCTCCTGCACCAGCAGGTGGGTTCGTACCACAAGCACCACCTGGGAAGCCCAGGCTTAAGCACAGGCCGGGATAAAGTACAAACTTCTTTCTGAGGTGGTAGGTATTCTGTTGATTCTGTACCATTCCTTTAGAGTGATGTTTACTGTATTTATTTTGTTTCTGTCTTCTCTGTTCCAAAATGGAATTATCAGGTCAATAAAACTTCAGATACAACTAGGAACTCTTAGGAAAAATTTTCTAAGGCATCAGTTCAGTAGGTTCAGTCACTCAGTCATGTCTGACTCTTTGCGACCCCGTGGACTGCAGCAGGCCAGCCCTTCCTGTCCACCACAAACTCCCGGAATTTACCCAAACTCATCTCCATTGAGTCTGTGATGCCATCCAAACATATTATCCTCTGTCATCCCCTTCTCCTCCTGCCTTCAACCTTTCCCAGCATCAGGGTCTTTTCCAATGAGTTAGTTCTTCGCATCAGGTGGCCAAAGTATTGGGTGACCTTCAGCATCAGTCCTTCCAATGAATATTCAGTACTTATCTCCTTTAGGATGGACTGGTTGGATCTCCTTGCAGTCCAAGGGACTCTAAAGAGTCTTCTCCAACACCACAGTTCAAAAGCATCAATTCTTCGGCACTCAGCTTTCTTCACAGTCCAATTCTCACATCCACACATGCCCACTGGAAAAACCATAGCCTTGAGGAGACAGACCTTGGTTGGCAAAGTATTGTCTCTGGTTTTTAATATGCTGTCTAGGTTGGTCATTACTTTCCTTCCGAGGAGTAAGCGTCTTTTCATTTCATGGCTGCAATCACCATCTGCAGTGATTTTGGAGCCCCCAGAAAATAAAGTCAGTCACTGTTTCCACTGTTTCCCCATCTATTTTCCATGAAGTGATTTTAGTTTTCTGAATGTTGAGCTTTAAGCCAACTTTTTCACTCTCCTCTTTTACATCTCTCTATAAGTTTAAGGCATATAGCATGATGGTTTGATTTACAAATATTGTGAAATGATTACCACAATAGTTGCAGCTAGAATCCATCTTCTCAGATAGATGCAATAAGCAAAAAGAAGAAAAATTCTTCCTTGTAATGAAAACTCTTAGTATTTACTCCCTTAACAACTTTCCTATATATTATACAGTAGTGTTTGTAATCATGTTGTATATTACTATTCCTTAGTATTTATTAATCTTATAACTAGAAATTTGTAGTTTGACCACTTCCTCTAACTCCCCTTTCCCCAACCCTCTAACCTTGGTCACCACAAGTCTGATACTTTACAAGTCCCACTGTATGTGGGCTGTTGATTGACATATGTAGTTTTCTGTGTGCTCTGGTGAGGCCCCCTGGTTGGACAGGCTGAAGACTTTGTTCAGTGATGAACTGGACTATCAGTTAGATTCCCCACCTAGGCATAGAAGGAGAAGCAACTCCAAAGCTGGCAAAACTCTGTGCTCATTTTCTTAATTCAAGCTGACCCACACCTCAAGGTCATGGAGTGAAACTAATTTTCAGAGCAGAGTCAGGGTCCCTAACACTTTCCAAAAAGTGTTAGCTCTGTCTACCCATCTCTCCCAGGTGACACTGTCAAAGCAAGATCACACGTGACCCAGTTGGATACCTGGGTCGAGAAGACCCCCTGTAGGAGGAAATAGAAACCCACTCTAGTATTCTTGCTTGGGAAATCCCATGGACAGAGGAGCCTGGTGGGCTATGGTCCATGAGGTCACAAAGAGTCAGACACAACTGAGCAATGGAGCATGCACTTACCCACCTCTCAGTGTGAGTGCTGATGGCTGCGTGGAATTGTCCCCACTCTTCTGGTCAGACAGACACTCTCCGTAGCTGGTGGGACCGCATCTCAGCCTTCTTGACTAGGTGGGAGGGAGAAAGGCTTCTCTGGGATAGTCTCATTTTCCCAAATAGGCTTTTCAGTTGGAAGAGGCCAGGCACTACCCTCAGTTCTTAAGTAACCCTCCTCTGTGTGTGTGTAGCTCAGGAACATTCCATGCCAGCCCTGACTTTGCTCCAGGATGCATTCGGCTCTGCATGCCCACCACTTGGTACCACTGGGTAGTGCAGCTAGTTACCAGATGGGGTTAGAAGATGATCCCCACAGGAAATGAAGCTATGCTGCAGCTCCTGGCCTGGCTTTAGGGGCAGCAAAACTCATCAGAGCATCAGAATCAGGCAGATCTGCACCCCACGAATTTCCCTGGTCAGAATGTGCTTTTGACTTTGTTCTGCAGATCAACAAAGTCACTGGCCAGGACATGGGCATTGCAGGTATGAACTTTGTCTGTCAAATACCTGTACTGATTTTAGCAAGCCCTTTCTTCTTTCTCCATCATAGTCAGATTCCTAGTGGTTGAGTCCCAATATTTCCCAGTAATTCCAGTGGTGTGAGATCAGAGTACGGACTCCAGCCAAGTGATCCACAATGTTGCAAAAGCTGGTTGTTCCCCTGGGATCTCTTTTCCCACTGGAGTAGCAGGAGGCTTGGGGGAGACCTCTCCATATGGTGCTATGCTGGCCTGGGGGAAGACAATGTGGTCAACATGTAACCACCCCTCTTACCTTCTAGTGTAATCTGTCTGGGTCCCTGAATTGTAGGAGGGTACTACAGCCTCACCCTCACATCCTCAGGTTCTCTCAGTGATGTCTTGTTTTTGAAGAATTGTTAGTTGTTCTTCTTCTGAAGGGTAGAAAAATCAGGAAGGAACAAGTATGTCACCATCATTGTGATGTCACTAATCCATAAACACTTGACAATCTAACCATATCCACCAAAATATTAAAGAATAGAAAAACCTAGGTATTTATGTACACACAGTTTGTTTAAAATAAATAAGAAAATCTTCAACTGTCCAATATGAGTAGGTGGTTTAAAATATATTGCTTATTCATTTATCTAGTCAGTAAAATGAACATCATTATTAAACCAGTAAATGAATAACAGTAAGCGGAGACGTAATTTTCATGTCTGTTTATTTACTGAAAAACAGCTACCACTTATAGCACCTGAACATTACTAAGATTATATGCTATCCACTTCAATGCCATTTCAAAATAATTCTATAGAATTTGTAAGTTCCTAATGACATTAATTTATTTTCTTGGGCTCCAAAGTCACTGTAGATGGTGATGGCAGCCATGAAATTAAAATTACTGTTGCTCCTTGGAAGAGAAGCTATGACAACTTAGACAGCATATTAAAGACCAGAGACATTACTTTGCCAACAAAGGTCCATACAGTCAAAGCTATGGTTTTTCCAGTAGTCATGTATAGATGTGAGACTTGGACCATAAAGAAGACTGACAGCCGAAGAATTGATGCTTTTAAACTGTGGTGTTGGAGATGCTTGAGAGCCCTTTGGACAGCAAGGAGCTCAAACAAGTCAATCCTAAATGAAATAAGTCCTGAATATTCATTGGAAGGAGTGATGCTGAAGCTCCAAAACTTTGGCCACCTGATGCAAAGAACTGACTCATTTGACAAGACCCTGATGCTGGGAAAGATTGAAGCCAGGAGGAGAAGGGGATGACAGAGGATGAGATGGTTGGATGGCATCACCGATTGATGGATATGAGTTTGATCAGGCTCCCAGGAGTTCATGATGGACAGGAGAGGCTGGCATGTTGCAGTCCATGGGGTCACAGAGTCTGATGTGACTGAGAGACTGAACTGAACTGAATGACATTAATAATAATAGATATGATAATGCATCTTATAAGAAGATGGTAATTAAATGTACAGGATATTTTAAATAAAATTTTGGATACCATGAAATATGGGTCCAGTAACTGGCTTTGAACCATTCTTTTGGCATGATGTGAATTAAGCCTGTAACAAGCTTACATGTAATTTAATTTAAATTATCAGATCTATTTGAATTGTGCTAGAATAAGAGTCTTTATTTGGGTTGCCCATGGTTGCCACAAAATTCTATGTTTTCTGCCAGTTCTGGTTACCTTTATGGAGATAATGACACTTTTGTGTCTTTCATGAACTAGAGACTACTTGAAAACATGTTTTGAAAAGCCATTCAGGGACTATGGCCATACAATTGAGTCTGGAGTGGAATTTCAGTGGCCTTTCACACTACACTTTCTATTCAGTCATTTTACACTCTTCTCAGGCTCTATGGATCTATTTTGTTATGTGCAGAGAAAAAGCAGTAAGTAATCTTTTCCACACCATTTTTTAAAAATAATAATATCATAAGTATGGATTAGGATGGAGTGTAAATTCTTAGGACAAGTACCTACAGAAGGAGAGGGATGGGGCTCTTCTTAACTATTCCTTCAATAGCTTGACATTTTCTATAAATGTTAACTATTTCTGAGTTTTATTGTCTTGCTTTTGCTAGTGCAACAAGATTTCAACCTTAACATCCAATTCTGTGATTCTTCTGATTTTTTATACTCCTGTGATTCAGTAGGTTTGACAATAAAGAGCTTTCACTTTTATTTCTGAAATTCAGAATGCTGTAAGCACTAAAATAGTTTTAGAGCTCATTTAGAAGCCAAATTTGACCCAACGTGAAGTGAATTTTGTAGTCTTATTATACTGTATTTAATATAAACATTTGTTTGTTTTGTTTAAAAATGATGTATTATCCTGGAACTTGCTAGAACTACAAAATGCATCTTTTATGCATTCTAATAACTCCCTAAAGTCTGAAAAAATGTCTATTTTACACAATCTGGTACTAAAAGTTTTGATAATAGTTTGTGGAACTCTTGGTTACTTCCCCCTTCATGGATCACAGCCTTGTCCTGGCACGGGGCCTTGTGCAACTCAGTGAAGCTATGAACCACATCATGCAGGGCCACCCAAAATGGACAGATCATAGTGGAGAATTCTGACAAAATATGGTCCACTGACAGAAAGCAAAGAGAAACTAAAGAGCCTCTTAATGAAGGTGAAAAGGAGAGTGAAAAAGCTGACTTAAAATTCAGCGTTCAAAAAACTAAGACCTTGGCATCCCATGCCATCACTTAATGGCATACAGAAGGAGAAAAACTAGAACCAGTGACAGATTTTATTTCCTTGGGCTCCAAAATCACTGCAGACAGTGATTGCAGTCATAAAATGAAAAGATGCTTGTTCTTTGGAAGGAAAGCTATGGCAAACTTATATAGTGTATGAAAACACAGAAACATCACTTGACTGCAAAAGGTCCATATAGTCAAAGCTATGGTTTTTCTAGTGGTCATGCACAGATGTCAGAGTTGGACCATAGAGAAGGCTGAGCACTGAAGAATTTATGCTTTTGAACCATGGTGCTGGAGAAGACTCTTGAGAATCCCTCAGATTGTAAGAAGATCAAACCCATCCATCCTATGGAAATCAATCCTGAATATTCATTGGAAGTACTGTTGATGAAGCTGAAGCTCCAATACTTTGGCCACCTTATGTGAAGAGCAGGTTCATTGGAAAAGATCTTGAACTTGGGAAAGATTGAAGGCAGTAGGAGAAGGCGATGACAGAGGATGAGATGAATGGGTAACACCACCAACTCAATGGACATGAATCTGGGCAAACTCTGGAAGATAGAGAAAGACAGGGAAGCCTGGCATGCTGTCATCTACGGGGTCACAAAGAATCAGACACTACTTAGCAACTGAACAACATTGGTTGTTGGTTTTTACCTCCATGATTGCCTAAGCTAAAATTTCTCTCTTTCATCTGTTGTTTATTTTACTTCTTTTTCTAGTTAAACTTTCTCTTTGTTTCTCAGTGGAATCCTTTCCTGCATCAACTCTCTGATGTCTGCACTCCTGCCCCTGAATGTGTTAGCTATTGCTGTATAACTAACATGGAATTCAGGGCGGGGTCGGGGGGTCGACGGTGGTAGCAGGTTAAAGCAGAAGTCTTTTATTATCGTTCACATATCTTTAAATTGATTGGATGCTCAGCAGATTTAACATGGTCTCTGCTTCTCACTGTAGCTCTGTAAGTAAGGTGAGGAGGCCCAGATTCTGCCTGCAGTGGATGAGACAACTCAGGTCCCTGGTCCTTCATCTTCCTCGAGGAGCCCACAGGAAGATCTCCTATGGTCCTCTCAGGTTGATGCAGAGGTGCAAAAAGCAAAGACTTACAGATAACTTAGAAGTATGGAGGAAGCAGGTATAGGAAGGAGATTAAAATAGAAATTACAGCAGCACATGATTGACTCTGATTGACTTTTAAATATTAAATTTCTGCTTTTGTGTTCCATCCCATGTATCCTTATATCTTTTGGAGTGTACAGGAGCTCATAATGGCTTGGATGGCCACTGGTTATGGGAAAACGAGCATTGAAAATTAACACATAAATAAAAAACTGAATAGCATACACGCTAAGTTGCTTCAGTCCTGTCTGACTCTGTGGGACGCTATGGACTGTAGCCTGTCATGTTTCTCTGTCCATGGATTCTCCAGGCTGGAGAATGGAGATGGGATATTGGAGTGGGATGCCATTCCCTACTCCAGGGGATCTTCCTGACCCAGGGATCAAAGCCACATCTTTTACGTCTGCTGAATTGGCAGGGGAGTTATTTACTACTAGCACTACCTGGGAAGCCCCCAAATCAATAAGCTACCCTATTTTATTATAATCCATCCCCACTATTGGAAATAAAGATATAATGAGATTTTCACCACCTAAATACATACTTTCTAATATGACCATTGTAAATACTACTCCCAAGTTTACACAATAGAAATTTATTTTTCATTAAAATTCTTCCAAGTAAGAAACAAGTATTGATTGCATTCTGAGGGTCAGTTTCATATATCATACCAAAATTAGATATAAGAACACAGTCATTGAGCATACATAATATATTCCTTTATTTTAAATATCCCATTGTTTCCCTCTATTTTAAATGCATTTCAATACTTTATTTGCTTAAAGGCTACTCAAAGATTTGCAATTTTTCACAGTCTTATGAAATTCAATTTTTGTATTTGGAAGTGCAAAGTAATAAACACTCTCAATTAGAATCATTCAGAAACTGTATGTAATAGTTATTTAGCATGGAAAAATCTGCAATTGGTTTCAAGTGATTGAAGAATTACTTTTTCAGGCGTTGAAAAATGAAGTCATTTCAATTCATGGGATTTCAAAATCTATATTTTTTTTAATGAAATTCCCAAAACTATCAACTAGGGCATTTGTTAAAAGTGGAGATACCCACTCTCTTCTCTAGCCTTCTGGAGAGGGAATTCTAATTCCCTGGGGTTCCCTCGAAACTGGGGTTCTTTGGTGTCTTGAGTAATTTAGTGGTTCTTAATTGAATTAATGCTAAAGGGCTCTGGAAGATACATAATTCAAAGTGTTTTTGCTTAAAGCTACATATTTGCTGGCTGAAATAAGTGTACCTTTGTTGTTTCAAATAAAACAAATGCTAATTACATCAAAGAAAGACTGCATAATGATTTTATCTTTACGAAAATTACCTTTCTCCAAATGTATTTATAATTGTAATAAGAACAAAATTAGAGTTAAAGTTAAATAATCAATTCTGCCATCATCATACATAATACAGCTGTGTCTACAAAAGTTGTCAATCATTCAGAGGAGTTTTGCTTATTTGAGAGCAATTCATCCAAATTTGGGCTAAACCATAAAGATGTTAAAACGAACTATGTAAAGAAAGAAACCTCTTTTTATCGTAATATTTTTACTTTCTATAGATAAAACATCTCTATAGCAAAATATGAGAATGAAAACTCACTGAAGTTCAGTAATTAAATTGATACCTCTGGTAATTTTTTTAATGTAAAATTATAACATTAATTCAGAAAAGGCATCAAGTGTTCAACTCTCTGATTTGGAACAGTAGATAAGATTTAAAATGTTAGTGAAGTAATTGAGCTGATACTTTTCCATTTAGGACACATGGATTAGTGATTTCCACAAAATGGCAAAATGATTAAGAACAATTATATAAAGAAAATGTCAAGAAAATGGGGTTAACTTACAGTATAGCCTTAGGGACAGCTATAAATAATGGTTTCTGCTGCTCGTTTAATTACAGTGAAACATGACCATCAATTTTTGTTTTCACCATCTTTTCAGGAGAAAATCAAAAGCAATCCTTTTCCTTTTAATTCCCCTCCTTATTTTCTTTTCCACTTGAAACAGCAAAAAAAAAAAAAAAAAAAAAAACTGGTATCAGGAAATCTTTAATAATTGTCACATATGACATTAAAGTTTTATTATAAATTTTTTGGAGGTTGCCAATGTTATTTTAGTGTGGATATTATGCATTTGAATCACTTTTTATTAGAAACAGAATAAAATACTTCTAAGCTAAAGAAAAAGAATATCCATATTAATCTTTGTCAAACAGCTTATATAAAATTAAAGGGGCTATTTTCTGGTATGAATTGTAATCGAATGAATATTCTCTTTTTTCTGTCCTCAGGAACTTCCTTTTTTCCTTAACTGAAGTCCACCTCCTGAGCCCAAGCCTACTGAAATTCTGCAACAAAAAGCGACTGCCAATGAAATGCACAAACAGAGGCAATGGAGCTCAGGGAATGTGTTTAAGATTACAAGACATCTCTGATCCTTCAGTAAGGACTCAGTGACCTGGAAATTTGGTTTCACTTATGTTTTGCTTGAGGGCTTTGCAGGTGGAGCAGTGGTGAAGAATCTGCCTGCCAATCCAGGAGACACGGATTCGATCCCTGGGTCAGGAAGATCCCCTGGAGGAGGAAATGGCAACCCACTCCAGTATTCCTGCCTGGGAAATCCCATGGACAGAGGACTCTGGTGGGGCTATTCTGTTCATGGGGCCGCATAGAGTTGGATATTACCGAGGGACTGGGCTCACACTCATTTTTTGCTTGCTCTATAGCAGCTTAATATGAGAGATACTATGTAAAGAGAAATTGATATGTAACTAAAGGAGTTTGTTAACTTTTGAGATATCTCTTTTTTCTGTACTTTATTTTTTGAAAAGATATATTAGTATTCACTGTGCTGTTTTCATATGGCTTCTAAGGTGTAAAACTGAATAGTTCACTGAAATTAAGCAGTCTAGAGACTTCACTACTAGAAAATCTTGTATTACAATGGTTATGTGTTAGGATGTGACAGAAGTAACTAATTTGAGATAAATGTCACCTAAAATACACATCTTCTCAGATGCACAGTGATAAGAGAGGAGGAGATGCATTGTCAAACATGTGATGCCTTCTGTTCTTATTGGAGAAACTGGGATGTGCTGGAGTTGTAAATAACAGTTTGGCACAAAATCTTAAAGATTCCAACTCATTTCTTTAGAAAATCAGCACAGACTGGAAAGGTGACTTTAAAAACTTTAAAATATCTTTTGTGTTAAATTTCATTATGTTAAATTTTTTTAGTTCCTACTTTACATAATGATTAACAGAAATAGTCTCAGCAAAATTAATCAGAAGACTTCCTTCCTATAAAAGCAGTAAACATCAGCTGGAAGTCTAACAATTGGGCAACAGTAGCTTTCAAAGGGAAAATGATAAACAATTGAGACTCAGGGGCTGGCTGCAAAAACAAAGTGAATTTACTGGCAGCAGGTTGAGTCCAAGACTGGCTGTGAGTGTGAGGAGCAGAATGTGTCCTACGAGCATACTCAGCACTCACAGTAGATGTATTTCACACTCTAGGATTCATCTGCTTCCCTTTTGTACCTAACAGGCAAGTGACTGAAAGAATTTTATAGTATGGAAAAATCAAAGGAAGGAAGGAAGGAAGGAAAGAAAGAAGGAAGAAGAAAAGGGAAAGTGAGTGATTGACCACTGCAGTCCCAATTATTTCTTCAGAAAAAAAAAAAATAAATGGGTTTACTTGGGATCAGCAAAGAATTGGAACTCAGGGCCTACATGAATCGCAAGCCACATGTCATTCTCCAGTGAGATAAAGAGAAGAATGTTTGTAGAGAAGGCAAAAGGAAGTTGAGAGGGCATAGTAAACAAAGACTGCATTTAAGAGTTAAGAGTTTGAAGCATAGTAGATTTTTCAGTGGCTGAATTGGAACAATATCATCAGCTGAACTCCTGGCAGGAATGAAGGGTCTTCTTCCTTTGGGGCTCTGCTACTATAATAGGGAGCACTTCTCAGGTGGGGCTAACAGTAAAGAACCCACCTGTCAATACAGGAAATGTAAGACTTGGATTCAATCCCTGGATCTGGAATATCTCCTGGAGGAGGGCATGGCAACCCATTCCAGTATTCTTGCCTAGAGAATCCCAATGACAGAGCAGACTGGAAGGCTGCAGTCCATAGGGACACACAGAGTCTGATATGATTGAAGTGACTTAGTACACAGGCATTATCTTAGGGTGTGAGAACTCCCTCTCCTGGCCTCTTGACTCTATTTTAATTGACATTTCTGTTTATTAATTTTTACAAGAGAAAGGGAGAATGCAAGAAGGAAAGGAAGGAAAGGCAAATGTCATGTGTGTGTGTTAGTTCCTTAGTCATGTCTGACTCTGCAACCCCATAGACTGTAGCACACCAGGCCCCTCTGTCCATGGGATTCTCTAAGCAAGAACACTGGAGTGGGTTGCTATTTCCTTCTCCAAAAGGAACTATAGAAAGAAAGAAAGTGAAGTCGCTCAGTCGTGTCTGACTCTCTGCGACCCCATAGACTGTAGCCTACCAGGCTCCTCTATCCATGGAATTTTCCAGGCAAGTGTACTGGACTGGGTTGTCATTTCCTTCTCCAACAGATGTCATAATTAGGCATAAATGTCCTGTGGTATAGACTTGAGTTGGGACTCTGGAGTTGCAAACTCTTTGCCCCAAGGATAAGCCACTTAATTATTTTGTAAAGTTTCTCGTTTCTCGTTTTAAAAATCTCTACATTTTTAAAATTTGAACATTCATTACCATCCTTCAGTTCTACTGCCAACGCTTTCCCTATCATGCTATCTAGGTTCAGAGACGAGAGACTAACATTCTTTAGATGTTGCTTTCTTCTTCTGTAATCAAGGGTTGAGTAACCAGTTATCAAGACTTTCAGATCATCAGAATCACTTGCAGGACTGATTAGAAATACTGATTCCTTGACCCAAGGCTATTTTGAAACAGTATTTTGGAAGTCAGGAAAAGCTTGTGACTCAACTTTTTCTTTGGATACAAATTTCAGTCTCCACATGGCAACATTAGAATCCGGCCAGAAGATATGCCCATTTTAACCATGTATTTATGATATTCATCTCAGATCTATTCAATCCTGATCTCCTAAAGTGATGCCAATGGTTTATCTTTAACAAATACTGCAAGTAATTTCAAGGGGAATTAAGGAATAGAAAACACTTTGGTTTGGTGTCTTTTTAATGCAAAGAAATAGAGGAAAACAGCAGAATGGTAAAAACTAGCGATCTCTTCAAGAAAATTAGAGATACCACAGGAACATTTTATGCAAAGATGGGCTGGATAAAGGACAGAAATGGTATAGACCTAACAGAAGCAGTAGATATTAAGAAGAGGTGGCAGGAATACACAGAAGAACTGTACAAAAGAGATCTTCATGACCAAGATAATCACGATGGTGTGATCACTCCTGGAATGTGAAGTCAAGTGGTCCTTAGAAAGCATCACTAAGAACAAAGCTAGTGGAGGTGATGGAATTCCAGTGGGGCTATTTCAAATCCTGAAAGATGATGCTGTGAATGTACTACACTCAATATGCCAGCAAATTTGGAAAACTCAGCAGTGGCCACAGGACTGGAAAAGGTCCGTTTTCATTCCAATCCCAAAGAAAGGCAATGCCAAAGAATGCTCAAACTACCACACAATTGCACTCATCTCACATGCTAGTAAAGTAATGCTTAAAATTCTCCAAGCCAGGCTTCAGCAATATGTGAACCGAGAACTTCCAGATTTTCAAGCTGGTTTTAAAAAAGGCAGAGGAATCAGAGATCAAACTACCAACATCTGCTGGATCATCAAAAAAGCAAGAGAGTTCCAGAAAAACATATTTCTGCTTTATTGACTATGCCATAGCCTTTGACTGTGTGGAACACAATAAACTGTGGAAAATTCTGAAAGAGATGGGAATACCAGACCACCTGACCTGCCTCTTGAGAAACCTATATGCAGGTCAGGAAGCAATAGTTAGAACTGGACATGGAACAACAGACTGGTTTCAAATAGGAAAAGGAGTATGTCAAGGCTGTATATCGTCACCCTGCTTATTTAACTTATATGCAGAGTACATCATGAGAAGCACTGGGCTGGAAGAAGCACAAGCTGGAATCAAGATTGCCAGGAGAAATATCAATAACCTCAGATATGACAGAAAGTGAAGAGGAACTAAAAAGCCTCTTGTTGAAAGTGAAAGTGGAGAGTGAAAAAGTTGGCTTAAAGCTCAGCATTCAGAAAATGAAGATCATGGCATCTGGTCCCATCACTTCATGGGAAATAGATGGGGAAACAATGGAAACAGTGTCAGACTTTATTTTTCTGGGCTCAAAAATCACTGCAGATGGTGACTGCAGCCATGAAATTAAAAGACGCTTACTCCTTGGAAGGAAAGTTATGACCAACCTAAATAGCATATTCAAAAGTAGAGACATTACTTTGCCAACAAAGGTCCATCTAGTCAAGGCTATGGTTTTTCCAGTGGTCATGTATGGATGTGAGAGTTGGACTGTGAAGAAAGCTGAGCACTGAAGAATTGATGCTTTTGAACTGTGGTGTTGGAGAAGACTCTTGAGAGTCCCTTGGACTGCAAGGAGATCCAACCAGTCCATTCTGAAGGAGATCAGCCCTGGGATTTTTTTGGAAGGAATGATGCTAAAACTGAAACTCCAGTACTTTGGACACCTCATGCGAAGAGTTGACTCATTGGAAAAGACTCTGATGCTGGGAGGGATTGGGGACAGGAGGAGAAGGGGATGACAGAGGATGAGATGGCTGGATGGCATCACCGACTCGATGGACGTGAGTCTCAGTGAACTCCGGGAGTTGGTGATGGACAAGGAGGCCTGGCATGCTGTGATTCTTGGGGTCACAAAGAGTTGGACACAACTGAGCAACTGATCTGATCTGATATATATATATATATATATATATTTTTGGTTTTATATAGTACCAACATTTTTAAACTCAAAGAATCCAAATTATCCACTGTCCTCAAACTGTGACAGATTATTCAACCAAAACAGTGACAAAACAGGTCATAGGGTATGCACATGATGGATATGCTCTAAAGCCAGCTTCCGGGCAGGGCTAATGGTGGTGTCAGGATGTCTAGTAGTTTTTTTTAAACTTAAAATAGAAATACCATATGAACTGGCAGCCTCACTCCTGGCCATAGTCCCAGAGAAAACAATAGTTTGAAAACATATGTGCACCCCAGTGTTCATTGCAGCACTATTTACAAATTGATAGAACATGAAAGGAAACTAAATGTCTACCAACAGAGGAATGGATACTGAAGATGTGACACATATACACAATGGAATACTACTCAGCCATCAAAAGGAACAAAATACTGCCATGCCATTTATAGTTCATATTATTGTGAAACCTGCCATTAGTTCTTCAAACACTTAAGCCAGATCATGTCATTTTTCTGTTTAAAAGTTTACAATCAGCTTCCCAAATGGATTGTCATAATGAGTGAAGTAAGTCAGACAGAAAGACAAATATCATGTGATATTGCTTATGTGTGCAATCTAAAAAAAGGGGTACATGTGAACTTATTTACAAAACTGAAGTAGTATCACAGACATGGAAAACAAACTTAGGTTACAGGGGAAAAGTGGGGTGGATAAACTGGGAGGTTGGGACTGACATATACACATTACTGTATGTAGATAATTAATAAGAACTTACTGTATAACACAGGGAACTTTAATCAATATTCTCTAATGGCTTTTATAATAAAAAAATCTAAGAAAAAAAGGAGTGACTATATGTATATGCATAACTAATTCGCTTTGCTATATACCTGAACCTAACACAACTTTGTAAATCAACTATACTCCACTAAAACTTAGAAACAAAAGCAAAAAAAAAAAAAAAAAAAAAAAGCCTAATGTGCTGAAGTAAAAGATTCTTGCTTGTTCAAAGGCTCCCTCTTTCAAACTTGAGAGATGGTCAACCACAGGACAGGAGACCTTGGCCAGGCCTAGTACCACTTCCTGTCCCCAGGGAGGTGGTTCACAGGAGTCTCCCTTCAAAGAAGGGAGAGATTCACAGGAGTTACTCTTCCAGTTCTTCCTGCCTCCTACCAGAACAGAACTCAGCCAACAGCTTCTTAACAGAGGAGCATATGCAGAGAGTGTAGATCCTCCTGAGATGGATGGCAGGCTCCCACTGGGCCAGCTGGTTCTGGTGAGAAAACAAGAGAGAAATAGGATAAAGGGTAAGGTGCCCTTCACCAACAGGCATGGGGCAGACCTGCTAGGGGTCATCAGATCTTCAACCTAGGCTTCCAGGAAGTCAAGACACTAGCAGATATCTATATCTATCTATCTTTCTATCTGTTTATCTATCTCCTGATGCTGCTAAGTCACTTCAGTTGTGTCTGACTCTGTGTGACCCCAGAGATGGCAGCCCACCAGGCTCCCCCACCCCTGGGATTCTCCAGGCAAGAACACTGGAGTGGGGTTTATCTATCTATCTATATACAATTAAACTTTCACACACAGGTACATGAAGAAATATACAATATTGTCCACTGAAGCTTCTTTGTTATAGCACACCATTAGAACTCTCCTAAATGTCCTTTGATAGAAGATTCCATCTACAATGACTTTAATGATGGAAACTTAAGATGGAAATATGGACAAAAACTATACATCACAGGGAGAAGAAATAGTAAGCAAAGGCATAAAATTAAAAAAAAAAAAGAAAGAAAGAAAAAAAGAGAATATCTTGAAAGAATCCATGTCAGTTAGAATGTGCGATTTATAAAAGATATAATATGTGCTATAATAAAAGATATAATATCTGTGAAAGGCTGATTAACATCAAATCATGGAAGGCTTTGCAGAGCATGGCAAAAAATGCATGCTTTTGTATATGGAGTTGTTTTGTTCTTCAGTCACTAAATCATGTCCAACTCTTCGCGACACCATAGAATGTAGTAAGGCAGGCTTCCTTGTCTTTCACCATCTCCTGGAGTTTGCTCAAACCCATGTCTTTTGAGTCAGCGATGCCATCCAACCATCGCATTCTCTGTCACCCCCTTCTTGTCCTGCGATATATGGAGTTCAGTTCAGTCGCTCAGTCATGTCCGAATCATTGCAACCCCATGAACCACAGCACACCAGGCCTCCCTGTCCATCACCAACTCCCAGAGTTCACCCAAACTCATGTGCCATTGAGTCAGGGATGCCCTCCAATAATCTCATCCTGTGTCATCCCCTTCTCCTTCTACCCTCAATCTTTCCCATCATGAGGGTCTTTTCAAATGAGTCAGCTCTTCTCATCAGGTGGCGAAAGTATTGGAGTTTCAGCTTCAACATCAGTCCCACCAATGAACACCCAGGACTGATCTCCTTTAGGATGGACTGGTTGGATCTCCTTGAAGTCCAAGGGACTCTCAAGAGTCTTTTCCAACACCACAGTTCAAAAGCATCAATTCTTTGGCACTCAGCTTTCTTTATAGTCCAACTCTTATATCCATACATGACCACTGGAAAAACCATAGCCTTAACTGGACAGACTTTTGTTGACAAAGTACTGTCTCTGTTTTTCAATATGCTGTCTAGTTTGGTCAAAACTTTCCTTCCAAGGAGTAAGCATATTTTAATTTCATGGCTGCAATCACCATCTGCAGTGATTTTGGAGCCCCAAAATAAAGTCTGACACTGTTTCCACTGTTTCCCCATCTATTTGCCATGAAGCGATGGGACCAGATGCCATGATCTTAGTTTTCTGAATGTTGAGCTTTAAGCCAATTTTTTCACTCTCCTCTTTCACTTTCAGCAAGAGGCTCTTTAGTTCTTCTTCCCTTTCTGCCATAAGGGTGGTGTCATCTGCATATCTGAGGTTATTGATATTTCTCCTGGCAATCTTGATACCAGCTTGTGCTTCCTCCAGCCCAGCGTTTCTCATGAGGTACACTGTATATCAGTTAAATAAACAGGGGAGAATATACAGCCTTGACAAACTCCTTTTCCTATTTGGAACCAGTCTGTTGTTCCATGTCCAGTTCTAACTATTGCTTCCTGACCTGCATACAGGTTTCTCAAGAGGCAGGTCAGGTTGTCTGGTATTCTCATCTCTTTCAGAATTTTCCACAGTTTATTGTGATCCACACAGTCAAAGGCTTTGGCATAGTCAATAAAGCAGAAATAGATGTTTTTCTGGAACTCGCTTTCTTTTTCGATGATCCAGCAGATGTTGGCAATTTGATCTCTGGTTCCTCTGCCTTTGCTAAAACCAGCTTGAATATCTGGAAGCTCATGGTTCACATATTGCTGAAGCCTGGCTTGGAGAATTTTGAGCATTACTTTCTAGTGTGTGAGATGAGTGCATTTGTGCATTAGGTTGAGCAGTCTTTGGCATTGCCTTTCTTTGCGATTGGAATGAAAACGGACCTTTTCCAGTCCTGTGGCCACTGCTGAGTTTTCCAAATTTGCTGGCATATTGAGTGTAGCACTTTCACAGCATCATCTTTCAGGATTTGAAATAGCTCAACTGGAATTCCAGCACCTCCACTAGCTTTGTTCATAGTGATGCTTTCTAAGGCCCACTTGACTTCACATTCCAGAATGTCTGGCTCTAGGCGAGTGATCATACCATCATGTGATCCATCCATATATGGAAAGTGGGTAATAAAAGCAGTGAGTCCAAAAAAATCACAGACAGAATGAAGGCATATCTATTAATATCTTAATGCAAGAAGAGCCATAACAAACACTAGTGAACAAGTACATTTGTAATGTAGTGTCACTTTAAGAGCACTAGTATATTAACACCTGTATATGGAATCCAGAAAAATAGTACTGATGATCCAATTTGCAGGGCAAGAATAGATATGCAGACCTAGAGAACAGACTTCTGAACACAAAGGGGAAAGAGTAGGTGGGACGAACTGAGAGTGTAGTGTTGACATATATACCCTACCATGTGTAAAACAGGCCACTATTGGGAAGCTGCTGTATAGCACAGGGAGCTCAGCTCAGTGTTCTGTGATGACCTAGAGTGGTGGGACAAGGGGTGGGCTGGGAGGGAGTATCAAGAGGAAGGGAAATATGTATACCTACAGCTATTCACACTATTGTGCAGCAGAAACTAGCACAACATTGTAAGGCAATTATAGTCCAATTTTTTAAAAATTCACTAGTATAAATCCAAGATCCCTGGAAGGAGAACTATTACAAAACTAGACACTGTATTAAAAAGCAGAGATATCACTTTGCCAAAAAAGGTTTGTACAGTCAAAACTATGGTTTTCTCTGTCGTTATGTACGGATGGGAAATTTGGACCATAAAAAGGCTGTGTTGTTGAAGAACTTTTGTGGTGCTTTTTTTAATCCCTGACTGGTGCTGAAGGCAAAATACTCTTTTTTTTTTTCTAATTTTATTTTATTTTTAAACTTTAAGTTTTGCCAACACCGGAAACCAGAAGGGAAAGGACACGTGTACCCCAATGTTTCATCACAGCACTGTTTATAATAGCCATGGAAAAACCCCATCAGGATGGATTACTCAGCCATTAAAAAGAATACATTTGAATCAGTTCTAATGAGGTGGATGAAACTGGAGCCTATTATACTGAAGTAAGCCAGAAGGAAAAACATAAATACAGTATACTAACGCTTTATGGAATTTAGAAAGATGGTAACAATAACCCAGTGTACTGATGCATGAACAGTTGGACTCTGTGGGAAAGAGAAAGATTTGGGAGAATGGCACTCCAGTACTCTTGCCTGGAAAATCCCATGGATGGAGGAGCCTGGTGGGCTGCAGTCCATGGGGTCATGAAGAGTCTGACACGACTGAGCGACTTCACTTTCACTTTTCACTTGCATGCATTGGAGAAGGAAATGGCAACCCACACCAGTGTTCTTGCCTGGAGAATCCCAGGGACGGGGAGCCTGCTGGGCTGCCGTCTATGGGGTCGGACAGAGTCGGACACGACTGAAGTGACTTAGCAGCAGCAGCAGCAGACTTAAAGCAGATCAAATCAGTCAATCCTAAAAGGTAAATCAACCCTAAATAGTCATTGGAAGGACTGATGCTGAAGCTGAAGCTCCAAACTTTGGACCCTGATACAAAACCTGACTCATTGGAAAAGACCCTGATGCTGGGAATGACTGAACACAAAAGCAGACAATGGTACCAAAGGATGAGATGCCTTGATAGTATCACCTACTGAGTAGACATAAGTTTGAACAAACCCTGGGAGAAAGTAGAGGACAGAGGAGTGTGGAGTGCCACAGCACATGAGGTTGCAAAGAGTCAGACATGACTTAGTGACTAAACAACAAGAAATAAAACCAAGAAGGACTTAGTATTAAGTTTTATGCAATTATCTACCAGGTAAAAGAAATGAAAGTGAAAGTGAAAGTCATTCAGTCGTGTCTGACACTTTGAGACCCCCTGGACTATATAGTCCATGGAATTGTTCAGGCTAGAATACTGGAGTGGGTAGCCTTTCCCTTCTCCAGGGGATCTTCCCAACCCAGGGATCAAATCCAGGTCTTTTGCATTGCAGGCAGATTCTTTACCAGCTGAGCCACAAGGGAAGCCCAAAAGAAATGAAAGTAATTTTAAAGGAGCACATGGCCAGTGCAGTGGATGAGCGGATGATATCTTAGACAGTAATGGCTAAAATCCTGGGGCTTCTGACCTTTGTGATGGACTTTGCTCATGGTGTGATGCACTTGTGTCTGCAGCTTGATCATCTCCCCTGCTTAGAAAGAAGTAGAGGAGACATCTGCTGAAATCATGAATACCTTGTTTACCAAACTCAGTAACAAGAAAAATCTGCTATAGCTCAGCTGCTATTGTCCTGCCCTAATTAGAAAATAATATCTGATTTCATGGGAAATCAAGAAAACAATGGCAGCATGAAATACCGAAATGGAAAGCCTCCATCAAGAGTGATTTCAAGCACAATTGTTCAAGCCCTCTCTATTTTATTCGAGTAACAAAAGGGTCATAATCAGAGAGGTGGATATAGTTTTTATTTTCTTGGAAACAAAGTAGTTTAGATCTGAATGAAAATATTATGCCAACACTAAGCTTCATCAAAAACAGTATTAAACATTGGTAAACATCTGTTAACATATTCCCAATATGTTTAAAATATTTTCTTTGACATTTAGCCATATATGTCTTTTGCTGATTTGCTATTTTTTACAAGTTAGATCAGAGCCAATTTTCATATAATCAACAAATATGTTCCCATATGCTATACAAAATGCTTCATTTTTTATTAGAATGCAATGTGAATTTGATAGTATTAAACATGACTTAAGAAGGCATAAATCACTACCATGACTATTGTTAAAAGTCATTTATTAAGCTTGCATCCACACAGTTGCTCACAGTTGTTGGTATTGTTGAGTTGCTAAGTTGTGTCCAACTTTTTGCAACCCTGTGGACTGTATCATGCCAGACCTCCTTGTCCCTCTCCAGGGATTTGCCCAATTTCATGTCCATTGAATAGGTGATGCCATCCAAGCATCTCATCCTCTGCTGCTCTCTTCTCCTCCTGCCTTCAGTCTTTCCCAGCATCAGGGTCTTTTCCAGTCAATTGGGTATTCCAATGCTATGTTGTGTACTGCATGAGTTGCAGTACACTTTAACGATTGAAGACTAATGACCATACAACTAACAAGCAAACAAAGAAAGAAGCTCTTTTTGGCCAGAAAAAAATTATATATACATATATATATGTATATATAATTATATATATATCTATAAAGGTAATGAGACTAAAGGTTAACAAATCAATAAAATCTAATTGAAAGTCAATGTTCTTTATACAACAATTAAATTCAAGTTCCACCAACTTCTAAGGTGTTTGCTATCACTTTCCTTTTTGTCAAGGTAGGGAAACAGGCCAAAGGAATAGAAGATTCAAATATATATCTCTTTGACTTAAAACTTTGACACTTCACACCAATGCCAAAATATATCAATCTAGAGGTATTTGAAGCCATCTGCACATCTGAGTCCTTTGGTCATGGAGACTAATCTTGCAACAACTCCCTGTTACATTTGAGACTTTGAACAAACACCTTCCCAAATCCATTCCCTTCCCTTATCAAATTTGCATTCTTACAATGTTGGTTCCACATGCAGATTGCTGAATTTGTTGTTCAGTCACCAAGTTGTGTCTGACTCTTTGCAACCTCATAGACTGGCATGCCATGATACTCTGTCCTCCACTATTTCTCGAAGTTTGCTCAAATTCATGCTCATTGAGTTGGTGATGCTGTATAACCATTTCATCCTCTGCCACCACCTTCTCCTTTTGTGCTCAATCTTTCCAGCATCAAGGTCTTTCTAATGAGTGGACTCTTCACATCAGGTGGCCAAAGTATTGAAGCTTCAGCTTCAGCATCAGTCCTTCCAATGAATATTGAGAGTTAATTTCCTTTAGGATTGATTGGTTTGATCTCCTTGCTGCCCAAGACACTCTCAAGAGTCTTCTCCAGCACCGCAATTTGAAAGCATTTATTCTTAAGCACTCAGGCTTCTTTATGGTCCAACTCTCACACCCATACATGACTACTGGAAAAACTATAGTTTTGACTATACAGATCTTTGTCAGTCAAGTGAGGACTCCACTTCTTCATACTCTGTCTAGTTTTTTTTGTTTGTTTGTTTTTTTGTTTTTTGCATTTTTGTAGTTTTCTTTAAATTTTATTTTATTTTTAATATAAATTTATTTATTTTAATTGTAGTCTTTCCTCCAAAGGAGCAAAAGTCTTTTACTTTCATGGCTGCAGTCACCTTCTACATTGATCTGGGAGCCCAAGAAAATAAAATCTGTCACTGTTTGCCCCTTTCTCCTTCTGTTTGATGTGAAATGATGGGACTTGATGCCATAATTTTAGTTTTATAATGTTGAGTTTCAAGCCAGATAGAGCCAAAATTTTGCATAAGGTAGCTATAGCATAGGACAAGCAATTTAGCAGGTTCAAGCACCAATGATTGATTCTAATGCAAGGTGACCTATGAGTCAAGTTTGGAAAATACTTTTTTTCTCAGAAGACTTCTTTGATTTTCAAGCCTAGCAAAACCATACTTTTATATATTCACATATCACACTCTCTGAATATTTATTTATCATCCCCATCACATTATCACTGTGACATTCCATTGACTCATCAGTCTCCTTGACTGGGTTTCAATATTCTTAAAGCAAAGATTTATGTTATTAGTCTTTGCTGACCCAGAAGTTAATTCAGTTCTTGGGATATAGTAGATGATGAATAAGTGTCTGAATAAATGAATGATAATGCCATTGATAAATGGCTGGTTGACAGAATGAATGAATGTTTCTATCAATTTTACCAGTCAGATTCTTTGTTATAGACTAACCAATTCTCATTGGTTGAATGAGAAAATGATTAATTAAAATTAGATGGCAAGAGAGTTCCAGAAAAACATCTATTTCTGCTTTATTGACTATGCCAAAACCTTTGACTGTGTGGATCACAATAAATTGTGGAAAATTCTGAAAGAGATGGGCATACCAGACCACCTGATCTGCCTCTTGAGAAATCTGTATGCAGGTCAGGAAGCAACAGTTAGAACTGGATATGGAACAACAAACTGGTTCCAAATAAGAAAAGGAGTACGTCAAGGCTGTATATTGTCATCCTGCTTATTTAACTTATATTCAGAGCACATCATGAGAAACCCTGGGCTGGAGGAAGCACAAGCTGGTATCAAGATTGCTAGGAGAAATATCAGTAACCTCAGATATGCAGCTGACACCACCCTTATGACAGAAAGGGAAGAAGAACTAAAGAGCCTCTTGCTGAAAGTGAAAGAGGAGAGTGAAAAAATTGGCTTAAAGCTCAACATTCAGAAAACGAAGATCATGGCATCTGGTCCCATCACTTCATGGGAAATAGATGGGAAACAGTGGAAACAGTGTCAGACTTTATTTTTGGGGGCTCTAAAATCACTGCAGATGGTGATTGCAGCCATGAAATTAAAAGACACTTATTTCTTGGAGGGAAAATTATGACCAACCTAGATAGCATATTAAAAAGCAGAGATATTACTTAGTCAACAAAGGTCCATCTAGTCAAGGCTATGATTTTTCCAGTGGTCATGCATGGACATGAGAGTTGGACTATAAAGAAAGCTGAGTGCCAAAGAATTGATGCTTTTGCACTGTGGTGTTGAGAAGACTGTTGACAATCCCTTGGACTGCATGGAGATCCAACCAGTCCATCCTAAAGGAGATCAGTCCTGGGTGATCATTGGAGGGATTTATGTTGAAGCTGAAACTTCAATACTTTGGCCACCTGATGAGAAGAGCTGACTCACTTGAAAAGACCCTGATGCTGGGAAAGATTGAGGGCAGGAGGAGAAGGGGACGACAGAAGATGAGATGGCTGGATGGCATCACTGACTCGATGGATATCGGTTTGGGTGGACTCTGGGAGTTGGTGCTGGACAGGGAGGCCTGGTGCTCTGTGTTTCATGGGGTTGCAAAGAGTCAGACATGACTGAGTCACTGAAATGAACTGAACTGAACTGAACTGAATTGATGGCATGTAGAATCATTCTGAAGTGTCTCAAAACAGGACTTATGCTCTGCATCTAAGAAAAAGATGTGGGAAAAAAAATTCTTTGAAACCACTGTTGGTGTTATTACCTCTACAAATTAGCATTTGGTACAAGGAACTTGACTGCTCTGTGATCCCAGCTGTCCCACACAAATGCTGCTTCCATGTCAAGAATTTGACCGTTAATATTGTTGTAATACTAACCTTTAAGACAAGTCTACATTGCTTGCTCCGGCAAGAGAATGACTTGACACAGTTTTGTGTTATCATCTGATTGGGGAAGCATTAGGCTGCATGCCCACAACCTGACTGTAAGGAAGGCTGGGATGTTGAATTATTTCTCTTCTATGTTGAATAGCATAATAGCTTAAACAAACATAAGAAGGCTAATCAAAAGATGATAGGCATGTAACACACATCTACTATACCAATCAAAAAATTTTCACACCTAATATGTATGACATTGCATCAGAACGGAGGTGGGTGGGAAAAATCCTCTTTACATTCAAAAGCTCAGGACCCACTTTGCTCAGTACTTGCAATGGCTTTAAGTGGGTTTGCAGAGCTGACTTTTAGAACATCTATATATTAATGAATTGACACATTTGGATAATCATAAGATGAAATAAATCCTCCAAAACTTTTTGATTAACTTTAGGAAATAAATTTGAGTGGCAAGTTGGTATATAAGGGTAAAGCTCTTTCTTGTCTCCTGATAGTATTCATAAAAAGTGAAAATAAAAACTTGGGAAGTGACAATAAAATTTTATTGCTAGAATGAACTTATTGGTATGGAAATAAAAGTCATCTGAAAGTTATTTAAAAGGAAGAAAAGTGGAACACCATATCTTCACAAGGACAAGAAAATGATAAAACCTAACACAGAGAGCGTGGGTAACATCCACAGAGCATTTCTGGATAAAATTTAAAATGCAGCCACAGCAATGATACACAGTTTCATATACCATATTTTAGTTCACACACATCAATATGTTATATGTTAAATTGATATGTAATACATTCCTAAATATCTATACCAATACTCATGAAGGTAAGAAGGTTCACCATTTCCTGAAATATTTTTTCTATTTTTTATTGTAGTAAAATCCACATAGCACTTAGTATTTTAAGTACAAAGTTTATTGGCATCAATTACATTCACAGTTATGCAAATAATCCTTATCCATCTCCAGAACATTTTTATCCTTCACGGTTGAAACTCTCTTCCTTAAGCACTAACTCCCATTCTCTTCTCCCTGCAGTCCCTGGTAATCACCATTCTACTTTCCTTCTCTATGAATTTGACTATTCCAGGCAACCTCATACAGATGGAATCATACAATAGTTTTCATTTTGTGACTGGCTTATTTCACTTGGCATAATGTGTTCAAGATTCATCCCTGTTGTAGTATGTGTCCTGAGTTGAATTCTCTCTGAGAAAATCCATGCCAATTTTCCTAGAAGCCATGGAAATATTCAAAATAAAAGGTATGCTTCATTCTCAACAAAGCTGCAAGTCATGCTGACATATATATGCTTTCTGAACCCCCATATATAACCACCTTGTATCATTATGTCCCTCAAATAATTACAAACTATGTATAATAATAATAATAAGTGCATATATGAAATTGGATTTCCCTGATGACTCAGCAGGTAAAGAATCCAGCTGCAATGCAGGAAATGCAGGAGATATGTGTTAATCCCTGGATGGGGAAGATCCCCAATTATGTCAGTAAATGATTTTAAACTGTGTTTAATGAGAATAAATTTAAACAATTCATAATTCATAATGATAATTTAAAACAATCTCATCTTTGTTGGTCCCACATTTGTACTGTCAACAAAATTTCTTGCTTCTGCTATTATATTTTTACTTTCTTTCTCCATTTTCAGTCTCCTGAATCATCTCCATATATTCATATTATTCAGCCATAGTAACCTTTTAAAAATAAACTGAATTATGTCACAGACACTATGGAAAATAGTACAGAGATTACTCAAGAAATTAAAAATAGGACTCCATATGATCCAGCAATTTCATTTCTGGGTATTTATCCCCCAAAAATAAGAAAATGAATTTAACAAGTTATGTGCATAGCAATATTCACTGCTGCACTATTTCTGATAGCCAAGATGTGGAAACAACCTGAATCCACTGATAGACAAATAGATAAAGAAGTGGATATATATATTTATGTAACCACACTTCTCTCTCTCTCTCTCTCTATATATATATATATATATACATATATATATAATAACTAAATGTTAGTCAAAAAATTAATGAAATCTTGCCATTTGTGACAACATTCATGGCCTAGGGGTTATTATGCTAAGTGAAATAAGTTAGAAAGAAAAATATATATGATCTTGCCTATATGTGAAATGTAAAAATATCAAACAAAAGAACATGATAAAAGACTCATACATATAGAGTAGAAATTGGTAGTTGCCAGAGGAGTGGGCATGAGGGGTAGAGGAAACAGATGAAGAGGATATAGAGGTACAAACATCCTATACAAAATAAATAAGCTATAGGGATATAATACACATCATAAGGAACATGGTCTATAATATTATAATAAGTCTGTATGGCACACATGGTTACTAGACTTATAATGATGATCATTTTACAATGTATGCAAATGTGAAATCAGGTACTATACCTGAAACTAACAAAATATTGTATGTCAACTATACTTCAATTAAAAAAAAAAGAATGATTTTGCCCATTAACTTAATATCTAAGTACATCTATATCCTCTTGGAATAACTGAAATTCTTACCTTGATCTTCAGGGCTCTATATGAACTAGCATCTTCTCCCCTCCCCAGATTTATCTCTTTACTCAGTTCATTCACTTCCCTCCAGTAGCCCTTCAGTGATGCAAGCCTTCACCCATCTTTCAGACTTTGCTCTTCTATTTCCCTGGCATGCTCATTCTTAGATTCTACCTAAATTCCTACCCTTCTTTGTTTCTTTACAGAGCACCTGGTTGTTCTTTTCCATTACTGTATTTATTGCAATTTCACATTTCATACTTGTTTATTAGTTAAAAATATGTGCCAGGCACCATGTCGGTTTTGTCTGCTACCATATAGCCAAGACTTAGCATGGAGCCTG